>NC_054828.1:109553466-110237216 GCF_018345385.1 Vulpes lagopus
TTATTTATTTATTTATTTATTTATTTATTTATTTATTATGAGAGACACACACAGAGAGAGAGAGAGAGAGAGAGAGAGAGAGAGAGAGAGAGAGGCAGAGACACAGGAGGAGGGAGAAGCAGGCTCCATGCTGGGAGCCTGATGCGGGACTCCATCCCGGGACTCCAGGATTGGACCCTGGGCGAAAGGCAGACACCAAACCGCTGAGCCACCCAGGGATCCCCCTTGGGCAACATTTCAGATGTCCCTGCTCTTCTAACTCCACCGAAGGCTCACAGCACTCTGGGCCTCCGCAGGCACAGGAGGCGGAAGGTGCCTCACGAATTCCCGCCCCAGAGCTCCCAGCTGCACTTTGCATGCAGCACCCCATAGCCCCCAGAGTCCTCCCTCCCCGCACCCAGCTGCCTCCTCCCTTTCCTCCCCACTCCCAGAGAGCTGATGTCCTGGTTTATTTTTACCTCCAACAAGCTAATTAAGCAATAATCCTAGAAGAATCCATCACTCTGACAAGGTTGTTGATTAACCATCCCCCAGCCAAACCAAGAGCGCTTCACATCCCAGTGGAATGGTCAATAAGGAGTCGGCTGTGCTTGGCTGTGGCAGCAGAGCAGGTGAGGGCTGCATCCCAGGAGAGGCGGAGCAGGTGAGGCCTGCATCCCAGCAGAGGCAGAGGTGGAGCAGGTGAGGCCTGCATCCCAGCAGAGGCAGAGGTGGAGCAGGTGAGGCCTGCATCCCAGCAGAGGTGGAGCAGGTGAGGCCTGCCTCCCAGCAGAGGTGGAGGTGGTGCAGGTGAGGCCTGCCTCCCAGCAGAGGTGGAGGTGGAGCAGGTGAGGCCTGCATCCCAGCAGAGGTGGAGCAGGTGAGGCCTGCCTCCCAGCAGAGGTGGAGGTGGAGCAGGTGAGGCCTGCCTCCCAGCAGAGGTGGAGGTGGAGCAGGTGAGGCCTGCATCCCAGCAGAGGTGGAGGTGGAGCAGGTGAGGGCCGCATCCCAGCAGAGGCGGATGGGGGATTGGGCGCGACTTGGCAGCGGGGGAAGGACACCCAGAGGGGACCGGCTCTTTTTTTTTTTTTTTTTTTTTTTTTTTTTTTTTTTTTTCCGTAACATGGTCTTTTTTATTTTATATCTTGGAATTTGTTTCCATTTCAGCATATATGGACCTTCATTCTTTTCAACTGCTGTGTAGTATTCCACTGAAGGAGTAAATCATAAATACTTTGGCCAGTTACATATGGCTGGTTATTTAGTTTGGTTGTAACCTTTAAGTATTACAAATAGCATTGTGTGTTGTTTTCCCATATGGACAAGCAAACCTGGAAGATAAATTGCTAGTGAATAGCTACTTCTATGGATATAAAGAAGACACAAGCATTTGATTCCCCCAGCAATGCAGGGCAAGGTCCATCTCCATGTCCACAGGCGGGGGCATCTCTAACAAGAGCCTAGGCCCTTCTTTCCGAGCCCGCCGCCTGCCCCAGAGGGTGCCTCGGTTACGCACAGCTCTGCACGCGGAGAAGAGCCCGCGGAAAGGGGCTTGGCCGGCGAGGCCTCATGCTGCAGCTTTGCAGCGCCGTCGGGGACCGGGACCGGCCGGGCCAGAGAGCAGAGACGGGCGGACGGTGAAGTCACTGCGGGGCAGCCCGGGTGGCGCAGCGGTTTGGCGCCGCCTTCAGCCCGGGGCGTGATCCTGGGGACCCGGGATCGAGCCCCGCGTCGGGCTCCCTGCGAGGAGCCTGCTTCTCCCTCTGCCTGTGTCTCTGCCTCTCTCTGTGTCTCTCATGAATAAATAAATAAAATCCTAAAAAAAAAAAAAAAAGAAAGAGAGAAATCTCTGCCTTGGCGAGGCCGTGCGGCGTCCAGGCGGGGTGTCGTCCTCTTTCCCACCCCCTCTCCCCGAGGACTTCCTTGCTGGGGACCGGGGTACGCGGCGCTGGAGCGGAGGCCGCGGTGGGACACTGCCCCCTGGCGGCCAGGGACCGGCTCGGAGCGGCCGCCCCGAGGCCCCTTCCCCGAGCACCCACGTCTGGGGACCCGTCCCATCATCCGCCGGACTCCATCCTGGTCTCCTTTCTGCCGTGCTTTGCATTAAGAGTAGAGGAGGGGGTGGCTCAGGCGGTTAAGTCAGGACCTCAGGGGCCCCTGGGATCCAGCCCCACGCAGGCTTCCTGCCCAGGGGAGTCGGCTTCTCTCTCTCCCTCGCCACTCCCCCTACTTGTGCTCTCTCTGGCAAATAAATAAAATAATTTTAAAAAAATAGATGATGTTGGCAAATTCTCTGGACCAAGAGGAAGGAAACCGACCCGACCCCCCCCCCCCCCCCGGGCTGGACCATGCTGCTTTGGCCACTGGCACGCCAGGTGGTCTTACTCCAGGATTGCTTACTTTAGGAGTATCCAAGTACATTCAGCCACAAAGAAAAGAAAATAGCGGCTAGGACGTGTGCAGTAATGAATGCGTGAACCTGTGTAAAGCCAGAGAGCGTGGTGGAGGGGACAGAGCAGTGCACAAGGACTCCGGATGTAAGGCTCAAGACCCGGGTTCGGCCTCCAGTCAGGTCTGTGTGTGTGTGTGTGTGTGTGTGTGTGCACGTGCACGTGCTTCAGGGCATGGCCTTCTTGGTCTGGGCCTCCTTCTCTAAAATGAAGGGCACCGAAGTTGGAGGCTCTAAGGTCCCTTCACATCACACACTCCAGGATCCGGATCCTAGGGATTGCAGTCCGCCAGCATCGAGAAGGGGCACTGATGAGCCAGGAAAAAAGAGCAACAGCTCTTACCAGGGCCCACTCTCGGGAGAAATAAATCCAACAGTGCTGTCCCCCCTTGGCCTGGGAGTCGCTGCTCCCCTGACATTTGTGAGCCTGGAAATTCAAATGCCCCTTCAGTCATCTGGAGTTGGCCAATGGCCTTGATATTATCCCCCCCACAGGCTGGGATTGAGCTGCCATGGGACAGCTGATGGCGGTGGGATGGTGACACCTAGTGGCTGTCTCCACTAGTCACAGCCCGTATCTGTGGCTCTGCACTCGCCAAATCCCCTACTCCCTACATCTAAATGGGAAGCAGTGGCCCCCAAGGATGAGTACAGCAGTGCCCTGGAACTGTCTCTACATCTGACCTTAATCAGGAGTTTGGCCTTTATGTCCCTCTTCCAACTGCCTTGTCCTCTGAGAGACCCCACGGCTTATGGCTTATAGGCAGGGATCCTAGGCCCACACAATGGGCAGAACAACTGTACTGGGAAGCCAGAGGTCACCACCCCAGGAGCCCTGGCGTTCCACCCACGTGGTCATGCCCAGCCCTGCCACACACCCACCTCCACCCAGCCATGAGACAGGACCACACAACCAAGCCATTGGCACAGGTGATGCATGCCAAGGACTGCCCCACCCCAATGACCAGCTGCTGAGGTGGGGGAAAGTGACAGAACCAGCTGAAGGAAGCTTCATTGAGCTACCTTTCTGTTGGGGGCGGGGGGGTAGTTCATCTGGTTTTGCCCACTTTGGGAGCCAGAATCTCGCCCTCTTGGTGGGGCCCATAGGGGTTGTGTATCCCTGGAGAACAAAGCAGAAGGGCTCTGTTTAGCACCTTCCTCCCCTTACTGACTCCACACACCACAAGGAGTGGGAAGTGGGCTGCTCACAGAGGTGTCACTACCTCCCCACGGGGCCCAAGCGCTCGTCCTGTTTGGGCATGGCTGAGGACAAAGAGGCTGAGTGGTTGGGTCTTTCGTGAGTCCCACATCATTCTGGTCCTGGAAGAGTTGGGTTCCCTGCCTCTTGAGCCATGTCCCTTATCACCCATTTTTGGTCTTTGGTTTGCTAGTTTTTCTCAAAGTACAATATTTAAGTGGTGCATGATTTCCATGGAAGACCTTGGTTTTTTCCAGTACGCAGACTGCAAAAATGCTCGACAAGGCCGTCCCTTTACTCCTCGTGGCTCCCCCTGTGCCATCCCCATGAAGTACAATGCGGTAGCCCTCTACAATCCTTTGAAAAAGGAAGCCATTTGTTCACTGGGGATGCAACTTCTAGAGTCCTCACAGCCTCTGGAGGTGGGTGGTGATCTTCCCTTGCCATGTGAAAATGCTTTGTTGGGGATGGAGGGCAGGTGAATGGTCATTGTACGACACCTGCTATATGTTAGTCAGGGTCTGGTCAGGAGACCAAGATCACGCCCGCTGTTTGAATAGGGAAAACTTCATACAGAGGATTATTAGCTAGTGAAAGGTCGTTAACTACTAACAGGGACGATAGAGGACCTAAGGGAGACAGGCGCCCCTTCTAGGGCTGAGGGAGAGTAGCCAAAGAAGGAAGGAAGAGTCGGATGAGATTCTCACCACGTTGGAGAGAATGCAGCCCATTGGGTGGTGTTCACTGGGGCACCAGCAGGCCGGAGTGGAGCACAGGACACCCCCCCCGCTGGGTGCCGGGGTGCTCTCCGGGAGAGAGCACCCCTGGGTGCGGGAGCCCAGATGCCGCCAGCAGTCACCCTGGAGGAAGAAAAAGACGCCCTGGAGCCAGGAGGGGGGGCGCTCGCTCCGTAGGCCTTGCGGTGTCCCTCCTGTACCATCTGCAGGCCAAGCCTGGCATTGCACCCGCGGACAAAGGAGCGCCCTCCCCAGGGTCTAGAGCTACAAAGTAGGGCCAAAAAGCTGGGATTTGGAGTTAAAATACCTACTCTGTGCCAGGCCCCAGGTTGTGCAGTTCCTTCATGAGTTTCATATAAACCCAAGCGCAATTCCTTGAAATAGGCATTCGCATTACTATTCTAATGTTGAGAAGGCACGAAAAGCTAGGAATAATCTGGGAAGGCTATGGCCCTAGCATAGGAGCGGGAGCAGGTGTTTAACCCGATGCGTGTGGGACTCTGCAGTCTGTGTTTCTCCACCACCCTAACAGGGCTTCTTTCTGTAAAGGATAAGCGGGCCACAGGATCCTGTCCTCCTCCTCCAGGAGCTCCCGTAACCGCCTTTACTTCTTGGACTCTCTCCCTAGGGAGGCAGGTGCCCAGCGGAGGCTCAAGGCAGAGATTCCCAAACCAGAGACGAGGGGAGAGCTGGTGAGAACTCCGGAGACTCCCGGGCCTACCTCTGCACTTTCCCACTTAATAGACGGAGGGAGGCTGGGGAGGCTGGACTCTACATCCAACAAATCCGACCCCCCCGCCCCCAACGAAGTCCCGATATAATTCAAGAGAGGAGCGCCATGTCCACTGGACTAGAGGTAGGAAGTGAGGAGCCGCCTGGCCTTTGAGGGAGGAGAGGGTCTTCATGCTAACAAGCTCCTCGAAGCCCCAGCACCCGAGATGATCGAGAGGCCACTATCAATACCTGGTTTCTGAAATGAAAATCAAATAGGGCACATGGATCTGCTGCATGGGTGATGAAGTTGTTATTGATAACGGAGATGGAATTGATTCCTATTTGTCAGCTGGGTAATTGGAGGCTGGGCTCCGGGGGGAGCACGCCCTTCAAGCATCTTTTCCAGAGGGGAGGTATTTCAGAGCTAAGGCTCGCCAGAGGTAACCCCATCTGGCTTTGGGAATGGGACCACCGGCTTTGGAGCACCTGCCGTGTGCCAGGAACTCTGCGCCATCATCCCCAATCCCTACGCCTCCTTGGGAGGGGCAATGCCACAACTATCAGCTAAGAAAACTGAGGGTCTCGCCAAAGCCACAGGGACCCAAGAGCAGGGCCGAGATTCCAACGCTGGGGGTGTCACTCCAGAGCCTGGTCACTCTGTGGGCTCATGTGGCCTCAGGAGAGGAAGCAGCTTTGGATTTGAGGTCCTTGGAGGGCAGAGCCAGGCCAGTCCTGAGAGCAGCTGAGCATTTGCTGTCCTGGGAGGGCCGGTTCCGAGCAGCCGGCAGGAGGCCCCGGGGGTACCCCTGTGGGGAGGAGGGGGCCTACCCCAGACACCCTGGCTGTGAGAGGCATGGAGAGGAAGCTGGGGACGAGATCCCTTAAAGACCAGTAATTCAGTCCAGCATAAGTGGGGCCCCAGGGATGTTACAACATCTGGTCAGTCCTTCAGAGTCACCATAGAAAGGGCCACCTGTAAAATCACATCCAGGAAGGGGGACAATTGAGACAGGTCTTGAGTGCCAGCCTGTTGAATCCCACAATAAGGGGAGGACAGCTTCCACCTCACACGGACCTCAGAGAGATGCAAGAAACTCAGGGTCGGCTGATTGAGGCCTCGTGAGTGCAGGGAAAACCAGCCCTGCTGCATCTGTGGACACCCGCGCCCTCCCACACACCTCCACCCCTGCCCCCATCCCCTGCCAGCTCCGCCTGCCCGGGCCCATCCCCAGCGGCCAGCTCGGCCAGCTCGGCCACACAGGAGCCCTCTGCAGAAAGCCCTGAGGCCCTGGTACAGTGGGACAAGCAGGCCCAGATTCCCGCCACCTCTTGCCAGTGTGGCATGATCCTCACCGCCTGGGCCCAGCTGCCCTCCTTTGGAAACAGGCCAAGTACCACCTCCGGTGCAAACTCAGAATGTATGACCTCAAGAGTGAGCCCAAGTGAACCCTCATGTCAAGTGCCCCTAACAAAGGTCCCGCTCTGGTGGGGGATGTGGCTGGTGGGAAGGGTGGGCACGCCTGGGGGTAGGGGTATATGGGAACTCCCTGTACTTTCAATTTCCCTGTGAACCTAAAACTACTCAAAAAACTAAAGCCTATTTGAAAGGGGGGAAAATACTTCCCCTTCAGGCTGTGGTAAGAATGAAGTAAGAGAGTGAGGAGGGAGTGCACAGCCCATGGGACCCACAGTGGGGCCTGTGCTAGCTGAGTGAGGGGGGCCACCTGAAGCCTCGTGCAGACCCAGGAGGCTGCCGACCTCATCTCCGTCACCCCCTCGGCTCCGTCGGGGAGCCCTCTGGGGACTGGGGACAGGTGTAGGAATTGAGAACGAGACCAGGCCAAGTGACCCTATCAATAAATCAGGAGACAGGGCAGCAAATGCAGCCCAGGGCTGGACATAATAACAGGTCCCAGGTCTAGGAACTGTAAGATCAGTTCCTCCCTCCCTCTTACCAGAAAAAAGTTTTCATAGCCAAATGAAAGAACAGGAAAGGACTTGGCTATCCTGCAAATGCATAGTGGCTGGCAACTCCCCTGCTCTAAAATCCTCACTTGCCCCCAGGTGCCTTCACCTGACAAGTAGGCCCTCCCTCCACCTGCTCAACCCTGCAGCCACTCCAGGTACCATGCAGGGGGTGGCAAGAGAACAGATGGGTAGCGGGAAACCCCACTCTGAGACCTAACTCTGTGGTAGCTCTGTGACCTTAGGAACATCACTCCCCCTCTGTGCCTCAGTTTCCCCAGCCTGGATTCCTTCCTTCCTTCTTTCACTGAATACAGTACTGAGTGCCAACCCTCAGCCAGACAACCTCCGAGGCCTTTCCTTGTGATATGATTTTTCCATACGATGTGGTTCAGATGCTCTGGGAGAAATAGCACATACAGAGAGGCACAAGGCATACATGTGAACATTAAGAGGTTTCCTTAATCGCGGTTCCCAGAGGTGTGCATTTCCTCCCAGGCTGTGCCTTTGAACCCACACTTCTGTGCCCCCTCCTTTTGCAAATGGGACGCTTGTTTGGAAAATGCCAGGCTGACTTTGAAGATCGGAGGGCTGTGACCGCGTGCTCAGCATCTGTCCAGGGCTGATCCAGGACACAAGCAGATGCTTCCTGACCACAGCTCCTGATCTCCCCGTCTCTGTCATGGTCAGGTCTGTCCTTCCCGCCAGATGCCTCCCCTCGCACCCCCGGGGCCCAGAACCCTGTGAGAGGATCGGGACGTTCTCTGGGGAAAGCACATGGGGCCCAGACAAGCCCGAGCTCGGCTCCAAACAGATCCTGGTCCTAGCCCTGCCCTTCCCTCGCTGCGGGACCTTGGGAAGCTACTTAACATCCCTGAACCGGACTGTCCTCTCTTTGGTGGGAGAGACTAACTCTTCACCCGACAGGGTTATGGTGAGGAATGAGTCAAAGAGCATGAGTGATGTTTCTGGCCGCAAAGGGCAGCAGCACCGTATTCGATGTGAGACGTTCAGTAGCTTGTCCCCCCCCCCCCCCCCCGAGATGCTCCGTGGGAAGCCTGAGGCCCGCGTGCAGGGAGGCGCTCCGCATCGTGTGCCCGCAGCCGCCGCCCTTTCACTTCATCCCTTTGGATGGCTGTCATCGCCTCTCCGGTGGCCGCCAGATGGCAGCACGGGGCCGTGGAACCTGAGGCTGTCACCTCTCAGAGTGTGCCGGGCAGGGATCCTGGGTGACAGTGACTGGAAGCTGTCTATGGAGGCTTATTACCATGCTGGGTGCAGGGGAGCAGCAAGGACGCGTGGAGGGGCGCGGTGTCTGCCTGGCGCCGAGAAGGGCGGGTGGCCGGTGGGCCCCAGGTGGGTCCCAATGGGATGGGCTGCAATGGGGCTGAGTGGCGGGCAAACCCAGGCTCCCCAGCAGCCGCCTGGCAAGTGCGTCCATCCGTGCCAGGGACCTGCTGCTGCTCCGGGAGCCACGCCAGGCAGACGAGCACTGTGGGGCTCCAGGTGGGAAGGGAGTAGGAGCCGGGCCCCCACCCCGCGGGGTGTCCCTTGCACACACAGCAGTCTCCAGGGAACGTCCTGTTGGCCAAGGCTCCCGCTGCCCCGAGGCCCAGCCTAGGCCCCATGAGGGGTGTGAGGACCCCAGGAAAGCAATGTCCTCTTACCTCTGCCTCATCCACCAAGACTCTTCCAATCCCCAAGTAATCTTTGCCACTGGCAGCCTCAGTGATTTGTGGGAAACTTCCTCCAAATCCCCAGCTAATCCTCCTTTGACTGAACTGAACTCCTTTAGCAATTACATTTGTGCTCCATGGCCTCTAATCCCTTCATCCCCAAATGTCCCCGGGAAGGCACATGTGCAGACCTGTGGCCCACCAGGGCCTGGCAGCCAGAGGGTCTGGGCCAGAGTGTGCCTGGGATCACCAGCTTGTCCCACGCAGTCTACCTTCTGTCCAACCTCCTGTGGCTCGGTGGACAGCAGGCTGAGGAGAAGCCTCAGGTGTGGGCCTGTGGTGTCTGGGCAGGGCAGCTGGGCCGCAGCATCGAAGCATCAAAGCCAGCCCCCCGTCTCCACGCTGAGCCACTCTCAGGGAGATGTTCTTACTTAAAGTGAGGGCCTCGGTTTTCTCCTCTCTTGCATGGGGCTGAAAATAGTCCTGCCTCACAGGGATGCTTATGAGGACTTACTAAGGTAGTTTATTGTAATGAACTTAAAGCAGAGCCTGGAGCCCAACAATCAGAACCAGTTAGCTGTGGTTAACCTGGAGGGCCTACCTGGCACCCCCACCCCTGGGTGATGACGCCGGCCCTTGTCTCTTCCCTACCTCTGGAGGTGTGGACCCCAGAGCCACTAACGTGAGGAACCTCTTTCTGGCGATCAGGAAAAAGCCTCCAAAACATGTCTTGCCAGGTGAAAACAGCAAAGCCATAGAGCAGTATGCAAAGTGTGCTGTCACTTGTGTAACCGTGAGCAGGGAAAGAATAGAGTCATTCTCCTGTGGTCGCATAAAATACTCCTGAAAGGATAAGAAGCGAGTTGTAACACTGACTTCCTGTAGGGAGAACTGGGTGGGGGGTTGGATAGGGAAGGGAAGGAGACCTTTTATTGTCTGCTAATGAACAGTGACCCCTGTGGTAGTATATCCTATTCAGAACTTAAAAATATGTACAAGGACAAAGAACAAAACGAAAACAGTTGCATGAGATAAGAAACTAAGACCTGTACTGGTTTGTTGCTTTACTCAGAGAGTGATTTATACTCTCGAAGAACTCAAAACATCAAGACATCCATCCCATTTTTAAAGATCTGGGCAGCCCCAGTGGCGCAGCGGTTTGGCGCCGCCTGCAGCCTGAGGTGTGATCCTGGAGACCCAGGATCCAGTCCCACGTCGGGCTTCCTGCGTGGAGCCTGCTTCTCCCTCTGCCTGTGTCTCTGCCTCTCTCTCTCTCTCTCTCTCTCTCTCTCTGTGTCTATGGATAAATAAATAAAATCTTAAAAAAAAAAAATCTCCCAACGTAACTCAAAAAAAAAAAAAAACTCCCAACATAACTAAGCTTCTGGACTTTTAATCTCAAAAGGCTGTAGGATGGCTGGCTTTTGCTTAGGGTTAGAACTCTGCAAAGAGCATCGCTCTCTCACCCTTATCATAAGCAAGGCCAAATAACCTACAAGATGATCCCCTTTCCTTGAACTACACTTAGCTGAAACCTTTAGGAAAACCCATGCCTCGGAGGAGAGCCAGGACACAGGGACTTGCTTACCTGTTGCAGATGTTGGGCACCACACAGCGGGAAAGAGGAGTCCAACTACACCACTTCTGAACAGATGCTAAAGGCCAAGTGCGGGGAAGGTACAGCCCCCATAGGAGGTGCAGACAGGAAGCAAATACACAGCCACCTACACTTCCTTTGCCCTGGACCACGCCGAGCTCACAAGAAGGAAGGGGGATGGGGGGGCGGGAGGGCAAGCAAACCTCCTTGGTCCTGGCTGGGCAGGAATGGTGCTTCAGGAAAAGCATGGAAGCCCACACAGATCCTTCTTCCTGTCTGCCTTAGAGAGGGAATATAAGCTATTGTGAAAAGAGCAGCGAATGCTGTCGCCCTTGGGGCACAGGTGAGGACCCCCCTGCAGCTGGGAGAAAGGAAAGTAAACAGGGGTTGGGGAGAGACCCGGGGCCAGTAATCTCTGGTGGGGGAGCTGCAGGGTCATGGAAGCAGACACAGGGACGTGGCATCTTCCTAAGGCTGATGCTGATGCAGAGCAGAGCGGAAAACACCCCCCCACCCCCAGGCTCAGAAATGGTGAATAACGGGAAAGCAGGCTCTAATGAGGGGGGATCAAGAATGAGGAGAGAAACTTCCTCTGAGATGCAGGCAGGAAGGGAAGCCCTAACGAGGGAGCTGGTGAGGATGGCAGCTTACCCCACATCCATCTGTATGTTCGGTAGCACTTCCATAAGACCCTGTGCAGAACTGTGACTAGAAACGGACAAGCTAATGCTAACATCTCTATGGAAAGACAAAGGATGGGATCCCTGGGTGGTGCAGCGGTTTGGCGCCTGCCTTTGGCCCAGGGCGCGATCCTGGAGACCCGGGATCGAATCCCACGTCAGGCTCCCGGTGCATGGAGCCTGCTTCTCCCTCTGCCTGTGTCTCTGCCTCTCTCTCTCTCTCTCTCTGTGACTATCATAAATAAATTTAAAAAATTAAAAAAAAAAAAAGAAAGACAAAGGAACCCGAAGAGACAAACCAATTTTGAATAAAGGAAAGCAAAGTTGGAGAAAACCCATGATCTGGTTTCAAGGCCTCCTAGACTTACAGTAAAGCTACAGCAATGGAAACAGGATATTCTGTTGAATGCACGAGGCTGAAACAATTGAATATCATCCATATGCAGAAAAGAGAGAGAGAGAGCAAGCCTCAAGCCGCATCTCCCGCCCTATGCAAAAATCCCCTCAAAATGGATCAGAGACCTGAATATAAAACCGAACGTTGTAAGACTCCTAGAAGGAACTTCGAAGAAACCCTGTGACTTCGCTCTCTGGACTTGTCCACGATGTAGCTACAGAAGCCAGAGTCATGTTCCCAGGCTCCCACCAACCTGATTTACTTCCTGGTTGTTGGTTATTTTAATTTAAATGCAGAACTGAAGGTGTCACCCTTGTAGCAGGTGATAGTCTGAAGCTCGCTGGGCCATCCCGGGTCTTCCTGCAGGTCTCTCACTGCAGGGCTCGGCTTCGGGTCAGCTGCAAGCATGGGACGTTCTCTCCGTTCTCTCCGAGGCTCACTGAAGCCAGAGAGCAGACTGCTCACTGCAACCTGCAGACCCCCGCCAGCCCCCAGCCTGGCAGGTGGCTCTCAGGGCCTTCTCTCCTGCCCTTGGCCAATTTCCCTCATACTGACTGAGTGTCCAGTGGAGTTGGAGTTTTAAAAGATCAAACCCACAATTTCTTCCATGCTTTTCTCTCTATTCCCTCGATCTGCCTTTTGTATTGATCTATCATGCTAAGTAGGCGTGAATCAACCACAGAGGGGCTTGGAATAGTAGTTGTTGGACCAAGGGCCTGCCTTTCTGCGTGAAGGTGTGTACGTGTGTGTTTGCAGGTCTGCGTGCGTGTCTCGGTGCATGTGTATCTGTGTGTGCGTGTATGCGTTTATACAGAAGAAGTGTGCGAGAGGCAGAAGCAGGGGCAGGGAGCGATGAATAGGCATGAGAAGTTTCTTTTCGAGGGAAAAAGAGCCAGAAATTACATCCGTTCAAAACTACCCTGCCTCTGTCACAGATAAATATAGCGACATGAGTAGATGTGTCACCAAACGAAACTTTCAAAACAGATCCGGAAAGAGTCACTGGAAGAGACTGCCACGGCTGGCTCTCTCCCCTTGCTCCCCTATCTCCTCTGCCCCCGGGCTCCCAGGGCTCCCAGACCACAGTCAGGAAGAAGAGCAAGGAGGTGCATCTGTGCCTGGCCTCCCCCAGGATTCCGGCAGAGGGGAGTTGCAGGAGCAGCGAGCTCCTTTTAAAAGAGCTGCGGGGGACGCCTGGGTGGCTCAGCAGTTGAGCGTCTGCCTTTGGTTCAGGGCATGATCCCCGGGTCCTGGGATCAGGCCTCATGTCAGGATCCCTGCATGGAGCCTGCTTCTCCCTCTGCCTATGTCTCTGCCTCTCTCTCTCTCATGAATAAATAAATAAATCTTTTAAATAAATAAATAGATAGATAAATAAATAAATAAATAAATAAATAAATAAATAAATAAATGGGCTGCTGGCCAGAGGGAGAGGTTACCAGATGTCTCCCCCACGAGGAAGCACTCGTGAGGCTACTTCTCTCTGTTACAGGGCAGTGGAGGCTCAGAACAGGAGGGAAGCCCCTCAGAGGCAGATGTGTTACGGCTGGAGCAGGTCATTGGAGCTAAGATCATGTGACTTGGACCAAAGGGTGCCATCAAAATCATTTGGCCACCAATACAACAGAGGCACCCACCAGCCAGAAGGGATTCTAGTCCTTGACAAAGGGGAGGTATGAGGCCCATAGTGCTGCCCGCCAGCTGAGACTGGGCCTCCATTAGACCCACATGCAACAGACCTTCCCAACAGCCCTCAGGTAGATATTGTCTTCCCATTTTTTCAACAGGGAAACTGAGGACGGGAGCTGTTTGATGATTTAACCCAGGTCCTGTGCTTGGTCAAGCAGAGCTGGGTTTTGCTCTCCTGAGAGTGTCAGAGAGGGCCACCAGGGCTCGAAGTCACTCCACGTGCAGGAAGGCAGAAGCTGTGCAGCTGCCCTGTCCCACCCTGCCCACCAGCAGAGCCTCGGCTGGCGGTGGCCGTGTGCACGGTGGGGCAGCCCCTGGCTCCTAATCCCTGTGGGAGCGGAGAGTTGCAAGTCCTCCAGGAGGACTGTTAGACTAGCATCTCTGGTCTAACACCTGTTAGACTCCTGACTCAGCCCGGCCTCCACCAGGGCCTCAGCCACCTGTCCCTCCAACTGCGCTGTAGGCCCGGGCACCTCCCTAGCCCGGCCAAGCGAGAGCTCCTCGCCCCTGGGCTCCAAGCTCTGGTGAAGTTTCTTAGCATCTTTTGAACCTGTGGGGACAGACAAGACCTGGCTTCAAATGCCACCTCTAGCACTTCCCCAGCTCTGTGGCCTGGGGAAAAGTAATGCCTTACAGATGAGTTTTTTATCACCACTAAAACAAATGACCACAAACTTACTGCCTTAAACAACACGAATTTGTCACTTTATGGTTCTAGAGGAAAGGCATCAAAATCAATCTCAATGAGCTAAAATCAAGGTGTCTGCAGGGCTGTGCTCCTTCTAGCTCTAGGGATAATCCATTGCCATGTCTTCTCCAGCTTCTAGAGGCTGCGTATGTTCCTTGGCTGGTAGCCTGGCATCGCCAGGACCTCTGCTTCCATCACTGTGCCTCTTCCTCTGGCTCTGGCTCTCTGACCTCCTTCTTGAAAGCATTCCATGGGGTCCATCTGTAAAATCCAGGATGATCTCCCCATCCTGAAATCCTTCATCGCATACACAAAGTCCCTTTCACTTCTTCACAGGTTTTATGGATTAGGACATAAACATCTTTAGGAGGAGGGAGCATTATTCAGCCTTCTGCATCTCAGTTTCTTCACTTCTAAAATGGGGTGATGATCTATATACCTCACAGGTCTGCTGGAGGACAAATCATGTTGCAAAGTGCCAGCCCCATCCCTGGCACAAAGTGGAAAATGAGGCCACAAAAGGATAGCCACTGCCCTTTTCCGTGTCTGTGTCGGTGTTGTGTGGAAACACCAGTGCCTGTCCCCAGGTCTGCTCTCAGTGGGGAGGCAAAGAAACCTGTTGAAGTAAACTCCCCATTGTGATGGACGGCTGTGACCTCTCCAACCCTGGGCAGGGCCACTTGCAAACGTAAAGGCTTCCAGGCAGCAGGAGGAGAAATATGAGCAGAAACAATATGTTCAGGGACATTAAAAAATGGTTTTCATTGGGAAAGCTGAACTGAAAACCATTCCATCTGCTCTCATGTCAACTGCTCTCTTAGGGTTGGCTCGGCAGAGACCCCTTCCAGCCACTGAACATCTCTCCCTGGAGGCGGAGCGAGGCTCTCCTCGAGGGAGTAGAGTTGCCTGAGTGCCTCATCCCCACTCACTGCCCAGACCTGGAGGGTGGTGGCTCAGGCTGACAGGAGCTGGGGGCCGCATGTGGCTGGTTGGGGAGCGCAGATTGAAAGTCCCCATCTTCTGGGAAGGAAGTCAGAGCATGGAGGGGGCTGTGTCCTTACTGGGGGAGGCAAGAGGCAGGGAAGGGGCCAGATTCCTGGGAAGCCGTCCCAGCATCCCCTCTAGCAGAAGGCTGTCAGCAGTTTAAGCCCATTTTAATCACCCTCATTAGAGAATCATCTTCAGGCACGCCCTCCCATAAATGTGTATTTATCTCTAAATTATATGGCATGAATCCCTGTACAGATATCTTATGCACATCAAAACTTCCAGGCAATACAAACAGGATAAAGTAAAAGGCTGCACACAAATACACATCAGTAGAAAATCAGCGTTTTGATGGCTGCATCGTAGAACAAGCAGGTAGACACACCACAGCACTCTGGAGGCTGCCGGCAGCAGAAACTACTCTTGCATGGGCTGCTGGTCTTTTTTCCTTGAATCCTGTTTATTCCTGTGTCTGATTTGGTGAGCACATCTCCTGCCAGGCAGGGCTGGTACCTCGTTTGTCCACCTGGCTTATAGAGTTGCCAAAGGCAGGACATGCAAGCTTTAGACAATGCAAAGTGCATAGTACACAGCCGGTGCATAATAAAGTCATCCAATGAATATTTTCTGAACACCTACTCTGAGCCCGGCTCTGTGGCAGGCGCACAGGGTTCAAGGAGCAGGATGTGGTCCCACCTTCATGGAGGGAGCCTAACAGAGTACCTGTTCGAACTGGGCTTGGGCTGGCAAGGACATTTGAGGCAGATGAGCAAAGAAATAGCATCCATCAGAGGAAGAGTGTGTGCAAAGGCCCAAGGGCCTGCAGAAGGCTGATGTGTCTGGGAGGCTGTCAGTGGGCAGCTATGGTGGAACCCATGAAGGAAGGGAGGGCCTGGTGAGGGAAGAGCCTAGGAGCTGGAAGGAGGTAGCTTCTAGGTAGGTAGCTGAAGCTTCTAGGTAGGCAGAGTGTATGATCAGTCCTGCCCCTGTGGCTTTCCCACCTGGAGGCGCACTCAAAGCTCCCTTTTTGCCATGTATCTTCAGCACAAGAGGAAGAGGGTCAGAGGGCTGGTGAGGAGGCGTCTAGAACAACATAGGAAAGGAGAGGGTGAGCCCTCTGTTCTCACCAGTGCAAAAGCAGGAGTGGAACCAGACCAAAGCCAGAGGATCTGGAGGTCTGGGCTTTATTTGGAGGCTGGCCCCCAGCCCCCAGGAAGCCTCCACTCACTGCCCTCTGAACCGCCAGGCCTCTGGGTTTGAACGAGGGGCTTTGCATGGCTCTAGTAGGGAGCTATCTCGTGGAGGGCCTGCTTCAGGGCTACTGATACCCCTCTACCTTCTGCTGAGTCCATGGCTCCAAATCCCTTCCCTGCTCCCCAAGGTTGAGGGCTCATGTTTTTTCAGTTTCCCTCAGACTCCCGGGCAGTCTCCAGAGCTGGGAGACCTCCAAGTTGAGCTCGTCATGTCTGCTTTGGGCCAAGGAGCTTTAAATGCTTTCATGGGAATAAACCTCACAGGCACAGGAGGAAAGGTGTGCAGATGCTGGACCTCTAAAGCAGGGGATGGGGGACACGCCCAGGGAAAGATCCATAAGAGGGCACCTGGGTGGCTCAGGTGGTGGTTAAGCATCTGCCTTCAGCTCAGCTCATGATCCCAGCGTCCTTGGATTGAGCCCTGCATAGGGCTCCCTGCTCAGTGGGGAGCCTGCTTCTCCCTCTCTCTCTGCCCCTCTCCCCTGCTTGTGCTCTTTCTCTCTCTCTCTGTCAAATAAATAAATAAATCTTAAAAAAAAAAGATCCATAAGAGAGCGTCAAGGGCCTCAATCCTCCCTGACACATTATGTGGCCTTGGGCCAGAGAACTTGTGTGCCCGACCATCTGCCTTAGGCCTCAGATCTCAGTGGTTTCAGGCCTCAGAGTGGGAAGGTGTGGACAGAAAGGCGTCAGATTGAGCCTCACTCCAGAAGCTAGGGGGTGGCGTTGAGAGAAAAGGCATTAACTCTTTCCTCCCAGATCTCCGGACTCTGCACGGAGCACGGAGAGGGCAGGAGAGAAGCCCAGGAGGAGCCTGCCAGGGCAGTGGTGGTGAGCAGTTTGCTTCGCAACTCAAGGAGTTGCAGGGAGCAGACTTGCGGACATTTGCAGGTGACCTAAAACAGAAGGCTGGAGAAGAGGGTCTGGTGTTAGAGTAATCTGAAGCCAGGGTCAGTATAATCCACAAGCCTGAAGAACACAGGATGGAGGGGCCCAGGCTGGGCCACTTTAGGGCACCCACAAATTATAAAGCCCCCGAGGCAAAGTCACCTTGGGGGTGGTGCATTTGGGGCACTAGCTCTGGGGGGTGTGGGGACAGGGTGGGAGCACCTCTGGCACCACAGCAAAAGATCACTGCTCCAGCACGGGCCCCAGGTACCTGAGGCAGGGAGAGCTGCTGGCTAAAGCCTGTGGTCCCCTTGTTTAGAGACTCAGGGTGTCAGGAGCTACCACATAGCCCAGAGGGTTCACTGAGCCTTCCAGGGTGGGAGCCACCAAGGATCAGGCCGGGTCAGGCTGGAGGAGAGGGGCTGGAGGCTGCCAGTGTTGGCTCTGCCCATGACCCAGTGGGACCCAGCTTCCGACTTCTTAGCTGGTCAATGAAGAGAGTGGGCCGCCAGCCCTCTGGGATTCCTTCCAGCTCTGACACTCTTGACACCATCTGGGTTCCTCCGGGCCCTGCTCAGCCCTTTCCCATCTTACAGCCTCTTGACACCATCTGGGTTCCCCAGGCCCTGCACAGCCTTCTCCCATCTTCCAGCCTGAGTCACAGCCTGTCAAACGGTGGGCCACCTTCCAGGTGATCCGCCACCACGGTGGGCTTTCTGAGAAACTACTAACAAATGGCAGTTTCCTTCCTGAGAAGCCGGGGAGGCGTCTCCCCACCTCACCCCACCGCAGGCCCCGGGGAACAAGCATCACCCCCTCCTCAGCTCCTGTGGCTTCCCTGGTGTTCTGTGAAGGAGTCTGAAAACAAACCATCAGAAGAAGAGAAAATAAGCCACCCATCCCAAAACAGCTCTGTAGGCTCTCCAACCCCACACCTTTGTGGTAGCGATGTTCTATTATTTTATTTTAACAGAGCAGAGAGGGCCACCTGATGGATCCTTCTGGAGTCTCCCTCATGGGGAATGAGCTTGCAGTGTGTGCATGAGGACAGACCAGGGCAGGAGTGAGGGTTGTGGTCTTGGGGCAACGGATAAAGTGCTGCAGACCTGTGATGGAGCACTGCAGGCTTCCTTACGCAGCTTGCCGTGGTGCAGGGACGGATTATATATAGGACAGCCTCCCGGCCAGAGGCACTTGGATCATAATCCAGTGAGAAGGTGGAGAAATGGTTCCTCTGCACTGGTCACCAGGGCTCAGAGCACAGAATAAGCACCAAGAACTCAGCTGAGCGGAAGAAAATACCGCCCACAGTCATTAGGGGGAAGAATTTGAATAGCTAACATACCTCATGCTGCTGGGTTGACATCCGGCCCTTGGGCAGAATTCAAGGAGTCGGTGAACTTGCATGGGAAAGGTTTTTACATCCTTATTTTCACTAACTCAGCCCAAATTTAGCTTCACCTGCTATTATGAACGTACGCCAGGGACCTCAGACATTTCAGCAGCGCCTAGGATTTGTCACAGGTAGAAATCACAGAGACAGTGAGAGCACTGGCTGCAGATAGCTTAAATTATTGTTTAAGCTCATCACGGCTTCAGAATTAGGGTGGTTGTTAGACCTGTCACTAGATCTCGCTGATGTGTGAACAAAGAGGCACGTGTGATACGATATCACGAATCTGAAGGTTTTAAAAATATTTTGATAACCACACTTCAATGTAATTGGTTTCCTTTAAATTCTGATGTATTCTCTTTAATGCATTTAAAAATTTTACTCTGAAGAGGGGTTCATAAACTTCACCAGATTGCCCTAAAAAAGAAGGACCCCCTTCCCCTGGATAACCTGGCGTACCCCTCCCACACAACCGGCCAGTGTGGTGGGGGCAGGTGGGGGTATCAGGATTACTGATTACCATGTGAAAGCTGCAGCCCCACTGGTAGTGAGGGGCCCAGCAAGCTGTGGGGCTGCAGCTTTCACAAGGTAATCAGTAATCCTGAGAACCCCCAATTTAAAAGGTTGCTTGGGCTATTAAAGGAAACAATGCATGCAGCGAGCTAAATTCCCTCTGCCTTCGTGGATGTATCTTGCAAGAAGTTGCTGTGGCCAAGTTCAAAAAGGATGTTGCCCGTGTCCTCCTCTAGGATTTTGATGGAATCTTGTCTCACATTTAGATCTCTCATCCATTTTGAGTTTATCTTTGTGTATGGTGCAAGAGAGTGGTCTAGTTCCATTCTTCTGCACGTGGCTGCCCAATCTTCCCAGCACCACTTATTGAAGAGACTGTCTTTTTTCCAGGGGATAGTCTTTCTTGCTTTGTCAAATATCAGTTGACCATAAAGTTGAGGGTCCACTTCTGGGTTCTCTATTCTGTTCCATTGATCTATGTGTCTGTTTTTGTGCCAGTACCACACTGTCTTGATGACCACAGCTTTGTAGTACAACCTGAAATCCGGCATTGTGATGCCCCCGGCATTGGTTTTCTTTTTCAATATTCCCCTGGCTCTTCGGGGTCCTTTCTGATTCCATACAAAGATACAGTTGTGGTGAAACGCTGGGACACCTGCACCCCAATGTTTCTAGCAGCAATGTCCCCAAAAGCCAAACTGTGGAAGGAGCCATGATGTCCGTCGAAAGAGGAATGGATAAAGAAGAGGCGATCTATGGGGCAGCCCGGTGGCTCAGCGGTTTAGCGCCGGCTTCGGCCCAGGTCATGGTCCTGGAGACCCGGAATCGAGTCCCATGTCGGGCTCCCCTGCATGGAGCCTGCTTTTCCCTCTGCCTGTGTCTCTACCTCTCTCTCTCTCTCTCTCTCTCTCTCTCTCTCTCTCTCTCTGTGTCTCTCATGAATAAATAAATGAAATTGAAAAAAAAGGTGTGGTCTATGCATACAATGGAATATTCCTCAGCCATCAGAAACGACGAATACCCACCATTTGCTTCAACGTGGATGGAACTGGAGGATGCTGAGTGAAGTAAGTCAATTGGAGAAGGACAATCATCATATTGTTTCACTCATATGGGGAATGTAAGAAATAGTGAAAGGGATTATAAGGGAAAGAAGGGGAACTGAGTGGGGAAAAAATTAGAGAGGGAGACAAACCGTGAGAGACTCCTAACTGGGAAACAAACAAAGGGTTGAGGAAGGGGAGGTGGGCAAGGGATTGGGGTAACTGGGTGATGGGCACTGAGGAGGGCCCTTGATGGGATGAGCAGTGGGTGTTATACATATGTTGGCAAATCGAACTTCAATAAAAAACAAATAAAAAAAAAATTCCCACTGCTGCTTTCTCTGGGGAATTGGTCTGTACCTGCCCTGGCTTCCTCCAGCCTCGGCCACAGCCTCCCTCCCATCCTCCACTTCTGAGGCAGCTCCCTGACAGGGGTGAGCTCAGAGCTGGTTTTAACCAACCAGACCTGAAACCTTTCATTCTTCCCCTCTTTGCAAGCCTGTCACTTGGCCTCCAGGGGTGTTTTGGCAGCAGCAGAGCTCACCCAGGCAGCACACACTGGAGCCATTCTCTCATCACCTAATAATTAGCTTGACATGTAGAATGGGCCTCCAGGGCTCTGGGATGACAGTGCTGTTTTCAGATGCAAAGATACTGTAATTTTGCATCTGTGCCAGGCAAGATGCCTGCGAGCAGAGGGGAGAGTGACCCAGGTTTTTCGTGCCCTCAGCAGTGCTTAGCATTTTATACAGAGGCGGATTATTGGGGAGATAACAAAGCATCATCTTCAGGGCCCCTCAACAGCAGCTCCCTGGTTTCTGCGAAATCAGCAAAAGTAGTCCGTGGGTGCATGTCTTTCGTAAAGACAGTCTTCAAAATTGTATAAATTTCAGGCTCCACAAAACCTAACCCACCCTGGGGTTGTCTCCTGGGTCTGCCCTGCCTAGAAATGGACCCCTCCTATTGCTGCCATTAAGGACTGCCGAACGGATTGGGGGGTGCAAGTCATGGAGAGCACTGCACTTTGGGCTAAGGAATTTGATGATTTGCTGGAGCTGAAGGGGACACCATCCTCAAGGAAGCTGAATTCCCTCCCTGTTTTGCCATCTGCGGGCTGGGGGACTTGGTGCCTGGGTCTGAGCCTGGGGTTCCCCCCTCTGCAGAATGCATGGATGAGTCTGAGGAGTCTGATGGGCCCACAGTGCAAAGACAGAGAGAAAGAGCAAAACATATCTGTTAGGGGTCAGGATGCTGAGGTGCCGATGTCCATGATGACTGCGGAAACACACAAGACACTGACTTAAGGATGAAAAGGCCAGAGGTGAATCCCCCGTCTCGACCCCTGACAAATCATGGAACAAGGTGCATAGCCTGTGTGTGTCTCACTCAGCTGAAAAAAAGCGGGGAAACGTGCAATAGATTCCTCACGGGTATAAGCAGGAGCCCAGGATCTGGGAGGGAGAAGCAGTCATCTCCAGCTTCTGCAGCCTCAGAGCTCTTGAAGTAGCGCCTGGAACAGATGACCAGGGAAGAGCATGTGGGTTCAGGCAGGACATGGAGGAGGGAGGTGAGCAGTGAAGGAACAAGACTGCCATTACTTCTGTCTGTGGCCCAACATCCCATCTGGGCTCGGACCCCACAGCCCCCTGACACCTCCCCTTCTTTGTTCCCCATATCTAATCAGTTGCTAAAATCTAAAATCCCTCCCCTCGATCTGCACTGCTTCAGTCCCCTCCTCTCTATTCCTATAGGCCACCATTCATTTCTTAGCCACACGAGGGCCACAGGCATCTAATGCAGGGCTTCCAAACCAACGGGCCACAGGCCTGCTGAGAGTTCCATCTCCTGAGCCCTCGGGGCACCTGCCCAGGCTGGGGAGACCAGAGCCTCCAGACCAGCACTTTGCAGCTGCGGGAAACCCCATTTGTTAATCCCAGTGTGCAATTCGAATGTCAACATTTTTTGTGTGTTGCTTCCACCGGAGAAGGTGTGGGAAGCAGCCCGCGACCCATGCTAGGCACTGTCCAGGGGGTCCAAGATTCTGAACCATATGAAAGTTACTGAGAGCTACAGGGGCGGGCAAGAGGACCCAATCCTAGCTTGAGGAGAGGGGTGGAGAAAGGCAACCTGGGAGGACAGCTGGAATAGTCACCCTGCCCTTTGGGTTGGGATGGTGATTCTCAGACTCCACCTGTACCAGTATCACCTGCTGTATATATGGAAAATGCAGATTGCAAGGCCTCCTCCAACCCCACCAAACTTTTCTATTTTTTATTTTTAAGATTTCATTTATTTACTCATGAGAGACACAGAGAGAGGCAGAGACATAGGCAGAGGGAGAAGCAGGCTCCTTGCAGGGAACCTGATGCATAACTTGATCCCAGGATCACGTCCTGAGCTGAAGGCAGCCGCTCAGCCACTGAGCCACCCAGGTGCCCCCACCAGACTTTTCTTTCGGTGTTTTTGTGAGCAGATCCAGCAGTCTGCAGTTTGGGGAAGCACACTGATTGTGGACACAGGTGTTGCACAGACCTCACTTTGAGAACCCATGCCCGAATGGTCTCAGCTAACCAGCACTCTTTGCCCTGCCAGCTCATATATAAGATAAAGCAATGGCATATGGGCAGGAATTTGTAGTAAGCTGGGTCTCAGCCTGGAACCTCAAATCAAACATATCACTTTGAAAGATATATATATATATATATATGAATAAGAGATCATTAAAATAGGGAAAGCAGTTGAAAGGAAGACCATCTGGGCAAACCAAAGTGACTCATCCCTGAGAACATTCTCCCAGAAAGGCAAACTACATGGAAAATATTAAATGTAACCCTAAAGAAAAAAAGAAAGTCTTGAAATCCTGGAAAGAAATTATTTATAATCTAGAACTCAGGCAGCCCATTGTGCAGACAAACACGGCAAAGTGCTCTCTAACACGTGCCAACGTGGAAGTCGCACTGAAGACAAGGAGTATGTATGTGGCTGAATGATGGCCAGAGGGTGGGGTGGCAGGGACATGCACACATTCCTTTAGGTTTCCAGAATGGAGAGAACTTTCTTCGTGGTATTATTATCTTCAGTGTGGGTGATGCCACAGCCACAGTTCCAGCCGGCTCAGGAACCTGTCACCTGACTCAGCTGGATGGTTCTACAGGTTGTCACAACTCTGTCTGATTCCCAGATGGAGGTATGATGATATGGCTTATGAGAATGCCAGGAACTCATCGGACGAGTGGCCCTGGTTGTTTGAAATATAGACTGACGCAAAAACATAAATTGCCTGTTCACAGCGATTTTGGAAAGATGTTTGGATTTTCTTCTTTTTTATTATTATTTTATTTATTTATTCATGAGAGACACAGAGAGAGAGAGAGAGGCAGAGACACAGGCAGAGGGAGAAGCAGGCTCCATGCAGGAAGCCTGACACGGGACTCGATCCCGGGTCCCCAGGATCACACCCTGGGCTGGAGGCGGCTCTAAACCGCTGAGCCACCCGGGCTGCCCAGATGTTTGGATTTTCCATCCTCGCCTCCTCCTCTGCTTCCTCGGCACACCTCAAACACCATTTCCTGACAGGTCAAAACTCTGCCTGGAGCATCGGGTAGAGGAACTATTCCGAGTGGCGGAGAGGCTCTGCTAAAATCGAGCCACAGAAGGGACTGCTGGCTTCCTGGTACCGGGACAAAAGGTGTGCTCCTTCCTCTTTGCTGGAGGAACAGCAGGCGGTGGTTCTGGAAGGGGCAGCAACACCATCTGGCTGCATATTAAGACCTGATTCGGGCTGGCTGGACAGCAACGGGACAGGCACCCGCCTGACAGCGTCCCCAGAGGAAGCGTGGGAGGCCTTGGCTTGCCTCTCCATGAGGTGGCGGTGAAGCGGCTCGGGGACGATGATTCAGGAGGAGGCTGAGAACCCGCGTGAGGAAGTGCTCAGAGAAGGAGCCTGTTTTCAGCCCTTGTGTGAGGAGCTATTTTTAACTGGGGTAAAATATCTGTCAAAGAAAGAAACACAAAAGGCTCAATTAGATCCTTTTAGAGGTGCCCTGGACACTCATCCTGGCCAAACGCAGAATGGCCAAGTATCAAATACTGAGCGGGGGCCAAATGGTGCCATTATGAATACCCTGTGGGATACAATAATAAATATGACATTTGATTTTAAATCTGTAATTAGAGCTGTCCCTCTATTGCAAAACTGTTTAATGTTCAGATTTCCAGCTTGACTTTAGAGCACAGGGACAGAGGGGGCCGCTCCGTCCGCTGCAAGACGACCCTGACCTTCACACTGCGATGCACATTTGTGACACTCGCTGGACACTCAGTCTTTGGAGGTGGCCCTGCCAGCAGGTGGCCCAGGATGGCCAGGCTGGCTGGTCTGCCAAGCTAGCCTCGTTCCTCAACCGTAACTGGCGGAAGACAATTCCTCTGCCAACTCCTGGATAGAAAGGAGTCTCGGCCAGGACTTCCTGAGAAATTCACAGCACATATAAAATTAAATATCAAAAATTAATTAATGTCGCTTTTATGAGCTAATTTGTTTACTGTTACCGGAAGCGCTTATTTTACCAAAGAATTCTCTCAAGATTAGAACTGTAATCTAATTAGAACTATAATCTAATCTATTGTTCTGCCCTGTGTTGTTGGTGTGATTGTTTGAACCGCTCTCCAAGGGCCACGATCAGATCCACCATTCAAGATCATTTCACCACGCGGGGGCTCAGGCCTCGGGGGTCAGTCTCGCCTGGGCTTTGAGCACAGAGCCCAGCCTCCCGCGTGCTGCCTGCCACGGAGCCGGCCTTCGGCACATATTTGCTGACTGGCTGAGTGGCGAAGTGAATGAATAAATTAAGAATGAAAAGTGGGGGGATCCCTGGGTGGCACTCCTGCCTTGGGCCCAGGGCGTGATCCTGGAGTCCCGGGATCGAGTCCCACGTCGGGGTCCCCACATGGAGCCTGCTTCTTCCTCTGCCTGTGTCTCTGCCTCTCTCTCTGTCTCTCATGCATAAATAAATAAAATCTTTAAAAAAATGAAAAGTGATACAAGTGGGAACCAAGCAAAGAGGCGTCTGCACCTGCAGGCTATGGATGCACTAGGTAAGGTGAGGTCAAGGGGGTGGACCTAGAGCAGGCAGGAGGATAAAGCCAGTCCTATTGGGAAGCCACATGCATCTAGAGAGGACGGGACAGGAGGGGGCTGGGATAGGGCAGCGTGGCCACAGGTAGGAGCGGGTGAGTGTCCTGGCAGACAGGTCAATAGATGTCCCCAGGGCAGGAGACATGTCAAGGTCATATAGAGGACACAGGGCCTCAGGAGCAGACTCCAGACTCCAGCCAGAGTGAGTTGTAGAAGGAAAAGAACTTGGGCCAGCTGTCACAGCCCAGAACACCCAGATGACAACTGGAACAGGAGCTAGAGGCAGCGCTAGGCCACGGGAAGACAGCCTGGTAGTAAACCTGAGACCTAGGCCAGCAAAGGAGCCTGGCCAGGCTGGCTCGAGGGCAGATCCCCAGGACCATTCAGCTTTCAGTTCTCCCCAACTTAGGAAAGAATCTACCCAGGGATCTCAGCACAGATGGGCCTACATGAAGGTGATCAAGGGGCCCCAGGGAAGGGGTCTGGGAGGCTACAAAAGCATGGAGCCAAACAGACACAGCTGTCTGCAGAAAAGGCAAGCCTAACCAGTTGTTTCAGGCTTTGATGTAACATGTAACCAGCTGTCCTGAGCCCTGAATAATTTAACTGACCAACGATGATTCTGTGAGACCAGAAACGTGGCTAGCATTGTGCTTTACCTGTTTGGGACTGGAAGCGTGAAACAGTCCTCAAACAGAGGAGCGTGTACTAGGTATGCACACTATGTCGCTATACACGAGAAGAAATGAGGATGTAGAAGGGTCGACGCCAGGAAGTGCCCCAGCAGAGCACGATCAGGGAGGGCTCTCTGGGGCCGGTGCACTGTACCTTGGGCCTGCGCTTGCTGAGTCCCATCTCACAGGTGAAAATCTTGCAGCACAAAGTCAGCACAATGAGCAAGGGCACGTGCATCCTGGAGGCCCCACAACCTTCCCTTAACACGAAAGAGCTGCTTTCCTTTCTCCTGCTAAGTGGAGAGCTGGCTTTGGCTTTATCGTGAAGGTTTTAGCTAGTTCTGTTTTCTTTGTTTTGTAGGAGTTACTGAAGGAAGGAAAAGGGGGAGGAAATGACTTTTTGCTTCCAGTGGTAGGACTGGTTCTGCGCTCAGGCACAGGGGAGAAGGCCCCTCCCTGGGCCAGGCCAGTGACCGGAGCCTGAGGCTGCCTCCTGATGGCTCCCCATCAGGCCGTGATGGCCTGTACCACTTCCCTGTGGCTCTAGCACGTAGCAGCCTCAGTGACTTGAATTGACGCAGATTTATTGTATTAGAGTTCATAGATCAGAAGTCTGACTGGGTGTTGACAGGACTGTGTTCCTTTCTGGAGGCTCGATGTGAGGATTTGTCCTCTTGCCTTCTCTAGCATCTAGGGGCCACCAACACCCACAGAGCCAATAGCGGCCGGTTGGGTATTTCTCCCATGGCACCACTCTGCCCTTCTCCTTTGCCCTTCTCTCCTGAGGGCCCTGTGACTACATGGCACCCACACAGATAATCTAGCCTACAATCCTCCCTGTCCTGAAGTCAGCTCGTTGTGCAACCTTCCCTCTGTCTACAACGCTAATGCAACATAACAAGTTCACCGGTTTCTGGGATTAGGATGTGGCCATCTCTGGAGGGCCACTGTTCTGGCTGCCATGTCGCCAAGGTCAGAGGATCGAATATGTTCTATTTAACAATCTGCTGGCCAGGCTTATAATTTTAAGCATCTGGAGATCCAGTGTGTAGGCTTCCATTTGTGCTGTTCTGCTAGCCCAAATGCTAGGGCTGCTCTGGGGGGGAAAGGGCAGCTGCCCCCAGCGCCATGGGGAAGCTTGCCTTTGGCCAGCAGCTGCCCCCCTGGACACAGTGTCCAAGGCTCCCCCAACCTGTGGGTCTCCAGGGAAACCCGTCACCTTCATCCTCTTACCTCTGCCTCCTGACACTGCTGTCTTTACAAGAGCATTCCTCCCAGCACAGCTCAATCTCCAGCTCTTTTTGCCTTTTACATAAGAAGGGGAGAAGCAAGGGAAGCAACCTCCTAATCATCTGGGCTCCAGTAGCACAGGCACATCAAAGCACACCAAGCGCCTCAGGAAACCAGAGTGTAGCTTACATCATCCTGCACCACATCACTAAGCAGCTGTAGGATCACACTTGTTTCCATGGAGATGTCATTTCATCGCCATCCTTCAGGCGGAGCAGAGAAGTGCATCCAGGAGGAGTGAATAGGCTGGGCTGTGCCAGAGGATGACAAAATCTGGTAGCACAGACCTATCATCCAGGTGAAAGGTTGATGAGAGAGAGCTCTAGAACGAAAACAGGAAGGAGGATGGCCCTGGGTGGCTTGGCAGGGAATGACTGGCCAGAACCAGCCCCACATGCACATCATGTGGCCCACTTCCCTCAGCACGGGGAGCATGGGGAGCAGCCCAGGGTGGCCTCAGACTCCTGTCCAGTCCTGCACAACAGTTTGTAGGCTGAGCTGAGGCCAGAACCCAGACCTCGTGTTACCCTGTGCAGGACTCATCCCACATGAAGGAAAGCACTAAGAAGCAGGAATACTCTTTCTCCCGTTGGTTCAGGCAAGCAAAGATTTCGCTCCATGTCTAATTCTGGCCTGCCTAGCACAGTGACTTCCAGGGACGTGTCTCCCAATCAGCAAACCCTGTTGCTACAAGGTGTGGCCTTCCAAAACGACTGTAGCAGAGGGGAGTGGGAGGGAATTCATGGTTACCGAGCACTTGCTATGTGCTAGGCATTGTGCTATGTGCTTTTTACAAGTAATCTCAGCTAATCCTCAAATTCCCCTTATGGAGTGTTAGAGCCTATTTTACAGGCAAAGAATTGCAGCTCAGGGAGGTGGGGTAGCTTATTCAATACAATGACGATAAGATAGGAGCAAACTTTCAGAATTCACTTACTGTGTGCCACGCATTAAGTTCTTTACAAATATTAATTCATTTTGTCCTCATACCAAATCTACAGGGGAATGGGGGCAGATTATTGACTACCCACTAACAAGTGGCAGAGCCAGGCTCTGCAGGCTGGGGTGCCCTTTCCACTGTGTATGGTGACTGCACTGTCAACACTAAAGGTAACAGCTTAGGAGGTGTGGAGGAAGGCACATCAGAATGAGCTGGTGATGGACTGGATTTTGTAACCGGGTGCCAAGTGGGATTTTTCTTCATGTTCCAGAACTGCAGGCAAAGACCAAAGCTAAGGATAGAAGGCACTAAGAATTCCATGTTCTCAGGTCAGAAATCCACCTGCAGTGGTGCTAACCCCTCCCTCAGACTCAGGAAGAGAACTGTCTCCCATAAAACACTAAGTACTCTGCCCACCCAACCTGCTGGCAGTTCCAGAAGGCTTAAGACAAGGCCTGGGGGAAGACAGGGGAGGCAGGGTCTCCAAGGACAGGTGGAGCTCATGTTGAGGGGTTCCTCCTCTGCAACCTGGTGAGAGGATTGTCAGAGACTCCTTGGTTACTTGAGTGTCTGTGTCAAGGGGAGGATGCTGGCCTGTTCCAAGGCTGGGCTGATGCTCACTGGGCTATAGATCCAAAGCCATCCCTGGCTCTGCTGCTGGAGTCATGGAACAAGAGGAGTCTTGGGGGTGTTCTAGGCCCACTTGTCTGATGTAGGTCTTCCCCCACTATGGGGGAACAGGAGGGTGCTTGGCATGTTCCTCTTACCCCTCTACCTCTGTAGAGATTTCCAAAGGCAGAGTCCTTATAACTCTCAAAGTTTCCCCATTCTACTTTGTAATTCCTCTTTCCTGCCTTCCCTAATCCCCATCTCTAAAAGTTTCCCCATTGATCTGTTTTTTTTTTTATCACTATAGATTAGTTTGTGCTTTCTAGAATTTTTTGTAAATGTAGTCATAGATATGTATTTGCTATTTAGATTCTTTCATTCCATGTAATTATTTTGAGATGCCCTTGTATCGGTTCCTTTTCCTTTCTGAGTAATATTCTATCATGTGGATATCCTTTCTTTATCCGTTCACTTGTTGATGGACATATATTACAAATAAAGCCACTGTACATATTTACATATTTGTAGACAAGTCTTTGCTGTGGACTTGTGTTTTAATTTCTTTTGGTAAGCACCTGAAAGTAAAATTATTGAATCACATAGTAACTTTAGGCTTAACATCTTAAGAAACAGTCAAATTGTTTTCCCAAGTGGCTGTACTACCTTATATTCCTACTGTAGTATTCCAGTTTCTCTGTATTTTCATCAAAACTTGATATGATTGGTCTTTTTTCATTTCGGCCATTCAAATAGATGTGTGATAGTTACTTGGTGTAGTAGTTTTAATTTACACTTTAATGTAGTTGTTTTAATTTGCATTTACCTAATGACTAATGATGTTGAACATGTTTTCATGTGTTTATTTGCCATCCATGTGTCATTTTTGTTGAAGTGTTCAAGTCTCTTGCCCGTTTTCAAATTAGGTTGCTTATTTTCTTATTATTGGTTTTGAGAGTTCTTTTTATATTCTGTATACAAGTCCTTTATCAGATCTATGCTTTTCTTATTACTGGTTTTGACAGTTCTTTTTATAGTCTGTGTACAAATCCTTTATCAGATCTATGCTTTTCTTATTACTGGTTTTGACAGTTCTTTTTATAGTCTGTATACAAATCTTTTATCAGATCTATGCTTTTTTCCCAATCTTTGGTTTGCCTTTTTAGTCTCTTAACAGTATTTGATTTTGATAAGTCAAATGTATCTTTTGTTCATGGGTTGTGCTTTTAATGTCCTATATTTAAAAATCTTTGCCAAATTCAAAAAAAATCTTTGCCAAAAAAGATTTCCTCTAGAAACATCACAGTTTTAGGTTTTATATTTAGTTCTATGATCTATTTTGAGTTAGTTTTCAGATATGGATGGGAGTTTGTTTTCTGCATATGGATATTTAATTACTCCCACACCATTGAAAGGTAGAGTTTTTATTCTGTATTTAATTTTGGATGATTATGATTTCCACTGCTAATCTTGAAGTACTCACATGCTCTTTACCATGATCCTCCCCACTGGCTGCTTTGAAAGCCAGCGAAAGACTGGGGGAAGGCAGAAGACCTTATATTGGAATAAATGGCATGAAACCCAGGTAATCTGCTGCCATGGAGGAAGGGCACAAAACCCGATTCTTATCCTGGACTCTTTTATGAAGAAAAAGTCTTAAGCCACTGGAAGGGCAGGAAACAAAATATGTAGGAAAAAAAAAATCCATGACATTTGGACGATGATAGAAACAAAATCATCTGATTTTGGAGAAAGAGTAGGAAACCTGTCTGTTCCCATCCATTGCTGATGAGTGGCAAGAGACCAGTCAGTTCCAGGACCCTGCACTGATACAAAACAGAGGTCTGCTGTCACTAGGGAGTGAGGTCAGGGTTGGCGTGAGGCAGGAAGCCCTTCCCTGCCCAAGATGTCCCACAAGTATAGGCAGGGTTTGGTTTCCACAGATGTGAGAAGCAGCAATAATGAGGGCCAAATGTACACAGACTGCCTAGGACAAAGGCAAGATCAGGAACCTGGGAGCCCCATCTACCCCACAGGAGACCCAAACTCATTATTGAGCAATTACTGTCTACAGCTAGGGAAGACTATACAGAGTCTCCCTCTATGATTCAAAAAGGCAGGGCCTCCTGAAATATTGGCTGGTAGGAACATTGAGAAAAAGTTTATAGCACACAGACACCACACTGAATGCAAGGTAGCAGGCAGTCCACCACTGGAGGAACTTGAAGTCTGCACTGCAATGAGGTAAATTATAACAATTACAAACTAAAATTCACCACAACTGCTGATTATAATTGCTTCAACCCCACATACTAACAGCCTGACGGGAAAAGAGGGATACCCACTTCCTGTCATAAATTCTATTTACCTCAGTCTTTACTGTTATTCTAAACACAACATTTAGAATACATTTAAAAGTTACAAACACACACACACACACACACATACACACACACAATTATGAGACACGCAAAAAAGCCGGGGAAAAAAACCTATTATCGAGAGAGAAAATAATTCCTAGAACCAGACTCCAAGACGATACAAATGTTAGAACTATCAGAAGCTTTAAAGTAGGGATCCCTGGGTGGCGCAGCGGTTTGGCGCCTGCCTTTGGCCCAGGGCATGATCCTGGAGACCCGGGATCGAATCCCACGTCGGGCTCTCGGTGCATGGAGCCTGCTTCTCCCTCTGCCTGTGTCTCTGCCTCTCTCTCTCTCTCTCTCTCTCTCTCTCTCTCTCTCTCTCTGTGTGACTATCATAAATAAATAAAAATTAAAAAAAAAAAGAAAACTTAATTCTGCCTTGTTTCAAGGCATCAATTTCAAAAAAAAAAAAAAAAAGAAGCTTTAAAGTAATTATGATTATTTTGTGGAAAAGAATCTAGTAGAAAAAGTGGACAACATATGTAAACAAATGAAGAATTTCAGCAGAAAGATATAAATCATAAATAGAGTCAAATGGAAATACTAAAATAAAAAAAAGGTAAGGAATTCCCCTGGTAGCTTATAAGCAGACAATATATAGTAGAGGGAAGAAATAGTGAACTTAAAGATAGCTCAATCAATAGATACTATCCAAACTGAAACACATATTGCCAAAATAATGGAAACAACAACAAATGAAGAAACCATCCAACAGCCGTGGGCAATGTCAACTATCAATGATTCAAAATTGGTGTTTCAAGAGAGAGAGAAAATGGGGCAGAAGAAGCATTTCAATATATAATGTCCAAGAATTTTCCTAAATTAGCTAAAAGCAACAAACCACAGTTCATAGTTCTGTGAAACGCTGAGAATAACAAGGATAAATTTAAAAACAATACAAAATGAACAAAAACAAAAACTAGGCCCATCACAGTTAAACTGCTGAAACCCAAAGATAAAGAGAAAATGGTGTAGGCAAACACGGGGGAGAGATATGAAATGTACAGGAGAGAAAGATTCAAATTACATCAGACTTATCTTCATAAATTCTGCAAAACCAGAAGCTGATAAGACATCTTTATTTTTTTACAGCATTATTACACTTATATATATATATATATTTTTACATATTTTTAATTGGAGTTCAATTTGCCAACATATAGCATAACACCCAGTGCTCATCCCATCAAGTGCCCCCCTCAGTGCCCGTCACCCAGTCACCCCCACCCTCGCCCACCTCCCTTTCCACCACCCCTTGTTCATTTCCCAGAGTTAGGAGTCTCTCATGTTCTGTCTCCCTTTCTGATATTTCCCACTCATTTTTTCTCCTTTCCCCTTTATTCCCTTTCACTATTTTTTATATTCCCCAAATGAATGAGACCATATAACGTTTGTCCTTCTCTGATTCACTTATTTTACTCAGCATAATACCCTCCAGTTCCATCCACGTTGAAGCAAATGGTGGGTATTTGTCGTTTCTAATGGCTGAGTAATATTCCATTGTATACATAGACCACATCTCCTTTATCCATTCTTCTTTCGATGGACACCGAGGCTCCTTCCACAGTTGGCTATTGTGGACATTGCTGCTAGAAACATCGGGGTGCAGGTGTCCCGGCGTTTCATTGCATCTGAATCTTTGGGGTAAATCCCCAGCAGTGCAATTGCTGGGTCGTAGGGCAGGTCTATTTTTAACTCTTTGAGGAACTTCCACACAGTTTTCCAGAGTGGCTGCACCACTTCACATTCCCAACAGTGCAAGAGGGTTCCCTTTTCTCTGCATCCTCTCCAACATTTGTTGTTTCCTGCCTTGTTAATTTTCCCCAATCTCACTGGTGTGAGGTGGTATCTCATTGTGGTTTTGATTTGTATTTCCCTGATGGCAAGTGATGCGGAGCATTTTCTCATGTGCGTGTTGGCCATGTCCATGTCTTCCTCTGTGAGATTTCTCTTCATGTCTTTTGCCCATTTCATGATTGGATTGTTTGCTTCTTTGCTGTTGAGTTTAATAAGTTCTTTATAGATCTTGGATACTAGCCCTTTATCTGATTCGTCATTTGCAAATATCTTCTCCCATTCTGTAGGTTGTCTTTTAGTTTTGTTGACTGTTTCTTTTGCTGTGCAAAAGCTTCTTATCTTGATGAAGTCCCAATAGTTCATTTTCGCTTTTGTTTCTCTTGCCTTCATGGATGTATCTTGCAAGAAGTTACTGTGGCCGAGTTCAAAAAGGGTGTTGTCCGTGTTCTCCTCTAGGATTTTGATGGAATCTTGTCTCACATTTAGATCTTTCATCCATTTTGAGTTAATCTTTGTGTATGGTGTAAGAGGATGGTCCAGTTTCATTCTTCTGCATGTGGATGCCCAATTTTCCTAGCACCATTTATTGAGGAGACTGTCTTTTTTCCAGTGGATAGTCTTTCCTCCTTTGTCGAATATTAGTTGACTATAAAGTTGAGGGTCCACTTCTGGATTCTCTATTCTGTTGCATTGATCTATGTGTCTGTTTTTGTGCCAGTACCACACTGATGAGACATCTTTAAAGTAGTGGGTTGGCAGGGCGGGTGGCTCCTGAGTGGCTCAGTTGAGCATCTGAATCCTGACTTCAGCTCAGGTCATGATCTCAGGGTTATGGGATTAAGCCCCATGTCAGGTTCTGTTCTAGGCATGGAGCCTTCTTAAGATTCTCTCTCTCCCTCTTCCTCTGCCTCTCACCGCACCCCCCCCAAGATAGATAGATAGATAGATGATAGATAGATAGATAGATAGATAGATAGATAGATAGATAGATGATAAAAGTACTGGATGGGGAAAAGAAACCATCAACTCATAATTTTATACCAGTGAAAATATCTTTTGAAAATTAAGACAAAATACTCTTTGAGACAAGCTTGAGCAAATTCATTACCATCAGATCTATGCTATAAAAAATGTTAAAGGAAGTTTTGCAGACAGAAGGAGTATGATATCAGATGGGAATTTAGATCTCAATAAATAAATGAAGATTCCTGGAAACGGTGAAGACAAGGGTAAATATAAGATACTTTTTGTTCTTATTTTTAATCTCTTCACAACAAGTAACATGTATGAAAACAATAACACAAGGGTGGGAAGGTTGAGTGAAAGCATCCTGTGACCCTCTCACACGATATGTGTAATGGTATCACTTGAACACTATTTATGATAAACCCTAGAGCAGTCCCTATTTTGAAAAATTAGAGATCTGCATCAAATTTGAAAATTTAATATATATCTTGACAATATACAGCTGACACAATTATTTTAACTAAAGGGAAGAGTTCAAAAGACTTAAAGGAGAGTAAGTTTGCTCATTGCCTCATCTGTAACCTGTGGTCATGAAAAGCTAACAAGTGTAACAATAGAAGTATGTGCATATTTAACATGGCAAAGATAAATTCAAAACGTTACTTTTAGAACTCCTATAACTCAATGGCAAAAAATAATAATAATCAATTAAAAAATGGACAAAGGGGATCCCTGGGTGGCGCAGCGGTTTGGCGCCTGCCTTTGGCCCAGGGCGCGATCCTGGAGACCCGGGATCGAGTCCCACATCGGGCTCCCGGTGCATGGAGCCTGCTTCTCCCTCTGCCTGTGTCTCTGCCTCTCTCTCTCTCTCTCTCTCTGTATGACTATCAAAAATAAATAATTAAAAAAAAAAAAAGAAAAAAAAATGGACAAAGGACCTGAATAGACCTCTTCGCAAAGAAGATACACAAATGGCCAACAGGTATATGAAAAGATGCTCACCATCACTCATCATTAGGGAAACACAAAGTGAAGGCACATGAGTTATTGCCTCACACCCCCAGAATGGCCATCATCAAAGTGACAAGAGACAACAAATGCCAGCGAGGATATGGAGAAAAGGGAACCCTGTGCGCTGTTTGTGGGACAGTAAATTAGGGTGACCACTATACTATACTCTTCCATACTTGAAAAGTATGGAGGTTTCTCAAAAAACTAAAACTAGAAGTACCAAGTGATGTAGCAATTCCACTCCTGGGGATATACCCAAAGGAAACAAAAACACCAACTTGAAATTTTCACCCCTGTGTTTACTGCAGCATTATTTACAAGAGCCAAGACATGGAAACAACCTAAGTGCCCATGGATAGATGAATGGATAAAGAAGTCATGGTATATAAATACAGTGAAATATTACTCAGACATTAAAAAACAAGAACACCCTGCCATTTGTGACAATACAAGTGGACCTTGAAGGCATTATGCTAAGGAAATGAATCTGAAAAAGACATACTGTACAAACACTATTATATATGAAAACTAATTTAAAAAAATCATCAAACTCATTAAAAAAAGAGAGAGAAAAAAGACCAGATCCGTGATTACTGGAGGTGTGTGTGTGTATGTGTCGGGGGGGGGGGGGGGCGGGGGGGAGCTGGAGGAATGTGGTCCAAAGGCACACACTTCCAGTTACAAGATGAATAAGCACTAGGGCTCTGATGTGGGATACAGTGAGCACAGCCAGTACTGCTGTGGTACAGAGAGCGAGCTATTAAGAGATTAGATCCTAAAAGTTCTCATCGCAAGGAGAACTTTAATTTTTTTTTCTTCCTATTGCATCTATATGAGATGATGGATGTAAACCAAACCCATTGTGGTACTCACTTCACAACATATTCAAACTGTCATGCTGTATGCCTTCTACAGTGATGGGTGTCAACCATTTCTCAATAAAACTCAGGGGCTCGGGGGTGGGGAGAGGAGATGCTTTTATGAACCCATGCAGTGTGGCAGAGGAAAGGGAGGATGGGAAGGAAGAGGAAGCATGCTGGTTTTGTTCTTGTTATAGAAGGAGACTAATATATTCTGTTTAAAGAAAGCTAAGGATGCTATATAAAGTTTTAATTGTAAAGATAAATACTAGAGAAGCAAATCACCTTTCTTACCATGAGAAGAACCACACAGAAAAAACAAGGCCAAAAAGAAAAATTATAAAAAAAGGAAGCCAGAGTGTGAGAGACCAGAAGACAGATAAATAAAAGGAAAAAATAAAAAAAAATGTAACATAAAATTGCATGACAAAACATGGAGCAAGTATTTGTCATGTCTACAGATGCAAACACGCTAAACTCACCCCTTAAAAATATTTCTGGACCCCGGGGTGGCTCAGTGGTTGAGCATCTACCTTCGGCTCAGGGTGTGATCCCAGGGTTTTGGGATTGAGTCCCACACACTGCTTCTCCCTCTGCCTATGTCTGTGCCTCTCTTTCTGTGACTCTCATGAATAAATAAATAAAATTAATATATATATATATATTTTTTTTTCAGATACGAACACAAAACAAAACCCAATTCTATGGCACAAACAGAAGGCACACCTAAGAGAAAGTGGGTTGGGAAGGCTGAAAATAAGAGTGGGTGATGTTACGCCAGGCAAATGCCAATAAGAAGAAATCAAAACTCATGAAGCTAAAACAAGGAAAGGAAGAATTCAGGTCAAAGAAATCATTAAACAAGTCAAAGAAAGCCAGTTTCTGATGCCAAAGTTTATATAGTTCACAACTCCAATTAACTACAAATATTTATATGCCAGTCAACATACTAGAGAATTTCATACAGCAAAAATTACTGGGAAGTCCAGGGAAATAGGAGAGACTGACAAAGCAGGAGGGTATTTTTTATCTCAGGCCTGAGCAGATCAAGAAAACAAGAAATAGATCTAGTAACAGTCAACCTTACTTAAATAACAGGGCAAACTCTATACCCTGATAATAGAAAACACACCTTCTTTCCAATGCCCAAGTAAGTACGAACACTCATGAAAACCTTACACAGAGCTACACAGACCCATAAATAGTATAGATGATATTCTCTAATCCCAATATAATAAAACTAAGACTTTATAGCAATACCAGAAAAAAAGTCCCTTTCATCTGGAAATTCACAAACTCCTTTTACAACTACCTGAAGGTTAAAAGTGAAAATACAAATAAAATTTCTAAGGATGCCTGGGTGGCTCCGTGGCTGAGCGTTTGCCTTCAGCTCAGGGTGTGATAGGGGGTCTTGGGATTGATTCCCACATTGGGCTTCCTGCAGGGAGCCTGCTTCTCCCTCTGCCTATGTCTCTGCCTCTCTCTCTCTCTCTGTGTCTCAAGAATAAATAAAATATTTTTTAAAAATAGAATTTCTAAAAAACAACAACAATGAAAAAGTATCTTTTTTCAATCCAATGGAGTCACAAATAGAGATCTCAAGAGAAAATGAATAATTTTGATTGCTACATCAGGTAAAAATAATTAAAATAGATGAATTAAGAGCCAACTCAGAAAGATAGAGTCTGTCTGCACCCCCTTGATCTGGCCTCTCCCAGAGCCTGCTGTCTGTGGGGTGGGCTAAAAAAGATAGAAAGGATAGAAAAGGAATAAAAACACAGAGCAGAAGGAAGGAAAACATAAAAACAGAAAGTAATTTGATGACAGAGAAACACAGAACTCATCCATGAATCCAAAAGCTGTTTTTTTTTTTGAAAAGAGTAAATGAAATACATAAAATATTAGCTAACCTAACTGAAAGATTAAAAAGGCACAAAGAACAAACGAAGATATATGGTAATATATATAGAACATCAAAACAATCATGTGAAACTGCTTTGCGCAACTATTAAGTAAATATGTCTTAAAATTTTGTAAAGTGGAAGTCAGTTCTGGCTCAGAGGGATCGCATGAGTAATTGGTAGAGCAAAAGCTGTACCCCGGTCTTGTGACTCCCAAGTCAAGGCTTTGCTAACACATCCACTGCTTCCTGCCTCCTACTTGGAGCTTCCGTGGCCAGAGGCTGCCTGGCATCTGCAGGAGGGATGATTGGCAGCGAGGGGTAGCTCTGGATTTACAGAGCCAGTGAAATCAAATAATGCATTATTGTCCCAGGGCACCCAAAGACCCAACCAGGCAGTGTCACCCTTTTATATGGCAGGCTCAGCCCTGTCCCCTAGCATCAGCGAGCACCCTGGCCATAGAAGACTCCCCAGGTCACAGTGTACCCCTATCACAGCTGTGACGGCACCCTCCATCTGCCTGGGGTCCTCACTCAGACACAGCACTCGCTCTGCTACTTCCTCCATTCTTCCACTTCTGGAAGGGTTAGGTCCCAGCTGGCTGCCAGGCAGACCCTTGTCTCCCCAAGAACCCGACACAATACCCAAAAGGGGAAAGGTCACCTAGTGTGACCTAACCCAGGGTGGAGCCCACCCCACAGATGGCGGGCTCTGAGAGAGGCCAGATCAGGGGGGTGCAGACAGTCACAAAACATGTTCCCCATATGTTACTCTGAGAAATAGAAAGCTGGAACAATGTGATTAATATGACCCACTTTGCAAACTTTTCTCCTGTTCCTTGTAAAAGCAAAATGGAGAGCGAGAGAGACTGAAGAAGGGAGAGAAATAAAAGTATAAAGTGAGAATAAATTTTCTTATCACCCCAGATTCCTATCCCCAGCCCGTGTCCAGGAAGCTTTAAGCTCTTGTATTGATGTCGCATGTGTCCTTATTTTTCCAAAGACGTTCCATACGTGAAACATCATTTCGGGTACTTAAACAGGTCACACACACACTCAGAGCCACATTCTCTTAAGTGTTAACACCAAATGGAGCCATTCATTCATTCACTCACTCATTCATTCCTTCATTCATTTAGAAGACTAGATGCTAAGGATCCAACATGCACAAAACCAGCCCGGTCCCTGCTCTCCCGAAGTCCAGCCAGTGCCAGTGCCACGATCCCCAAGTAACCACGTAAACAAAGGTGCAATTAAGAACCGAGACCCAGTGAGGAAATACGCATGACGTCTGAGCTGAGAAGCCCCGCAGGTGACAGCCAGCCACCTCTGTCACTGTTTAACGGATGGTCACTAGCAAGCTGGTGCCCGGACCTGGCCGCGGGCACAGTGTCTTCAGGGCCTCAAGGCTTCCGACTGAGAAGCGGGGCTGTGACTCACTGCCCCCTGCCATCTGCTGCGCAGGACGCACATGACTCACGCCCCCACCCCACCCTGTCCCCCAGGAGCGCTTCAGAGGAACCGGAGACAAAATGCTCGCATGTGACTCAGGCAGGGAAGGCGCAGCCCGCCGCCCCCTCCCTGCCGGGGATAAAGGACAGCCACCACCGACCGCTGTGCGCAGGCTGCGCCTGGGCCTCCGGCCTCCCCTCCCGACTCGTGTTCGTGTTCGAGCCCTGTGCTGATGGAGGGACCGTCCCCTCCCAGCAGGGGTCCTCAGAACACCGGTCCTGACTAGTTTCCCAGCACAGGAGCTGAGCACCCCCCACACGCACCCCAGAAGCGAGGGATCCTGGCTCCCTGCCACCTCCTGCCTCTGCACGGCCTTCAGCTAAGGGCCCCCCCAGCGCCCCCATCTGGGGCTCGGCTCTGCTGGCCCCCCCCAGGCCCAGGCACCTCAAACTCTAGACACCCCAGCAGGGCTCACCGGAGGCTCCTCTGCCTCCCAGGCTCCTCCACCCTCCGTCCTGGACCCTGCTCTTCCCTCGGCGGCACAGCCCTCCTCATCCCCTCCCTCCCCATCTGCCTTCCTTCCTTCCCATGCACCTGCCTCCGCCCATGCCCCGCCCTCAGGGGCCTCTCCTAAGCACCCGGGCTGGCAATGCCCCTCCCTGCTGGCATCTCCCCCCATGGAGGGCAGGCAGGTGCGCCGGGAGGGGAGCAGGCTGTGGCCCTTGGCCGTCAGCACCGGAGAAGCCTGTCCTGGCAGGGGCAGCCACCCCCCGGCCGCAGCTAAGTGCGGCTGCAGGGGAGCCAAGGCTTCAGGTTACCAGACCTTCCAGGCTTTCACTAGAACCCAGATTTGCTCATAAAATCCCTTGATTTATAAAAGCTGGTACCTAATTCTCATTTGCAACACCAAATGATTCCTCTACTCCTGTATTTGGGACCTTCCTCTGTCTTGGTCCCATCTACTCTTCCAGAACCATCTCCCATGGTGGCTGTCCTCCCCTCTCAGGGCCTAAACCGTAGCATGCTCCGGCTTGCACGCCACACTGACGCCGTTCCCTGAGTCGCCCTGTGCCTCCCCTGTGATGTCTGTCCAGATCCTCCCCACCTAGGAAGATCACCTTGCTGCCACCCCCGAGCGATGAGTCTGACTGCTCTGTCCCTCTCTACCCTTGTGCCTCCCCCGCATTTTGTCCCTCTGTCCTTGAGTGGACACAGTCTGACCCATGTTACCAGCTGTGTGTGCACCCATCATCCTCGCCAGATTGGAGACTCCCGGGTACAGACACTGTCTTATCCACACAACCTGCCCGTGTCAGGCGCAGGGAATTTCAGGAATTGTGCTAATTAGAAGTACAGAACGACACAGTGCGGGTCTGGACATTTGGGGATTCTCAGACCCACTGCACCCCCAGGGTCTGCCTCCTTGGCACCCATTCCCGGGCAGGCACCCAGTTTCTCTGGGGCCCCCAGCCCTTAGCCCCAGCCCAGCTGCTTGAGCATGGATGTGAGCAGCTGAGGAAGTTCTGAGTCCCCATCTGCGCTGCAGCCCTGATGTGCTTCCCAGGCCTTGTCATTAGGAACCTGGCGTACTTCTTGCTCTGCCATTTCCCCCGGTTTACGGCCTAAAACATCTGTATGAAAACGGGCCTTGCCAGAGTGTTTGTAGCTACTCCCCACCCCTCCTCCTGCACCTGAAGGCCCCTTCCCCTTCTGGCTGTTTATGACTGTTTGCTGTGGAAACGGCTGGCTTCATGGCCCAGGAGGGAGCAGGTGCAGAGGACCAGGGAGAGCAAATGAGTTCATGCAAGTCAACGAGCCTGCTTCTCATTCTGACCCCAAGGAGGAGTGGAGAATGTGGGCCAGGGCAGCCAAGGGAGGATGTGGAACACAATAAAATGTGGGCTGGTTTTCCGGGAGGTGTGAGCTGGATGTGAGATGGCCTCCAGATGTGGGTCTGAGAGGTCCCCTGAAGTCTGAAGCAGGGCTTTTAGCAGTCTCCCTTTGAGGACCCAGAGAGCCCTCCAGAAGAAGCAGCTTTGTTTCTCGGCACATAGGCCGGGCATCACACTCTAGCACGGTGTGCAGCTGCTGGGCCCTGGGCCCTGGGCCCTGCACATTCACACAGGCCTTGGCCTTTGGGACACTGGCATCTAGAAGGACACAGAGCCGTCCCACCCAGGTGTCTCCCCTGCAGGGGTCCCTTTCGCCCCTGGGTTTGGTTCACATTGAAATTAAAGATGTTGTGAGGACCAAGTGAAAGGCTTGATGGGCCCTGGGAGCCACTATTTTTTATTGGTGGTGGTATTCCTCAGCCAAGGAGGAAAGGGACCAGGACCTGCTAGCAAGTGCACTTCTCCCAAGTGGTGCTCAGATCGTTCACTCAACAAGTTCTTTTGAAGTTCCTAGAGTGTGCTGTGCACAGTACTAACCTCTGCAGGAGACAGAGGGGCGAGCCAGGGGTCCAAGTCGCTGGTGCTTACAATGCAGGAGGGGAGATAAACCATCCAAATCACTGCAAGTACTCCAGGCCTTACGGGAAGAGCTCAGGATGGGGAGGAGAGCATCTACAAGGACAGCAGACCCGGAGGTGGAGGCTCGTGTGCAGATGCTGGGGAGGGCTGCCAATGAGCAGGGCACACACTGGCAGGTGGTGAGATGGGAGCAGAGTTGGAGCACATGAGAAAGGCCCAGAGGAGGCCACCTTTTCAAGCACACCTGGCCAGTGGCTCTGTGTTGTTGGGAGTTGGTGGGAGTCCTGCTTTGTGGGGTCCCCTGAGCAGTCACAAGCAAGGGCTTGTGGTCAGTGGAGTAAATGGGGGGGGGGGATCTCCTCCTTTCCCGCCAGGCCAAGAGGCTGTTTCATTGTTAGCATGAAATCACAACCCAGTCATGGGCAAAGGAAGGACTCCAGTCCTGCCAGGAATGTATCTGCTGTGGGACTCCACCATTCTCCCTCCCTAAGGAGATGGTCAGCTGGCAATAGTCATCTTCCACGACTTTGGCCTTAAATATTGCCGGTTCTTTCTGCTTCAAGAGGAAGGTTTTCCATCCAAGTGAATGATGGAGTCACTATAACTTCATAAAGCCATACTGCCCCTATAGGGGAACTGTGCATCTGCCTGGATTGTTTTAAGGTCAAGGCCCTAGTTATAGAAGAATTCAGCCAATTTCCTGCTGGTAGTTAGGAGTCATATACCTTACTTGAGGGAAGATATGTGTCTTCAGCTATATCCCACTCCCCCACACCCTCTTATCCTCATGGTGAGTTCCTTATCCATTCTGAAGTGCTTTTTCCCCAGAGGTTGAGAGGCTAAGTTTTGTTGGGGGTTGAAGAGTATTCCTAATCATGACATTAGAGGGTTTTTTTTTTTTTTTTAGATTTATTTATTTACTTATGAGAAACAGAGAGACAGAGAGGCAGAGACACAGGCAGACGGAGAAGCAGGCTCCATGCAGGGAGCCCAACGCGGGACTCGATCCCAGGTCTTCAGGATCAGGCCCTGGGCTGAAGGCAGCGCTAAACTGCTGAGCCACCAGGCTGCCCGACATTAGAGGGTTTAATTACTGCTTCAAAGAGGCCTTACCATGAATTCCCATAAGGCCTAGGAGTTTTATAGGAGGTTTATGCAAATCTCTCCCTCCAATTCCCAGCCCTCACCACATGTCAGAGTCTTTGGCCTCTGCCAACTTGGGCAGGTTGGCAGACCAGGCACAACTTTGACCCAAGGCCACAAGTCTGAGGAGGAGTAGATTCATGATTCAAACAGCATCTGTGTTCCTTAATGTCTCCCAGCCAGGCTAATAAAAGCTCTACCCAAAGAGGAGCCTCATGTGTCCTGAACTAACTCAACCAGCACAACAGCTGTCAGGTCAGAGGAAGACTATATTCTACACAGATTTCTTATTTCAAGCTAAGAATGTTCTAGATCTTGATTAGCTGCTTTTGTTATCAACTGCATTCTTTTTTGCACAAGCCCACAGTGGGAATGATTAACTGCGTGGAGCGTTCACATCAGAGGGAGGCCAGGTGTTTTGCAGAACAACCACTCCTACCTTCAGGGAGGCGAGTGACATGAGACTCTGTTCCTCACGCAGAGCTGAGAATGACCAAAATTCTGGGAGACTCAGCACAGCCCCCATGACCACTGCATGAGCCAAAGCAATTATGGACATCATCAGCCATGCCTCTCCGCCTTCTTGCCATTTACATGTTCTTTGCCAGGTACCCCTTTTCAGATCTGGAGTTGCACCACAATTCTGTTGAACCAGGACCATAGATTAAAAGAACTGCAGGCCTGGGTTGGACCTTTCTCTGGAATGACACCAAGGGATGATTATCAAACAACTTGGGGCCTCAGAAGGAGCTGTTCCTCATTTCTTTTCATAAAGAGCCAAGATTTGCTTTCTGGGAGCACTCAGGGTTGGAGCCTGGTTGACCAGATGGTCTAATGGGCTCCATAATTTTATTTCCCTGACATGAGAAGGAGCCTTTTATTTTCTCTCCCTGTTACCCTCCAGGCTCTCCTGGTAAACAAGTTCACATCTACCCTATCCGCCCATACTTTTTATGATTCTTTGTGCACTTTAACCATCTTCTCCCTTGTCCTTCATCTTCTTGTCACTAAGACCCTAACTTCCTGAGCTCAAAAGGTACTAGCTGGAATGCTGAGTATACCCTGCCGGCCTCCCTACCAAGGCATGCCGAGCTCCAAGTGGCCGAGTTAGGAATCGTCTCTACAGCATGATGCAGTGGTTGCCTTCCTGTCATTGAAGCCTAAATGATTCTTCTTAGGCTTCTGGAAGTCCTCCAGCTCCAAGGAGACATTGGCTGCTGTCTTTTGGCTCTGTGCCTTGTTCCTTTCTGGAGGATTATGCCAGAACCTGGGGTCCTGAGTTCACACCAGCCTGACTGACCTGCGGGAAGCAGGATATACTCTAGGCTGTGACAGGAATCCACGTGAACCCCGTCAGCACTTCAGAAGCCCGACTTCCATGTTTCATCCTCTCTTGCACGTACCTCGCTTGGGGGAATTCATTGCCCTGCTGCTCTGGGGGCTTTGGCTTTGGGCACCCAGAGGTCTGGGCTTCAGCACAGGGGCTTTCTCCTCTGCGCAGAGGTGGGGCTGAAGGCCTTGGGGCTTCGGCTACCAAGATGCCAGAATCACTTTATATTTGGGTCATTGTGAAACCAAAGTCTCTTCCAGAGGCGATCCCATGCCATGATCTACAATGTAATAATCACAACTTGCACCCTTGTGTTTCCCTGTGGCGGTGGTTAGCGAGGTATCCTGAGGCCTCCACAGTGTCTGAGCCTCACAAAAGCCCTTTCAAGTGACACTCCTGTCTCTGCAGACTTGCTTTTTCCTCCCCTTGAATCCCGTCTCCACCCTTTCAAGTCTGCCTGGCCCACACCACTCCTGCACCTGGAAAATGCCTCCCCACCTTTCAAGACCCAGTTGGAACCTGTCACCACATCTTTTGCTCCAGAAGCACTGCTGGGATGAGCAGTGATCCCCCTCCCCCCACCCATGACTCCTCAGGGCTCTGTGCCCACCCTCTCCACAAGCCCTTACCAGGGCTCCGAAGATAACCCCACACAATTCTGTCTCTTTCTGAACATGCTTTCCCCTGCCCCCACTGAGAATCAGGGCCTGTGTCCTTCCTCCTTGAGTTTTGGCTAGGCCGTGGCCGCTTTGAGGAAATGACCTGTTCCAGGAGGGGCACCTTCTGCTGCTTCCCTCTCAGAACCCTTGCTGTTGGGGCCACATGTAGGCACTCCAGTTGACAGTCCCTATTTCACTGTTCGGTGTATAAGCAAGTCCTTTGGATGTCCAGGCCAGTCTAGGCCCCAGATGATTAAAGACCCAGACAACATCACATGGAGCAGGATGGCCGGGCTGAATCCAGGCAACCCACACAATCGTGAGAGATAACAAAATAATTGTTCACAGTCACTACATTTGGGGTGATTTGTTATGAGCCATGGATAAGTGAAACATGATATCTGGATCACTGATGAGCCTGTAAACCCCTTGAGGACAGGAGCTAGGGTCTCGGTCATATTTAGATCCCCAGCACCCAGAACGGTGGCTTAGCTGAGTGGTGAGGAGCTCAGAATCTGTTTTCAAGGGCCTGGGGTTGAACCCCTTTTCTAGCCCTTACCAGTTCTGAGGCTGCTTTAGTCAGGGTTCAGTTAGGGCAACAGAGCCACTAAAACAATTACGGGACAGAGAGATCTGTCATAGGAATTCGACCTGAAACAAATGAGAGCTGAGGAGATGGAGGTCTGGAAGGGTTGCTGGAGGATCCGAATCACTACCCAGTCTGCCTGAAGGGACCACTGGAACTTCATGGGAAATCTGAGATGCCACATACACCAGCCCCTATGGTGGATGAAAAGGGGACATGTGGGGAGAGGTCTGTCGAAAACTGCTGTCTCTGTCTAGCCCCCACCTCTGGTTGAGAATGTGGGGCCTGTCTTGGTCAGGAGGATCCGAAGCCAGAGTGACAAGCCCGATATGAAGCAGGGGAGGGAACAAGGATGAGCTGGGATCTTCTGGATACCTTGGCCCAATACCATATGCATCATGACAGCCTCAGAGAACGGTGGTCTCTGCTCCACTTCCACCTTCCAAATCTCCTATGAGTTGTTCCTTTGGTCAACTCTCTATGGCTCCTCTAAACTAGAGCCACATAGGGAAAGGAATTCTGGGAAGTACGGCACCCAGATTAACCTGATAGACACAGCACCATCCTGTACCATTGTCTTCGGCAAATTATTTTTCTCTAAACCTTGGTTCCTTGTCAATAGAATAGGGAAATTAGGGGTGCTTGAGTGGCTCAGTTGGCTAAACATCTGCCTTTGGCTCAGGTCAAGATCCTAGGGTTCTGAGATCAAGTCACATGTTGGGCTCCCTGCAGAGTGGAGAGTCTCCCTCTCCCTCTGCCCTGCCCCCTGCTCCTTCTCTCTCAAATAAATAAAATCTTTAAAAAAAAAAAGAATAGGAGAATTAACACCAAGTTCATATTCTTGAAAATATTAAATGAGAAATAGATGTATAGTTCATCATATTCTAAATTCTCAATGCTTGCTAGCTGTGTTGCTTGTCACAGAAGAGTGCGTTCAAGCTTATACTTGCTGGATGAATGAATCGGAACTCTTTAGAGAGGCATACAGGGGGCAGGAAATCCACCATGCCCCAGAACTTCAAGGCCAAGCTGGAGCAGTATGGAGCTCTCATGAGAAGCTTCACCTTCTGCCCCCAGTGGCTCAAAGAGGGAGAAGAGGGAAGAAGAGGGAAGCTGCAACGTTGAAGCGGCTTTGTGCTACCCAGGGCTTCTCTGTAATGGGAAGTTTGGCAAATGTGGAATACATCTTCCCTTGTAATTCTCCAAACCTGGCCGGAGTTTCAGAGATACTAGCTATGGTGTGTTATCCCCAGGGTACCTACCAACAGTGAATGAGGTGGAGAAGAGCTGTAAGAATGAGGGCAGGCTTGTGCCTTTGCCTGGGTTTGCACAAAGCTGATGTTTGACACATAGCAGAGAGTTGTCTGGGTGGTTGGGAGAATGGGTAAAGTCACCAGGCCACAGAGAATCCCAGGGAGGGATCTCAGAGCAAGTATGACAGAGGATGGGGAATGTGAGATGCTGGTCCTCTTTTTTTTTTTTTTTTTAATGGAAAAGAGATGTCTTAGCCCAATGGCCTTCCCTAAATTGATAAGCTACTCAACCCAGCTCCACTCTTAACCCCTAGAGCCCATTCTTCATACAGGGCTAATGGAATCTCTTTATTTAAAACATAAACCAGGCCCTGTTACTCCCTGTGCCAATTCTCCAATACATATACAATATGCTGTGGCCTGCAAGATCCTATGTGAAGTGGCCTTACCCCCTCCTACTATGCTGCATCTCGGTTTCTGTGCTGTGGAGCTGCTGCCCTCTGACTCCTCTCCTCCTCATCCACACCCCAGCCCAAAGTAGACTAAATAAATGCAGGTTGACTGGGTGAATGAACAAGCAGACCTGAGCTGCTGACTGGATCATGTCTGCCCCTCGACCTTTTCTTTTTTTCTGGCTCTATTGGAATATTTATTAACTTAAAACATCTGTAAATTTAAGGTGCACACCATAATGACTAAATACATGTATATATTGCAGAATGATTACCACGGTAAGGTTAATTAATGCCTCCATCCCTTCACATAATTGATTTTGTGTGATGTATATTTAAAATCTACTCTCTCAACAACTTTTAAGTATATAATGCAGAATTGTTAATTATAGTTACCATGCTGCACATTTACCCATAATTTATTTAAGTCTTGGCTGGGAATTTGTACCTTTTGAACCAAGGTCTTCCTATTTCACTCACCCCTAGCTTCTGGCAACCACCATTCTAGTGTCTGTTTCTATGAGTTCAGCCTTTTAGATTCTGCATATTAAGTGAAGTCATACAGTATTTGTCTTTCTCTGTGTGACTTATTTCACTTAACACGATGGCCTTGAAGTTTCGTCCATGTTGAATGGATGTATGTACACCACATGTCCTTTACCCATTCACCTATTGATGGACACTTGGGTTGATCCCACCTCTTGGCTATTGTGAATAATGCATCTGTGAAGAGTGGAAACTATCCATCTACATGGGAGTGGGGATATCTATTTGAGATAGTGTTTTTATTTTCTTTGGATATATATCGAGAAGTGAGAATGCAAATTCAAATGGTAATTCTATTTTAAATTTTTTGAAGATTCCCTGCCCCCCCATACTGTTTTACATGGTGGCTGCACCAACTTAAATTCCCAGCAAGGGGTCCCTTTCCTCTGCATCCTCACAATACTTGTCATCTCTTGTCTTCTGGGTGATAGCCATTCTGACAGGTGTGAGGTGATATCACACTGTGGTTTTGATTTGCATTTCCCTGTTGATGAGTGATATCAAGCATCTTTTCATTACCTGTGGAAACATCTTCTATGGAAAAAATGTCTATTTGGGTCCTCTGCTCATTTTTAGTCATATTGGTGGGGGTTTGCTTTGTTTTGCTGTTTGAGTCATATGAGTTCCTTATGTATTTTGGATACCAACCCCTTTTCAGAGAGATAGTTTATTTTCTCCCATTCAGGAAGTTGCCTTTTTATCTTGCTGGTTTTCTTTTGCGGAAGCCTCTCGATCTTTTCCAACCTCCTCCTTCTGAGCAAAGAGACCTGACTTTGGGTATGTCCAGTTCTTCACTATTTTCTGACGAGGTTTATTTAACTAAATTCCCACTCCTTCCAACATCTAGAAGAAGTTCTTAAAAGGGCTCATCCAGCTCCACCTCTGTCAAGGTGCAGTGAGCATTTGAGGGCTAGAGCTGGAAAGTGAGTCGGTCAGGGTTAGAGAGAGGCAAAGCTGCAGCTGGCCCTGGCTGCTGGTTGGAGGGCAGTGCTCCTGCTGCCCCCTGGGATTTGGGGCCCGGGCTACAGGATCCCAGGGAACAGTTCCTTGTCATTCCTTAGGTTCCCCAATAGGCCGTGACCCTGCATGGGTTGCAGTCTAGCCTCTGCATGGCCTGGTTGCTACAGGACTGCCTCTTGACTGAACCTGAACCTGCTGCCACCTGAAGCCTCTGGGGATATCTTGAGTGAGCCTCAAGGAGGATGGTCTTACCGTTCTGGGAGCCAGGGGGCAGCAGGCAGGAAGCTGAGGAGGATGCTAGAGAAGGGAGGGCATCTGAGCTCACTGTACGGAGGGAGGGAAAGATGGTTCCAGAGGGAGCACTTCACAGCAAACAGGAGAGATGATGCTAGGGTGGGGGGTGTGGAATGAGGATGCAGCAGCAGAATGGAAACTTGCAGGTAGCATCACTGTTCAAAGTCCACCAGTCCAGATAGAAGGGGTTAAAGCAGGGGCCCTTGAGCCAAACCTACCAACCTTCCAAACTTGGCCAAGTCACTTAACCCCTCTAAACTCATTTCCTCGTCTGTAATGTAAGCACAGCAATGGTACCTCTGCAATAGACTGTTATTTGGTAAGCTGTGATCCTACCCTGGTAAAATCCCCATCCCTACTGACTCTGGGGGTGGCTCTGCGATGAGCTTTGTCCAAAGGGACTTCCACAAGGGTGGTGCCAATGGAGGTTTGCTGAGCGCTTGCACATTGGAGCTTGTCCCCTTGGAGCATTTCTCCATAGAGCCCAACCACCATGCTGTGAGCGAGCAGGCGGGCAGGCAGAGAGGCCCACATGGAGGAGAGTCAAGATTCTGACCAATAACCTCACTGAGCCCCCAGCCAGGAGCCAGCACCACCTGTCAGCCATGTGACTGAAGCCATCATAGACCTTCCAGTGGTCCCAGAGCCCCAGCGAATACCTTGTGAGGCAGAAGAAATGCATAGGCAACCCACAGAATCATGAGAGATGATATACATGTGTCTAGGGCTTGGGAGGTGGTTACACAGCACTAGAAAATCCAACACCATATCATGGAATTATAGTGAGGACAGCAAGTGTGCAGCAAGCACTCCATAAATGTAGCTGTTATTTGTACATGGGCTACGGTAATCCTAACAAGCCATGAAATATTAACCCTTGCTGTTATCCACACACAGACACTAATAAATAACGGGCATAAAAGTCTGCAGTTTGTAAAGCACTTTCTCAGATATGATCCACATTATGACAACATAAGCCCTAACAGGATTAAGGGCCGTGCCCAGGATGTCTCAGCTCCTAAGTGGCAGAGCTAGGACCAAAACTCAATCTCCACATTCCAAGTACCACATTTAACACAAAGAGTTCCTCAGAGGCGGCAACAGTAGGTCTTGGCAAGAGATGCAGCATCACAGAGACTTAGCACTTCCCTAGAAAAAGCAGACCAGGGACTGTTTCTTAACTGTGTGGTCTTAAGCAAAATACTTAAAGCCAGCCTTTGTCTCACATCCGGGAGATAGAGGTAATGCCCATGGCCTGGCTTTCTTCTATCAAGGGATGCCATGAGATTCGAATCAAAGAATGGGTTAAAAGCGATGATGGGTTTTCAGTGGTTTCTGTAAAATTCTGTGGCAGGTTCTAATCTCTTCCCATCCCTACAGTGGTCATGTGTCTCCCACAGGACAATTTGGGATGCACAGTAGACCCATAAGCCATGCCCTCTGTGCACTTGGAGTCTGTGCCATTGGCCTCTATGACTGACCAGGCCTGGTTCTGGCCCTGGGCCCTGAGTAGGAGGAGTGGTGGGCAGAAGCTGTCCTTTGTTCTGCCTGACGACATCCCATTTGGACATGTGCAAGCCCCACTCAAGGCTACTACCCCTTGACCTTCTTTTCATCCAGCCAAGAAAAATGACGCACTGACTCAGCCTCTCCCACCCTTGATATTTTTCTTCCTGGTCTCAATAGGAAGATTGTGGGGATGTTTCCCGCAAAGCGAATGGGGAGCTCATGGCTTGGTTGAACGGCATTCTCCCACAGTTAAAATCTGATGACATCTCAGTCCTCAGCACATCCTAGTCGAGACCAAAAGGGAATGAATGGACAAGCCACGTGGCTCTCTGGGCAAAGAGCTGTCATGGCAAAAGGAACAAGCCACAAGTGCAAAGAATCTTGGGGCCAGTGTGTTCACCTCCTCTGGCTCCCCCACATCTTACCACCTCACATTACCAGAGCACAGTCATTGAACCCAACAACTAAACATGGATGGGATGATATTAAGGGATTCACGGGGCAGATTCAGATTTTGCCGGGATCTGATCCACAATCCCACTTTGTGTTTAGTTGTCTCCAATTCCTCAGTCTGTAGTCACTTTGAGTCTTTGTCACATGATCTTAACACTAGCCAGTTAGTTTGTAAAGTGTCTCTCAACATTTTGTCTCAAATTTGCTCGTGATTAGGTTAAAGTTTGCATTTGTGGCAAAAATGACTCTGTGCCCTTCTCTGGGGGTGCATGATGTCAGTGTGTCATAGGCCAGGGGATGGTAACCGAGATCACCTGGCTAAGATGATGTTTTCTGGACTCCTCTGCCACAAAGTTATTTTTCCCTTTGTAATTACCATCTTAGGGGGAGACTGTGAGGCTCTATAGATTTCCCATTTCTCATCACATACATTCTACTTGCCAAGTTTACTATCCATCAATGATCCTTGCCTGCAACAAGTACTGTGGTGTTTCCCAGATGGTAATTTGCTCTTCCTGTCATTTCTTCCACATTTACTAATTGGGATGTTACTGTAAAGGAATGTTCTGGAGTGGGGCCTGGCTTTCCGACGTTCTTGCTGCTGCCCAGTGTTTCTACCGTGCAGCCTGGGTTGAGATCCACTGATGAAGTGCAATGCCACATTCACAGATGAGGAAGCTAAGGCTCGGAGGGGGGAAAGCATTTGCTCAGAGTGAAGCTGTTGAGTCGGGGGGCATCTGGGACCACAGGCCTGGGTCTTCCCTGGCTGCCAAATCACATGCCAGAGCAAACAGACATTCTGGACGGTGGCGCTTCTGTCTGAGAACCCCTGTCAGTCATGTCAGAGAATCCATTAGGCCGAAGCAGTGTTACTCCCTGATGCCCCACCCTCCGATCGCTTACCATCTTGGAACAGCGCTAAGACATTTATCACCTTCTTTGCTCCTGTTCTTGCTCACACATGCAAGTGTACAGCGGGGTTTCCCAGAGACTACCTGACAGGTGATACTCAACAGACTAACTGCAGAAGCAGATAGGGAAATTCAGTCTTCTGTTAAGCCAGACAGGAAAGAGATTCAAACAATAAAACAACAACATGCTTCTCACTAATTTCTTTTTTGGAAAATAGAGTTATCTGTCATAAGAAATGCATTATATAGGTTTCTTATTTTAATTAACAACATCTTAAGGATATGTCACAGTAAATGAAGATAGATAGAGCCCACAAACTACTTTGGGCTTATCAATAATTTTTAAGAGTGTAAAGAGGTCTCAGGACCAAAATGGTGTTCTAGAATATTCTAGAAAGGGCTAGAAAGGGGGGAAGCCCTTTCTAGAATACTCCAGCCAAATGGGATATAACGACAACAACAGACCTACCCTCTACCCTCTACCACCTTCAAATGCTCTAAGCCCTGGTGGAATGTCAAGGGCTCTCTGGTCCCCTGCCTCACCATGGTGCCATGGACGTAGGCTCCTTCTCTCTGACTTCCACAGAGATAAACCCAGAACTTACCAAACGCACACAAGCAAATGGCAGTGTGCCTCACACATTGTGAAAATGATGGAGATTTTGAAAATAAATGAAAACATTATAAATTTATGAAAAATAGTAGGACAATTAAAATATCTGCTAAGGAGGTCATCTTTGAAGAGGCCGTGATACAAATGGAATTCTCAAATTGTGGCTGGATCCTGGGGAGAACAGAGAAATCCACCCAAAAGCCTGAGTCCTCCTTCATCTACTCTGGCAGACAGGAGCAGCTTGCTCCAGGGGGTCTGAAGTGGTTTAGCCCCAAAGTTCAGGAGGCAGTGATAACAGTGTAGATCACATGTGGGCTTTTAGTTCAAAGGATTTGGGGGGGAGAGTTTTTTGAGCACCAGCTGTGTGTCGGTGCAAAGACTAATGAGATCCAGGCTCTGCATTCAGGTATGTGTGGTGTCGAGGAGACGAAGGAGTGAGGCTTTGGGAGCAGCGTGGGGATGCTGCAGGGCTGCAGAGGCCCTCACGTCTCAGCCGGGCCTTCCTGTGGGCCACGAGCCTGGGACAGCATGCCTCCCAATCTGCCCCCAGCGTCGCCTGGCTGTGCATGTGAACTGTGCCATGCCCACTCTGGGGAGGACTGGCTGCCTGTAGTCTTTAAAAAGCATCTGGTGAGTTCTATGTGCCGCCAGGGCTGAGGGCCATGATTCTCAATCAGACATTCCTGGGTCTGCTCATGGCCTCCAGCAAGGACTGGACACATAATTCATGGGGCCCAGCGCAAAAGGAAAATGTGAGGCCCCTTGTTCAGAAAACGATTAAGAGCTTCCAGATGGTGACAGAGCATTGGACTAAGTGTGGGACCTTTCTGAGCCCAGGATTCTGTGCCACTGCCCAGGGTGTATGCCTCCGAAGTCACACCTGGCTCTGCCTATTACAACCTCCTGAGAGGGACCCAGAGCTGACTTTCCACCCCAGTGACTGTCCTGAGCAGAATCACAGGCTGGCTTTTCAAGGCAGCTGGCCCTTCAGTCCCATGTATCCTCAGAACAAATGAAGTCATCCCCACAGTGGGAGGCAGGCAAGGAAGAGTCGGGCTCTATGTTGGCCCACTCTTCTTCTCAGAATGACCTCATTCTTCCTCAAAGCCCCATGTGTGCTGGCATCTGGCTGCAGGCCCGACCATGCATCTGTCACTGTGCATTCACACCCTCTGAGCAGGCCGGCCCTTTCCTTGGCCCACTCCCCGTACCCATGGGGGCCAGCCAGGGGAACCCAGTCTGCTGCTGGATTCCCTGGCAAGGGCCAGTCACTAATGGCTATCTCCCAGACTGAAGAGATTAAGAGAAGACGGACTCTTTCTCCAGCCAGTCCATGGCCAGAGTTCCCATGGTGGGCCATGGCTGTCATTTTACCACAGTTTCTGGAAATTGAACTAGGACCTGCTGCGTGAGTCCCCTGCCTAGCACTGTGAGGTGGACAGAGTGGACACAGGCCTGGTGCCTTCTGTTACCCAGCTGTGTGCAGGGAGTCCCCAGTCCTGTCTGCACCCAAACTTTGGCACCAGGTACAGGGCTATGCCTTGGACAGGATGCCTTCTCTTATTTACCCTCTTCATTTCTGTCTGGTTGGCTTCACACCTGGAAGGTGGTGCTTCATAAACAGTGGTTTTTGGGAAAGAAGGAAAGCAAACATGTATGTGGTCAGGAAGGGCAAAGAATAAAGCTTATTTATCTTGGCTCCCTCCCCAGTCCTAAGCCAGGGTCCCACATCCAGTAAGTAGTTAATAAATATTTACTGAATTAAATCACCTCATAAATCATCCCAGATTTCTAGAACATCTAAGACCAAATGCTTATTTTTTGAATGAGGGCTTAGAGAGTGGATGCCCTTGGTCTGAGTTTGAAGAGGGATGCATTCCTCTGAGGCACCTGGGGAACTTTGACAGTTCCTAACACCCAGGCTGCACACCTGACCAGTTAAATCAGAATCTCAGAGGGGCAGCGGGGGCGGGGGGGTGGTGGTGCTGGGTACAGGTATTAAAGCTCTGCAGGTGATCCAGGTAACCTGGTTAGAGAGCCCCGGCCTCCGACAGAAACAGGCAGAGTCTATGCCTGGGGACCAGGTCAGAGGGAGCACTGACTGTGCCTGTGTGCTCCCAATGAGCAGGGGTGCCCGGGAGGTCGCTGCAAGGAGACTTCCAGGGAGACTTTGCAGGTGGACATCTTTAGGGAGAAGAGCTGGGCATATGAATGCATGCTCATCTTGCGTCTACCTGGTATTTTGGCTGGAAGGTCCCAGGACAGGCTGAGGGGCAGCAACTTGCCCTGGGACAGGTCCTTAGCCTTTAGAGTAAGGGGTTTGCTCAGAGTCCTGCTGCTGTGAAGAAGCTGGTATGAGATGGGGCCCCTGCACACCACACACTGTTCTTATTGTTGTTCTTCTCCTTTTTCTTCTTCTCCTTCTCCCTCCTCCTCCTCTTCCTCCTCCTCTTCTTCCTCCTCTTCCTCTTCTTTTTCAGATTTTTAACATTTGTTTATTCATGAGAGTTGCAGAGAGAGAAGCAGAGACATAGGCAGAGGGAGAAGCAGGCTCCCTGTGGGGAGTCCGATGTGGGATGCCCAGGAACCCAGGATCATGACCTGAGCCAGAGGCAGATAGATGCTCAACCACTGAGCCACCAGGAGCCCCTCATTTCTTCTTTAGATACCTGCTGCTTTCTTCCAATCAGAGCTGAAACATGTATGGATCTCTTGAGGTTGGTTATCCAGCAGCAAATTCTTTTAATAGTCTATTATTCAAATGGATACAATTTAGAAAGACCAGAATGATGTACACTTGTACACCTACCATGAGATATGTAACCATCCACTTAGGGCTCTGCTTATCTATTCATCAATTCATTCTGATTATTTTCAGTTCAAATTTAGAATTATGGGAATTTTCGTTAACCGTAAAATTTTTATATTTATGTATTTTTGTCTTTTACAATGAAAATCTTGGGTCCTAGCTACATCATAATTACCCATATGATTTATCTTAAAATAAATGCAATAATTTCAGGGGATCCCTGGGTGGCTCAATGGTTTGGCGCCTGCCTTTGGCCCAGGGCATGATCCTGGAGTCCTGGGATCGAGTCCCACGTCGGGCTCCCTGTGTGGAGCCTGCTTCTCCCTCTGCCTGTGTCTCTGACTCTCTCTCTCTCTCTCTCTCTCTGTCTCTCATGAATAAGTAAATAAAATCTTTTAAAAAAATGCAATAATTTCAGAAAATAGATATGATTACTAACAATGTGATGACAGAAACAATTTGAGATTTTTTTTGGTAATACTTTTTGTCCTTAGGATGTATAATATACCCTATAATTACCCAAAGTAATTCCTCTCTGCAAAATTAATCCACAAACTTGATCTGTTAAGTTCACTTGCTTCATTTTCCTTTTGATTTTTAGAACTTGCTTTATTTTTTAGTTTAATTTTATAATTATGTAAAACATGAACTTGATTGCCAAGTCAAGCATATAGTACAAAAGAAGATTTTGTAAAAGAAGTCTAGTGTCTACTTAAGTCTCACCCATCATGTTTCCTCCCTCCTTCTGTACATTGCCATTTTACTTCTATGATTTATGTTTTAAATTTATTAAGTAACTAGCTCTTATTTTTTTTTAAAAGATTTTATTTATTTGAGAGAAAGAGAGAGAGATAGCAAGAGAAAGCATGAGCGGTGAGGGGCATGTTCAGGAGGAGAGAGAGGCAGGCTTCCTGCTGAGCAGGGAGCCTGACTCAGAACTCAATTCCATGGCCTTGGGATCATGACCTGAGCCAAAGGCAGACGCCTAACTGAGCCATGCAGGTGCCCCAAAGTAACTAGTTTTTAACATGAGTGTATGTGTATCTGTGTGGCCTCACCTTCCTCCATAAAAGGCGGCATGACTATACACATTGCTCTCCACCTTTCTTTTCTCACTTAACAGAATATTCTAGAGAAAAGTTCCCTATCAGTGTCTATAGATGTTTATCACGCTGCTGCACTGAACTCAGTCGTCCCCTACTATGGGCATCTAGGTTACTTCCAGTATTTTATTCTTACCAATGGAGCTACCATGAAGAGTTTTGTGCATGCATGGTCCATTTGGGCCAGTATCTTTGGGATAGATTTCTTAAAGTGGAATTATAGGACAAGGGTAAATGCATAATCATTATGTTAGATATTGGGAAAGTTTCCTCCATATGGGGAGTTAGAGGAAGATAATTCGTTGGACATCTTGAGGATGTTACAAGTGTCTACTCTTAAGAGTTAACATGCCAATATATTTTGGTAAATCATATCACTCAAAACGATTTGATTCTTGTAAAGAAACAATAAAAATAATCATTTCCCAGAGGTGGACGGGCTTACATTTAAAATTTTTTGTTGTTAAAAAATTATTTTTGTTGTTGTTATTTTAAATTTGTAAATTTACAGGATCCTTCTTGAATGACTTCCAAGGAATCACCAGTAAGAATCTATTGTGCAAAAAGAATGGATAAGGTGCTGGGCTAAATGCTGTGTGGTATAAGAGAAACGTGAGGCATCCTTATCTTGGCTTTCCAGAAGCTTATACTCTGGCTGAGGTGATAAGACTGAAAAATAACTCTAACATAAGATAGTATGTAATGTAGTCAAGTGCGAATTGCAGAGAAATGGCTCCATGGCAAGAGGACATTTCAAGCTAGATTGATTAGGGAAAACTTCAGAGAAAAAGTGGGATTTGACTGGTCGTGGGCTGATGACAGAAGTGCTTCTCACATGTGAGGGCTCTGTGCAAAGGTGGGAAGGGGGGCAATGGGCCATGACGTTTGGCAACCAGGTACATTCATGGGGAAAGGCTCGCGCCTGGGGACAGTCCTAGGGACCGGTTGGCTGGGTTGGGAGGAATTGGGAGAGGTTGTTTGGCAGTCAGCTGGAGGCCACTGGGGGCTGTGAGAAGCAGGGTCTACGATCAAACTGGGTTGGATGTTCTGAGGTCGGTGTGCAGAGCTTGGAGTAGGGACAGCTGATAGCTGGTCCACAGAATTGCCTGATCTGATGCACCGGGAAGGAAGGGCACACCTGGAGGCACACGTGAGTGACACTGCAAGAGCCTGCCTGTATGGTGCTGGGAGACAGACTCCAGAGCTGCAGTGTTGATACCTGAACACATCCCTATGGAAAGAAAGACGTTGTCAACTCTGTCTTGCTTGAGCCTGGGTACTCTGTATGGAAGCAGTGATTGGAGAATTCAGATGGAGCAGCTGTTTGTTGATGAGATGGTCTATGTACAACTATGGAGATCACCTGGGTTCCCAAATACCCCCAGGAGTTGATGGAGAAGCCTTCCATGGTGCAGGGCTAGGAACCCTGTCTGGAAGCCATGCTGACCTGCTCCAACTGTACTGGGAAGTGTGGGAGTTTTTGCAGTTGAGGTGGACATCCAGCCATCCAACATCATTCCAGCCTATTCTCAGTAACAGTCCTCTTAAAATCTGTCCCTCCTCGACACTGTCCTGGAACCAGGAAGAAACTCCATCCCTGCTCCAAGAGGTGGCAAACAACCAGGGATACAGCCCATATAGTATTTCTGAGCAAGTAAGTTGTTCAGGAATGAGCACTGAAACTCAGTTTAGGATTTTTGTTGAGCCACTGGGGAAGCAGTCCCCTTGGCTCTTTCCCACTGGGGTTGCACCTAAGAGGGTGTAGGATGAAGCCACTGTAGGCATCAAGTCCTCATATGGATCCTGTGAAGCAAGTCACACAGCTAGGAGCTGCTAGCATGTACGTATATATGTATGTATTTATCTATCTATCTATCTATCTATCTATTTATGATAGACACAGAGAGAGAGAGAGAGAGAGAGAGACAGAGACAGAGGCAGAGACACAGGCAGAGGGAGAAGCAGGCTCCATGCCGGGAGCCCGACATGGAACTCGATCCCGGGACTCCAGGATCGTGCCCTGGGCCAAAGGCAGGCGCCAAACTGCTGAACCACCCAAGGATCCCCTAGAAATTTATTTTAAAAATGTTTTGGCATGAAGAGTGCATCGCACATGTGTAAATATCTTCTATATACATTCCAGGGCTTACTAGCTGGCATTTGAAATGCCTCATCAGAAAGCCACACTTCACATGGAGTTACTTTAAACCTTTATACAATTTATCAGTGATGTGAGCAATGTGAAAGACAAGTGTATCTCTAGAAAGACTACGCTCTCCTCTGTCCCCTTTGCATAAACAGAGTATAGAAATCCCACCAGTCTGTTGGCCCAGTATTTGAAACCAGCTCTTGTGGCCAGTGCCCTTTTCAGAGGATGACATTGTGGGTTCCCCTCAGAGTGAATCCTTCAAGCAAAGTGCTTGCAGAACCTGAAGACAGTGGCAGGGGGCGGGGGCAGGGGCGGGGGGCATGATACAGCATACAAAAAAATCTCCTCTGCAGGGGAGGACAACTAATTTTCCCTCTACCCTTCTGGATTCTTGGCTGAGACGCCAGTAATAAAAGATACATTAACAAAAGAAAGACAATCCGGTAATAAAAGATACATTAACAAAAGAAAGACAATCAGAAATTTATCAACATGTATCTCTCAGGTATACATAGAGATAGCCAAGGAAAAAGGAGTAACTCCCAGAGGTGCCTTAGAATTCAGGATTAGAATTCTGGGAAGGGAGAGGGGGAACAGAGGCCTCTTAGTGGGGAGTAAATGGCTTTTAGGAAAGATAAACCGGCCCTTAGAAGAATAGATGGGAAGTAGGATGTTTTGTGATGTTTATCTGGGTGTGGTGTTGATTTTTTTCTCTCCTGTGACACGAGTCCATCCTCACTGGTTGATGAAACTCCCAAAGAAGGGGTTTATGGCCATTGAGTCTTTTTGGAGACCTGGTCTTCAGGCAGATAAGGGTGTTCATAGAAAGCCTTTTCCTCCAATTGCTGCCTTTCAAGTGTGCCTACAACTCAAAACCATCAACATACCAAAGTGGTCTATTTTGGATGGCATGTGCTCAACTTGTCGTGTTTTGGGATGGTATATTCTGCTACCCCTCAGTTCCATGATTTCCATGCATCTGTATTTGCTAAGCACATTTTCATGTATTTGTCAGGCTCTTCTAGAGAATTTGCTTTCACAGCTACATAGAGTATAACTCTGACTGTGATGGGGGATGCGTATAATCCCATTTACCTCTTACAGCAGGTGGTGCTAATATTTGCCATTACAACCCTACAAGTGTGAAATGACCAAACTGCCTTCAGAGCTAAGCTGACAGAAATGGAAGAAAACCAGGTTCTGATGACATTCATGAGGTCTGAATTCAACTGTGGCCCCTAGACTTTTTCAATTATGGAAGCAGCATATTCCCTTTTTGTGTGAGCATTTTTTTAAACATCTGTGAGAGTCCTAACTGATGAGCTCTTCCTTAATGCTACATACCATAAGACCATAACAACATGGGAAAACACAGCAACACTCAGTCATTCCAGCAAAGACAGAAACATGACACATGGACAAACTCTATCCAATTCATTCCACTTTATTCTGGGATGTAAATTACAGATAACACAACTCACAAACATACTGGTGGACATTGAAAACTAAGGCCATTCTGTGAGTTATTTTTAAAACTTGGTGTTTCATACATAATCTTTTAAAAAATAAATTACTAAAACCAAGATTCTCTTCTGAAATAAAAACTTAAGTACAAGACAATTTTTGGGCCATCTCCAGTCTGAAGCTCATCGCATGACAAGACCATTTTTGTTTCCTATCGCATAAATAACAGCACTAAGGCAAAGGCTACCTCAGCAACAAGCTCTCCTCTCCAGATGTCCCCACAAAGTAGTGTTTACCACAGTGACCAGTGTTTACAAGCCATTTTCCTCCCAGTGAGTAGCTAAAAGAGACTTTGACCTAAGGAACACATTACAGAATTCTTGGAACCAGAAAAAGAAAGGGACCTGTAACTAAGGCACTGAAAGCACATTATTTATATAAAGAAATGTAAACAATTTAATACCAACAGGCTCCCTCCATTAGAGTTTCTATTATAAAAGTGCACGAGGGCATCCTGGTCGGGCCCAGAGCCTGCAGGCCAGGTGCAATAGGAGCGTTACCCTTTCTGCAGGATTCGGTCTTGGCCACCAAGGTCCAGCTCCCGAGATGGTGCTGAGGAAGTAATTCATTTCAAAGTGATGTGAGTGGAAGCTGGTATTTCTCCCTAATCTGCGTGTTCATAGTGTAACAAACAAGGAAGAGCTTTAATAGGAGTTTGAAATTACGTGCTCTGTTTAACATTCTTTTTCTTCCAATCTTTTACCATGTTCTCCTACTGATTTGTGCAGTGATTCTGGCCTGCTTGTCAGAGCTGTCTGGTGAAAGAACTTGCAGCCTCATCAGCCCCCTAACTTGTAGTTTTCTGTTTTAAGTAGAATGGTTCATGTCCCATATAAACCACACTTGCTTTGTTTGAAACATTTCTGAATGGTAAAGACTGAACAGTTGGACAGACGGTACTGTAAACATTTCACAGTCCACTGAGCCAGTCTTCAGAGGACGGAAAGAGCAGTCAGTGGGAAGTGTGCGTCTGGACGCAGCAGAACAAGGGTTACTCTGAGTCCAGAGAGAGGAGGTGGGAAGGTGTGGAAGGGGTCATTTCTGAGGCCGATCACAACATTAAAGTTAAATTAATTTCTACTTGACATTTTGTTACCAATTTTTACAAAGCTCTAAGTTCCAAATCATCCGCTGAGTAGTTCTTTAAAAATTTTTTAAAAGGAAAAGGCAGATATGTAGGAACATAAATAATTACAACTTTTGAAAGAAGCCTTACTGCAAAAACACAAAGACCCCAAAACACAAAACCAGAAAACCAAACAAAAAGAAGCAACTTTTTTAGTTTTGAAGTTATCATTTCTGATTCTGAAAGCAGGTACGATGTCTGTATTCCCCTGTAGAGTTTTGGTGCATATGAATTTTTGGGTAGGTAAAACAAAGTTTGCATTTTATCATGAACACGTCTTTTATGATCAAAAGAGAACATTTTTTTAAAAAGGAAAGAAAAGAGCTTTCCTCCTGTACTGGCTTCACGCTCTTCTATGGAGGTCACACGTGAACAAGCATCCAAGGAGCTGGAGGAAGGGCGCTGGACACATTACAGCATAGACATGTGTGGGATAAAGGACACGGCATTTCCCCTTTGCCCAGGACAAATGCAGGGCTGATTATAAAATTCCGTGTTTCCAAATATAACCAAAATTATAGGAGGTCTGACAGAAATCTAAATTAGAAACCTCTTTTATTCGAGGGGGAAAAAAAGGTTAAAGAAGAAAAACACCTAAAGAACCATGGGATTAAAGAGCTGGGGCTGGAGCAGGCCTGCATAACAACTAATTAGTAGCTCTTAGCAGGAGTGAAAACAGCCGGGGGAGCGGGGAGTGGTTTAATAGAGGCTGGCGCGCCTAGGTGCGGCACTAGCTAGTTCTCTTCCTCCGAGCCAGCGATGTATCAATAGGGTTCTGCGTGCGACCTGTTCTTCCTCCTCTGTAAGTTCAGCTCATAATGTGCTTACCTTTCATGGCAGTGCATGTTTCAAATGTTGGGTAAAAGTCATTGTTGAGCAAAAATGGGTTGTAATTAAGGAGAAGGCATTTGTGCCAAAAGCGTACATAAAGCAATAGCTTCTGAGGCTGGTTCAAGGCAGGAGTAAAGTGGACAAGTTTGCTAACAACTAAAGACCTTTAATTGCCTATTTTCTGTGGCTCTGACCAGCGTCTCCACTGTATGATAAAAACAGTGGTGCACAGCTCCAGCAGGGTGGAAACAATGACCACAATTTTTCTGCCTCAGAAGGACATGGGTGCTGTTGGTTTGCCGGATTTTCCATGGACTCCAAATGTCAGGAATATTTAGGCAAACAACTGATTGGTCAAAAGTGGATTTAAATTTTAGTACTGAAACAGGAAGGACTAAAAAGACAGCGAGCCCTCATTATCATTAAAAAGGGGTTCATTTTTCCTGTTATTTTAGTTTTTAGAGTAAAATCTGTCAAGGCTGCAAGGGTTGAATAATTTAGGCTAAGCCATTACTGCCCTGTCTGCAAGCGCTGTGCTGTTGTTTTAATGGCAGATGTTAGATACCCATGCACGTACAGAAAATACAATAACCTTCCTTTTTGGGCCAGGTTTTAAAGAAGTATTTCAAAAGACACAACTTTAAGAGTTTGACTGCAGTAACAGTACCTTCCACACGTTCCTTTAGAAAGGTAAGTGACTTGATATAGACCGTTTTTAACGCAGAAAAAGCTACACCTGCCAACGAGCGCTGGGCATGCAAGAGTAAGTACAAGTGAAGAACTAAACTGTCTTAATTCCAATCTGTAAAAATTCAAACTAAGGTTTCTAAGTGGAGAGCCTGTGGTTGCTCCCTGAGAAATGTCCAGGTCTTACTATATCCATGGGATGAAAGGGCACAGGTGGTCTTCTGATGTCTGGGGGACTGCAAGGCTAACTGCCCGGGTTTTATAAGTAATGAAGAACTTCCTATCAAAATGGGTGCTGGGTGCATGGCTGAAGGACAAGAGATTTCTGTTTTCTGGCCTTAGGGAAGGATGCAATGGTTTGATTGGCGTAGAAAAGCCTGTGGACAGTGCTGGGGGAGGGGCCGGGAGGAAAGGCCCTCACTTCCACAGTCAGGTGCTGGCACTTGATTTGAGCCGGCCCCGAACCCCAGACCTGCTTCTTGTCTGGGGAGTTTGTGAGGAAATGGGATTGGGCCTTTAGGAAAATCTTGTGGTACCCTGTCTGTTAACAGCCCAGTGGTTGCTTAGTGATACTCTGGCCCTAGTTATTTTATAGCAATTGCTCCCTGCTACGTATTGAAATTACATTCAGAGATTTAAAAAGAAATCATATGTGTAGCAAGATTTTCCCACAAAACTAAGTGCAAAATATCTTTAACAAATAATGATGGTAGTAGAAATATTTGACATAGTCATGCAAAAATGCATCTCCGTTTACAAAGGCTCAACACATTTCCAAAATATCCCCTTGGCTATCACACTGTGAACCTCATGATCTCACTCATTTTTCTTCGCATTTAAATGCGGCTGTTTGTGAAAAAACCGGTAACATGCAAGTTCAACGATCTCCAGTCCACCAAATATTCTTTCTTGCAGCACAAAGATAACAATGGTGATGATAAAATACCACCGAACAAGACTGTAGAGATATATGAGGAGGCACATTGCAGGGCTGAATAGGGTCCAGTAAAGTATGGAGAGCAATTTGACCACCAGGACCCTGAGTTCAGTCTTGCAAGGTGGAATTACAGTCTGTCCGGTAAAGTGAAAATTCTTCTCCCCTTGATAGAAGGAGCGCAGCCTCTCTTCCTTTTCCTCCCACCGTCTGTGGCACCAGAGCTGGAGGTCCTCTGCGGATGCGGGGAGGGCATCTACTGGGTACCTGCGCACGTGGAAGTGGATCTCCTTGGGGAAGTCTCCGAGGAGGAGGTGCCTCTCTGTCTGAGGAATATTGTGAGGGTACGCCACCGTGATGTCATGGACAGCATCAAGGTTCCTACCTAGGTTTTGGAGAAGATAAAATTACAGACCGAGTAATGATCAATGGGGGGCAGTAAGGCTGATTCAAACTACCAGGCAGAACCAAACACAGGGGGAAAAAATCAGGACATAGTGAGTCACGGTAAACAAACAAGGGTTATAAATACTGGTGTTCCCAGGCATTTGGGTAAATATTTACCAGTCATCTTCAGTTTTATCTGCTTGCTAATGACCATGAAGACCTTTAGAAAGAAATTATCTTCATTCATAGAAACAGTAACCTTCCATTCTAGGAAATGGATAAGCACACATTAAGTCAGGTTTGAGACAGAAATAAAAGAGCATAGGATTACCCCTTTTATACCAGCGGGAGTCACCTCTTATTAATAGACCTTTTCTCCAAGTAAAAACAAACTTTCTCACCTTTAACCGGTTACTACTACAAGAACTAGAAAGGACTCAGAATTCGACTTAGTAAAGTGACCAGAGACACATGAAAACTTCTATATGATTTTTTAATTTTTAATTGCTTTTCTGTGATTAAAAAAAAGTTTTGTTTTTTTTTTAAACCTAAACCACTTAGTCTGAGTAAGACCCTAACCCAGTATACCATCATCCTTAGCAATCTCCCAATTAATTACTTTGGGGTTAAGTGTTTTTTAGCAAAGACACAGGCCAGATGCTGGAGACAGATGGATAAAACATGGTCTCTAACCTCACTCAAGAGAATCAGGGAGACAGGCATGCATAGTGTCCCCTAAACAAGGCAGACTGCACAGGTAAGGGGAACTGGCTAGGCAGGTGGATCAGGTGCAGAGTGAATGTCTTGCAGAGAACACAGTGGGGCTAAGGGCATCAGAAGTACCCTGCAGGCACACCTCCAGTAGAGGTCTTCACTGTCAAAGTTGAGAATTTGAATTCAATTCTGTGAGTGACAGAAAAGCACCTTAAAAGGTGGAGAACCACGTAATGATTTTAAACCGAGAAGGGAACAGAGTATGTTTCATTTTATTTATTTTTTTTTAATTTTTATTTATTTATGATAGTCATCAGAGAGAGAGAGAGAGAGAGGCAGAGACAGAGGGAGAAGCAGGCTCCATGCACCAGGAGCCTGACGTGGGATTTGATCCCGGGTCTCCAGGATCACGCCCTGGGCCAAAGGCAGGCGCTAAACCACTGCGCCACCCAGGGATCCCGAGTATGTTTCATTTTAGCAAGCATTACCTCAGGGGCAGTGACAAGAGTGGTCTAGAGAGGACCACGGGCAAGAGTGGTAGTAAGAGTAATCTGATGATCATGACAAGTCAAAAAATGAACGCAGGGACAAAGGAAGTGACACGTCTAAAAAAATTACATGGGAGAACTGACATGACAGCTATTAACTGGATGTGAGAGGATAAAGTGGAATAAATGAGCTCAAATTTTCTGGCTCAGAGTACTGAGTGAATGGTGATGTCTTTGAGATTAGAAATATAAATGGAGTTTAAGATTTTTAGGGAAACATGAGGATCACCCAATTGAATCCTGTATACAAGGCCCAGAGTAAGTTTTTCATCCACGGCACACAGCAGGTTGGTGCGCAATCTCTGAACGTTACTTTCTTCCATACCATACTCTTTTCAGCGAGAGCCCTTTCATACATGATTTGTGATAAAACTATATGATGCAGGCAAAATTAATCTGTGGGGACAAAAATCAAAACAGTGGTTGCCATGGATGGTGAGAACTGATTAGGAAGGATCATGAGGAAGTATTGTGGGTGGGAGAAAAATCCTAGATCTTGATTAGGGTTTGGATTACATCAAACTGTGTAAGAGTGCATCTCCATTTATATTTTACTTCAATATTACAAAGCCACTTCTATCTCCCCATGTGTACTCTTCCCACTGACAGGTTGTGCTCCTTTTTAAAAAATTTTTTTTTACATTTAAGTTCAATTTAATTCACATCTAGTGTATTATTAGTTTCAGGGGTAGAATTTAGAGATTCATCAGTTGAATAATACCCAGTGCTCATTCCATCAAGTGCCCTCCTTAATTTCCATCACTCAAGTCCCTTCTGGCAACCCTCAGTTTATTTCCTAGAGTTAAGAGTGTCTTATGGTTTGCTTCCCTCTCTGTTTTTATCTTATTTTTCCCCCTTCCTCTATGTTCATCTGTTTTGTTTCTTAAATTCTGCATATGAATGAAATCATACAGTATTTGTCTTTCTCTGATTTCGCTTAGCATAATATCTTCTACTTCCATCCACTTTGTTGCAAACAGCAAGATTTCATTCCTTTTGATGGCTGAGTGGTATTCCACTATAACATCTTCTTTATGCATTCACCTGTCGATAGACATCTGGGCTCTTTCTACGTTTTGGCTATTGTGAACCTTGCTGCTATAAACACTGGTATGCATGTGCCCCCTTCAAATTACTATGTTTGCATCCTTTGGATAAATAACCTAGTAGTGCAATTCCAAGGTGGTAATGCAGCTCTATTTTTAACTTTTTGAGAAACCTCCATGCTATTTTCCAGAGTGGCTGCACCAGTTTGCATTCCCACCAACAGTGTAAGAAGGTTCCCCTTTCTCTGCATCCTCACCAATGTCTGCTGTTTCCTGAGTTGTTCATTTTAGCCATTCTGACTAGTGTGAAATGGCATCTCATTGTGGTTTTCCCTGATGCCAAGTGATGTGGAGCATTTTTTCATGTGTCTGTTAGCCATCTGTATGTCGTCTTAGAGAAATGTCTGTTCATGTCTTCTGCCCACTTCTTGACTGGACTGTTTTTTGGGTGTTGGATTTGGTAAGTTCTTTACAGATTTTTTGGATACTAGCCTTTTATCTGATAAGACATTTGCAAGTATCTTCTCCCGTTCTTTAGACTGCCTTTTAGCTTTGTTGACAGTTTCCTTTGCTGTGCAAAAGCTTTTTATCTTGATGAAGTCCCAGTAGTTCATTTTTATTTTTGTTTCCTTGCCTTAGAAGACGTGTCTAGCAAGAGTTGTAGCTGAGGTCAAAGAGGTTGCTGCCTGTGTTTTCTAGGATTTTGATGGATTCCCGTCTCACAAATGTGAGTTTATTTTTGTGTAAGAAAGTGGTCCAGTTTCCTTCTTCTGCACGTGGCTGTCCAATTTTCCCAGCATCATTTGTTGAAGAGACTTTTCCCCATTGGATATTCTCTCCTGCTTTGTTGGAGATGAGCTGACCATAGATCTGAAGGTCCATTTCTGGGTTCTCTATTCTTTTCCATTGATCTGTGTGTCTGTTTTTGTGCTAGTACCACACTGTCTTGATAATTAAAGCTTTGTAATACAGCCTGAAGTCCAGAATTGTGATGCCTCCAGCTTTCAACATTTTTCAACATTCCTTTGGCTATTCAGGTCTTTTCTGGTTTCACACAAATTTAGGATTGTTTATTCCAGCTCTGTGAAAAATGGTCTTTTGATAAGGATTGCATTTAATGTGTAGATTGCTCTGGGTAGCAGAGACATTTTAGCGATATTTGTTCTTCTAATCCATGAGCACATGTTTCTCAGTCTCTTTGCGTCTTCTTCAAGTTCTTTCAAAAGTGTTCTATAGTTTTCAGAGTACAGATCCTTTTACTTCTTTGGTTAGGTTGGTTACATTCTTTTTTTTTAAATGATTCTTTAAGTCTTCTGTATATGTCCAACTATCTGTCTACTCCATGATTTGCTTCAATCCAGGTTTGGATTTGCTTTCATAACTGTCTTATAAATATAATCAGCCCCTGACAAAGACTGTGGTCTGAAAAATGAAAACAGCTATGTCAACAAGGCTTAGATTTAAAATTGGAAGGACAGTCTTGCAGGGATGCTGAGCATTGTTGAGCATTGTTTATATGAGAGTGGAGGTGGACAAAAGGCCTGTGCAGGACATGGCTGTAGTAGAGGCAGATCTGAAAGCTTCAAAAAAAGGTGAGGCTGGACCTTTTTGACTCCAGCAGGAAGTTCACTTTGTCTCACAGTGGAGGAAATGTCACTTCCTGTCACTTGTCGTGCCACTTAGCCTCTTATTCAGAACTGAGTGCCTGTCTTATTTACTTTCCAAACTCTGCTGTAATCAGTATTTCTGCTTCACCTTCTGCCCAGACCCTTCTCCAAAAGGGCTGCTAGTCTCATCCACCTTACTGGTCCAAAGCCCAGGCTTGCCCACTTCCCCAGGCCACTCCCACCATTCTCCTGTCACACCACATCGCTTCACATAGCTCCTCCTCTGCAGCTGTTCAAGTGAGCCAGCCTTCTTCCACAGGTGGTCCTTAATGCTAATGAACAGCTATCAAAAAGGACAGGACTACACTAGGAAGAAACTAAATTGCTTTTGCTTTCAACTCTCTTCTGGATAACCTGTAGGGAATGGTTTGACACAATGTGAACATGTGTCTGTTCAGGATGTAAATGGCAAGTTTTGAGACCCGGGTGAGCATCATTTATAATAGAGATGTTCCTAAGTGAAAAATTCTAGAAACACTGCCATGCAGAGCATGGTGGGATGTGGAAGCAGACAGCCCGCATTCAAATCCTCGTTCTGCCTCTTACTTGTCTTAGGCTTGCTTGGTTCCTGTATCTGCAAACTACCTCACAGGGCTGTTGTGAGCACTAAACAATACATATAACAACATATAAAATAGGGTCTGATACATAGTAAGCACGTGATAAATGTTAACTGCAAACAGTGATTACTGAATCACAATGCTAGCATTGGGCTCTAATCTGTCCCTCTAACTTTAGCCTGTATTAGCTCACCAATGCAGCATAGTATTTGCAGGGGGAAAACCGCATCACATACCTTCTCTATACTACTGTCCAGGGTGTTATTCACCTGAGTCCTGAAGACGCCAATCAGGGACCTCCTGCCTTCTACACAAGTCAAGCATTCAAACTGCCACTCCACAAACTGCCAAGAATATTCCCTCTGCCTCAAATATACAGTCTTTTCCCTGAAATCTTTTCTCTCCACTCAAAGGTCTACCTGTAATCTCAAGAAGATTGCATTCCAAGAAGAGCTTTCTTCAAGTATCCAGGTCCAGAATGGTCCTGCTCTCTGGCATGCTCAGGACACATATGTTGTGTGCTTGTTTGGGCACTCGTCTGCCATCCTGTCCTCTCTTACTGGAAGCTACAGGAACCCAGTCTCCCAAGGCGTCATAAATACTTGAAAGGGAAAGGACCATATCTCTGCTTTGGATCCTAGGTACCGAGCACAATGCCCTGCACTTAAGACAAGTTCCAGAAATGCTTCCTTGACCAGTATTTTTATGGTCTGATATCTTCTCATCTAAAAATATAAGAGGGAATTATAATGCCTTGTATGTGAGGTTGCTATAAACAGTGCAGTGAACGTAAAGCTCTTTGCATAGTGCTGGGCACAAAGAAAGCTCTTAATGTTAGTATGATTATAACTTCTATATTCAGTTAATGAGATCTACCTGCTGCGTTGGATTTTTTTTTTTTTTAATTTATGTTCTACAGATTCTTGGTTCTGAAAGAATTATAACAATCTTGGGTGGTGGGGTGTCACCTTACAAAAAGCAAAATTCCAAAAATTTCCAAAAATTGCTTTTTTTGGAATTTAGAACTTTGGAGTGATAGAACTCAACATAACTAAAATAACTATGTTACAAGCAAGAGCCAATGCTGTAATGTGAGAATCTAAAGGCAACGAAGTGAGAAAGGAAGAACTACAGAGGTTGGGAGAAGACACAGCTTATACTAGTTGCTCATTGCCTTGAGCTGTACTAGATTCTTAAGCATCAGAGAGACTCAAATGCATTCAAGCTGAGCAAGAGAGAAGGAAAGGGACAAAGGCTTTTTATGTCCTGATACCTTTTATGTCTTGATACTTCATAAACTTTCTACTACGTTTCTTGTCTCCAGACAACCCAAGGCCACACGGAACTCTTTCTTGCTAATAGAGGAGCTTACTTTTCACATCACCCTATCAAGACCTCCTGGCCCCATGGCCTCTAGCCTGAAGGAGCCATTACTATCAGACAAGTTAGTTTCCTCTCAGAAGGTAACAACAGGTAAGGGTGAGCAGGGCTTGCTGCTTCATTCCTAAGTGACAATACTGAAATGGATATTCAGGAGTTGAAATGTGCCTTTATTTCACTTACCAGCTTGTAAAAGGGCTAAAATAATACAATAGTACAATAAGAGAGAAGTTCCTCCAACCACAAAGGATTGATAGTCTTGAAATCTTTTGGTATGAAAACAAAATCCTTTTAAATAAAGATTAAGATGCTGCCATCAGTAAAAGCCATTTAAAAAAGATCTCATTGCTTTTTATATAGCTGAGATTATCAATCTTAAATGCTATCTAGCCACCTTGTCACCTGCTGATATGTTTAGAAAACGATCTGTTCCCAATACTGTGTCTTCTGCAAAGTTTCAAACTTTATTATTATGTAAAGCTATCACATGTTAGAATACCCACACTCATCTGGGCGCATAGATGTTTCTTTTTCCCCCCTGGGAGAACAGGACAAACACTTATTATTTCTTATCTTTAGTCTTAAGACTGACACTAAGGGCATTTCCAATACTTGTCAGGTCTAAGTAAGTGACAGAGGATTAAAAGACAGGCCTGGATTTTTTTTTTTTAATTTTTATTTATTTATGATAGTCACAGAGAGAGAGAGAGAGGCAGAGACACAGGCGGAGGGAGAAGCAGGCTCCATGCACTGGGAGCCTGATATGGGATTCGATCCCGGGTCTCCAGGATCGCGCCCTGGGCCAAAGGCAGGCGCCAAACCGCTGCGCCACCCAGGGATCCCACAGGCCTGGAATTTAAATGTAATATGCAGAAGGGAGTGTCTCCAAGCATATCAAGTTGGGCCCATGATCATTACAAGAGTCTATTCAATATGAAAAGCTCACTGGGAGTGGGAGAGAACCAATTCTTTACACATTTGTAGGTTTCAAAATAAATGAACTGCTGGAAGAAATCCTGGTTTGCCCACAGCTTCTAAAGGATACACATTCAATTATATAGTTCAGTGGCAGAATAACAGAAATGCAAACTTTTTCATTTTCACCCAAAGTGGTCTTAAATTTTAATTATTAACTATTATTTCCTTTCTCCATTCTACAATAAGACAAAGAAAACATGCAAAATACACAAAAATAGAATTTATTTGAACTTCAACTTTAATACTTTTAAAAAATTAAAAATCTGCATAAGCCTATTTTCAATTAGCCACATCTAAGTCCCTAAGTCTAACTACATATATTGGAGAGTCTAAATAAAGTAGCTTGTCATCTAAGATGCATTTGTGTTAAGAGAAAATGCTGAAGCTACTGGATTTGTGCACTATTTTTCAGATTAAAAAAAAATTACCCCCAAATGATCAAAGTTGGATTTAGTAACTCCACAATCACTCACTGTGTCACTTTAACGCTGACATATACTAGTACACAGCTAATAATAAGTATGACAAATTGGAACTAGTCAGTGCACTTTGAAGAATGGTTCAGAACTGATAGATTTTGATATATTTAGACTAAAAATACCAATAAATAAGACACCTTTCAGCTTCAAAATGGCATGCATGAACCATTTAAAATCAGCTGGTATTAGGACTCAGTACCATTTTCTTGGAGAAAACACTGCTTACCACTGAGAATATTATTCATTTGTCCTTCTGTGTAAGTTGAATACTTAAGAAATGAAAAGTAGATCACTTCTGGTCCTGCCCTTCATTAGCCCTCTGACCTTAGCATGTTCACCAAAAGCCTCACCTATAAAAGCAGATTAAAAAAACTACCTGCCCTCCTAGGGTTGTGTGAGGACTGACCAGAAGGGCTATTAAATGCTTGGAGCACTGCCTGGCAGATGGTATGTGCTCTGATTTTTGTTCTTATTCCTCCAGGGGTGTGATTACCTGTAGTGCAGGGAGTCGAGGTTTAGGGTGCTACCCTTGATCCTCCTTCTGTCCCTGGACTTCCCCTGAGGAGGACTCCAAGTCTGCTATGGCACACCTTGTGCTCTATTCCTGCCTACACTTACACCTCTCCCACAACAGAGAAGCAAAGTGTTGAGGAGCCTGGCCTTGGCTCTAGGGGATAGGCCCTAATTCATCACCCAGTACACATATTTCTCTACATCCCTACCAACTCATCCTTAGACATTTTCAGCTAAGTGTAGGTATTAATCCTTGGATGGCATTCAGAAGTGGAAGGTGATGATCTGTGCTCCAGGATTGTTGGCCTCCTGCCCTATCTTGCTTTTAAGTCAAAATGAACACCTCCTCTTTCTAAAAGAGAACCAGCCTGCGCTTAAAAATCAGCTAGATTTTTCTAGCTAGAAAGGTAAAACTGAAAATGCTGTTTGAGAACAGTCTTGCTTATCCAACCTGAATTTGGTTCTTACAGGTAATTTCAGGGACATAGATTTTCACATTCCTATCCTAAATCTGTTAAACTTTTGTATAAATGCATGAATCTTTTCAGTTATGAAAATCTTCTGATGGGCATTGAATCTGAGACTTCAAAAACAGTTTCTAGACAGAACGAAAACATGTTGACATTTTCCACAATTTACAATATTGATGTATTAATAGATCATCGAAGGCAAGATCACAATATTATATATTAAGGCCAGATTCACATATATACACACATATTTATATAAAAAGTATGTCTGGAAAAAGATCTATAAACTTTTGAAAAATAGGACCATATTATTTGTACTGTTCTATAACTTGTTTTTTCATGCATCTTTCCAAACAGGTCATTAAAGATTTTCTAAAACGTCACTTTATGGATCCATGACATTTGTTTATATAGAAATCTTAAAAATTACTTTGTTTTCAGATATTTAAGTTGTTTCCACACAAACAACATTTAAATTGATCTTTTTGTAACTAATGATAGTGATTTTTCTAGGATAAATTCCCAATAAACTGAATTGCTGGATTAAAGATATGAACACCTCCTCAACAGACTTTTTGCTACATAAAGGAAACTGACCCCTGGAACATTCAATTTAAACACAAGAAATGTATGATAGAGCTTTCTTTTCACACTTACTAATGTTTGGTATTATAATTTTTATAAAGGTGCCAAAGTATATCATTTTGTTTTAATTTGTAGGTCTTTAATTAGCTTAACAAGTCCATTGGAAGTATATACTGGTAGACTGCCTTGCCTGTTTTTGAAAATTCAGTTTTTTATCTTATGGTATATAAGAACGCTACCTTCCACCTCATGGTTCACGGTGATTTTATCAGCTGGTCACGAGTGTTTCCCTGGCCATAGGGAACTAATTTTGTTGGATTTGTTGCTTTGTGAAAGCAGCTTCATTTCTTCTATCTAGTCCCTATCTGCTGTTTGTCTCTTTTTGGCCAATTTGCAAAGCTCCTTCTTTATCATGAACTATTAATATTAAGCCTCTATTTTTTGTTGCAAATGTGTTTACAAATCCATGATCTATTGCTTTCATTTATGGCATTTTCCCCCAATACTTGTGTGTGCCTATGTGTCTATACAAGTTCATTTCTCTTTCTGTTATAGCTTTTGGATGCCTATTTTTATCTCCCCCTGCCCCTAGACTGTATGTTTATTTTATATTTTTCTACAGTATAAAAAAAAACACTTTTTCCATTTAATTTTATATTTCAATTTTCTTTCAGTAGATGTCAGAGTTTTTCTACCATCCTTTACTAAATGACTCTTATTTTCTCCACTGTTTTGAAATACCAACTTGGTCTTACTTTAAATTCTCAAATATATAAACATCTAGTTTCCCTTCTCCCGTATGCTCCACTTATCTGTGTCGATTCCTGTTCCAAAACCACCATACTGATGTCCTTAGTGACTAAACCTGGCAAAGCAAATCTGCCTGTTTTCTTTTTCATACTATACTTGACTCTCCTGCTGGCAATTCTTTTGCAATATAAACTTAAGAGCATTTAATTCAATTCTAAAATAACCATCCCCCAACTTATCCTGAAATTGCATTTGCATATTTACATTATAACTATGAAATAACTAAAAAAAAAAAAAAAACTTTGAAATAACTGACGCTTTTATACTGTCTTCTCCTCTAAGAAAAAAGTATCCTTTTCCATTTGCTCAAATCTTATTTTAGGCCTTTCAATAAGATTTCAGTTTTCTTCAGAAAGCTTCTGTGACTTCTTTTAAAATTTATACTCAAATAATTTAAGAATTTTTGCCATTATTGTGAAAGGAATATGTATTTCTACTGCTGTTAGGCAATCACTGCTTCAGTAGAGAAAAATCTGTTTGCTGTACATTTGTACAGCAAATGTAGCCATTTTAACACATTTTCTTACTACATTGGGTTGTTTCTTTACTACATTCTTTTTGATTTTGTAGATATTCTGTCAGCAGCAAAAAACAGTTTTAGGTTCAATTTTCTCCTCTTTAAGGTAGTCTTAGTGCTTTCACTAGCATTTAGTTGCTAATAAAAAGGTCAATGAATTTAGGGCTTTAGTAGGAGATCCTTGTTGCTGAGTTTTGGCAAAACAGTAGTCTATTTTTATTAGTTAATTTCTATTTTGTTTTAGTTTTTATTAGGAGTGGCTTAAAATTTATCAACTATCCTTTCAGCATCTATACATAAGATCAAATTTCTTTATTAAAGAAAACACTGGGTAAACATCTGTATGAATCAGAGTCACAGATATTATTAAAAGGAAATATATAAGAAATGCAAAGAGAATTTTAAGATTCTAGTGTAGGCTTCTGTGCCTTTCATAATAGATCACCAGTAATAAAATCAATTACATAAAAGAACTGAATAACTATTGATAAATGTGATTTAATAAGATTATATAGATCTATATGTCTTTTAAAACTATTTTAGAGGGTGGTAGTATCCATGGAACACTAATAAATTATTTACTTGGTGATAAGAGATTTAGACACATTTATAAAAGTTGAAATAGGGCAGCCTGGGTGGCTCAGCAGTTTAGTGCTGCTTTCAGCCCAGGGCTGGATCCTGGAGACCTGGGATTGAGTCCCAAGTCAGGCTCCCTGCATGGAGCCTGCTTCTCCCTCCGCCTGTGTCTGTGCTTCTCTTTATCTCTGTGTCTCTCATGAATAAATAAATAAAATCTTAAAAAAAAAAAAGGTTGAAATATTATAAGCCACATACATTCCACATCAAAATCTCATTAAAGAAAACACATATATATAAATGTCCCCCCTTCTGCAGAACACTTTTATTTATTTTTAAAAAGATTTTATTTGTTCAGGAGACACACACACACACACAGAGGGAGAGAGAGAGGCAGAGACATAGACAGAGGGAGAACCAGGCTTCCTATGGGAGCCTGGTGCAGAATTTGACCCCAGGATCCTGGGATCATGCTCTGAGCTAAACACTGAGCCGCCCAGGTGCCCCAGCAGGACACTTTTAGATAACTCTTGATGAAAGGTGAAATCAATAGAAAAATGATTAACTACTTAAAAAGAATGAAAAATGGAATCAATAGGATAGAGTGAAGGCTATACTCAGTAATAAATGCTTCATTATTATAGGAGAAAAACGAAAAAATAAACTACTAATCTCAGAAGTTGGGGAGGAATCCAAAGGGAAATATAGGGAAAAAGATTATTACAGATAAAAAGCAATAACTAATGAAACAACACTAAGAAATAGTGAAAAACAATAAATACAAAAACTAGTTATTTGACAAGATCACTACTAAACTCCATGAATGTGATTAGTGGAAGAAAGACCATAAATATTTAAGATTACAGATAATAAAGGAAACAAAATTATAAAGAGACTAAAAGAATTATGTGAATCTACACATAAAACTACATAGATTTGCATACAGTGTAACATATAGTATAGTATGCACATACAAATGTACTATGCTTGATAGTTATAGTGCTTGATAAAATTCTGTGTTCAATTTTTACCAGAAATACAAACTATTATGTCATTATTGTGTAATAGGGACAAAGCGCACAGGTGCTAATTTTATAGGCAGGCTACCCTAGCAGCTGTCCTCATGTCTCCTCAATCACAGGGATTTTAGTGCAGAAATTACATAGCAAAAATAGCAAGGAACAAAACAAAATAATGTGCTGTGAAGTAAAGGGACAAGAATCCTAATTCCAAATTCATTCCAGGACTTATTAAGCATAACCGCCACTTAACATTTGTGCATGTGTAGATTGTGTTACTGATGACATGAACTTATTTTGCCTATTCTCTGAAAAATTCATACTCTGCTCATTATTCTTCAAAAGAAAAATAAAATGCTAAAATGATGTTGAGAGAAGACATTCAAAATGCAATGGGAAAAACCAGAACAATAACAAAATATAATTTGCCACTGCTGAACTCAACTCAATTTGTTTAGATGTTCCAAAACCGCAGACCATGAATCAGTACTAGATTAAAGGATCCAAAGTGTCAGCATATGCACACTCTACTAATTTGCTGGTCTTCAAGTTAAATGAGACCAGAGACCACACATTATTAGTCTCTACACTCTGATGTTAGGGTTGAAGAGGACTGATAACGCACTTGGACATTACCATTTACAGAGTGCCTACAAAGTGCTAGGCATTTTTAATTCAACAAGTTCTCTTTTGAGCACATACTCCCTATGCCAGACACAGCTGTAGGCTTTGGGGTTACAGTGATATACAAAAGGAAGATCTCTGCCCTTCTGGAGCTTTAAAATCCAGATGATCTTTAACAACCCTTGTGATATTATCCCTCTTTTATAGTTGTAGAGACTGAGGCACAGAGAAATCACTTGCTGAAGATTAATCAGCAGTTAATCAGCAATCAGCTGTTTGACTCAAAGCCTTTCCACTACCCTACTCTACCTTCTAAGAACTGCATATTAGAAACAGGAGCTATAGAGTCAGACTGACCTGGTTTTATACCTAGGCATAGTGACCTTTGTGACCTTGAGGAAGTTACTTATCCTCCCTACGCCTCAGGTTCCTGCTCTTCAATCTGGGAATAAGGCTTCCCTTGGCAGGTTAGCAGAAGTAAGAGAAGGCGTGTGGATCAGCCGGTTTATAAAGGCAGTCTACTGTACTCACTAATGAAACCAATACTTTGTATATGGAAGATCTTCAAGTTTTATTCAAGTTTAATACTGCACTATTATTATTTTCATCTTTTAAGCACATCATACACACGTTCTGATTAAGAGTTTTGCTATGGTTTTATATGAAGTATAAACAATTGGATCTTATGTAAAATTCTGTTATGCACTCCTGGAGTAAGTTCAATTGATTGATCCATCCAATCACAAGCTAGACCCTTCCACCCACTTAGTGGCAGCTATCTAAACTACAGTGGAGTATCTAAGTTATAGTTTTGTAAATCTTTAAAAACTTATGCTAATAACAATACAGCCCAACTTATTTAAAAAACAATGCCCACAAAGGCTAATGTTACTTTACTACTCTCCCTATATCTTAATATTTTTTTTTTAGATTTTTACTTATGAGAGAGAGAGAGAGAGAGAGGCAGAGACACAGGCAGAGGGAGAAGCAGGGAGCCCGACATGGGACTCGATCCTGGGACTCCAGGATCATGTCCTGGGCCGAACGCGGTGCTAAACTGTGGAGCCACCTGGGCTGCCCGATCTTAATTTTTTTTAAAAAAGATATTATTTATTTATTCATGAAAGACCCAGAGAGAGGGGCAGAGATACAAGCAGAGGGAGAAGCAGGCTCCATGGAGGGAGCCCAATGTGGGACTCAATCCTGGGTCTCCAGGATCACGCCCTGGGCCAAAGGCAGGCACGTTAAACTCCACCCAGGCATCCCTCTCCCTAGATCTTTATTGTGTAAATGATTTTGCATAGAACAGAGTCTTCTCTGCAATTTCATCCTTTTTTTCCTCTGAGAAGAAAAGTAAGTTTGGTCGAGGGTGGGGTATTATTAATGGGGTCCAGAGCAATTGCTGTCTTCAAGAGCAAGACAAATAGAGTAGAAGGTGAAGGTCTCTGGTTGCTGATGAGTTTGAGTTCTCTCCTTTCGCCTGCCCTGACTTCTACACTGGGAGCCACACTGGTGGGTCAGAAGTGGTTGTGAAACTGCCTCAGGCTTGCGCCACATCTCATGTGACATACCTTCTCCTTAGATGATCCAAGAACTAAATTACCTTGTTTTTAATCCCTTAGGAATCAGAACTCCTGTTCAGTGAGCTTGAGTAGGTTTAGGGATCTCAGTAAAACAAGGCTTCCCTGATCAACCAGGTGTGATCCAACCACAGCTACATGCACTCCACAGTCGGGGCTTATTAATCCACAAGACCCTTTGTTTGATGAAAGGCATGAGGGGAGAGATACCTGAGCACAAGGCTATGCCGATTTTGAAGGCTGTTTCCCACTTCATTCCACCACCACCTGCTTATACACTGTTTTCCAAATGACCAAATTAAATATTCCACCAAGGAATTATATTTTATGCTTTTTAGTAGAAATAATAATTTGTTCCTTCTTGTCTTTGTACTTTGTTTTAACAAGTCCTGTAAGGTGAAGTACAAAGTGAGCTGGTGGTAGTGGTGAAGCAAGTAGATTAATATGGGGAATACGGGAGGTGCTTGGGTGGCTTAATCAGTTAATTGGTCCAACTCTTGGTTTTAGCTCAGGTCATGATCTCAGGGTTGTGAGACTGAGCCCTGTGTTAGGCCTCCTTGCTGCGCATGGCACCTGCTTAGGATTCTCTCTTCCTCACCCCGTCTGCCTCCCACCCTCAAAAAAAAAAAAAAAAGTTATGTATACACATACACACAGAATACTCAAAACTTCAAACCAATGCTTCAAACGAAAAAGGATGCTACTACTGGGATGAAGGGATAATCTGACAGAACTGTGACCTCTTTTCTACTGAGAGGATAAAGAATCAGGCTGTGGGTAGCTCAACCAAAGGACAAAAGTCTCAGTTTCTTCCAAGATGGCAAAAGAACAGTAGGCTCTATTCTTACATAGTATATGGAGTATCTTTTGAAGTTTAAAACAAGAAAAAGTAAATAGATTTGATGCAGTTCAGACAGATGTGTTTCAAAGAACAGAGCTGACCTACTGATAACAACATTGTATGCCATTTTGATACCTCTGGCCAAAAAAGGTTACATTTCTCTTTTCCTTTTGGCATGTTGTTTCCCTTTTTGTACTTCTCTTTGTTTTTAAATTATATGTGGATAAAACTCGAAGAAAGATGGTAACATTACACAGAATTGGATTCTAATCCAAGTATTCTATATCTTTTTAAGTGATCAGAATACCATCAAAGTGGCAGTCTACATCTGTAAACTTACATTCTTGGTTTTGAGTAACTGTGCTCTGTTATGTGCTCTGCCAGGCAGAAAACTCATTTGCTTGCATCCCATGGAGTCTACTTAGAATCAACTGCTGACTGGGGAAGGGAATATTTCATGTAACAATGTTCTTTCCGGTATTTTATGCCTTAGATTAGAGAGGATCAAAGATTCTTCTAAATAGTCCCCAAATGTCAACCAGAACTTTCTTAGTGTTGACAAACTTCTCAAAGCAATTCTCTTCAAAGCATCAATGAAGACTGGGGGTAGGGAGAGATATTAAGGGTGAATTTATTTTCTAGTAAACTTTGTTGAGTTTCATCAGAAAGCAGAGGTCAGGGTTATAATCAAGCCCAGTTGTTTAGTAAACTCTATTACATTTGAGCAGCAGAGGGGTGGAATCAGGACTGGAGGCCAATAAGGTAAACCAAGTATTAAGCAAATGTTTTCTTTGGAAACAGTCATCAGGAAACAGGAAGCAGAAGTAGAAGAGAGTTTCCATCTAGCGATCAATTCCAGTGAATCAGTATAAAAAGTCATTGGAATAATAAGTAGATTTTTTGTTTAAAGCCAGTTATAAACACACTCATCACCAGCGATTGCAAAGCTACAATGAGATATTACTTCACACCTGTGGGAATGGCTAAAATCAAAAACACAAGAAAGAACAAGTGTTTATATGTGGAGAAAAAGGAACCCTCATGCTTTGATGGTGGGAATGTAAACTGGTGCAGCCACTGTGGAACTGTGGAAAATAGTATGATGGTTCCTCAAAAAATCAAAAATAGAAATACCATATGATCCAGTAATTCCACCACTGGATATTTACCCAAAGAAAGTGAAAACACTAATTCAAAAGGTTATATGCACCTCTGTTTATTGCAGTATTGTATACAAGAGCCAAGATATGGAAGCAACCTAAGTGTCAATCAATAGATGAATGAATACAGATATAGTGTATTTATATATGCAATGGATTATTACTCAGCCATAAAAAATGAGATTTCGCCATTCATGATGACATGGACAGACCTAGAGTGTATTATGCTAAGTGAAATAAGTCAGATGAAAAATATCATGATTTCACTTATATGTGCAATCTGAAAAAACAAATGAATAAAGAAACAAAAAAGAGAAACAGACCTGTAAATACAGAACTAGTGATTACCAGAGGGGAGAGAGATGGAGGATAGGCAAAATGGGTGAAGGGAATTGGACGATACAGGCTTCCAGGTATGAAATGTATTAAGTCATAGGAATAAAAGGTACAGCATAGGGAATATAGTCAATCTATTGTAATAGCATTGTATGGTGACAGATGGTAGTAGCTACACTTGTGGTGAGCACAGCATAAGGTATAGAGCTGTCAAATCACTGCTGTAGCCTGAAACTGATGTAACACTGTGTGTCACTTATACTTCAATGAAAATCAACCTTAGTTATATGGACAGTCAACATCTGGACGAATAGCTAGCAATCCTGAAATTTAAATTGGGAGAATAACAATAAATTAGGGAAGCAAATAAATATATGTAGTGGAATGAACCGCATCTCCCTGAAAACTCACATCCACCAGAATTTCAAACATAACCTTATTTGGAAATAGGGTCTTGGCATCTTGGCAAATGTAATTAAGCCCTGAATTGAGATCATACTGGATTCAGGAGACTTAAATCCTATGGAAATGTCCTCAGAAGAGACTGAAAAGGACACACAGAGATACGGAGAAGATCTTTATATGAAGATGGAGGCAAAGATGGAGTTATGTGTAGCCACAGGCTAAGGAACACTAGGCAGCACTGAGAAAGCTCGAAGGAAGAATTCTTCCTTAGAGCTCAGGAAGAGGTATGGCCTTGCCAGCACTTGATTCCAGGCTTCTGGCCTCCGGATCTGTGAAACAATAAAGCTTCAGGTTTCTTTAAGCCACCTAGTTTGTGGTGATTTTATTAATAGTAGCCTAGGAAACTAATGCAGTATCCATTAAGAAATATAAAATATCAAGGTTTATTTTTCTCTCTTTTTTTAAAGTTTTATTTTTATTCAAGTAATCTCTACACCCAATGACCCCCAGATGGAAGTTGCATGCTCCTCTAACTGAGCCAGCCAGGTACCCCTGTTCTTTTCTTTTCTTTTCTTTTTTTTTTGTTTTTGTTTTTCAGTCTTCATTTTGGGGAAGAAAACTTTTTTCCTAAAGTTTCATTGGAGTTCTGAGTTATGAAGTAGCATTTTGAGAATAAAGAGCAAAGTTACCAGTCAGAAAGAGCTTCATGAAAAAGTTAGATTTTATTTTCTAAATTTATCTAAATAGGTTGATTGCAAGCTCCTATGGAGAATGCACAGTTAAAATTTTATGGCAATTCCTACAAACTGCAGGGATGCATTCCTGAGGAAGAGAGGCTATGGCAGTGGTTCTCAACCTTCAGTGGCCTCAGAATCACCCGGGGAACTAGCTGAAAATTAAGAGTCCTGGATTTCATTCCCAAAGATTCTCATTTAGCATGTGTGGGTGAGATCAAGAAGTTCACATTTTAACAGACACTCCAGAAATTCTGATCTCATAGAGGGTTGAAGGACCACATTTTGGAAAATATTGGGTTATAGGTATAGTTCTAAGCAGAGGAGGCCAAGGGGAATTGTGTTTAAGAGTTGGACTCTACACTGGGTGTTATTCTATATGTTGGCAAATTGAACACCAATAAAAAATAAATTTACAAAAAAAAAAAAAAGAGTTGGACTTTAGAATCAAGACTGGGATCTTTGTCTAATTCCACTCCTTGTTAATATGTGGCCTTAGAAACATACACTGCCTCTGGGAGGATTATTTGAGGTAATCCTTAGTAAGAGATCAGTGAATGTCGTCTATTAAAGTTATTTTTAAATTAAGGTAAAACAGTTTGCCCTAATTCACATTATATAGTGACTTACTCACAACAGTAACTGCCTTAAGATGTGTCCCTATAGAAGGAGATGTGATTAGGGTATTGAAAAGAGTTTATTCCTCCTCTGGGGCACTGGAGAAAGATCTTGCCTGATACTATTTCAGATAATTAGGGGACAGTGAGAGGGCACAAAATGATTGGGATTGGGCAGAAAGAATTTTAAAGGGAAAAAGGCAAAGATCAACTCTGCCAACACTGCAATTTTGTCTGAAAACTCTCATGGTTCCTAAGTTTACCACAGAAAATCATTTCTCACTGCATTTGACCTAGTGAGGCAGTTATGAACCTGGATGGACTAGAGAGAGTGGCTTGCCTGACTTCTAATTCAGCCTAGTTTCTCAGTCAATCCCTAAACCTTCATATACCAGGAAAAGACAGGAATTTTTAAAAAAGAGATACATGAGAAAAGTCCTTTTTATTAGTAGAACGCTTAAGTTTCCTATTTGTAGAAATCTGCATCAGTGGGATAAGGGGGGGGCGGGGTAGAAGTGCTGAACTTGAGTGAGAATGCAGCCACCTAACAGAGGCTTCCTGATTATGGCAGGGAGTGCTGAAATTCTGCTGGTCTGCATCCTCAGGCTAAGAGGAAAGCTGTGGCCTGAGTCTTAGAGCCATGTGGTTGGTATACTAACATTTTACCACTTTCCAACACCAGTGTTCACTCAGCTGAGGCTATACTTAATAGCAGGGTTAGGCTTTTTACATTTCAGTGTTTATAAGTAGTATGTAAAGACCTAAAGTTTTAATGTATGATAACCAGTGGTTCTCACCTTTCTTCCTAGACCTAGCTAGAAGCTCACCAGCACAGAGATGTTCAACAGGGGTTAGGTAGGGAGAGGAGTTTCAAAAATTAGTCCAAGTAACTAAGTAGAATATTCCTGGTCTCTCAATCCCACATATCTAAAATAACACTAAGTAAGTATATATCTGTATTTCATTAATACGATAGCATTTATTACCATACATGTGGTATTGGAGGTCGTACTCATTGCAATAGGCAAAAAGAAAAGGCATACAGCTTGAAAAGGAAAAAGTAAAACTGTTTTTACTCACTGGCAATATAAAAACACTGTAGGATATCTTTAGCAATCTACAAATAAGCTACTGGAATAAGTAGATTTAGCAATACAAATTCAATATAAAAATTATTTATACACACTGGCAATGAACAACTGGAAATTCAAATTATAGAGACTACCATTTATAATATCAAAAATATGAAACACTTGGAAATAAACTTAACTAAATATGTACAAGACTGCAAACTATAAAATGTTGCTAATAGAAATTAAAAAGGCCTGAGATGCCTGAGTGGCTCAGTGGCTGAGTGTCTGCCTTTTGCTCAGGTTGTGATCCCAGAGTTCTGAGATCGAGTTCCGCAACGGGCTTCCCACAGGGAGCCTGCTTCTCCCTCTGCCTATGTCTCTGCCTCTCTCTGTGTCTCTCTCATGAATAAATTTTTAAAAACCTTTAAAACATCTACTATGCTTTGTATAAATTAACAATTGATCTAAATGTTATAAAGATAAGTAAAAGAAATAGAATAACAAAACAATTTTGAAAAAGAACAAAGCTGGAGTATTCCACTAACTGATGTCAGGACTCAACTGTAACAGTACATGAGGTACTGGAAGAGGGCTAGATGTATAGATCTGTGCAAGAGCACAGAGTCCAGAACAGACTCACACTTAAACTATCAATTTCTTTTTTTTTTTTAATTTTTTAATTTATTTGAGAGAGAGAGAGCGAGCGCATGTGAGCAGTGGGAAGAGGCATAGGGAGAGGGAGAAGCAGACTCACTCCCTCACTGAGCAGGGAGTCTAATGCAGGACTCAATCCCAGGACCCTGGAATCATGACCTGAGCCAAAGGCAAGACACTTAACCAACTGGGCCAGCCAGGTGCCCTGTCAATTTCATTTTCAACAAATTTGCATAAAAGATGGTCTTTTCAACAAATGGTGCTGGAGCAGGTGGTATCTACATGCAAAGGAAAACAAATCTGATGCTTACCTGATACCATATGCAAAAATTAACTCAAAATGCACCATAGGCCTAAGTATAAAAGCTAAAACTATAAAAATTTCTGTAAGAAAACAAAGAAAATCATTTTGACTTGGGATAGGCAACAATTTCTTGGGACAAAAACCAAAAACAAACAAACAAACAAAACAACAAAAAACAACAAACAAAACCAAAAAAACCCCCAAAACCCATAACTTAAAAATGGCGAAATTGTACTTCATCGAAATTATACACTTTGGTTCTTCATCAGACAACCTTAAGAAAATGAAATGGCAAGTCATAGACTGGGAGAAAAATATCTGCAGACCATGTATATGAGAAAGGACTTATATCCAAAATATATAAAGAACTCTTACAACTCAACAAGAAGACAACCTGGGTTGTCTTAAGAATGGGTAAAAAGATTGGATTTGACACATCTCCAAAGAAGATACATGAAAGCCAAATAAGTCCAAGAAATGCTACTTAAACATCTTTAGTTATTAGGGAAATACAAACTAAAACCACAATAAGATACCACTGCACATTTATTAGACTGGTCAGAATTAAAAAGGCTTTTATGGTGAGGATGCCAAACAATTGGAACTCTCTAGACTATTGATGGGAATGGAGGAGAGCACAGTCACTTGGGTAGTTGGCAGTGGCTCACCAATCCCACTCCTAGGTTTCTACCCAAGAAAACATAAGCCTACACAAATTCTTTATACACAAATGTTCACACCAATTTTATATATAATAATTTGATATATAATATAATTATATATAATATTCTAAAACTAGAAGCAACCTAAATGTTTATCAGTCCATGAATGGGTAAACAAATTGTGGTATACTCCATGCAGAATACCACTCAGCCATAAAAAAGGAATAAACTGATAAATACTGAGTGAAAAAAGCCAGGCAGAGGAGACTATATACTACTTAGTTCCACATAACATTAAAATCTAGAAAGGCAAAACCATAGTGACAAAAAGCAGATAAGCAGTTCCCGCAAATGGGATGCAGGGAATATGTTTGACTGTAAAGGGGGAGGGCATATGAAAGAACTTTTGGAGATGATGGTATGTTCTAAAATTTGACTATAATGGTAGTTATGTGACTCTGTGCATTTATCTAATTATACACTTAAAATGTATTTATATTTTTACAGAAAGTAAGTTGTACCTCTAAAAGCTGTTATGTTTTAAAGCTTCTCAAATATATGCCCTAAAAAATACTTAAAGTGATAAAATAACATAAATTTGTAATATCTGCTAACGTCTAAATAAAGCTTTATTTAGGCTTGTTGGATTCTAACCAAAATGTTAGAAAACAAAATATTTAATGTTTGAAACATATTCAAAATTTATTGTCATGCAGTAATTTTTAATAATTTTTTGATATTAGCATTTTGCTGGAAGCAGAATATTTTCCTATTCATTCAAATGAACATTAACATATCCATATGCTTAGCATTATTTTTGTAAGATTTTTCTCCTTTCCTGGCTAATACAAGATATAATTTTCTAATTAAAAGATTACTCTAAGTGCAATCTGGCATTTAAAAAAAATTCTACCACGCAAATTTTTTTCAGGTCCACAAATAATACCTAACATGTTTTCTTGCTATCTAGAAAGGAAAAAAAGATCAAATCAAAATGCCTCTGAAAAAGTCAAAATAATTCAATTAGGATTGACAAAAGAATAAAGATAACAAGATGAATGGAAGACAATGTGTCTTGAGATCAATATTTTAGAAGCAGATATCTCCAATTCACTAGATTACCACCCACAACAGCAAGTTTTATCAAATGAAACACATACACACATCCATCTTTGTACCCTTCAATATTATAATAATAATAAAGCATCTAACCTGTTTAACAGCTCAGATTTTGGAGGATATACTTCTGTTTTTAATACATGTTTTTTTAATACATGTTTTTTTAATACATGTTTTTTTAATACATGTTTTTTAATACATGTTTTTTTAATACATGTTTTTTTAATACATGTTTAATACATGTTTTAATATGACATAGAAACTTGTAAAATATTTGGAAATGAGTTTAACATATCCCCTGTAACCTCCCTGCCCGCCCCCCTACCAAATACTCCCTCCTCCACCACCCAAAAAGACAGTCCCTTCATATCCTACAGCAACTCAACAGCAACATTCTCTCTTAGTTATGCACACAGTGTGACACCTGTGTCAAAATGACCTTGCACAGCTTTGATGACTCTCACACAGTGGCTGGATGTGAGGCTGGGCCTGGACAGACTTCGAAAGTGGCTCCTACCCTTCCCAGATGTCCTTCCCTTTTCTCTACTACATAGGGAAGGGTCTCCTTTACACAGTGATCAATGACTGATTGTATTTTGTTATGAGTAGATTTCAGGAAGTCTTAACCATTCAGTTTTCAGATCTAGCCAGAAAGCAATCAGATTTTGTCCATTCTTTCCTTGGTAAAAATTCTCCACAAAGCAAATAAATGAAATGGAAGTGGGATGCCCAGTTCCTAAAGTTCTATCTCCTTTCATCTCATTTCTGTAACCCTCCTCTCTGGCTGCTGGAGGTTTTTGAGTTTGCTGTCTCCACCTTGCACAGAAATTCACCCGAGCCTATTTGACAGGTCCATGTTTCAGTGGGTGTATTTTAACTGGTGTTTTGGCTGGGAACGGAGACTACTGAGAGTCCTTGGTAGATTCCTGATTACTGGCCAGAGGTGGGCCCCTGGTACTGTTTGGCAATCGCACATATTTCCATAGACCTTTCTCCCCTACATCATCAATTTCCCCTTTAATCAATCATTCCTGTCTTGCTTATTAACATGCTTATAATTTCTCCCATCATTCCCTCAATGCACATCTCCTCCTAGCTACCACTCCCTTCTCTGCTTGGCTACACAGCTAAACAACTTCTTGTCTATAATCCCTGTCTTCAATCCTGCTCTCTCATTTCTCTTAAACCCAAGCCAGTTCAGCTTCTGCTCTCACCACTCCACCAAAACCATTCCCCATCCAGGCCATTGGTGACCTTTATATAACCTAAATCCAGTGAGTCCCTCCCTCCTTGAAAGACCTCTTTACCTGGCTTCCTGCCCACATTACTCTTGGCAGCTTTCCAGCCTCATTGGACACTCTCAAGTCTCCTCTGCAAGCTAATAGCTAAATACTGGAGCCCCTCAGGGCTTGGGTTTTACTCTTCTTTCTCTGCAGTCCTTCCCTAGGTGACCTCTTCCAGTCTTATAGCTTTAAATTCCAAATGTGTGCAGATGCCTCCCAAATCGGTTTCTCCAACCTGTCTCCCTCCCTTGTAGAGTCACATATTTGACTCTAACTTCGTATCTCTTCTTGGATGTCTAACTAATACCTCAAGTCAAATGGGGCCTAACCTGAACCCCTTCCTGGTCCCTCCCCCTGAATCTGTGCTTCCCACAGTCTCTATCTCAAGGGCAAAACTGTTCTTCCTCCAGATCAGGCGAACAGCTCTACAGTCAGCCTTGTTTCCTCCCTTAAGCTCTGCATCCAATCCATCAGAAAAGTCCTGTTGGTCCTACCTTAAAATATAACCAGGATCCAGCCAATTCTTATCACCTCACCAATTTTATCTCAAGCCACCCCCTCTTTCACCTGGTTTATTACAAATACCCTTCTAATTGGTTTCCCTGTTTGCCCACTCCCTGCCCACCCCCCACAGACTTTTCCCAATATAATGGTACAAAACAGAGTAATCCTTTTATATTATTAGTCATGCATTATAACCCCTTTAGTCCCCTCACCCCAAAGGCTGACCACCTCACCCAGAGAGAATGTCAAAGTCCTTACCATGCTTGATGCTCCACAAAGCCATATACTACCTGGCCACCTATTACCTTTCTGTTCCTCCTTTCCTGTAACAATACACTTGGCTCACTCTGCTCCAGGCACACTGAGTTTTGTGTCCTTCTTTTTTTTGGTGTGTGTGTGTCCTTCTTTGAACATATCAGGCACACTCCCATCTCAAGACATGTGCCACTCCTGTACCGGAGATGCTCTTCTGTCAAATTCATCTTTTCAGGGAGGCCCAAGTATCCCATTTAAGATGCCAGGCTTTCAGGGCACCTGGGTGGCTCAGTCAGTTAAGTGGCCAACTCTTTATTTTGGCTCAGGCCATGATCTCGGGGTTCTGGGATTGAGCCCCACATTGGGCTCCAAGCTTAGCAGGGACTCTGCTTGAGACTCCGTCTCTCCCTCTGTTCCTCTCCCCCTCTAATACATAAATAAATAAATCTTTAAAATGGCAGGTTTTTCTCTTCCCTGATTTATTTTTCTCTACAGGCTTTGTCACCATTTGATGTACTATATATTTTGTTTATCATCTGTTTATCTCCTGCTAAAATGAAAGTGATGCAGGGTAGTAATTTTTGTTTTATTCACTGATATATCTTCAGTGCCTCCTCTCTGTGTTCTAAATACCTGTTTACTAAATAAATTAAATAAGCAGAAAAAGAGAAATGTAGCTGATTCCCTCTCTGGTAGATTCCTGCTTGGAAGAGAGCCTGAGACAAGCCTTTGCTCACCATGTGTAGAAAAAGGACAATGAGAGACCATGGCTAGACAGTATTGTGATTGATGGTACTCCAGACCACAGGACAGATGGCAGACAGGAATCATGCTTCTGTTTTTCTGCAAATATCAGACATTGTTAAGCTTCAGACACTCTGTATTCCTGCTGTCCTCTACCTCTATCTGTGCAATCACAGCTATATTACTGTTAAAGCACTGGTGTTCATGAGTTACTGGGCATACCGTTATCATGAGATAATGAAAGGTTTCAAGTGATAAATTGGGAAGTCAAGGTCCTACGTGTGGTAACAAAGGTCAAGGGACCTAACCGACCAACAGCACAACTCCTACAGGGTGCCAAAAGGATGGGAAGCAAGGGATCTATCCAATGTGGACAAGTGCCTACTGCCTGTCTGAAGAGCTAAAGTGAGTTTGATATCCACCCTCTCCCACTACCTTCCAACCCCCAGATGAGTATTTTCTAGTTGATGGCATACTTGACAATTTAAATACATGCGGTTTGTAAACTGAAATTCATTCCTGAAATTCAGAAAACAGTGCTGAGTGCTTTCTCTATCATTTCTCTGATAATGAAAGACCCTTCGTTACGCATGCTGGAATGCAGCCTCTTCCTTAAATGAGGTATTATTGTAGAAGCATTTGTCTCCTATCAATTCTTAAAAATAGATCTTGAAATAGAAGCACCAACCTCCTCAAAAAAAAAAAACCTTGTAATTCTCTTTTGTGCTGTTTTTCTTTCTGTCCACAAGACACACGGGGTTCCCACCAGCTTGAAAAACAATGACAGCGGCATTTTCATCAGCACAGACGCTTCTCTGAAACTTGTTGCCTTACTTACAGGATGCTCTATTTCTACTTTGACCATTTCTGGGGCAGTTCTTTGCAAACGACCACAGTATTTCAGCAGTTAGTTTCTCATTCTATTGGTTCATTTGGTCTGCTAACCGGTTCATCAACAGCCTCCCTCTGCTCACTCAGACAAGATGACCCCTTTGCTGCTGCTGAGCTGCTCAGAGCTGTTCAAACCATGCCCAGACCTGTGAAGAATCTTAGCCAAACTTGGTCTGAGACCCCTCCGCTTCTAATCCTGATTCCAGAGCACCTCCCATTATCCTTTGCCCTACTGACTCAGGATCCTCCTTGCCACTGTTTTCAGATGGGTGAAGAACTCATTAGGCTGAGGGAGGGGATGGGGGAGGAGGAAAAAATCCAACCACTCTCAGGATCCTGAAGGTTTGAAGAAAGAGGCTGGAAATGGGACCTCAGAAAGTTCAGGATGCAGAATGCCTTACTTTTCCTCTCATGGCACTCCTTCCTCTCCCCCTCCACTGAGAATGTGTATTCTCTCTCTCTCTGCCCGCGCCCCCCAACCCCAGGATTTCCAAAAACTGGAGTGAAACTCTGATCAGAACAAATCACTTGGCTTGCTTCATAATAGACTTTCTTGGTAACACCAAAAAGACCATATTTTCAGGATGTTTTTGACAGCAACAAATTAGAATCTATGCTTTGGCTCTCTTTGATTAGTTCCTGTAGCTGTAGTCCAATTCACATGCAGACAATAGTGTAGACTTTCTCCTGCTCACACAGCAGGGATGGAAGAAGGACTAAAATAAAAATAAAAGTAAGCTGGACAAAGGGGTCAGAAGAAAGTCTAAAAGTGTAAGTGTGAATGGTGAGGTTAAATCTGAATAAAGTTTGGGGGAATGTTGGGGTGAAAATGTAGTTAAGAAAGAAGTAAAAAGATCTCAAACATAATTAAATTCAATATTTAATATCTATTAAATATTTGTCATTGAAAAATCAAGGAAAAACCAAAGAAAGGTAAAAGGTGAGGAAGCAATAAGGAGTCCGTGTAGTTAAAATAAGTTGCATTCCTGTCCATGGAGGCCCTTCATTAAGGATATTTATCGATGGTCTGCTTGTTTCTAGTTAACCCTGAAGTTCTGGTAAAACAAGAAAGGGCATATTTGATACATTGAACCAGCTAGTTAGAATGAAAATTGATTCCCAAACCTAAGGAACACAACAGTTTCCAAAGTCTAACCTCAATATCTTAATACAGAATAGAATCAGGGTACTGTTTTCAGTCGTGGCCCATTACAGTACTTGTGACACACAAGAATTTATTAGCAGGGACATCAGACCTAGGTGGACAGAACAATTCAAACAGCAAGGCCTTAAATACTTGAGAGATCTGTGAATATTAAAATGATCTTAATATTCCTAATCCTCTGATGTTAAAAACAATTTCTACCAGGCCCTGATATACAAGTGGATAAATCACATTAAATTAAATCAGTCTGTACTTGGGGAGCTATCTTAATCAGAAAGAGATTTAATGAAAAGCCTTAGCTTAGATGAATACTCTAATTATTACCGGCTAATATTTGCCCACAAAGAAGAATTTGTTTCAGGATTAGTCAGAGACCAGGAGAAGCCAGAGACACCAATTCAATAATGGAATGCCTAATTAAATGATAATGGAATCTTAATTATAATGTATTGCTCTCCCTTGCACATGATTTATTTACCACAACTGCTTTTCGCTTGGTTCATTAGGGAAAACTAAATAAAATGCAATTACTAAAAATAAAGGAGGGTGGAAGAACTGATAAATAAAAACTTTTTTAATATGGAGAAATTTAGATGTAACAAAAAGTCTAATGGTGGAAAAATCCTGCCACAGAAGATATGGCTATGTTCAATTAGTGCATGGAGACACTGTATATTTGTGCTATGTCCCTCATAAGTCAGTTGTTGCCCATATATGCTTACAGTTCTTTTAAGGAGACACATACCCATCAAAACACAAGGACTGACATAAAATCCAATAAGTGCTAAGTCCGAGTTACAAGGGTGATTACAGATCCTATGCTAGCTATAACTACAATGGGAGGTGGAAAGATGTGCAAGCAATCCTCGTCTTTTGGAAGTTTATAATCTAGTTGAAATATAAAATGTAAACATGTGAAAAGTCAAGTAACACAGGAAATAAAAATTAATGCAAGGATGGCTCAGTTGGGCTTCCGCTCAGGTCATGATGTTGAGGTCCTGGGATCAGAGCTTCCTGCTTGGTGGGAGTCCGCCTCTGCCTCTCCCTGCCCCTGCTCATACTCTCTCTTTCCCTCAAATAAATAAGTAACATTTTTTACATTAAAAAAATTGATGAAAAATTTTAAAAGAAGTGAAGTGAGTATAACAGAAAAGTATTGTAAGTTCAGAGAACAAGATCACTGTGGGCTGAAATGCCTAAACAGTGAAAGCAAGAAGGCTATTCTGGTTTTATACATGCATAAACTAGTTCCTTGAGAAGAAATAGGGTCTCAAAGTGGAAAAAACATTCTAAAAGAATTAGAGAAAAGACAAACATCAGATATCTCTCTTAAAAAGACAAAGTAGGGATCCCTGGGTGGTGCAGCGGTTTGGTGCCTGCCTTTGGCCCAGGGCGCGATCCTGGAGACCCGGGATCGAATCCCACATCAGGCTCCCGGTGCATGGAGCCTGCTTCTCCCTCTGCCTGTGTCTCTGCCTCTCTCTCTCTCTCTCTGTGTGTGACTATCATAAATAAATAAAAATTAAAAAAAAAAAAAGACAAAGTAATGCAACAGAATAGAGTTCAAAGCCATTCAGATGGATGGATGGGAACTTATGGCAAAGGTGACATAACAAAAGCAATGGAGGATTGACCCCTTGCTTAATATTAATTAATACATGGTGTTGGAGAAAAATAAAATTGGGTCCTCACCAACAACAATGGAGGTTTCCAGATGGATAAAAATTAAATGTAAAAGGTAGTTCCACAATTAACAGAGAGGAGACTGTTTTTATCAGAAATGTAAAAGACAGTTCTATAATTAACAGACTAGAGACTATTTTTCTGATAAGTAGTGAGGAAGGTTTTCTTAAAAAATAAACTTCAAGAGTGTAACTTATAAAGAAAAAAATCATAATTTTGATTACATTAAGAATTTCTGTTCAATGAATATGTAATCGGAGAATATATCTGCAATATGTAAAACTGAACACAGGATTAATATCTAGAACATAAGAATTAGTACAAATCAATAAGTCATTATGGTAATCTCAGTAGAAAAACAGGAGCTATAAACATAGAAGAGGAAGCCCAGAAACATAACAGGCATATGAAAATCCTTTGTAATCCAATAAAAGCAAATCAAAACAACAGGGTACCCACTTTACACATATTCAACTGGCAAAAAGTAGAAAGAGCTGGATAATACCAAATGTCTGTAGGAGTGAGAGGAGATAACTGCTCTCACAGATTGCCAGTGGGAGTTCAGAAGGGGTCAACCCATCAGGTTGGAGAGCAATCTGGAGCTAGTTAACTTAAGGTCTCATAGCCCTACGACTCAGCAACTCTACTCCTGGGCATCTATCCCTAAAGAAGTTCCCACATGGGCATCTAAGAGAGCCTTTATAAGATATTCACTGTGGTGCTCTTGTGATGGTGAGAACTGGGGGCAACCTGGGGGTCCGTCCATCTTTGGGATTCTCGTAAATGAGATGTGCAAAGGATATGCCATGGAAAAGGTGGCCAAGGGTTAGACATGTACATAACAACATGAATATATTTTAAAAGCAAAATGCTAAGTGATAAAGCAAGAAACAGAATGAGATTTAGACGAGTCCTATTTGTATAAACTTAAAAACATAGGAACATTAAACAAGGTTTTATAGGAATATTTAGGAGCAAAAAATACAAATTAAATATATCAGAATGACTGCTTATGGAATGAGAAAGAAATGGGAATAGGGTACAGGGATACAGTGGAATAAATAACAACAAAAGGGAAGCTTTACTCAAGACCAATGATGATATCCTCATAAAACTGAGTATGATTAATGCAATCAATCATCTGAACCCGAGATCTTCATTAATAATACAAGTAATCTTAAATAGTTAACAGATACTAGAAAATACAAATCTGGCCCTTTAAAATAACACCCCCACCCTAATCTTTAAACTAGCTACCCTATCCAATCAAATAATAGCTAACATTTTTGAAGCAGAATTTAAAGGTCAATCCTCACTGCCATGGAATGCTCTAATTTTAATACATATCATAGGATGGGGAGGAGGAAGGGATGGTTTGTCTGGCTGGTAAAACCTGTTCTAAACTGGATAGTACAGATTCTGAGAACAAGATTATTTAGGTCTCTTTGGTTTTTATGTGCATTATTTTAGTTTCTGGTTGTGGGTCAAATGAAACCTGTCAAAAAAAAAATTAAATTTAGGAAAAGCTTTGCTGTGACTGCTCAGCTTTAATTAATCCTCCTGTATAAATTTAAAACAGATCTTTACTTGAGCTATGTGAATCTGCAAAGGATTTATACTATGAGGATCCATACCTTGCTTTTCTTTTTCAATGATTTTTAAAATAATTCCAAGTTTATAAAAAATATTGTGAAATACTAAAGACTTCCAGTAAACTTGACTTTATATATCTGCTATATGTTAACATCTTCTGCAACCATAATAAAATTAAGCAAAATAAGATTAATACTGATTCTTTACTAATAACTACTCTAGAGATAAAATTTTATTCAAATTTTGCCAATTGTTCCACTATTGTCCTTTTTCTGCCTAAGGAGCCAATCAAGGAACCAATGTTGGTAGTTACTTCGTGGAATAGCTCTGTTTGGTTTGTCTGATGTTTCCTTGTGACTAAATCAAAGGTATGCATTTTGGCATGAATACTTCAGAAGTGATGACGTGCTCTTTTCCACGAATCCTGTCAGGATGCATTATCTTTTCAATATAAATGGATGCAACTCAGGATGGGCAACACCCACCTCTTACGTACACATCACCATGGTCTGTGTTAATAACATCCAAAGATTATGTTTTATTTCCTCAAAGTCATCTAATCTCTGGGATTTCATGATAACGTATAGATTGTCCTCCCTCTCTAAATCCCCTCAGCTCCTATGTGGCCTTCTAACTCCCAGCCACTTACCATTTTTCTAGTTTATACTGTTTATTCAAAACCAGAGGTCTTAGAAGAGTGATCTACTCGGCAAGGGCAAGCTGCACGTCCTTCTCATCCTTGTATTCTCCACATTGCTTTGAACATACTCTTCATACAAATACCTATTAGAGAAATGATTCCTCTGTATTATAAAGACTAAGAAAAAAAAACCCTCTGAATGCTAAATGGTATGCTGGATTCTTTTTTATATTATTTTACTCAACACTCATTATAACCCCATGAAGTGGGTTTCAAGACTCAGATTACCCGAGTAATTTGTCCAATGTTACAAAGCCAGTAAGAGACAAGATGATGTTTCTAACCTAGGTCGATCGGATTCTAAAGCCCTGGGGTTGGGGTTAAGAGTTTTATATTGGGAGACAGTTGAGAATTTCTCCTCGTCAGATTGGTAAACGAAGATCTGAGAGATTAAATACATTTTCAAAAAGGCTTAGGGCTGAAAGAATAAAAAGACTATATTTTGAATCCAGGTTTCTGCCTTCCAACTGTAGTTAGCACTTTCCACTGCATAAAAGGACTAGATTGAAGGCCCAAAAATTGTACTTTGGTATTCTCAATAAGCACAGGTTTTAAAATCTGGAAGAATACAATTGGTCTTTACATTATCTTTTTAAAAAGTCTCTTAAAATGTTAAGTTTGGCAGCAAAAGCCCTTAGACAAACTTAAATATCTTAATTTTACCACACTGCAAATATAACTGAAATTCTTTCCATTTCTGAAACATATTACAAACAAAACATCAATTAATCAACATTTACCCACAGCAGAAAAAACACACTGTTCTAATTGAGAATGTGTCCAATGGAAAAGGACGGGACTATGGTATGTTTTCTTGCATGGAGTACTGAAATGGCAAAGTTTTCCATTACTCTTCTAGGTATGATTATGAATACCTAATTCAACTTGAAAGAATAATGGGATCACATGTAAACTTTTAAATTCTTCCTTCATTAACCTGTAATAAAGTTAGAAATGGTATGGTCTATCACATTCCTAGGGTGAACTAGAGTTAGTTTTTATTTCCATGAATTTATACTGCTTGGAGTAAATTTGTTACTTTACTAAATGGTGGTTTATTCATATTGTCTTTTATATCCAGCCTGACAGAGAAAACTAAAAGTTTTTAAGTGAGGAGGGTGACCATATAAATGAATATTCTCTCTTGGTTCATTTATCTCTGTTTATAGTTTTATCTTTATGGTGCTGCTACTATCCATCACTCTCATGAAAATCTATCAGTGACTCTTGGGCCAACATTTCTTTTCTCTCTGCAGACCTAGCAACCCAGCAAGAACTACTTTCTTAGTTCTGTTATAGCTGGCTCAGCTACAGGCACAGTATGACTTCAGGTCTCTCTGACCTGACTCACTCCCAGACCCTTTCTGGATGGAGCCTCCACCCTTCTTAACCACAGGTGTATTGGTACAAAACTACTGCCCACAGACTCCAGAGAAGACTCCCTCAGAAAGGCAGCCAGAGCAAGGCTCCCTCAGAAACACTAGCTTGCACATGTAAAATGAAGACTAAACTTATACTCTGTCAGTAGAAAAACAGCTTAGTTAATTGCAAGGCTGTTTGCCTCATATATAGCTGTGAATATACCTTATAGAGGCTTGTGTGTGTGTGTGTGTGTGTGTGTCTGTCTGGTGGTGGTGGTGGGGGGGATCCTGCCCTAAGGTGCAAGGTCAAAGTTCATTTCAAAGTCAAACTAAGCTGTCCTTGTTCTAGGGTGGGGAGGGGCTGAGAGGACCTCATTCTTGATTATATTAGTGTTTAGAATGGCTTAAAAGTAGTCCTACAATCAGCTCTAGACCCTTGTAAATATACCTAAATGGGAATTAACACTTGAGACTTCCAAAACTTGTCCCAGGAATTCACCACTGAATCATATGGAAGCAGGAAGCTTTTAATCTCATAGTCTGGTTTTTAAGAACTCACCAACTCAATCAGGAATTTTACTAAATTGTGTAAGTTCCTCAAGAGTAGTAATGTCTTCGTATTATAATGCCTTTAGAGGTCATATATCACTTATTCAATGCTATCTCATTATAGACATTCAGTATCTATTGAATGAGTGTCTATTACAATTGACTTGATAAAACTGTCTCAGCCTTAACTTCGTTTTCATTGAAGTGTCAGTGAGAGATGTTGAATTATATCTTAAAATAGTGATTTTAAACTTATGTGGCTTTAAATTCATGACTTATGTCCCAGTCACCTGGGACAATCAGTGTTAGTGATATCATGTTGACTAGAAAATTGGGTATATTTACTTTTCTTATTGCATCTGAATTATAAACCCAGTTGCATTGGATCCTTAGCCTGAGAAGAATTGCATGAGCCACTCATCCAAGAAACAGTGAAATGTCACTTGCTAAACTCCTATTTTGAAAAGTAACTAGGGGAGATCAATTTATAGCCAGTAGCCAGTAGCTCTGGGCTGATGCCTTGGGCCACCCTTCATCTCATCTTATGATACTTAAGAACAGAGTAATTTCAGGACATTCTGGGAATTTTGTTCATTTTTATTTTATTCTATTAAAGATTTTATTTATTCATAAGAGACACCGAGGGAGAGGCAGAGACACAGGCAGAGGGAGAAGCAGGCTCCCTGCAGGGAGTCTGATTCAGAACTAGATCCCAGGACCCTAGGATCATGACCTGAGCCAAAGGCAGACGCTCAACCACTGAGCTACCCAGGTGCCCTGAATTTTGTTCATTTTAATTAAAACTTCAAATGACTGGGAAACTTTTGATCAAATTAAATCCTTAATCTCCATACCTAATGACAAGCACCATAAATCTCCCATGGTGGCTATGGCAGAAGTTGAGGGTACCTGACTGAGGGTTAATTATAATTTCACGGGGTCATTATTAATGGAAGAGATGCCCATGGGTATACTTGGGCTCAGAAGAACTTTATTCAACAGGCCTACAACAAGACAAATTTTTAGCATTCATCAAAAGGAACAAATGAACCATTCTTTGATTTTCTACATTAAATCTTTGGGGGCTACCTCCTAGAACATTTCTAGTTTGAGAGGATGTAAGAATGGTAGGACTACTGAACAGAAATCAAGAAGATGGGAATAAAAGGAGTTTGGCATTAGACATATTATATTTGAGGTGATAGCCGCATATCTAAATAAAATTATCCAATCCACTTACTGGAGACACAGGTAAGTCAGGCCCAGGAGACAGGTTAGCCAGAAGCATAATTTTGGGAATTGTTAGCAAAGAGATGACACTGGTAGTCACAAGTGTGGAAGTATATTCTAAGGGACAGACTGAGAGAAGAGTCAAAGTGCAGAACATAACTTTGGTGGATGGTTTTTCCAATGGAGAGCAGAAAAGGAAAAGCAGCCTAAAAGGATAAAACTGTTATGAGGAAAATCAGTAGATGTAAAGGTACTGGGCAAGTAGGTGAAAGAAAGGTTCAAGATACCCCCGGGGTCTGGTACACTGAAATTTTTATATCTGAAGTTTTTGTAATCATTCTGATAACTGGTTTGGAAGCACTGATTGGGAGATCCTTAGTTTACATGAGGGCAGTAGCAGATTCTAGGTTATTTCTTTTGATCTCCTTTTGTGGGAAAATCTGTCAGAATTCAAGATTCTGACCAAATATGAGTGTGGTATTTAAATTGGCACTTTGAAAACATAAAAGATAATTTAGAGGACTTCACATGACATAAAAAATTTTGTTCATCAATTTCTGGGACTCTTTAGATTCATTCTGATCTTTCACTAAAACTGCTACTGCACTTTTCTTTCTTTAAAGGTGGAGTTTCCGGGCCCCTGGGTGGCACAGTCAGTTAACCAGTTGACTCAAGGTTTCGGCTCAGGTTGTGATCTCAGGGCTGTGAGATCAAGCTCCACTCACTGGGCTCCATGCTCAGTGCAGAGTCAGCTTGGGACTCCCTCTCCCTCTGCTCCTCCTCCCACCTAAAATAAATAAATAAATTATAAAAAATAAAGGAGGGGCTTCAGAACTATAGTGAGGAAAAGGGACGTATAGTTCACTTGTAGAAGTGGGAATTATGTCACTGATAAAGAAAACAGCTTTCAGAATTATTTTAAAATAAATTTTGCTATGCTGAAATTGCCTTAACTATCTAAATATTGTAGATATTTGAACACTTGTCAAAAGCCAAAGCAATTCCTAAGAATAGCAATATACAGAGAAATCTGGAGAAGTAAATATACTAAAATGTGACGTGTAAATTGGTCTTCTTTAGAATAAATCTGCATATAGAGTCCTGCAGTGGTACATTTTACAAAGGGAATTAAAGCCACGAAATTAACATTTTAATGAAGCAGATAGACTATTGACGTCAAGACTACTCACTGATTGCAGCTTCCAGGTGGCCTAATGAGATGAAAATGAAGTTTATACCTTCCGCTAGTCTAGGCTAGGGCTGTTTGGAGATTATGATTGAATTTAAATTAGAAAATACTGCTGTGTGCAAACATGTTTGGGCTAGCAAGTAGTTTCTACAAACCTTGGCACCACAAAAGCTTAATTTAAAATACTTCAGAACACACACACAGACATAACTTTTTCTGAGAACTGTCCTGAAATCCATGGGAAGTGATTATACTTTGGAAAACATTTAAACAGCTTTATCAAAGCAATTCCTGGGATCCCTGGGTGGCAGCAGCGGTTTGGCGCCTGCCTTTGGCCCAGGGCGCGATCCTGGAGACCCGGGATCGAATCCCACATCGGGCTCCCGGTACATGGAGCCTGCTTCTCCCTCCGCCTGTGTCTCTGCCTCTCTCTCTCTCTATGACTATCATAAATAAATAAAAAAAAATAAAAATAAAAATAAAAAAAAAATTTAAGAATTCTAAAAAAAAAAAAAAAAAAAAAAAGCAATTCCTCTGAATTGTGTTATGTGGCTATGAAACACAAGAATTAAAAGGGGGCTGTGTGATCATCTAACTCAATCTCCCACCTCTTTATGAACATGTCAAGCACAGGGACATCCTAAGGCAGCCTTTCTCACCACAGGCAATTCCAATTTATAGAAATACTCTTGTTTTGTGAGGAAATTTGAGGCTGAAACTGATGACTCTGGGACTCTCATGCTTTAGTTTCAATGCTGTCCTCTAAAAAACAACACTTATGATACTGTTAGATTTCGTGTATAACAATCCTTCGAATAAAGTGGGTCAGCCAGTTCCACCATGTTTGTGTAGCCTGTAGGCTAATAAGAATGGTTCCCCCCACCCCCCAAAAAAAGAATGGTTTTCTCCATTTTTAAATGGCTGGAAAAAAATCAAAACAATATATTTTATGGCACATGAAAGGTATATGAAATTCCAAATTCAGTGTCCATAAAGTTTTACTGAAACACAGACCCACTTCTTCATTTGCACTGCAACAGCAGAATTAAGTAGTTGCAAAAATAACCATAAGGCCTGCACAGCCTAGAATATTTACTACCTGACCCTCTATGGAAAAGTTTGCCAACTCTTTTCTTAGTCTTCTCTAAGCTAAGAATTCACATCTATAAAAAACATAGGAAAGATTTCCAGACTACTGGATATATTCCAGCCTGTCCTTGTCCTTTCCAGGTTGCAGAGGCATGGGAAGAAGGAGCTGAAGGGTTATGCTGTTAACAGTGCTCTGTCTAGGCCAGAGCTAGTTATATGGCCTTGACTAGCTGGAAGGGTGCTTGGACACATATATGCTTCCTTTTGCCTAAGAGAAGAACCACACTGATGAGCTTTAGTAATGTTTGCCATGGCTTATAATCAACACAAGAAGCAATCACCTGCCTGGTGCCTCTAATCTGTAATGTTATTCTCCAAAGATAAGCATGTCCAACATTTTCAGCTGTTTATTCTCAGTTTTACTGCCATATGGCTAAATGCCTACAATGGCTATCTGTCTGTTATCTATCTATCTATCTATCTATCTATCTATCTGTCATCTATCTATCTATTTATTTATTTATAGTCTTCTATGATCTACCAACTTCTTACTATGAAAAACAGGGATTTTGCTCCCATAGGATTTTCTCCATGGCCCTCCATGGCCCCAATACAGTTAATCATAATTCTTCGTAAGGTTAACATTTCAGTCTTTATGTTATATAATGAGAAAGAGATTCACAGTGTAGTTGTTAGTGGCTACTACATTTCTTTCTTGAATTACTAATCATTTTCCCTGGAGTTAATAATGTCCTTATTTTTCTCCTTGCTTACTTTTCTAGACACCTGTCACTATTTCATCCCCAAACTCTGCTAGAAGCACAAATCTCTTCCGAGTACATTCATACACATCAGACAACCTAGCAGAGTTTCATCCTCCTGGAAACCTCCGTGTGGACCCTGCCCTGATCAGGAGTACAGAGGTCTGCTGCATGGCATTTTTCTTAGAGATGCCCTTCCTGTGCTGTTTGCCTGTTTTCCTGAATCCCTACCTTCATCTTTTATACTTCTTTATTTTGTTAGATCACCTCCTTCAGGAGCCCCCTAAGAAAGGTGCATGAGAGATAAATTTTGAGGTCTTGAATGTTTAAAAATGCCCATTTTGTCTTCACACTTGGTTGAGAATTCAGATATATCAGAATTCGTAATTGGAAACCATTTTCCTTCAAAAAAAAAAAAAAGTGGAAGGATTTCCTCTAGTTTTCCCAGTGTTCCCCTGGACAATGTGATGCCATTCTCATTTTTGATCTTTTGAATGTTATTTCTCCTCTTTGGAAGCTTTTAGGATCTTTGTTTTGTTGCTGGTGTTCTGAAATTTAATGCCATGACTGTGTTTTATGGTAGGTCTTTTTCTTTCCATTGTATTGTGTACTCACTGGGCTTTCTCTAGACAGTCACACTTAAAAAAAAAAGGGGGGGATCTTTTCTTGAATAATTTCTTTGCTCATTCCCTGTGGCAAAGACTGCAACATTCAGGAAGCAATTTTTTGAGTGATTACTCTGTGCCAGCTACTGCTTCTTACATACTTTGTTTCTTATATTTTTTGCATTATATATTAATGTTAGGCTTCTTAAATATATTTTACTTTGCTGAAGCAGCACAGTAAATGTTAGGTAAAACTCTATTATCTTCATTTACCAATATGTTAAATAAATCATCAGGGTCACACAGCTAGGAAGATATGAGATTATAATTCTCACCCACTTCTTTCCTTACCGAAATGCTCTCGATTATTATGTTTGTGTCTAAAAGAAAGGCGAAAATAAATAAATGAATACATAAATAAAAGGCGGACTGTCTCTATTTCTAGAGATCTCATCTTTTTCTAAACTCATGTGTGATCAATCTAAAGATAAGAGATAGGAAACCAGGGCTGACCTTATGCTGAGTGTCACTGGAAGAGCACCATTCAAGGAGCAACAGGCTGTCTAAGCCTCCCGAATAGAAGATGGCCATGATGCTTAAACTTTGTACCATCTTTTCATTTCAGAGCATTAAAATAAAAAGCTGTTACTGAGAGTGAATAATAATACATAGAAAAGAACAAAAAGACAGGCTTTTAGAAGGAATAGATGATTAGATTAACTGGTTTGTGTGAAAAAGCTTTTAAGGAAAAGAGACAGAGAACTGATATTTTTGGACAAGTCCAGAGGACAGAATAATCCACAGTGCATGTGTGTCCAGGTACAAGCCTCAGTTGGCCAAAGAACAGCAGGATGTCAGTCAAGGATGTGGAGTACAGAAAGGATAGGCAATGACCTCTGAAACAAATCTCTGCTCCTTAACCATTTTACCAAAGGCTGGCTTTATGAAATAACTTGTCAAGGCTCTCCTTAACTGTCGGGAGTTGAAATACTTTGGACCTGGTTGACTGCAGGAGGAATGAACTACATACTCTTTTGAAAGGAATTTTCCAAGGTTCTGGTTAAGGTCCGGTAAGATCTACAGTACCAGAAAGTGTTTGTGGTCTTAAAAGCTCAGCAATCTGCTCTGCTATATACTGTTAACACAACTGCAAGACTAGTCTCTCTCAAGCATACTTACCAGCCCATTACTTTCTGGTCAAAGCCCTACAGGTCATCCACTTGTTTGATGAAATCTAACTACCATAGCCTAGCACTAGAAATCCTTTTGAGAAAGAAGCTGGGTGGATGACAACCAACCAGTCCCCTTGACCTAATGAGAGGTCTGCCAAGTGCCTCCTGTCCCCACCACTTCTATTGACCCTAACAGCCCACTGCTGGTGGAGGTTCAGATTTGTCTTGTTCTCAACTTCGTGTTATCCCCCTTTCTTCTGCATTTAGAAAATTTATATAGTTATATAATCACTTTATATTTATATACCAATTTAATTATACTATTTACAAAGCACTTAGATGCAACGTTTATATCACTTTGTTGATATGTCTCTGGCACTGCATTAAAAAACAACAGTAACAACAAGCCAAAGGACTTAAATGCTTTCATTAAAATGTGTTACTTTCTGCATCTGCTAACTGGGATATGAAGCTTGGGTCACTGACCATGATAAATGGGTCTGTCCTAAACTAGTCTTATTCATATGAATACTGAAAAGTATTTGGTCATAGGAAGTTAACTGGTCCACATAGGATTAAACCCACAATCTTGGCCTTATTTGTCTTTAACCCAAAGAAATAAAACACCAAAGTAAAGTTACTGTTCTGCTTTGGTTGTTTTACCACTCTAACGATTATCTTCACTCACAGAGCAACTTAAGTGTTGAAAAGTCTCCCAGAAATATTACAACAGTTCTTGGCACACAGTAAAAATATTTGAAAAGTGATAGCATATCATATTCAAACCCAGAATCCCAAAATTCAGGCTCTCTTTTGGAAAACTATACAGACCTATTATTTGAAACTTTTGGTATAAATATCACCTTGATATAAATAAATAAGCCTTTCTAATATACTATTTTTAAATAGGAGATAGTATTTTACTACCTCTTAAGGTCAGCAAAAGCTCAAAGTAGCTGGGTCCTCATGGACGCTGGTTAACAATGAAAGGGGGTGGATGGGATTAGAATGGCATTGCAAACAAGGGCAAACATTCTGGGTGGGAAAGGACACACACTGTGTCTCAGTGTTCAGGACACACTGAGAATCCAACTTGAGCAAAGTGGGAAGATATGATGGAAGCATCTGTGTGGCTTAACTTAGTCCTGGTACATAATTAATTATTCAATATATTAGTGACTTGAAGGGACGCTAAAAGCTTGAGAGAAGAAAATTTCTGGGTCTACTATAAAAATCAAAGAAGAGGGGATCCCTGGGTGGCTCAGCGTTTTAGCGCCTGCCTTCAGCCCAGGGCGTGATCCTGGAGTCTGGGATCGAGTCCCACATCGGGCTCCCTGCATGGAGCCTGCTTCTCCCTCTGCCTGTATCTCTGCCCCCCTCCCCTGTGTCTCTCATGACTAACTATTTTTTTAAAAAATAAAATAAAAATCAAAGAAGATAGGCCTGAGAGAAAGATAAGGTATGGGAAAGCAGACAAGAAGGGGCAACCTCAGAAGGGCTGTTGTACACCAGTAATAAATTATTACACGGAACAGTATCTAGAAAGAAAATAGGCAAAAGATGGGAGAAATTCTGGGATAACAAATGGGTGTATACCAGACAACACAATAAAAACTTTTAAGTCGCAGGGAATAAAAAACATAATAAACCTCTTATTTTCAAAAAAAGGCAGTGATTAAAGTTGATCTTGAAGGAAAAAAAAGATCAAGGGCAAACCAATAAAATCTAGAGGCAATCATTTCTAAAAACTAGTATAGTCAGGGTAATAGCCTTTAGGTTCATGATTTACAGAGGAAATCTAGATCATATATGCTGCTTTTATGCTTAATTAAAATACTTGAGGATTATATAATAAGATTTCTATATGGCATAAACTTTGTAGACAACTTTAAAAATATCCAATAAAAATTGTTTCATTGCTTTTTCTCCTGGGAAAGAATTCATTTCAATTAAAATAAGATTCCTGAGACAAGAGTAGAAAGAAAAGGAGAGAACACAATTTTATACAATGTGCTGAAAAAATAGGAGACCTTCACCACATGATGGTTAATCCATGAGAGGTAATTTAATTGGCAGATTTGGTGGGAACTTGGGCTCTGAAAATGTGTGCATTCACCCACACATACACGTGCACACATGATCAAAGAAAATTAGTAAAGAAGGCTAAATGAAACAGCAATACAGCTTGATGCAAATCAAGAAATACAGTAAGCAGAAAAAGGAATTCATAGAAGAGCACTAATCAGGGATTAGACTCAACTGAGTGTCTAACAAACAAATACGTGATCATGTAGAATAAGATGTTTGGGGTAGAATCTCGATGGTGCTGCATGGATGTTCACTGTAAACTTTTCTAAATTTTCCATGTTTGAAATTTGTCATAATGTTAGACAAAAGCCAACTAGGTGAATCTGTAGGGCTATTTGAATACAAAGAAAAAATATGTATTTTTTTTTGTTCACTGTTTTGAAAATGAGTGTGTAGCGAATAAAATGGAGTCATAGAACTACAAAAATTTTAGAATTAAATTTTACACATTCTGATGAAACTCACAGGAAGTTATCTTCTAAAATGTCACAGAAATGTCTTCTGCATGCAACTAGAGAGAGTGAAGAAATCACAGCGAAACACAGGGAGCCTAGTATAGCAGAGGTTTTTTTAGTGGGGCTTATTCCTTAGGCAAGAGAAAGAGAATGATCAGCTGATTAAGAAGTCACACAATGACTTCAATATGGATACCTGAACATTTACATCATTCCCCAACCCACTGATTAAAAGTCCACCCTGAGTGAAATACTACATGAGAGGAATGGGTTGGTCTATGTCCTTGAAATTAGTTTCAGGCAAAATTTTCTACTAACTAGACAGATGCTGGGATCAATCCCAGGTAAAATATAAGGTTGATATGCAACTTTGCCAGATTAAAAAAAGAAAATTTAACATGGAGTTTGCAGACATACTAAGACTTAAGTAATATGCCCAAATTAATGACTTGCTAGTCAGGGTCACTCTTTTAAAAAAGTGTTGTTAAATTCTAATTAATTCATTTGACCAATAATTAAAACGAACAATTTACCAAGCACAGAAGTATTTTCTTGAAGACAAAATATAATCAATCTGATAATTCACTGAAGTTTCAGTATAATATTCTCTTGCTAGCTTTTAAGCTTAAGACTTACTGCATTTTGCCTGAAGTACTTTAAAACAACTGGAAATAGCAATGGATTTCTTGGTTATTAACTTATAAGAGCTGAAAGAGTTCAAGATAGCAATGTGGATGGGCAGACAGGAATACTAATATGCAGTTAAATAACATGAACGGAAGCCTCGGATATCCAAAATAGATTCCAGCTCTATTAATTGTTTTTTATCTAGTCCAACTCTGCCATATAAACACCCATCATTTTAGTATAAATGTGAAATAACCTTAGTTTTCAAATAACAAATATACCTGACCAGGAAAAACGTCCTAGAGACTTATAACATTACCCTAAAATATTTTGGTGATGTAGAATCACCAGGAAGAGCAACATTAAAACAAAATCACTGTAGGTAGTAGGTGTAATTCTTTTTGCTTAGAGGAATTGTGGGTCTAGCTCATTATCTAGTTGTATCTCTGAAAAAGTGGACTTTCAAGTGTTGAGAATGATTTTTGAAATAATAACAGTTTTATAATATATATCTCTTCTAAAATCCTTATAGATAAAGCAGTCATTTGTGGTTAATTTTATCATAAATACTGAATATTGGTTTTGAAGGGATTCATAGAATTTATGATCTGTATGCCAGAATATACTCATCTATTGGATTTAAGTTATAAAAGTCCTTCAACTAAGCATTTATTCTATAGCCACTCAACACTGAGGGTAGGGAGTTCAAAATCTCTTTAATCTGGATTAAACTGGGAAGATGAGGAACTATTTTCCAGTTAAGATTTCTTCAAAGATGGCATTTTTGTTGCTTCAAGCATATTTTGTTAAAGGAAACTGCTAGTAGCAGGCTGGTAAATAATAGATCCTATTGGACATACTTATATAAACAGGGAATTCTTTAATTATCAACTAAAATTATTCAGTAACTGAATATAATCAAATAAGTGCTATTAAAATGTATGAAATGGTTTAAACATCTAGTACTTTTATTCACACTGTTCTCTACTTGGCAACCTCCTCGTCCATACATGAAATAATGATTTATTTCAGACCTGTTCCATAAACAACATAATTCATTTTGAATTGAGAAAGTCACATTAATAGGGCTTCATCATACATGAATATAACTATTAAGCTAGGAAAGAAAATGTTTTCTTATCAATCAACTTCATTATTTAATATTCCTTTCTACTAATGAGTTTATGTTCATTTTTTTGATGTTCCATTACTACTTTTCAAGGTACATGGTGGGATATGGGAAAGAGACTGGAGAGGGGAAGAAGAGTAGATGGTATCTATTCATCCACATTTACGGAGCATTTGGTAGGTGCTAAGCACTGTGCTCAGAACTGGGATCACTGAGATAAATGATAATTCTCATGATGTGAACAGTACAGTAAAAGAGGCATGGAAATACACAAATTACTGTCCTACTGACCTAAGAATCCATGAGCTACAAAGACAAAGAAAGGAATGAATAATTATGATGGAGGGGGTAAGGCAGGGAAATTTCTAAGAAGAGCAACAGCCAAGCCCTGTTATCAACATATGGAGGTATTTACATCTAGACTAGAGAGAGTTTTTAAGGCAAAGAGAAAGAAAGGTGAAATGGTATACAGTATTATTAATTTTCACATGTTTGTTTCTCTTAATAGCCTGTGGGCTTTAGGCTATTAGGGACGATGGGTCTATGTTTTCCTAACTATTGTAGTTTCAGAGCCTGGTTATAGCAGGTGCTGAATAAAAGTTTTGTAGGATTATTTCCTCTATCAATTAGTATAACATTCCAAGTATAACACATGAATTATAAAACATTTGTTTTCAACATTTGTAGACAATGATAACCTAAATTTAAAAGCTGAAGAAATCTATTATTTAACTTAATGCAATAAAAAATAGTTCCAGAAGGACTTTTTGTTGACATTAGAGGATGCAACATAAATATTCTATTTAAGTTCAATGCTGGGCAGCCTGGGTGGCGCAGCGGTTTAGCGCCACCTTTGGCCCAGGGCGTGATCCCGGAGACGCGGGATCGAGTCCCACATCGGGCTTCCTGCATGGAGCCTGCTTCTCCCTCTGCCTGTGTCTCTGCCTCTCTCTCTCTCTCTCTCTCTCTGTGTGTGTGTGTGTGTCTCTCATGAGTAAATAAATAAAATCTTAAAAAAAAAAAAAAAAGGTTCAATGCTAAACTCAAAGCTTGGCAGCTGAAATCTGTACTTAACAGATAATTAGTAATAATTAGTATGATATATGTAACAAACATCAAGCATGGTCCAGGTAACTGAGTGAAGCTTTTTACACAGATTATGTCATTTATTTCCAACAATAATCCCAAGAGGCAAGTATCCTCATTTTATAGATGTGATGGGGATAGTTTAGCCAATTGATCATGATACTCCAGTATAGGAAGTAACATGTTTTTCTCCTGTGGTATAATCAATACATTTCAGTTATACAAACTTTTTATAATGCCCTAAACTGTGAAAGTAGCACTTTTTCATCTGCTGACTGACAAATGCAAAGCAAACTGCATATCAGCTATTCAATTTTACCTCTAAGTTAAAGGATGAAAAGAGGGGAAAAGTTTAGCACATTAAACCTATAACATCACAGCATGCTTTGATGTTATAAATCATACAATGTATTCCATTAGTGATATATGGACGAGTAATGTGTGACATATTAATTAGCATTGGCTAGGCATATCCTTGCTGGTTTATCAGTACTATTTTTTCTTGTTTTAATATGTTATCTGGAACCTTCAAATCTTATTTTATTTTTGTAAAAATAAATTGACCTGGCCCTTTTGCATCCTCGAGTATCTGAGTTTTCTATGTATATTTATTTCCATGTCACTGCCTGCTGCTATATAATTAGTTCCTGGAACTCTTAGTGAATTTCAGAGAGTAAAACCTAAGATGATCTGTTTTAATGTCAAGTTTCTGTTGCAAAAAAAATTTGTAATTTGCCTATTAATTTCCCTTCTCTGTGTAGGAGTCCTGCCTTATCACTCCCAGAATATAGATGAGGTCCACCTTCACATAAGAGTAGGTAATAAACAGGTTTATTGCCTCTTGGTAGGGCAAACAAATCTCTCATTCTTTCTAATGCATTCTTCACTTCTTTTTAGAGACCAAGTGATTTCCTTGCCACCTATAAAACTGCTTCATCTAAAGGATAACTAAGCAACTACCTCTTTTCCTATTGAAAAAGCAATCTCTCAAAAGAACACATTATAGCATTATAAGGTCAATGATGGAAGTCTAAAGTAAAGAACTAGCAAAAAGCTATTTTTAAGTGATGTTTTAAGCCATATCTTCATCTCCAAAGGTTCTAGAATCTCTAGGAGTTTATTTGGATAAAGGCCTTTCCTTTGCAGAAATATCCAGAATTCTTATAGATACAGCAGGTTCCAAAATGTTTCTCTAGATAAAGTCTAAGAGTAGAACAATTATATAAGTGAAATCAAATGCGCCAGAAGGGCAGCACTGAAGGCAGATGTCTTTGAACTCTCGCTCATGAGGAAACATAATTATCACCTCTGTTTCAAAACAATTCAATAAAATAAAATTGAAAATGCCATACAGAAGGCAGAAAACTTACTCTGAATTGCCTCTTGGATGCTGAGTTTTATTACAAGAGACCCTTTTCAATGCTTAATGAACAGAAAGAAAAGGATCCTGGCCCTACTAAATATTTGCCAAAGGTAACAAAAGGGACACAAAAGCCTTTAAGAGCAGGACCAGACCCAGAGGGAACTACAAAATTACTGAATGAAAGTTCATTCCTCACCAATGGATACTTTAATAAGCTTGCAATAAAATATATATGTATATATATGTAAAATAACTTTTTATTTATAGTTTTATCTATGTGTATATACAGTTGTGTTTTATTGCTTTGTGGGTTTTTTTTTTGCATTGTTAATACATAAATTTGATTAGCTCTAATACTAGCTTAAAGAACAGTAATCAATAGTTCTGTAATTTAGGACTGGTGAACAGGAGAAAAATATATTCTTACTTAGTTGTATGTCAAATTTAAATCTTTAGGGGATGGTAATAGACTGTGCCTTTTCTCTACTTTTTTCCTTCAAATGGTACCCTATACCTCAGTTACACTCTGAGCTTATGATAAACACACATTCCAGCTATCACCCTTTCCTCAGTTTGTCCAATTAAAAATAAATGAAAATAAGGTCAGCATCCAGCTGTGCTACAGAGTACTGTAACACTGTATCCTGGAAGAACTACTGTAATTGTGTTCTTGGTGCAAACACCAATTATAAACCCCAGAGAGATGACATTTTGTTCTCAGTAAAACTAAATGTAGAACATTTCAATTGGAAGACATTATATAATATTTAAAAAGGTTCTGAAGCCCACTGTCATGTCATGAAAGAGTTATATAGCAGTAGTAAGTCCCAAGTGAATCTGAGATTTAATATCTGATGCACTGGAAAGCAGGCCAATTTGCTAAAGATCAATTTGCCAAAAAACCAATTTGCAGAATTTACACAATGTACTGTTTACCAAGATGTTGTTTAACTATCAAGTTTGTAGTAATTCATACTGGAAAGGAAAGATCTATTTGACTAGAGATTCTTTGGGTGTTTCATTAATTTGCTACAGTTGGACAAAATGAGGGTTGGAAGACTAAAGGTTAGAGGAAAGTCTGAAGCCACAGAACCCTAGAGTCGTCTGGCTCCCAAGAGCTCTCACAAAGTCTCCAGTACGACGTCTCCTCCAGGCCACTGCCCCTCGCACCTCCATTTATGTGCATGGCAGTGCCAGGAGAATTCTGCAGAGAAGGCTAGGCGGCCCAGCCACAGGAGCAGAAACTGCTAAAAAGAAGGCAGGAAAGGAAGGCAAAGTGTTTTCCCCCAAGGATTAGGTCTGAGTCCTAGGCAGAGAGAGGATGCTACCTAAGTTTAGGAAATCCTTTCCGGGAGGGCCTTCGGTCAGATCCAAGGGAGTACAATGACATGTGGCCCTTGCTGAGTGGCCAGGGTGGGAAGCTCTATGCAGCGAAGCCCCGTATCTGTAGCCCTTGTCAGCCGTGAGAGGACCTGGTCAAGCAACTTCCTTGAGTGGACTGTAGAACAGACTTCCACTAGGAGGTCAGACCCAGGGGAAATATTTGGAATTATCAGTGTGAAATACCTGGGGAGAAATGCGAAGGTTCTGAAGCTGGGTGGGAGGGGCTCCAGGACAGGTCTTTGTTGGTATTTATTAAATAATAGGCTCTCATCTGTATCTTTAGGCTAAAAAGAAATAACACATTTAGAATGACTACAATCCCATAGAATGGCCAGTTATCTTTCAAGCACTGCTTGTGGATAAAAATCAAACTGCTCCATTTCTAATATAGTCAAATGGCTTGTCTAAAGGGAGAGACAGTTCTTCACACTATAGATATCCATAGGAAGAGAGGAAATTCTACACTACTCAAGTTTTGCTTGAACTCTTTTATCACACTTAGTTCCCATTTTCTTTTATATTACTTTGTCATTCTACCCTCTTTGAAAAATTAGATAAAAACTTATAGATATAAAAACCTTATATTACAAGAAGACTTTTCAGACTTTAGAACTTCAAAAGATAACTTAATACATCAAAGTCTGTATCTTCAGATCTTAAAATTTTTAAATTCAGTATAGTTTCTATTTTAAGTTTCCCTAGTATGCTTTCTATTTCTGAGAAATTTTATAACAACAAATAGTTACTAAAAATAATCTCTTTGAAATTACAGTAACCGCATGAGAGAAATGTTGTATTCTGTAGTCTCAACTTTTTTTTAAAAGCACTACCAAGTTTAAATAACCACAAACTGACTAGACATTTTATAAACAAAAAGAATTGAAGATTCATAAAATCTCAGAAATCATCAAATCTTAGAATTGGAAAAGATCTCAGAAGTCTTGTAGTTCTAGCTATGAATGGGGGAAGAGAATAAAGGCATTAAGTGAAGGAGGATCTTAATGAGAACAGCTGTGGAGGTGGTAACTGACAAATGGCCGTAAGAGAACACACTGTGGCCAGAAAAGGAGGGGTTTTAGAACTACCTTACACACACACACACACACACACACACACGTATGTATATAATTATATATACACACATTCATCTGTCGATGGACATCTGGACTCTTTCATAGTTTGGCTATTGTGGACATGGCTGCTATAAACATTGGGGTGCAGGTGCCCTTTCAAATCACTATGTTTGTATCCTTTGGATAAACATTTAGCAGGGCAACTCCTGGGTTATAGGGTAGCTCTATTTTTAACTTTTTGAGGAACCTCCACACTGTTTTCCAGAGTGGCTGCACCAGTTTAGATTCCCACCAACAATGTAAGAGGGTTCCCCTTTCTCTGCATCCTTGTCAATATCTATTGTTTTCTCAGGAAATGAGGTGTTTAAATTTAATGTTTCATAGGTGGAGCAGCTCCAAAAGATGAAATCCAAAATATGAACTAGTATGGATACTGGGAAGATCAGGACGCTGAGCTGAATGTGTTTGTGTGTCAATGGTGAGGTTACCTGAGAGGATCACTAGACCAGAGGTAAGAAGGAAGCCTGAGCCAGGTGCTAAGTCTCTTCCCTCCAGTGAACTGAGGGCCAAGGCAGAGGACAGAGGGAAAGACTTGACTGCTATGCACCTTAGAGTTAGAAAAAATTCTGATTTGAGAGTTTTGTAGCTAAATATAAGTCAGAGGTGAAGAAAACATCCCGAGGTAGACAAGGAAGAGTTTTCACTTGAGAGGGCACCAGGACTGAAGCATGAGATCAGGAGGTGGCTGTGTTTTAATGAAGGCAATAAGGCAGATAGAATGGTTAATACAAAGATGGTTATAAAAAAAAAAAGACCCATCCCCCTGATGACTGAGATTTTTATTTACCCCATATTGCTTTTATAGAGATTGTAACTTGGCTATTAACAAGTCATTCTGATATCTGAAACTTTACTATTATTCACATCCTTTCAGGAAGCCTAGTTTCTGAAATACAGTCACGTTCGTTCCTTAACTGGGTAGCAGTTGGTTCCTCCTTCCCCAATCTCTAGTTCACGGGCACCAAATGAAATTGTTGGAAATTATCACTGATGCTTCCTGATGAGCTTGAGAAGCAAAGGATATCCCTGAAGACACAAGTTCTTTTTTTTTTTTTCTTAAGATTTGTTTATTTTAGAGAGCGAGAGAACACACAAAGTGGGGAGGGGCAGTGGGAGAGGAGGAGAATCTCAAGCAGACTCCCTGCTGAGCAGAGACTGTGACTCAGGACTCAATCCCACAACCATGAGATCATGACCGGAGCCAAAATCAAGAGTTGGATGCTTAAGTGACTGAGCCACCCAAGGGCCCCACAAGATCTTCCTATTAGAGTCTAATAAAGTAGGAAAAAAAAAATCAGACTAATTGTCATGGAAAGGTTTTTTCTAAGCTGCATCAGCAAATACTTCTACTTAGTAAGGACACCAAATATAGACAAAGACCTAGAAAACTAAAACAAATCCAGAGAACCTTCCAGAATACTATCAGTATGGCCATATGCCACCAATCTCTACACTATACAAAGCAGTGATCTCCAGTGGCATCTATCCCTCAAAACATTGTATCCTGAATGGATTCATTAAAGTCACAAAGGAGCCCTCTTTAATATTAAAGCGATTCTAGATATGCATTGGCTAGCCAGAATAATTAACAACAAAAGCAAAAACTGCACCTAAGTGGCTATTGTTGGCTGTATGTATTGAAGGCTGGAAAAAAGGAAGCAAGCACAGGGTAACTGATAGGTTAAGGAGCACAGAAAAGACAGGTTTATGTATGCAAGTATGTTATAAACTCAAGTGGCTTAACAGAAGTAGTGTTAAAATGCTATAGGAATTGAGAGAAGAGAAAAACTATTTCCAGGTGACAGTGTCAAGAAGCTTCAAGGAAGAGGTGTCTACAACTAGCAATGACCCTTTCCCTCTCATCTTCAGATATTGCTGCATAAGAATTTCAGTAGAAGAAAACCAAAGCCAAAATCCTGAGCAATTTTCCAAACAAAGCACTATGAATGATCTATATTTATATACCAGTATGCAGCAGCCTGAAAAATCTGATGAGTGGAAACTTAACAGTACAGGCAGAAACTGCCACAAAAATGATGGCAAGTTTGCTTGGCAAGATTCCTTTTCCTCTTTTCTCTGCATCTTCGTCTCTTCCAGTGATGACACACTGGCCTACCCTGGGCAATTCCACCAGACAAATGTAGAATTTGAGGGGTTTATCTGTTTTGGCCACACTTCCCTGAGGTAAGAATATAATGTTTTAGCAATATCTTGCCAGAAACTGCACTGGGAGGTTGAGATGGATATAAGGAGATGGACCATGATCACTGAAATAAGGAAAAATTCAAGTGTGTGCTCTGCTGGCCTTGGGGAGGGGCGAGAGCAGTCAGAGAAAAACGCTGTTAATTGTAGTGGTGATGTCAACAACTTCTTTCATTCTGCCTCAATGAAACAAGCCCACAATCTTGGAATTTATAGAAATGGAATCTGAGTTATGACTGCTATCTGAATCTCTATATCCAAAATGGCAAAAGAGGCATTAGAAGCATCTAAGAAACTTTTGGTTTCACTCCTCAAATAAATAATGCCCAAATACAACTCTCTAATGCAAATTAAGATCTACTTACAATTGACTCTTGAACAATATATGTTTGGCTGCACAAGTCCACTTTCATATGAATTTTTTTGATACAAAATCTGTAAATATATTTTCTGTATGGTTTTCTTTTCTCTGGCTTACTTATCCAGAAGAATACAGTATATAATAAATGTAATATACCAAACATGTTAAATAACTGTGTATGTTGTTGATAAGGCTTCCAGTGACTATCAGTAGATAAGTTTTTGGGAAGTCAAAGTTATGTGTGGATTTTGTTTATTTTACTATGCGGAGGGGTGGGGGCAGTGGGATAAGGAGACGGTGGTACCCCTGTGATGTTCAAGGGTCAACTATACTGAGCTTTATTTTAACAATAGGACACAATAATGTCCTTCTAATTAATGCCCAATAAATAGTGAGTTATATCTGTTGGCTAACTTAGCTATATCTTAAATTTGTGTAGGCCAACACTAGATAAAAACACCAAACGGCTAATAAGAGGATAAACTAAAGTGAACTGGCTTATAGGGCAAGAAAAATAGTCAGCAGAATACAAAGATCTGAATTATTAAAATTTTTGGCGTGATATAAAAAGAGGATGACCTTTATGTGATAACAATGTGCTTCAATTTATGAAAATGTTATGAGTGCCTAACCAATAGGAATCAAGTCTTCACAAAAGCTAAGAATTCTCAGGCATGCTCCATCATACTTTGCTCTAACATTGCCATTTACTGTAATTGCTGCTGCTTTATTGTTTTCAGGGTGAGTGTCCCTCTCTTAGCCAAACCCTGTAAAATGCTCAAGTTGGTACACAAAATTCTTTCAGCATAGCACAGTGAATCACTGAGCGAGAAACTAAAAAGGAATTTAAAAAGGAAGCCTAATCTTTGGGTAGATGGTATATTATGCCATTAGCATCCTTACCAAGAGAAAAGGCAAGGTAAAAGCTGCATAATAAACAGTGCTGGACAGATTAGACATTGGGGAGAATAGCGATAATACAGGAGAATACAAATAATCTAAACACTAAATAACCTGAGCCACCATGTTAATCACCTAATACAATATGCTTTGATGCTAGTATGAGAGGGAAGTTAAGTATCTCAAAAAAAAAAAAAAAAAAAAAAAAAAAAAAAAAAAAGCATTCTCCAAGTTGATTAGCCTGGTAAAGAATTCTGCCAAACTCCCTTTCTATAGAAGGCCACCATTCTCTTATACAATTTGGTTGTAGTGGATTTGCCTTCATTTAGTCATTCAATATATACTGAACAGTACAGTAGCACTGCAAGAGAGACAGACAGACGGAGGGAAGGGCATGCGTGTGGCAGGCTAACAAACCCATGATTCTTATTCCAAAGGAACTCACAATCTAGGAAAGGATATAAAATATATTTGCAAATTATGCGGTTATCAAGAGTGGTTAAACTGTTGCAGAAGACTGGAGGGATTGGGTCTTACAGCTGTAAGAGCTTGAGAACTGATCTATCTGAGCTGGACATAAAAGAACAGGTAGAGCTGATCAAAGGCAGAAGAGACGGAAGTATTGCAGGCACTGGGGAGGGGGGAGGCCAGGGTAGACAATGTGAGTCATCACTTCAGATGGAGCTTAAAGCTGTGGTGGGAAGTCAGATGGGGCCTGTAGCCTGAGGTCAGACTGCTCAGCAATGCTTTCACTTGTTTTTATCAGCTTCCTTTTCTCATTTTCCACACCAACTATTCCAGACTCTCATTAATCACCTCTGTGTCCTACACCACTGACCATCCTCATTAGATTACCTAACCTCTGATCTGAGGGAAAGAATCATTTCCATCAAAGCATGGCTCCCTGTCTTACTACCTACTCCCTAAACCAAAATAGATATTCAAGCCCGGCCTTGCCTCCTGCCTTAGTAAATGAAGAATCCCCTTATCTCTGTTTCCGTTCTTGTCCCCTTGTGATTTCTGAGAAAATTTGCTCTATCATTAATTCATTTCACTTTCACCTTTTCCTCTACTAAATTTTCTCTGCATTTGAAAATTTTCCCTGTCATTCTTGATGCAGCTTCCCCTTCTTGTTATCATTACAGCTCTACCCTCTCCTTTAGCAGCAAACTCCCTGTAGGAGTCACCTAAACTTGCTGTCTCCACTCACATCCATCTTCACTCCACTCTAACCTGGCTTCTGTTACTGGGAAACTACTCTCTCCAAGGTCAACAAACACCACCTCATTGCTGTACCCAAGGGCTCTTCTAAGACTCTGCAAACAGAGTCTATTCGCACCTAGAATTTTAAAAAGTTGCAGATGTTTCAGAGAATGAATCCACTAAAGTCCATGAGCATCTGACCTTGCTAGTAAAGCCAATTACTTCTGAAAAAGACTTATTTGGATGAAATCAATATTTGCAAATATAAAATTGTGGCCATTTACAGCTATATACAGAGAAGGCTAGAAGTTTTTTAAAAGTCTCAAAACTATTTGTAAAATCACAAATAAGACATTTGTCCAATGATTCTTTCTTAGGAAACAGTTTTGTAATTAGGATCATTCTTTTTTCCTACTATATGCCATCATACTGTCTGTAAATACCTCACTTGTGGGTCAAAAGAGATGTTAAAAAAAAGAAAAGAAAAGAAAAAAGAAATGAGATCCAATTACTTGGACGAAGTCTTCCTTTAAACTGCATATACTTAATGCAGAAATTTCAAAATAGGACTCTTTAGTGATGACTATAGATGACAAAGCCAACAGATCTTACTTCACTGAGAATAAGTAGTAAAATGCTTTCCAAGATAATCAATTCTCTTAGAATACTGAGAAAAGAACCATTTACTCCCCTGGCCCAGAATATTTATAAAGTCATAAGTACTACTTTTGAACCTCCCACTATTTCTGATTCCCTTTAGTGTCTTGGGGTCGTGGGAAAAAGCTCCGTGTCAGGCCCCATGTCCCACTCTGTTAGAAGTGAGGCTTCATGATGACTAAGGTGGCCTTCCTAACTTCAGATCTTACCACTTAGGTGAACTCTGACCTCCAGTCAGGCCAGTCTTCACTGTTGGATCTCCAACACTGACTGTCCTCCCAATTTCTTTACCAAATCAAATCTTACTATTATTCAAAATCTAACTCGAGGTCCAGTTCCCTAAACTCTCCCACCTCACTATAACCCTTCTCTATCCTAAACTCATAAACTGTTTCTGTGCTACTTGTTTATACACTGACTTCCCAAATGTGAGCATAAGGATATGCTCATAATTTTTTACTCTGATGCTGTCACCAGCATGACTTGATCACACAGTATTAAATATAAAACACAGGCTTTACCTAAGATTCAGGTTACATACATTTACCAAAAAGGACACTTTCTTTAGAATATTTAAATATGAACACCATTAGTCACAATTTTAACGATAGTACATTATAGGACAAACTTTTTATAATGTTTCTCCTTGTCTGAACTGTATTGGTCAAGTCTAAACAAAAATCAGTGTTTCCTATCAAGCCTTTCCTAACTTTAGCTCTTACCAATGTCCATCCCTAACCTATTAAAGTGGTAACTACAGTCTACCTGAATTACCTGAATTACTAAGGAAATTAATATTGAAATCAACATATTAATTATGTTTTTACAGATGGAAAAGTTAATTAGCCATTTCTTTGACAAAAATTCCTTGGGAGAGTCTTAGGACACAGAAAAGAATGTGCAAAGTAATTTCCAGGTATTCCCACCAATAGTGTGAAGTTCCTCTTCTGAGCGGAAGCATGGCATGGCCAAGTGGTAAACCTTCTATAACAATGACATCTAGGAGCAGTCTGTAAAAACATGATAGTTGGTTGTCCAGCTTTGAGGAGTACTAGTTGACTGGTTGAGGTTAACTGGTTGAGGAATTCAGACTCAGGAGCAATAACTATGGCTAAAACAGGCAATGTCTAAACTTCCTCTTCTGCTACAAATTAAAATCACAGACAGATGTTGGCTTAACAGTACTGAAGGATTTGTCAGAAAAGTATTTTAGCCCCCAGAAATAGGCATGTAACACAAACAAGAGAACAAAAACAAATGCAAACATGACACTTGCTGTCCAAAGAGTGAAGACAGCTATTTCTCCCATGTAAGTATCAGAATGCAAAGAATCCATTACATTGTGGATTACTGTTAGCTTATTACATTCAAATGAGAGTATAACTAGAAAAGGTATTATATTATAAAACAAAAATTGAGAAATAAATGTCAGTGGTTACTTTAGTTTCTCTATCAATTATCATTTCCTATGAAAATGATGACTAAGCCATAATGAAAAGTATTTGCATTAAGTTATTATCACAACATAAGCATGCTAAATGGGCATGTTGAGTGTTATGTGCATGCTCTAACAGATTTTCTAGGTCAATAATCTTACCAAGTAGGAGAATACTTGGAATTTGCTTTTTGTGGTCAAATATAATACTTCTGTGCCCAGGGAATGAAAGCCATTGAGGACACATATGCTTTCCCCGTTCCTACACAACTTTGTTAGGAGAAAGCAATTTAATTTTAGAGAGTTACTAACATACTTTCATCTTCCCCTTCCTACAGTGCAGAGGGAACCACCTTTTTAATAACTGCACAAGGACTTGTTTTGCTCAGTCCAGATTCTATGACAAAGTGAAATTGGTGCTTTTAGCAATCAGATGATAAGTACAGGATGCCTATATTATAAAATATATATCATGACATTATATATGTTATATCACATAAGAAAATATAACATTCTATGCAGAAAAAAGGGAGATGATTCATTCAGAAAGCCATCCAGACATGTTTCTGTTCTCGTGGGACTGACTTTTGATCAGAATCTGTTTTTAAAAACTGAAGGCACATGAACTTGTTTTACATGTCACATGTATAGCACATATACACACACCACGAAATCAATGTTGTTTTAACAATACTTTTGCAATGCTCAAAACAAATATCAATATATTTTAAAACAAAAAATAAGGTCCTAGCAAGTGGAAAAAATATACAGAAAAATGCTTTAAATAAGAAGAAAAAATATATATATAAAGCTAAAAGAGAAAAGGTACAACCTTTTATGAGTAATGCAATGTACAAAGGCCCTGAATAAAAGAGAAACAAGGTAAAGTTTTTTTGGACAAACCCAAAAAAGAAATATAACACATCCACAAAGAAATTACAAACCACATAAAACCAAAAGGCAGTCACAAGTTCCTGTTAAGATGAATTTCTGGATTCAAGGATCCGGGGGGTTTAGATTCAGGCCAACAATTCAGCTTCCATGAAAATGATTTTCACAAACAGGAAACTAAAACATATTGTTACATACATTTTGCACTTGCACCAAAATTCTTATCATTTGCTTCAATACAACATTATAAGGACATAAAGATTTAGTGTGTAGCTGCCACAAGGTAACAGAACAGCTGCTGTATCCTCTACTGTAGTTCTGTATCTCTCACTTCTTTCTGCCTTCGGAGGGAAAACGGACAGATGATTTTAATGTATGTAACAATATTCTTTGCAATCAGGGTACAGTCTGCAAAAAGTTCTCACTCAAAGGCAATTCCACAAATTTTACTTACACAGCGTCTTCCACCATGCTGAATTTTAAAATAAACATTTTGTGTTACAGTCATCAGCATTTTTCAGCATGTTACTCTTAAGAAAATAATATAAACATTGTAACAAAACATGAATATTTAGGCAAAAACAAATCTTTCAAATGAGTAATATATACTTGTATGTAATTTTCACTCACCTATGAAAATGATAATCTAACCAATATTAGAATATATATTTTGAGAATCTTTATTAATGGTGCCATAAGACATGCCCTCATTATCATCCTGGCCTAGTTTCTATACGAGCAGGCATATATCATAACTAGCTGGCATTAGAGAAATAATAGATAACCCCAGGGCAAAATATTCCTTCTACTGAAGTCAAGCAATATACAGAGGCCCTAGGCTGCAATGACTGTCTCCTTAACATTATCTCAGAATCTGAAACTCACTGAGGACAGAAATACTAATAAACTAGAGAAATCCTATGTAAGAACCTCAATTCCATACTGATTTTTATATGATCAAATGTCAAGACCTTGCTCAGTTAAAAATAACGTGCTCTTGTTATGTTCCTTATAAAACAACAGGTTGTCTAAAAATAATAACAAAAAGTCAGTCTTACTTTTGTTCTTTCGTAATTAAAAAAAGAAAACTGTCTTAAGATAGCATTTAGTATCAACTATACACCTGCCTTATGTGGTCCTCTAACACTGCCATAAATATCTCCTTTGTTGCAATGAAAGGGTCCAGTAAGTTAGTATCTGTGGAATGTTTGGTCACTAGACTGAAGGTGGTAAGGGCATAACTAATCAGATGTGCAAAGACAAGCGTATGAAATGCATATGTATCTGTAAGATGCTGAAAACAGATCAATAAAAATTTATACAAACCATAAATATACCGAGTACCTGTAATATTCATGACAGCACATGAGAGGTTCAAATAGAAAAATAAATGAGACACAGTATCTACTGTGGCGGGGGCGGGGGCGGGCCCGGGGAGGTGTCCGCCGAGGCCCTGGAGATGGTCATCAACAACGACGCCGAGCTCTGGGGCGTCCTGCAGCCCTACGAACACCTCATCTGCGGCAAGAACGCCAACGAAGAGGCCTAAATGGTTTTGCAGCTTTGGCGGCACGTTTGGAGCCTCACGCCAAACCAGGAGGAGCAGCTTAAGGAGCACAGCCCAAGGAAGCCCGGGACCCGGCTGCTTCCCAAGAGCAAGCTACGGGCGAGGCGGACAGATCGGAGGAGGACAGGCGCTGATGCTGCCTGTCAGGGAGCGGAGAATCCAGCAGGGAAAGCAGAGCGCACATGCGGATCCCCACAAGGAGGTCTGGGGTCGCTGCCCTCGGCCCGCGAGGATGGCCTCCACCTGCCGCGGGCCGCTGCCCTGCGTGGCTCCTGGGTGCTGTCCCACTTGGGAGCTTCCCACTCCTAAGCCCTCCTGTGAGGTGGATGCAATGTCTCCCCTACAGATGGGGACCTGGGGGCTTTTGGTGACTTGAGAGCACCAAGTGGGGAGAGAGAGGAGGCCTGGCTGGCTGGCAGGGACACAGGGCTGCTTAAAAAAAAAAAAAAAAAAAAAAAAGCTGTGACCTACAGGCTAGTAGGGGGGGGGGGCTGTGCCCTGGTAGGGAAGGCTTCAAGTAATGTGCACTCTGCAAATGGGAAGCAGTTCAGGAAGACGAGGACAAAATGGGACAAACAAAGTTGATGAGAGAGGGGCCAGCAGTGGTAAGCAAGGGCCAGGTCATGAAGGCCTGGTAAACCATGTTAAAGAAAGTAGATTTAACCCTGGAGCACGGTGAAACCTGGGACAAGTTTCAGCCAGCTAACATAGATTTGCACATTATTTACTGAGTACTTGCTGTTTTCTAGGCACTGTGCTAAGTGCTTTAAATAATGTACTGAATCCTTAAAAGAGTCCTATAAAATTACTCCATTTTACAGATGATGAAACTAAGGCTCACTGAGGGACACCTTGCTAATTCTGGTGATGTCAGAGGATTCTAAGCCAGGTCTTTTGGCTCCAGAGCCTGAGCACCTAACTTAGTGTGCTGCCACCTTCATTTAGAAAAAGGCTTGACATTCTAGTTTAATGTGGAGAAAGGACTGGTTAAGGCGAGCCCAGGACTAGGAAGACCAGCTGAGCCACCATATGATAGATAATTCAGGAGAGAGATGATAGCAGTGAGAACTAAAAGAATGAATCTGAGAGGTAGTAAAGAGACGGAATCCAAAGGCACTGCTTGGGAATTCACTGCGAAAAAAGCAGAGGCGTTTTATCCAAGAATGACACACAGACAGTAACTGCAGTACCTGAGGCAATGGGACGTAGTGCTTATGGCAAAGACTCCACAGCTAGTTTCCCAGCTCTGCCATTTCAAAGGTGGAAATCCTAGACTATTATTTAACTTCTCTGTATCTTGGTTTCCTCATGCATAAAATGAAGATAATAATAAAACTTCCTCTAAGAACTAAATGACTGACTTCATGTGAAGCATTTAGAATACTCTTGGCACCTAAGTACTCTGTCTCAGCCATTATTATCATTATCATCATTACACCACAAGCATTCTGCGGTGTGGGGAGTATAGGAGGAAAAGCAGTTTACGGGGATATGACAAGTTCAATTTTCAACACTGAAGCTGAAGTGCCTACAGCACCTCCAAGATGACAAATGTCACGTGTGGCTCTGTACTAAGGAAGGGCTTTATGAACAGAAGATTTAGACTTGGGAGCCTTGAGCATATGGCTGATCATTTAAGCCACCCACCTGAGTGACATGGCCTAGGAGAATGTGTGGAATGAGAAAACAAAGGAACACAGGAGAGCCTTATGAAGAACACAGACACTGAAGAGACACATAGGTAGGAAGAACCTGCCAAAGAGTCTTGAGAAGTGGCCAGAAATATAAGAGAGAAAATGAGGAGCCCATTTTGAGGGAGAGGGGAGAGTATTTGAACAAGAATAAACTGTGCCAGTTGCTGCTAAAAGGGGGAAGATATGGATAAAAAGGTATTTGGTGGATTTAGAAATAAAATCTTTGCCCTAATAGTCTAGGTTCTTTTAGGAAGCTAAGAAGTAAAATGTGTTAGAGCAGCTATTAATAAAAGGTCCACCATGCTAAGCCCTATTAGCAAGGAAAAAGATACTCAATCCAGATGTCTGCCAGGCAGAGGAAATAGGAATAGACTCTTAGAAGAAGATCATTGAAGGAAGAATAGTATTCAGGGGTTAAAAGAAAAGAGCAAAGTGCTGCAGGTTTTAGCCTGGACAGACTTAACCAGAGGCAATATTCAGAAAGCCTTATGCTTAAGGCACAGTCAAGAAGAATCAATTAATTCAAATAGGTTGGCCCACATGGCATGAAGGGGGTTTCTGAGTGGTAAAATTTAAAACGTAGATCAGAACCATATTATAGAAAGTCTTCACCAAGGAATATAGAAGTAATACAAATACTTAAATGCTTTTCCTCCCTGGAAAATGCCTAATTATTCTTTAATTCTCAGCTCATAAGCCACCTCTTCGATGTCACTTTAGGTGAAGATAGACTAACCTTTCTTTATGTCCTCAAGATACTTTCTATTCCTCTCTGTATTGATACTACATTATGATTATGATATTACACCTTATGATTACGATACTAAACCTCTAAACCTTAGGGTACTCACAGGAATGGGCTATGTCTGGGTATTTCAGCAGGCCAAACAACACATATGCCCAAGAAACACCTTCTGAATAAACACATACACAGTGACATCCGAGTGGCACTTTATGAAGACTTACTGGGAGCTAAGTGCAATATGGATTAGCAAAGAAGTTGGAGGCAGGCCAGTCAGAAAGCCAGCAAGTCAAAAGGAGAAATCAGGATCCCATTCATTCAGGCCACTGTGGAAATGGAGGAAGAAGGGATGGCTCTCTAAAAGGCAACATCAATAGAATTTGGTGGCCAACTAAAATAGGACAAAGAAAAGAAATACAATTTTTTAAAACCTTAAAAAATGTATGCCCTTTGATTCAGTAATTAGACTTGGAAATATATCCCAAGGGAATAACTACAGAGATTTATGCATACTTTGATTATAAGGGTGGTAAACTGGAAACGATTTTAACTTTGAATAGAGGACTAGTTTAACAAATAGTGGTGCCTCTCTCTGCTACATCCATACATTAACATATACTTATAAAAATTATTTAAGGATAATGAGAAAATATGCACAGACTTTTAAAAACTTTCTAAAACAAAGTATGTAATCTGATTTTGTTTGCTATGTATAGGAATACATGTGGGAAAAAAACACAAGAAGAGTTTCTGTCAAAAAGTACCCACCAGTATTTCTGAGAAGTAACTGACCTCAGATGGGTATCTTTTTCTTCTTTCTAATAATTTTTTCAATTTTTATAATAAATATTATTTTTATAATATATTTATTAATAATTTTATAGTAAATATCCTGTTTTTATAGGAAGTGAGCTAGTATTGAGAAAAATCAAGTCGTCAGGGAATTTTTTTTGAGACTTGGTGGCAAAAAAGAAAAAATGGAACCGCAATTTGAAAGGGCAGATATAAAAAAAAAGGAAAGAAAGAAAGAAAGAAAGGACAGATATTATGAGTGTCATGTTTCTTTGTTTTGCTTTAAGGATTACAGAAATGGAGGAGGAGCCAGTAAACATAGGAGCCAGTAAAGGATATGCTTTACAGAAAAAAGGGAACCTTTGATATATTTTTCTGCTTTAAACAAAATGCACAGTATAGCCAAGGATACCAGGGAGAAGTCTTAGAAAGAGAGAAGGAAACAAAACAAACCCTACCAAGATTACATTTTTGTAGCACTTGGCATAGAAAAACTGTTAACTTACTAAACAGTGGGAAGAACATGGGCTTTGGCATCAAACAGAGCTGAAGCCATGTACCACTCTGCAGCCATGTGACCCTGGGCAAGTTGCTGAAGTGAGTCTGTCTCCTCAGGGCGGGCATGAGGCAAAGTGTTGCCTTGTGCAGTCATGAGAATAAGGGGGTCTGTAGGACAGTGACTAGGGGGGTAGCTATGAGCTCAGGACTCCACCTTCAGACTTTGATTCTTTCGGCAGGTCTAAGCCCAGACCTGAGCATCTATGTTCTAAATAGCTCCCTGGTGTTATTATTGCATGGGCAGGTAGAGAAACATGTGAAGAACTCAGTGCCTGGCACATGGCAAGTAACTGTTAGATGGTTGTCTTTATGTACAGTAGCCTCCATAGGGCTTCTGTCACTGTTCACTAAGACTATCATGACTTTTTTTTCTCATTAACACAATGCCAAGATCTGTCCTAAATGAGGAGCTCAGATTTTTTGCTATGAAAGAGAGAACTAAAATGAGCAAAGAAAAACAACATAAATGCCATTAAAGCATTCAGAGATTCAACCTAAGGGACTCAAAAGGTCTTTGACATGTAATCACATATAATTTTGCTAAGGCAAATTTAAATCCTTTCTGCTTTGTGATGTGTGAGACCAAGTCACTCTGCTGATCCATGTGCTTCCTACTGATCAGTATCCAAACTTAATTTAGGTTTGTTGTATTCTATTCATCACCGTAAATAGATAAAAGCTTCATTCTCTGTAAAACAGTCTCAAAAGAGAGCCAACCTCTCTGCTACCAAGATATTTGCAAATTTGGGGAAATGGAAAAGGTTTCAGGAAATATTCTAGCAAATGTCAAAGAGCTACTGTATAATTACATTTTTTTTAACATAAGGGAAAGGTCTTATCCTTTTTCATAGTTTCCAGCAATAAAAAGTCACATGAAAAGGTCAGAGTGCATGGCATTTAATGCACCCAATATTTCAATAGTCTATCTGTCTGCCTTTCTTCCTGGCTTCCTAGAATATGCTAGCTGTTAGGAAGGGTAACTGAAATGCAATCCTGGAGGAGTCTCTTTAAAATTAGAATAAATGCAGTGTGAGCCCCAGAGAATGCTGGCTCTTGCTGGCCATCTTGGTCTCTCACTGCAACATTTGCTACAGGCAAGTTGTGCTCAGTTGAACACTAAGCAAAAAGTGCAAGAAATTAAAATTGTCTGAAAACCCTGAAGACTGAACTATCTATGATTGGTAGACTGCTTTTACTTCCTCGGTAACTGCCAGCTTTCTTGGAGCAAATGAGAACTACGATAGACCAAAATGAAGGAGCCAAACACAGGACTGCTAGATACTAAGTATGTAATCTGGGGGTTCAGTAAGTAACTCTTCCTGAATACAGATTGAAGAGTTTGAGTAGGTGTGCTGATCCAAATTAGCTAGTGGGAATTTATGTTTTCCTTAGTGACTAGCCCTCTATCCCCTAGATAGTAGAAAGACAGCATCTTTCATATTTAGAATTTAGGCAAAGGAGCTAATAAACATGGATTAAAATATGGATTATTTTGGGACGCCTGGGTGGCTCAGTGGTTGAGCGTCTGCCTTCAGCTCAGGGCACGATCCTGGGGTGCAGGGATCGAGTCCCACATCGGGCTCCCTGCTAGGAGCCTGCTTCTCCCTCTCCCTATGTCTCTGCCTCTCTCTGTGTCTTTCATGAATAAATAAATAAAATCTTTAAAAATATATATATATGGATTATTTTAGGAGTGCCTGGGTGGCTTAGTCAGTTGGGCGTCTGTCTTCAGCTCAGGTCATTATCTCAGGGTCCTAGGACTGTGCCCATCATTGGGCTCCCAGCTCAGTGGGGAATCTGCTTCCCCCTCTTCCTCTGCCTGCCCACCCCCACCCCCCGCTCATGTTCTCTCTCAAATAAATAAAATCTTTTAAAAATTAAATAAAAATAAAATATGGATTATTTTACTTGGAATTTTAAAACCCAAAACTTAAATATATTTGTATGATGTTTCAGAGCATTAACATATGAGGTGATTTCCTTGAATAACTTTAGCTAGAAATGGATGACTAAAAACATGATTATTTTGGGGCAGGAGTTAAGTTTTTCCACAATGGCTCCAAACCGCCTTCTTATCTGTTGTCTGTTTAATACAATTAAGTCGTCAGCTCAATCACATTCATTGTGCCTACTTTACTGCTTAGCTTCATACTGGCCTAAACTCTATGCCCTCTCTTGTATTCTTCCTCTCCTGCCTTCAGCCATCCTTTTTTCTGCCTACCCAAATCACATATAGTCTTCAAGGTCCAAGGGGGCTGCAGCTTCTTAAAGAAATGTTTCAACACTTCAACACTAAGAGAAATCATTCTCTTTGCTGAACACGCCTATAATTATTCAGCAAAATATTTATATATGATATTCCATAAAATTTAGCATGTAATTATGTCATATTATACTTTTCCTTTAGATTTTTCCATGTGTATTCTTATTTACCCAGTAAGACTGTAAACTTCTTGTAGGCAAGGTCATATTTTAAACAACACATACCTTCATACAGAATATTAAGTATTTTATTCTCACCTCCAACCACTCTAACCTAACATCAAGTTTCAAATGTACATATTTGTGCCGCCTAATGGTGAAAGGAATTATTGCATGGTTACAGCTCAGTAATTGCTTATCAAACATTTAACAAGTAATGATGGGACCAAATCTTTATTTAAAATCAAAGAAGAGTAAAACTGTCGTTAAAAAAGACAAAACACCAGAGATGATGATGATATAACTCATTTTGGTGAAAATGAATTACAAGTTTAAAATTATGTGATAAATTTATTATAACTGTCAATTAAAAAAAACTTTCTCATATAAAAGCCTTTTTTCCATCTAAGTCAGAAAATTCTTTTTGGGTTTGGGTTAGTCTAATACTGAAAAAATTTACATAATCATACTGAAATGTGATTAGAGGTACACCTGAAATCATCCATAACAGAAATCAGTGAAATATATATTGAGGAGAACATGCTAGGACACTATGCTTGTCTTATTTTTTAGATTAAAGAAAAAATATTTAACTCAACTAATACTGACTAAGTCACCATGTACAGAACATTGCATACCCTCAAGAAGGTTATAATCTAGTAAGAGTATAAAGCAAGCACATTAATGGTGAAATTTAAGGTGCTCAGGACAAATTTCTTGCTGTTACTACTATAGGAACAACACATCTGTATAACATTATATAATGGGTATTTCAGGATAAGTGTGTATTTTCTTTCTTTTTTTTTTTTTTTTTAATTTTTATTTATTTATGTATGATAGTCACAGAGAGAGAGAGAGAGAGGCTGAGACACAGGCAGAGGGAGAAGCAGGCTCCTTGCACCAGGAGCCCGACATGGGATTTGATCCCGGGTCTCCAGGATCGCGCCCTGGGCCAAAGGCAGGCGCCAAACCGCTGCGCCACCCAGGGATCCCCAAGTGTGTATTTTCTAAATGTTCTTAATCTCAGTGAAATATATTCTGAACAAAGGCACAGAAGCTACTTTCCTTGTTTTGCATTTTCATTTCTTCAGTTTTTCTTGGTAAAACTTCATCCTTAGCTTCTTGATGTCCTAAACTTCTATGTGCCCATTAGTGCTGACTGCCAAACTGATGTCAGCAACACTGAATTTAGTTTTGTGCATGAGCAGTGAAGATGTTATTTTATGATAATTCATTTTAATATGTGGTCTCTAGAATGGAATAATTTATTTATAATGGTTATTTGTTAAAACAGAGAGCTTGTTTTTTACATAATTGATTATCAAAAGCAAATCTCAGGGACCTAAAGATTAGAAAGTTGGGTTAGGCCCTTTCTGAGGCTTTAATTCCTTTTCTAGGGAAGATACTCTGGGCTATATGGTTTCTAAGATCTTCTTGGGACAGCTGGGTGGCTCAGTGGTTGCGCATCTGCCTTTAGCTCAGGGCGTGATCTGGAAGTCCCAGGATCAAATCCCACCTCGGGTTCCCTGCATGGAGCCTGCTTCTCCCTCTGGCTCTTTCTCTGTGTCTCTCTTGAATAAATAAAGAAAATCTTAAAAAGAAAAAAAAAAAAAAAAGATCCTCTTCACCTCTGACCCTTGATGAAACTTTTTATGCTCACTTGACACCACACCTGATTCCTGAGAGCAGAGCTGCCCTTGACTCTTCCCCTGATGCCTCCTTCGGTGTGCCTGCTCCCCTTATCTTAGACAGAACCATAACTTCCTCTTTTGGTACTCCCTCCATGATCTGACCATTTAAGCTTCTTTGTTGTTCTTTTTAAACTCTTTTTTGAGGAAAGCCATCCTGTTCACTATTGTTACAAAAGTGCTTTATGATTTGGAGGTTCTGTTAAATAAAATCATACTACAAATATAAGAGGCACCAAGTTATAATAGAAAGAGTGTGGGATATTCAATGAGAGGAATAACTCCGAGAAGCTCCTTCACCTCAGTTTCTGCTTCAGTTTTGCCCTACAAGTTGAATATTAATAACAGTAACTACAATGTATGGTTATGGTTATTGTCAGGTTTAACTGACCTTATACATATAAAATACTTAGCGCAACGCCTGGTACGTTGTAAATGCTCAATAAATGTTAGTTGCTATTACTGTTATAATCCTATTTCTTTTTTTATAATTAGTTTGTACAATATATTCTTCTTTTCTAACTGAAGTAAATAGCATCATCTGGGTTCCTCTTTTTTTTCACTGATGGGGGTGTGTGGAATCAGTTGCCAGTTCTAGCAGGAAAAATTATACACTGTGGTTGTTGACTAGTACTTTGAGTGATGACTAAGTAACACACATTCCCCAAAGTTACAAATCAGCTTGCTATTAAAGTATCTTCCAGATTTCAGAATAGAGAACTCTACAGATACATCCTTATCCACTATAAGATAATCTATTATCCTGCCTACATTTAGGAAGATCTTTATTAGTAAAAGATGTGTTCCAACAACATGCTTGTGTTTATAGAGAAATCTAGTAGATGAATGTGTTCCATGATGTCAAAAATACCTTTAAAGAAATCATTAAATACTATAAGCTATCAGATTGGTGAGGAAATAGAAAACATACTGTTGAATGAGAAGGGTGAGCCTAAGCTGGATGCCACAGTTAAGTGGCAATTAAGTGGTACCACATTAAAAAAGCAAAAAAAAACCCAACAAAAACCCACCATCACTTGAATGTCTTTATACCTCCCTGTCCCATTCCACAGGCATGAAGAATTGTGTTCTGCAGGAGATTCACTGGGTAGACAGACACTATTTCATATGCAATAAGACCATCAAGCCCATAAGTCATTTCATATTAGTTATTACCACATAATTTCAAGAGAAAGCCAAACTAACAGGGACAAAACATTTTTGGTTTACTCTACCAATGTAATTTTGGACTATATATTTCTTCTAAATCATAGGTACTTAGTTGTACAGATGCCTCATCCTGGCAGAGTTCATTAACTGAAGTTCCACTTTGTATCCTAAAGTACATTAAACCCTAAAGGAACAACAGTGATGCCATTGAGAGAACATGCAAGAACTTTAAACCTTTTCTTACATAATGCGGCACAACATCTTTCATGTTAACCACAAGCAGTTTTATGACAATTTAGCAATTATCAGAGGATGATAATTTATCATAGGTGTCACCATCATACAATATGGCTTGGTAGAAATCAGAGTGGAGAGCAGAAACATGCAAATAAGATTTTTCTTGAACTAGGTGACTCTGGGCTTGTAAAATTAGTAACACTTCAGCATGTTTCTGGATAATTCATTTTCCATATATATATATTCATATATATTATTTTGTCTCTACACATGTATCAATATATAAAGATACAAATAAGATGTACAATTGGTTTTTTTACATAACAAATATGAAAATGTAAACATTTAAACAAATGTGATACAATCAATGGAACCACCTTATCCTGATATGCCCATCAATAGACATGCCTCTTGACTAAGTGTGAGATAGTAGTATGAGCTACAAACTAGGAAGCAGAAAAATGAGGTTCCATTCCTCACCTATGGAAATTTATTAACCTCCTTATATGCCAGTTCTATTTAACTATAAAATGGAAGGAGTACTTGCCTTCCTACCAACCAGAATCATATGCTGGGAGTAGTGAAATAGTAAATGCAAAAATACTTTTCAAGCTATAAAGAGCAATAGTATGTTAAGATACTTTCAAGACAGTTTTGGTGCTTTAAAAAAAACCCTTAAAAATAGAATATGAGTTAATTGTATGTGTTTTCTCTCTATTGCAAGAGGATGAAAAAAATTTTATAAATATATCTCTGATATTTTTAAAGAATACATAATAAGACATTTTTTAGCACATGGGGTCAACTTAGTAAAAAACCACAGTATCTTATATCTTGAGAAAAAATATGAAAAAATGCTTCATAAATTCTAAAGGGCTACCTATAAAGCTTAGCAATTGTTGCCATTCACATAAACCATCGCCTTTTGATATGGGTGCTTACCTTCTCTTAGACGGTCTACTACAAAAGTAAAGCCTGTAGTTCTTGGGTGTAAGACATATTCATATTTCTGAAGTCCATTCTTTTCAGCAAAATCATTACTTCGAGCCTTGCTGTTTTCTAAACAAAACAAAAGACTATTAGAAGCCATAAAATAAAGGAAGATAAATGAGATAAGAAAACAGTGAAAGATTTGATAAAATGGCAGTTAATTCATCTTTAATTACTGAATATAGTATGTAGGAGTCAAATGAAAAGATACAAACACTTTAGTCCCTAACAAAGATCCTAGAATTTTTGTAATTTTTGGAATTTTTATAATAGGGTACTACTGATAGGACTTTTTATAACTATTTCCTGAAATTCATATTTAAATCTTTGAAATTAAACCAGCTCTACAAGAAATTTTAAGGGGGACTCTTAAAATTCCCCTTTAAGAAGAAGTCCAGTGGAACAATCCACAAAAACAAGGACTGAATAGATATCATGATGACACTAAACTCATATCTTTCAATAATAACTCTGAATGTGAATGGGCTTAATGACCCCATCAAAAGGCACAGGGTTTCAGACTGGATAAAAAAGCAGGACCCATCTATTTGCTGTCTACAAGAGACTCATTTTAGACAGAAGGACTGAAAAAAGGTTGGAGAACCATTTACCATTCAAATGGTCCTCAAAAGAAAGCAGGGGTAGCGATCCTTATATCAGATAAACTAAAGTTTACCCCGAAGACTGTAGTGAGAGATGAAGAGGGACACTATCTCATACTTAAAGGATCTATCCAACAAGAGGACTTAACAATCCTCAATATATATGCCCCGAATGTGGGAGCTGCCAAATATTTAAACCAATTAATAACCAAAGTGAAGAAATACTTAGATAATAATACACTTATATTGGTGACTTCAATCTAGCTCTTTCTACCCTCGATAGGTCTTCTAAGCACAACATCTCCAAAGAAATGAGAGCTTTAAATGATACACTGGACCAGATGGATTTCACAGATATCTACAGAACTTTACATCCAAACTCAACTGAATACACATTCTTCTCAAGGGCACATGGAACTTTCTCCAGAATAGACCACATACTGGGTCACAAATCGGGTCTGAACCGATACCAAAAGATTGGGATCGTCCCCTGCATATTCTCAGACCATAATGCCTTGAAATTAGAACTAAATCACAACAAGAAGTTTGGAAGGACTTCAAACACGTGGAGGTTAAGGACCATCCTGCTAAAAGATGAAAGGGTCAACCAGGAAATTAAGGAAGAATTAAACAGATTCATGGAAACTAATGAGAATGAAGATACAACCGTTCAAAATCTTTGGGATGCAGCAAAAGCAGTCCTGAGGGGGAAATACATGGCAATACAAGCATCCATTCAAAAACTAGAAAGAACTCAAATACAAAAGCTTACCTTACACATAAAGGAGCTAGAGAAAAAACAGCAAATAGATCCTACACCCAGCAGAAGAAGAGAGTTAATAAAGATTCGAGCAGAACTAAATGAAATCGAGACCAGAAGAACTGTAGAACAGATCAACAAAACAAGGAGTTGGTTCTTTGAAAGAATTAATAAGATAGATAAACCATTAGCCAGCCTTATTAAAAAGAAGAGAGAGAAGACTCAAATTAACAAAATCATGAATGAGAAAGGAGAGATCACTACCAACACCAAGGAAATACAAACGATTTAAAAAACATATTATGAACAGCTATATGCCAATAAATTAGGCAATCTGGAAGAAATGGACGCATTTCTGGAAAGTCACAAACTACCAACACTGGAACAGGAAGAAATAGAAAACCTGAACAGGCCAATAACCAGGGAGGAAATTGAAGCAGTCATCAAAAACCTCCAAAGACACAAAAGTCCAGGGCCAGATGGCTTCCCAGGGGAATTCTATCAAACGTTTAAAGAAGAAACCGTACCTATTCTACTAAAGCTGTTTGGAAAGATAGAAAGAGATGGAGTACTTCCAAATTCGTTCTATGAGGCCAGCATCACCTTAATTCCAAAACCAGACAAGGACCCCACCAAAAAGGAGAATTATAGACCAATATCCCTGATGAACATGGATGCAAAAATTCTCAACAAGATACTAGCCAATAGGATCCAACAGTACATTAAGAAAATTATTCACCATGACCAAGTAGGATTTATCCTCGAGACACAAGGCTGGTTCAATACTCGTAAAACAATCAATGTGATTTATCATATCAGCAAGAGAAAAACCAAGAACCATATGATCCTCTCATTAGATGCAGAGAAAGCATTTGACAAAATACAGCATCCATTCCTGATCAAAACTCTTGAGAGTGTAGGGATAGAGGGAACATTGCTCAACATCTTAAAAGCCATCTACGAAAAGCCCACAGCAAATATAATTCTCAATGGGGAAGCACTGGGAGCCTTTCCCCCTAAGATCAGGAACAAGACAGGGATGTCCACTCTCACCACTGCTATTCAACATAGTACTGAAGTCCTAGCCTCAGCAATCAGACAACAAAAAGACATTAAAGGCATTCAAATTGGCAAAGAAGAAGTCAAACTCTCCCTCTTCGCCGATGACATGATACTCTACATAGAAAACCCAAAAGCCTCCACCCCAAGACTGCTAGAACTCATACAGCAATTTGGTAGCGTGGCAGGATACAAAATCAATGCCCAGAAATCAGTGGCATTTCTACACACTAACAATGAGACTGAAGAAAGAGAAATTAAGGAGTCAATCCCATTTACAATTGCACCCAAAAGCATAAGATACCTAGGAATAAACCTAACCAAAGAGGTAAAGGATCTATACCCTAAAAACTATAGAACACTTCTGAAAAAAATTGAGGAAGACACAAAGAGATGGAAAAATATTCCATGCTCATGGATGGACAGAATTAATATTGTGAAAATGTCAATGTTACCCAGGGCAATTTACACGTTTAATGCAATCCCTATCAAAATACCATAGACTTTCTTCAGAGAGTTAGAACAAATTATTTTAAGATTTGTGTGGAATCAGAAAAGACCCTGAATACCCAGGGGAATTTTAAAAAAGAAAACCATATCTGGGGGCATCACAATGCCAGATTTCAGGTTGTACTACAAAGCTGTGGTCATCAAGACAGTGTGGTACTGGCACAAAAACAGACACATAGATCAATGGAACAGAAGAGAGAACCCAGAAGTGGACCTTGAACTTTATGGTCAACTAATATTCGATAAAGGAGGAAAGACTATCCACTGGAAGAAAGACAGTCTCTTCAATAAATGGTGCTGGGAAAATTGGACATCCACATGCAGAAGAATGAAATTAGACCACTCTCTTTCACCATACACAAAGATAAACTCAAAATGGATGAAAGATCTAAATGTGAGACAAGATTCCATCAAAATCCTAGAGGAGAACACAGGCAACACCCTTTTTGAACTCAGCCACAGTAACTTCTTGCAAGATACATCCACAAAGGCAAAAGAAACAAAAGCAAAAATGAACTACTGGGACTTCATCAAGGTAAGAAGCTTTTGCACAGCAAAGGATAGTCAACAAAACTAAAAGACAACCTACAGAATGGGAGAAGATATTTGCAAATGACGTATCAGATAAAGGGCTAGTATCCAAGATCTATAAAGACTTATTAAACTCAACACCAAAAAACAATCCAATCATGAAATGGGCAAAGACATGAAGAGAAATCTCAGAGAGGAAGACATAGACATGGCCAACATGCACATGAGAAAATGCTCTGCATCACTTGCCATCAGGGAAATATAAATCAAAACCACAATGAGATACCACCTCACACCAGTGAGAAGGGGGAAAATTAACAAGGCAGGAAACCACAAATGTTGGAGAGGATGCGGAGAAAAGGGAACCCTCTTACACTGTTGGTGGGAATGTGAACTGGTGCAGCCACTCTGGAAAACTGTGTGGAGGTTCCTCAAAGAGTTAAAAATAGACCTGCCCCACGACCCAGCAATTGCACTGTTGGGGATTTACCCCAAAGATACAGATGCAATGAAACGCCGGGACACCTGCACCCCGATGTTTCTAGCAGCAATGTCCACAATAGCCAAACTGTGGAAGGAGCCTCGGTGTCCATCAAAAGATGAATGGATAGGGATCCCTGAGTGGCGCCGCGGTTTGGCGCCTGCCTTTGGCCCAGGGCGCGATCCTGGAGACCCAGGATCGAATCCCACGTCGGGCTCCCGGTGCATGGAGCCTGCTTCTCCCTCTGCCTGTGTCTCTGCCTCTCTCTCTCTCTCTCTCTGTGACTATCATAAATAAATAAAAATTAAAAAAAAAAAAAAAAGATGAATGGATAAAGAAGATGTGGTTTATGTATACAGTGGAATATTACTCAGCCATTAGAAATGACAAATACCCACCATTTGCTTCAATGTGGATGGAGCTAGAGGGTATTATGCTGAGTGAAATGAGTCAATCAGAGAAGGACAAACAGTGTATGTTCTTACTCATTTGGGGAATATAAATAATAGTGAAAGGGAATATAAGGGAAGGGAGAAGAAATGTGTGGGAAATATCAGAAAGGAGACAGAACATAAAGACTCCTAACTCTGGGAAACGAACTAGGGGTGTGGAAGGGGAGGAGGGCGGGTGGTGGTGGTGAATGGGTTATGGGCACTGAGGGGGGCACTTGACAGGATGAGCACTGGGTGTTATTCTGTATGTTGGTAAATTGAACACCAATAAAAAATAAATTTATTATAAAAAAAATCTTTAAAATTACTTAAAGGATTTCCTAAGGTAGTCAATATACAATGAAAACTGAAATACAATAATAATACAAATAAACTAAAATGTTCATAAAATTGTCCATACATAATAAAAATTGAAATATTAAAAGATGCTAATAAAACTAAGATAGTAATAAAATATAAGGACCTGGACCCCCAGAAAGAAAAAAGGTAGCCAATATGTCAAATGTAACAACTCAACATTTCTTTTAACCCAGTAATTTAGGGCTTCAATGCAAAGTGAAATGTCTGCCTTGCTCAGGCACAGAACATGCTAATATTACTAACCAAAACCACTCCCCAACAGAATGGGCACATGATTAGCACATCATGTACAAACATCTGAACATGGTTTGGCTGAATATAGTTACAGAGTCAAGTATATGTTCCAATTGTTGGCAAAAACTTCTTTTTCCATTCCATGAGGTAACTTTATAAGTTCCAAGAAGAACCAAACCCATTATTCAGCAAATATATTTGGAAAAAGTAGTGTTCAGAAATTTGGCCTCAACTGCTGGGAGAGATCATGAAATACCTTCTGATGACAGCAGATGTTAGAATCTGCAACTCTCAGCTGCATCCTAAAATTTACAGACTATTCCAAGTCATAAGAAAAAAAACTTCTTCTATATAAACCCAACCTTCCTAGGAATAAATTTAAGATCACAGAGTCCTCAAACCTCAAAAAACCATATATGGATTCCACAACAGTATAATATTCGAAGAATACACTTCTAAAAAGGTGACACTCTATTTTCATAATTGAAGAAACAAGTTAAAGAACTAAATATGCATAGTCCCCAGCAAGATAAAAGTATAGACTGTGAACATGGAAAGGAATAAGCTCATCTCACATTCATTTGAGGAGAATACCCTGGGCACAGAACTCAAAACACTATGTGATAGACAGCTAGGAGGACCTTCCATGGAAGGAGGAACCTCAGGGACAGTACAAAGACGAGTAGTTAACTACTTCCAGGAAACTGGAAGTTTCCTCTTCCAGTTCATCACAGACTTTGGGGATCCGAAGACAAAACTGAACTCTGCTGTAGAATGGGAACACAAGTAGTTCTAAAAACATAGTCACAACGTGCTGAGGTAGAGGTAATAAGAGACATGAAGAGATGCAGATTTTTCCTTCTATTTCCATTTCATTTACCCACTCCCAGACTCTGATTATTAGTAACTGCAACAGCCTCCCTCTTTCTGACCACAGCCTCCTGTCTTGTCAGCTCACTGCTGGTAATACTCCAGGGCCAACACTCCTCCCACCCCCAAAGAGACTACTGGCGGCCATTCTATGTTCTCAAACCAGCCAAGCAGGTTTGCACTTCAGGGTCTGTGCAGGTGTTCTTTCTGCTGCCCAGAATGCCTAGTACCCAGGCACCCGCAAGGTTTTTTGCTTTGAGATACATCCACGAAGGCAAAAGAAACAAAAGCAAAAATGAACTACTGGGACTTCATCAAGATAAGAAGCTTTTGCACAGCAAAGGATACAGTCAATAAAACTAAAAGACAACCTACAGAATGGGAGAAGATATTTGCAAATGACGTATCAGATAAAGGGCTAGTATCCAAGATCTATAAAGAACTTCTTAAACTCAACACCAAAAAACAATCCAATCATGAAATGGGCAAAAGACATGAAGAGAAATCTCACAGAGGAAGACATGGACATGGCCAACATGCACATGAGAAAATGCTCCGCATCACTTGCCATCAGGGAAATACAAATCAAAACCACAATGAGATACCACCTCACACCAGTGAGAAGGGGGAAAATTAACAAGGCAGGAAACAACAAATGTTGGAGAGGATGCAGAGAAAAGGGAACCCTCTTACACTGTTGGTGGGAATGTGAACTGGTGCAGCCACTCTGGAAAACTGTGTGGAGGTTCCTCAAAGAGTTAAAAATAGACCTGCCCCACAACCCAGCAATTGCACTGTTGGGGATTTACCCCAAAGATACAGATGCAATGAAACGCCGGGACACCTGCACCCCGATGTTTCTAGCAGCAATGTCCACAATAGCCAAACTGTGGAAGGAGCCTCGGTGTCCATCGAAAGATGAATGGATAAAGAAGATGTGGTTTATGTATACAGTGGAATATTACTCAGCCATTAGAAATGACAAATACCCACCATTTGCTTCAATGTGGATGGAGCTAGAGGGTATTATGCTGAGTGAAATGAGTCAATCAGAGAAGGACAAACATTGTATGTTCTCATTCATTTGGGGAATATAAATAATAGTGAAAGGGAATATAAGGGAAGGGAGAAGAAATGTGTGGGAAATATCAGGAAGGGAGACAGAACATGAAGACTCCTAACTCTGGGAAACGAACTAGGGGTGTGGAAGGGGAGGAGGGCGGGGGGTGGGGGTGAATGGGTTATGGGCACTGAGGGGGGCACTTGACGGGATGAGCACTGGGTGTTATTCTGTATGTTGGTAAATTGAACACCAATAAAAAAAATAATTTATTAAAAAAAAAAAGATAGCAATAGCTATTACTCAGATCATTTTCTTAAATTTAGGATTCAGACATACTATAAACCCAGGGAGTTTTAAGGTTTTTGGAAGAGATCTACAGTTTAATAAATAAATAAGTTGCTGCTCTCAAAAAAAAAAAAAAGTTTTTTTGCTTTGTTTGGTTAGTCTCTATTTACACAGAAATTTAAGGGGCTGCTTTTAACTACCTTATATAAAAGAGAATTCTGTGCCCTATCTATTCCTCTCCCTGTCCTTACCTTGCTTTATTTCTCTGCATAGGATTTATGGATATCTGACATATTTTTATTAACTGGTTTTTTAGTCTGTCTTTCTTCATAGAATGTAAGCTTCATCAAAGTAAGGACTTTGTTTTGTATATAAAGCTTCAGAGCACTCATTAAATGAAATTTATAACAGTGATTACGTGTAATATTAAAATTGTTAAATCCTAGAAAAGCTTTCTTTCCAGATCAGGAAAAAAGAACTCAAAATTACAGTATACCAATTGTTATTGTTAATTTTATGAATCAAACTGGCATAGCCAGAGTACCCAGATAGTTGGTCAAACATTATTCTAGATATTTTGTGAAGGTATTTGTGAATGAGATTAATAACTAACTCAGAAGACTTCATATAAACAGATTACTCTCCATAATGTGAGTGAGCCATATCCAGTCACTTGAAGGCTTTAAAAGAAAAAGACTAACCTCCTTAAGCAAGAAAGAATTCTGTCAGCAGACTGACTGCCTCTGGACTCAAACTACAACTCCTCCCTGAGTCTCCAGCCTGCTAACTCACTCTGCAAATTTTTGACTTGCCAAACCTCCACAATCATGTGAGGCAACTCCTTAAAATAAATCCCCAACTCCCAGCTCAATTTCTCTCAATCTCAACCTCTCCCCCTCCACCATACACACAAATATACACACACATCCTATTGGTTGTTTCCCTAGACAACCCTACCGAATAAACCAGTATGATATAAAACTGCCCTACCTTTAAAACACATGTTTTCAAGGAATAAATAATGATAGGAGAGATAATATAACATTAGGTGCAAAGAAAGGTGTAATGCCACTTTTTAAATTGTTTAAAATTATATGTATGTGTGTCTATGCACATGTGTGTATGCACATGCACAGATATGTGACCAAATGATCCAAAAGCAATGGACCAAAATTACAATAGTGTTTGTTTATAGGCAGTGGGATTATAGCAATTTTTGTCCTCTCTTCTATGTTTCTGAATTTCCCCCAGTTTACATATATAATTTCCATAGGCAAGAAAAAAGTTATAACCCACAATTAACATATGAAGATAAAATTTATGTAGTTATATTAAACACACTAATTTGAAAATGTGCAAGCAAGTTAGACTCAGAACTTAAAGAGGTTTCTAAAACATTCTCCTTGGGCTTAAAATTCTCAAGTTTCAAGTTAACTATGGTAACTAAAAACACCCTTGAAGTAACAGACACTTAGTTGAAGACCATGATTTATTCTAGATCAAAACTACCTGTATAATCCTGTTTCAAAAAAAATTTTTTTTCTTGAAAGCTTCCGGATCTATTTTCTGTATTTGGCAAACAGTCTAGCTTTTAAAAGTTGGTTTTAAAATATAAATACCACTTTAACTTTAAAAATAAGCGATTGTATCATGTAATGGTGAGTACTCTGAACCCTGAAAATATGCCATTAGGTGTTAAGTTCATCATGTAAAAAAAAAAAACACGTAAGAAAAAAATAAGAATGAAAAAGGTTTTAATAAGTTTATATATTTTACAGGCTCTAAAAACCTAATATATAAACATTTTAGCATTAATATACCATAAAGTAGCAGCAAACCCAGAGCTTTTTTTCCTATTAGTTTTTAATTACTAAAAACTTCCAAAGCTGCCATTCTTTAGTGTCTGCTTTGGCATTCACAAATATCAATCCATCTATCATCTCAGTAAATTATTTTCTATTATATAGTTATATTTCAACACCCAAATTTAAGTACTATACATTCTAAAGTATTGTAAGATTTAAATACAGGTATCTATCCATTATAACTTCCTAATGGTAGTTTAGCTCTGGGAATCAATTAATTTATAACTTGTAATATATTTTCAAGCTTAAACAATATGTAACCATATTATCCTCAATATTATCCTCTGTGATCCAACTACTTTTAGAATCTTAACTATAAAAATCAAACCTATATAGTAAGCATTATTTTAGTACATAAAACTATCAAATAAAAATTGCCATGATTTAGTTCTGTTCCATCAGTAACAGAGAAGAGCTCTTTCTTGGTATCAATGGTAAATGTTTCTCAAAATACCTGAATTTCCCTCAGTAGCACAGTATGGCTTATTCACCCATTCACTTAAATAGTTGTATAGTTTGTGTTTTTCATCTTGAACTCTTTGTAGGTACTGAGTTCCATAAATTAGCATGTTCTCCCCCTCTGCAGCCCTTCTCAGTACTCTTAGTTGCCTTAATCTCGTATTGAGGATTTGGAAGACAAGTTCAGTGTTAGCCCTCCATACTATTTGTGATTTTTAGATTTCAGCTCTACTCTGCTTCAAGCTGTCTTCTCTTGTACCGCATTGACCTTTATCCACCAGATCCTTCTCAAATTCTGCTGTATGTTTCTTGAAGTAACCAGGGAATTAACAGTTTTAAAATTTTGCTCTTTTGAGTTGGATTCCACAGAACTGCTTCCTGTCCAAGCTTACCCCACCCTGCCAATATTCATTCAATCACAACACTTCTTTAATCGGTCTTAAATCCCAGACTGCAACAGGCAGCTTCATCTGCAAAAATGACCTATGCTTTAAAAAAGTGTGAGACCCACTGATTTCTTACACTTTCTCACACAGTAAGGATAAAAGACTGTATTTGTTTGTAATCTTTTAAAGAATTCCTTGAGATTCACTGGCATTCTTGGCCTTGCATGTAGTTTAATTTCTGGGAAGGCAGAAAAGTCCAAAATATGTCCTCCTGTGTTCCCTTCCACAATTCAGTGGTGGTTGAATTTTCTTGAGGACAGGACAAAGTCTTTCCTGCTTAATTAGAGATAAAGCTTTAAAATACCCAGAGAAAGCCAACATATTAATTTAAAACAAAAGATGAAATCGGTTACTATTATATCCTTTTCTTATAAAAAAAATTGAGAAAAAAGGCATAATGAATATGTCTCTTGAAAGAGGACAGAATATATAGAACAGGAAGGGGACTTTAAAATTAGGTTTTGTCCTTCTTAAGATTTCACTGGCTGTTTTGTTTTGTTGTGGTTCCATAAAAATAATAAAAAATTCTATAAATGTAAAAGGCTGATTTCTAAAATATATAGTGCAACTTAAAAATGCAAAGCATGAGGAGGGCAAGTATGAATAATGACCTCTTGGAGTTGTCCATCATAAATTCTATGGCCTGGAAACCAGGGGTTCTAGGTTCTGATATGCTACTGATCACTGAGTGAATGACCTTAGTGGTGGGCCATTAATCTTACTGGTGTTCAATTATTTCATCTGAAGAATAGAAGTTTAGACTAAGTGATTTCTAAGTTTCTTCATGTTTTAAAATTCTGTGATCCAATCCCAGGCTACCTACCTGTGAGATCAGTCCCTTCAGGGAATATGAGGAGTTGAAGTGGTTCACGGATATCACAAAAATAATCAATCATGTCTTCAAAATGGCTCTTGTCATCCTTCCATTTCCTATGAATGAAGATATAGGCAGCAGCCTGCATGGCCCAACCTAGAATCAATTTAACAACAAGCATTTACGTATAATTTTATTGCTGATAAAAATAAATATTGAATATTTCAATTTTTATCATAAATCATTTACTATCTTAATAGGCAGCTTATGACATACCTTAAGTTCATCACTGATCTTGTGTTAAAAACACATAGACCAGAGAATATTTTAAAGGAATTTGCTAAATTCATGGGTTTGCAAAATCCTCAAAAACCTTTTTTCAAGTCAAACCTAGCTATTAAAATAGCAAGGAAAAAAACTTCCCTAATATTTATCAGTAACTCCTCTAAAGTTTTAATAGTCCCAACCAGACATTTCAAGCAAGCTATTCACAGAAGATACACAACATGTTATCAGGCTTACAAAACAGTAAGATCCTTGTTCTAAAATCCTTGATCCATGTATACAAGCATTCCCTTCAATATTTCCCCTTCTGTATTACTCAACCTCTAAATTCAGCTGCTATTTTCAATTGTAGCCACTTCTTTAGATTTTTTATTTATTTAAGAGGGAGAGGGAGCATGCACATGAGCAGAGGAGAAGGGCAGAGATAGAAGGCTCAGCAGGCTCAGCAGGGAGCCCGACGTGAGACTTGATCCCAGGAACCCAGGATCATGACCTGAGCCAAAGGCAGATGCTTAAGCAACTGAGTCACCCAAGCACCCTAGATTTTATTTAAAAGGGAAAAGTATAATGCATACTGAACACATTAGCCAGAATACATACTGTGATCACATTCCCTTTATATTTAGGGCAAATCAACCTTACTACTAAAGAGGTAGTAGCCTTAGATGAGCCATGTTTACCTAACCAGCCATCCCTCTCTGGCCAGAAATGCCTAGAACTACTGTGGTAAAGTTGATTTAAGGCAGCCAATCTACAGTCCGTTCAACAGTCTATGAACCATGAAACACTTGGCTCAAACACAATAACTACCATGGCCAATCAAATGTCAGAAATTTCACAGGACCATGGAGAAAATATAAACAATATAAACACAAATGGATGGACAAAAGAAAAAAGCATATATTATGACAGCGACAGTTGAAGGAAGACAAAAACAGTACACTGCAGTAAAGAGCTAAAAATTTTGTTGCTGAGATGCCTACAGTTGATTTTAATCCAGAACAGATGACAGCTTTAGTCTCCACAAGGGCTGGCCAGTCTATGGATCCACCTCTTGGATATCCACAAGAGTCCATCTCCCTTATGGACAAGTGTATCTTTATTTCAACTAGAGGGAATTAGTGATAGTTCCTTGTAAACAGAGAACACAACTAAAACAATAGCTAACATTATTTGGTAAACACAATGGTACCCTAGGAATATATAAAATTATCATTAAATTGTTTGCTAATGGTTTTAAAAAGTTATAAGCCTATCTGGTTTGAATAAGTCCAAACTAGAATACTGTAGTCTACAAATATAAATGAATGTATACCCAACAATTGACTTCAGGATAGGTCTTGCTGCTATATACCCAATTACTACTCACCACTGTCAGTCACATCCATCAGTACTAGATTTGATCCCACACTTAGCCTTCCTACCTGTCCCTCCTCCTTCACTGAGGACACCTAGGCCTACAGTGTAGTATTTGTTGACAGTGTAGCTCTGGGGTGAGAGTGCCTGGGTTAGAATCATACCTTTGCCAGAAAGCAGCTGTTCAGTCTTTGTCCCTCACTGACCCCAAATGTAAAAATGAGGAGAATACTGTGATAGCATTTACCTGACAAGGATTGTTGTAAGAAATAAGATTGCTTAGCACAATGTGTCAATAAACAATAACTATTCTCATTACTGAGATTAAGAAGTTATAGTAATACTATATGAAGGAACATAAAAATGTAACCAAAAAAGTTCCCATTAACCTTAGCAAAACAAAAATGTACAAAAATAAACAACCTGTACAGTCACATAAAGACAACTGAAGAACTGGGAGGATATGGTGAGAAACATGTTTCTGAACTTTGACCCACATATTAATGATCTCCAAATTTATAATTTATTAGTTTCATGTAATTATAATAAAAATTCCTATGGCATGAATGTGTGTGAGAATTTGACTATTTGATCCTAAAAATTATCTGTGATAATAAAGAAGTGAAAATATCCAAGATAATTCTGAAACAGGAATGAGCAGGAAAGACACATCATTAAACAGTAAATGTATTATAAAGCAACAATGATTAAACCAGAACAATGCACCTACAAAAAAAGACAAATGGAAAAGAATGTAAGACCTAAAAAAAAAAAAAGCCCTTGAATATGTTAAAATTTTGGCATAGGATAGTGACACAATTTCATATCACAAGGTAAAGCATGAGTTGGAGTTTTCTTTTTTAAACATTTTTTAAAAGATTTATTTATTTGAGAGAGGGAGGGAGAGAGAATCCCAAGCAGACTCCCTGCTGAATGCGGAGCTGGTGCAAGACTTGATCCCACAACCTTGAGATCATGACTTGAGCCAAAATCAAGACTCAGACATTTAACCAACTGAGCCACCCAGGCATTCCTTTTTTAAACTTTTATTGATGTATAACTTACAGCAAAGTGTGCAGATATTAAGTGTGTATATGTAAAGCTTAATGATATGTGGCCACCATCCAGAGTAAAGTGTTGAACATTTCTAGCATCCCCGAATATTCCCATTTGCCCCTCGGCCAGTTACCACTGCACCACCCCCCAACCAAGGAAGCCATTATTTTGACCTCTTTTACCATAAAGCATGTAAATGAAATCACACTGTAGGTATTCTTTTGTCTTTGGCTCCTTTTGCTCAGTTTTGAGCCAATGAGATTCATCCATGTAGTTACAAGTAGCAGTATTTTCTCTGTATTGCTGTGCAACAGTCAGTTACATGAATATACCACAACTTATACTCTTGATGGAGATATTTCTTAGCTATTAGGAAGAAAGTTAGTATGGATATTTTTCTATCTTTTTTTGAACATAAGCACCCAGCTTCCGAGTGAATACTAGGGAGGGAAGTGGCTACATCACAGGATTTATATGTATGCCCAGCCTTAGTAGGCAGCATGTTTTTTAAAGCTCCCTCCCCTCCTCCACCCTGTTAGTTTTGTAAAAACTGAAGAATTTTGAGTGAATTAGACCTTTATTTTTCTATCTGGTTAGATGGTGGCTTTGGGGGAAAGGGGAAAGGAGTAGGCTGGGGGATCATTTCAGGTGGTGTCACCCCCTCTTCCCTTCCCTCTTCCCCCATTACATGTGAATAAATGTTCATCCACACGCACACTCATCAGAATGTTAATTTATTTTGCTTCTTTTGTTTGCTATGTCCATTTTCCAAATGGTAGAAGGGAGTGAGTGGTAGGGATGCTACTCGAGGTCTGATGGGAAACCAGAGTGGAGAGGGAGCCTCCTAGGCAGCCATTTTCGTCCTTTCCTCCTCCTGGTCCATTCCTAAACACGTGGCCTCCATGTGGGTGCTGGGGGCATGGAAAGAACCACTGCTGTGCCCATGAACTGTTCTCTGCTGCCATCCTCCCCTCAGATGGTATGGCTAAGATGTCTTCTGGTGTCCCGACGACCACCTCCTGTCCCCCCACCAGTATTTCCCTTTGGATCAGTTTCTCTTCTCAGCCAGGTTGTGTCCCCAACCCCCTCAGCCTCTTCTCTGCACGTTTCTGAAGGCCTGGGCTTGCCTCAAGTTCTGTGCTTGAGCAATAAAGTGGAAATAAAAAAAAAAATACCAACCGACACTTCTACCAGCAACATATAAGCATTCTAATTGATTTATCTATGCCTAGCCAACATTAGCTCTTAGTGGGTCTTTTAATTTTAGCTATTCTAGTCCAGGTATAGTAGTGTGAGTTTGCATTTCTCTTTTGATTATCAATGTTGACTGAGAGCCTTCTCACATGCAAAATAGCCATCAATGTCTTTTTTTGTTAAGTGTCTTTCCAAACTTTTTGCACACAGACACAGAAAATTATAGGTTTCAAAGATATAATATGCCAAATATCATCTCTCAGTCTGTTACTTGAATTTTCTCTCCATTACTGGTGTCTTACTATGAACCTAACAACTAATACTAATGAGGCCCAATTTACAAATCTTGTCCTTATGGCTGATGCTTTTTGTGTCTCACTTAAGAAATTTTTGCCTACTCCAGAGTTGTGAAGACATTATGTATTCTTCTAGTAACTTTATTGTTTTGACTTTCATGTTTTGGTTTATAATCCATTTCAAATTAATTTTTGTGTATCGTGTGAGGTGGAGGTTAAAGATCTTGTTTTCCATATGGATATTCAATTGCCAAGTATTGAAAGGACCACAAGATCATTAATTTAAGTAATAAAATATTTTAAAAGCATTACCCAATAAATGAAAACATACTGCTGTAAAAAAATGTCAAACAAAAAAATGTCAAACAATACAAAAGTATGTAGATTCAAACAAGAAAATACTACTTTATTACCACGTCCATCAACTCCAGGCCCAACAATCATAACTTCTGTTTATAACCACAGTTAACAGTTGGATGTGAATTGATTCACATTTTAAAAATCCATTACATACATGATTGGGATCTTAAAAAACTTAACATGGTACCTGTATACTGCTCTGTGATTTGTTTTCATTTAACGTATCTATACATATGGATCTACTTCTTTTTTTTTTGATACCTGCATTGTATTCTCTACTAGTGCTTCTCAAACCTGTTTTAATTTCTGAACCATTACTAACAGTTATGTAAAATGCAATAAAATGAATTACTAGAACAGCAATCACACACTTAGAAGTTATAACAATGTCACAACACTCTAAACGTTCCCAAGTACTCTTCCCTGCTTATGTCCTTATCCCAAGGTGAAGCAGTAACAGTTTGCTAACTGCACTGTTACAGGGATGACTATTAACAGGTAGCACTGTTTTGTACAGATATACCATGACCTACTCAATCTGAGAACCTGTCTTTACTAGAAAGGTTTACTCCCTTCACAATTTATTAGGGGAACTGTTTTGTTTTGTTTTGTTTTTACTGACATAACTATTTATGTTTCATGTTTGTTAGACTTCAGGATTTCTTGTCCACCTTTTCCCCTTTTTTGTCTTTAGTTGAAATTATTAAGTTTTCTCTGCCCCCTTCTTTGGTTCTCTAATGCAGAGGTCAACAAACTATGGACAAAAATCAGCCCACTGGCTTTGAATGGCCCACAAGTCAAGAAGAATATTTTTTAATTTATGAAAATTATATGAAATTCAAATTTCATTTTATAAACAAAGTTTGATTGGAGCTCAGCCACACCTATCTGTTTACAGAGACTGTCTATGGCTGCTTTCATGCTGCATGGCAGAGTGGAACAGGGGCAGGAAAGAGAACAGTATTGCCCACAAAGCTTAAAATATTTACTGCCTAGCCCTTTATGGAGCAGTCTACTAACTCCTACTCCAGGGGTTTGGAAACTGTATACCCTATTTTGTTCTTTTAATGGTCATCCTTAAAATTTTTTTCAGCTTTCCATTTTTGACAAACTTCTATAATTATATCAGCATGAGTTAAACTGTAATCCCCTCCCCAAAAAAGTATGCTTTCCTCTTGTCCTGTTTTCAACATTTATATAAACCATCCAAAAGTTCCCTAAAGTTGCTATTATTATTACTAACACAGTTCTTATGCTTCACAGAAACTATTTTAGTTGCTTAGACTTAACTCTAAGTTCACCAGCTTCCTTGCTTGTCACCATTTCTTTTATCTTATGTCCTCTATTAGTCCACCTGAAGGAATTTCTTTCAAAATATGTTTGAGTCTTTGCATTCCTAAAATGTATATATTTGTTCTCAAATTTTGAGGGCTAGTTTGGCTAAAAACAAATCTTGAAATTCCAAATCATTTTCCCTTGAGGATTTCAAAGCTATTTTTCCATGGTCTTCCATCATCTAATATGGCTGCTAAGACATCTGACATCAATCTGATCTGTGTAGATAACCTAATCTCTTTCCCCTCTGGAAGCTTTCATGGTTTTCTCTTTACTTTTGGTTTCATGGAATGTTCCCCATGTGAGTCTAGGTATGGGATTTTTTCATTAATTCTGCTCAGCAGTTGCTACATTCTTCCAATGTGAGTCGTCTTTAACACTGGGTATATTCCTTCCATTAGTTAAGAAAATATATTCTCTTCATTCTAACTTTCTGTCTGAACTTATGTTAGCTAGTTGTTAACTTCTGGATTTGTCCTCTCATACTTTTCATCTCCTTTCAATTGACATTGGACTCAAGGAAAATCCACTGGTTTGATCATCCACCTCACTAATCTGATTCTCAGTCTACTAACTGAGTTTATTTCAGCAATGTCTCTTTTTAATTTTTAGAACTTACAACTGGTTCTATTTTAGAAGATTTGTTTATTTCAGAGAAAGAGCACACATGTCTGTGCATGTGAGGAGGGGAGGAGCAGAGGGAGAGAGAATCTCATGACCCACCCTCCCCCCACACTGTTGAGTGCCAAGCCCAATGTGGGGCTCCATCTCGCATCCTGAGATCATGACCTGAGCCAACATCAAGAGTCAGACATTCAACTGAGTCACATAGGCATCCCCAATTGGATCTCTTTATAGCAGCCAACTGTTGTGGACAAACAAAACATATAAGCCATGACAAATACAAAGAGTAACAATTTTGATAAAAATGTTTACTGAAGGATATGCCTGATCCTATTCTAAGCATTTTTCATTAAGTCAATTATTCAAGACAACCTTATGAATTAGGTAAAATTATTATCCTATTTAATAATGGATGAGGAAAACTGAGGTACACTAAGACTCAAAGAACTAATCAGCAGTAAAAACCAGTTTCAGAGACAAGCAGTCTGGCTCCAATGCTAATGTTTTTAACCAGTGCACTAAACAGCCTCTCTGCAATATAGACTTGAATCTCTCTAAAGATAGTAGGTAAACATAATTTAAGTTCTCCTAGGAGAATTACATATTCCTTGGAGGTTAAAGTTTCCATTTTTTAATATTAGACTCCCTTTAAAGTGGTACATTCTCCACAAATATTAATTCTGGATTGTCTTCATATGCATAAAGAATGTTCTAGACTGGGACGCCTGGGTGGCTCAGCAGTTGAGCATCTACCATCAGCTCAAGGCGTGATCCTGGGTCTGGGGATCGAGTTCCACATCAGACTCCTACGAGGAGCTTGCTTCTCCCTCTGCCTATGTCTCTGCCTCTCTCTCCATCTATCATGAATAAATAAATAAAATCTTAAAAAAAAAAAGTTCTAGACTGAATAGTACTGATAGGTAAAAGATATTTCTTCATTCCAAGTGAGAACATCTGTTGCTCCTCTGGGGGAAGGGAGCTAGAGTAACAAGACCTCTGGGGCTGTGCCATGAAACTTTTTCGAACAGTCTGTATGTTTCAGAAATTCCAGAAAGGGAAGTAAAATGACTGCATCAGTCTAGCTCTTGGACCTTCCTCTGAAGATGATTTTTCCCCTTTGTGCCTTTGTCTTCTCATATCCATTTATACATCACTTACACTTCTGAATCTTTTCTACTTCCTTGTGCTTAAACGTTTTTCTCCCTTTCATAAAAATCACAGGAACACCTTGTGAATTTCTTCTTCCATGTCACTGCCATCAATGCAATACTCTGTGTTTAACATAATACTCAGAGTTTTCTTAACATTCTAGAGATCCTCAAACATACATTTTGGGGACATTTATTTCATATCTCTATGGCTAGATAAATAACCATGCAACTGATCATATCCTCTGAAATTTGTCTATATTATTTGTCTTTTTCATACTTTTCCATTGGAGGAGATTCCATCTATCAATTTCTGAATTTCTTAGACAAGGGCTAGGAGCCTGGCAGGTTTATAAAGACAGATTCTGTGGATGCTGGCATGGCTCTGTTACCACTGTCTCCTTTCTAAAACCTCACTAAAGTTATCAGCAACGCTTTCTTCTCAAAGCAGACAGGAGTAATCCCTGAGCATACACTATTATTGCAAACTACCACATAATTTTAGAATCTGGTTTTCCTTGGCTTAAATTCTCTTTTATCAAGTTTTTTGAATTCTCTAAAAAGGAAAAAAAAACTAATTGAGTGTATTTTTAACATTATGCATTCTTTCTAATAAAAAAAAAAAAAGTAAGCTCTTCAGACACCTGAGTGGTATACTCAGTTAAGTGTCTGACTCTTGGTGATGGCTCAGGTCTGATCTCAGGGTTATGAGATGGAGGTCACCAGACGTGGGCTCCATCTGCGCTCAGCAATGAGACTGCTTGAGTTTTTTTTTCTCTCTCTCTCTCTCTCTCTCTCTCTCTCTCTCTCCCCTTCTGTCCCTCCCCTGCCCCTAAATAAATAAAATCAAAAAAAAAAAAAAGGGAAGCTCTTTACACAATTTTTTCCCTTTTTTCATTTTAGTGTAGATGGATATAGTTAAGAGAATCATGAAAACATCTGTGCTACTCACCTAGTGCTCTAAAGACCAGACTTCATTGCTTCTCAGCCTTTTGGCTAAGATCAAGTGTAAAGACTGGACTTCAAAGATAAATTAATCTGATGTATCACTGTTGTCCATGTATTCATTAATTCATTATGGTATCTACCATAGAACTATAAATGCGAAACCAGAAACCAAATGCAATTTGAAGAGACAAATTGTTCTTTTTATTTTATTTTCAATCCTGAATAGAGGGTATTGGATGCAATCAAGGAAATGCTATCCATAGGCCTCTACTAAATGAGAATGAGTGATATAAACAGATGCAAATTTTTGTATAAACTTAAATCACAGCAATCATGAGCAAATACTGTATTTACTGAGGGTGTAGCTATGCATAACAATAATTTACATATAAATCCAGAACAAGTAATTATTTCCCAAAATTTCAAACTTGGTCACGGTGCTACACACTATACAAAGTTAGGGAAGCCCTATCTTCTTTGAACTCAACATTTTATATTAGGTAATGTGGTCTACAACCCTCTTCTAAGCTGATTAACTTCCAAGATAAAAGCCACCCTCACTGCAAATTTCATAGACTCCACAAAGAGATTATCATACCTACCTGTAAAGAGCAGAAAGTCCTGCTTGACACTGAAGAAATACTATTTACTGGTGGCTTTTGTTGGCAAGATAAGGCTTCCTGGTTATAAATTTTAGGTTCACAATATTGTGGGACTAAAATGTGTCTTTCATACTGTACAAGATTTGCCATTTAAGAATTTTTTAGATGAACTGCCATCTAAGAAATCTATTCCTATGGAAAAATGAATTTCTATGCTAAATACATTACTAGTTCTGTACACTGAGAGAGCCTGTAGCAACTAGCATGTGGTGGGCAAAATAATGTCCCCCAAAAAAAGAGGTCTACATCCTAATTCCCAGAACTGTGAATACGTGACATAGCAAAAGACAATCAACTGAATTTAAGGCAGAAGATGACCCTAAATTAGCCTACAGGGTCTAATTATAATCACAGGGGTCCTTAAAAGAGGAAAAAAGAAGCAGAAAAAGACTCATGTTTTAAAGCAAAAGGGACTCAACCAGTCATTGCTGGCTTTAAAGGTGTAGGAAGGGGACCAGGAGCCAAGGACCAAGTATTCAATTGAAGCTGAAAAAAGTCCAGGAAATATATTCTATACAGAGCCTACAGAAAGAAACCAGTCCTGTCAATGCCTTGATTTTAGCCCAATGGGTGCCACCTCAGACTTGTGACCTCCAGAACTTCAAGATGATGTGTACTGTTTAAGCTACTCTGTTCATGATATAAGCACTAACAGGAAACTACTGCCAAGATCTTAGTTTCTAACATCATTAAGAAACGTAACTAGGATTCCTTACAGAAATGTTGAGTCTAGGGAGGGGGCAAGGAACATAAGAATCTTATACCACTAGAAAGTTAAAAGGGGGCGAGGGGAGATGGAGGCCCAAAAGGACATAAGAGCCAACCTGCAAGATATCCCACTGGCAAAGGTCATACAATATCGTCAACAAAATAAATCATACTGAATCATAACCCAAAGAAAAAAATATCAACAAGTTCATATTGGTATGTATAAATAAATAAGAAGGGACAAATCTTCTTTACAGAATTACAAATAAAATATGCAGATACATCTCACTCCAGGAAGTAAAGTTTAGTACCCCCTCCACAGCCCTTGTAAATGGGCTGTTGTTAGTGAATAAAAAATATGTAAAAAGTAAAAATAGCAACTTCATAATGGAGAAACCTGGCAGGCACCACCTTAAACCAAATGATTACAGTTAACATCACCAGTGATAAGCCATATTGATACCATGGACCTCCCTGAGGAGATGAGAAGAGCACTTCATCTCTGTGGTGCTTTTCCCTAAAACCCATAACCCCATCTGATCATGAGAAAATATACAAACTCAAATTGAAGAACATTCTATAAGATATTCAACCAGTGCTCTTCAAAAGCACCAAAATGAGGAGGGACTGCTACAGAATGAGACTAAGGAAACATGGTGAATAAAAATCCTCAGTTGGATTCTGGAACAGAAAAAGGGCATCTGAAATCTGAATGAGGCAGGTCATTAATCATATTGTACCCATGTTAATCTCTTGTTTGGACACACTGGGTGAAGAAAATACAAATTTTTTTTTAGGTATGAGTAAAATTTTTTTTAATATTTTTTATTGGAGTTCAATCTGCCAATATATAGCCTAACACCCAGTGCTCATCCCACCAAGTGCTCCCCTCAGTGCCCATCACCCAGTCACCCCAACCCCCCACCCTCCTCACTTTCCACTACCTCTGTACTGTCTTTGTAATTTTTTTATCAATCTAAAATTATTCCACATAAAAAGGTATTTAACAATCAACTATTTGTTGATCCAAACTTTTGCTTGATTTTTAAAAAATATATAAATAATGGCCACTTAGCATTCTAAACTCGAAGACCTTAATATTCTTACCTGGATTCACTTACTATACCATAAATAGTTAAAGATTATCAGTAAAAATACTTCTAAGATATGGTTTTGGCATTATTTTTATTGTGGAAGAACATTTCTAATTCTTGGCTACATCATATGTCCCTGCCTGGTGTTCATTACACAACAGTATAACACTCAGAAATATCTGACTTCAAGCACAAAGAAAATATTTTCTATATGATTTATGATAAACAAGAAAAAAGCATTTTTAAACTCTTCTAATGATGACATATACAATAAACCTAACAGCCAATTCATTTTTTCCTCAGTATCACAATGTTGCCTTTTTCTGTAAAAAACAACTCACCCCACCATTTTCCATTGAGAGATACTTCATTTAGCCACAAGTGAAAGGGCAACTGAAGGCACTGGAGTCAAATTATCTATTAATATTAAGGTTAAGAAACAAACTATGGGGTACACTGAGTGTATCTCTCCTATCTTTCTACTATTATAAAGTACCCTTTTCAAAGTTGGCTCAAACGGATCACAGAAACATTTTGTTTGTGCTTCTCCACTAAATGCAAAACAGACACAAAACCCTAAAGCTCCCCCCCCCCCACCCTTCCCAAATTCTTTTACTGTTCTCTTCTAAAAACCACCCTGTCATAAAAGCATTCTTTTTAGGTAATTTTTAGAGTCTACTTATTAATTTAAGCAAAGGATTTCTTCATTTTCAGTAGATGTAGGGGTACTAAAAGGCCTAGAATCAAAATACACTTCATAGCTTACATTTAAGATGCCAAGCAGCCTGAAGCAACACAAATCTGACTAGAATATCAGAGGTGGTGCACATCAATGGGATATCCAATTTAGGTAACCAATTGTATTAACTTCAGTAAGTGACTGAGTGAACAATTTATCCCACCCAAAGAAACTGTAAACTTCCATAGAGTACAGGGCTTGAGTTTTGTTAAGAAGTCAGCTAACAAACTCAAAACAAAAGCTTCACTTAAATTAGATCTCAATGCAATCCTAAAAAATTACTCAGTTCTCAGTGTAATCCTAGAAAGAAGTATAATCCTAGTATATAGTGCCTGGCACATGACTTAACTGAATTGAACCTTTGTTCCCAATGGGTTTCCCTCCCTCCCCAACGACAACAAAAAAGCATCAAAACTGATCTCAGCCAAGCAACTCTGGCAACTGAAACTATAAAATCAACAATTACAAGAACTTATTTTGCAACTAGCAAAATAGCAAAGATGAAAATGATCTTCGCTTTATATCTGAAAATACACAGATATGAATGTGATATCTAGCCACAGAACTAAGATACATTTAACATACTCTATTTCATTTGATGGTTTTCATAAAGATCTTGATTCATGATAAGTATTTAATATAATTTACTGAATGAGTAAATCAATCATTGGATACTTTTCTTTAAGAGCTTGGTGAAATGGGGAAAGCAGAGTTTTGGCTATAAATAACAGAATACTAATCTGGAAGTCATATAAACAATCTGGATTTATGTTTCTCACATAAAATAAAGCTGGCCTCAAGGCTGGTTCAGAGGCCAGGCTCTCACATTCTATTCCGCCATCCTCTTGGACGCAAGACAGTGCAGCAGCTCCAAGTATGATGTGCTCTAACAATAATGTCCCAAGGAAGAAAGGGGCAGCTCCATCCTCCCTTCATCAACTCTTGCCCTTTTTGATGAAGGAGGAAATTTTCTCCAGAGCCTCCTGACTCTCTCCCTTTTGTCTTGAGACTGGTTATTAGGAGGCAGAGAAAGCCAGTATCAGGTATTTTCATCCTCTCACAAGATGTATACATGAAAAATGGTCCACTGTCAAAATTAGTGAAACATCATCTCTGGCCTTTAGGTGTTTAGTAATAAATGCAATACAGGGAAGAAGGCTGCTGCTGTGAAATCTTCTATAATTTAGATACAATAGGAAGGCAGACACTAATCATTTCTTGTGGCTAAGCCACAAGAAAGTTTGCTATGAGAGTAACAACTACAGTATAATTATTAAGTAGCTACAAATCCCTGATGAGAGAAGCCCTCTTTGAAGAAATGGTCACAGAGGGAGCTTCAAGTATTCTTGTTGAAGAGACTCCTTCCAGAAAGGCCTAAGCAGTTGTTAGCTCGGATGATGAGCACATTTATCTAATGTAGTAATAAAACTGATGTCTTGGTTATGCCAAAGAAACTAGTGGGACTGGAGTATTATTAGACTGGATACCTAGTCTTATGAGAGATTTCTCCAGTTAGAAATTTATTTCTCTTCTGTGAAGCAATATTAATAATTTCTTTAAGTATAGTTGACACACAGTGTTAACATGAGTTTCACAGTGACTTAACAATTCTGTATGTTATGCTGTGCTCACCTCAAGTATAGCTGCCATCTCTCACGTCATACAGTACTATTATACCATTGACTATTTTACCTATGCTGTACTTTTTGAGCCTTATGACTTATTGATTCCATAAATGGAAACCTACATGTCCCATTCCCTTTCACCCATTTTACCCAATTTCCACCCTCCTCATCTCTGGCAACCACCAGTTTGTTCTAAGTATGGGTCTGTTTCTGCTTTGTCTGTTTGCTTTGTTTCTTAGATTCCACATACAAGCAAAATCATATGGAGTTTAGTCTTTCTCTGTCTGACCTTTCACTTAGCGTCATACCCTCTAAGTCCATCTATGTTGTCATGAATGGCAAGATTCCATTTTTTCCTTATTTATTCATGACAGAGAGAGAGAGAGAGAGAGAGAGAGAGAGAGAGAGAGAGAGGCAGAGACACAGGCAGAAAGAGAAGCAGCTCCATGCAGGGAAACTGACGTGGGACTTAATCCCGGGTCTCCAGATCACACCCCAGGCCGAAGGAGCTAAAACGCTGAGCCACCGGGGCTGCCCAAGATTCCATTTTTTTATGAGTAGTATTCCACCATATATATACAGTATCTTCATTCATCTACGGATGGGCAGTTAGGTTCCCTTCCTATCTTGTCTATTGTAAATAATGCTTCCATAAACATAGGGTTGCGTATACCTTTTCAAATTAGTGGTTTTGGTTTCTTTGGGCTAATACTCAGTACTGGGATTACTGGATCATATCTCTATTTTTCATTTTTTGGGGAAGCTTCATATTGTTTTCCCCAATGGCTATACCAATGTGCATTCCCACCAAGAGGGCCTTGCCACACTTGTTATTTCTCATCTCTCTGATACCAGCCATTCTGACTAATAGAAGATGGTATCTTTTTGTGGATTTGCTTTGCATTTCCCTCATGATCAGTGATATTGAACATCTTTTCATGTGTCTGTTGGCCATCTGTATGTCTTCTCCGGAGAAATGTCTGTTCATGTCTTCTGCTCATTTTTAATTATTATTTTTATTATTTTAGTTTTGAGTTATATAAGCTTTTTATATATTTTAGATATAAAATATATCTAATCAGCTGTATCATTTGTAACTATCTTCTGCCACTCATTAGGTTACCTTTTCATTTTGATGATAGCTTGCTTCAGTGTACAAAAGCTTTTTACTCTGGTGTTCTCCCAACAGTTTCTTTTCACTTTTGTTTACCTTGCCTGAGGAGATATATACAGCAAAATACTGCAAAAGCCAATGTCAAAGAGATTCCTGCCTGTGTTTTCTTCTAGGAGTTTTATGGTTTTAGGTCTCACAATTAGTTCTGTAACCTATTTTGCATTTGTTTTGCGTATGGTGTAGGAAAGTGGTCCTGTTTTCCCAGCACCATTTATCTGTCTTTTCCCTATTGTATACTCTTGCTTCCTCTGTCATAAATTAGTTGACTATATCCACATTGGTTTACTTCTGGGCTATCTATTTTGTTCAATTAATATATGTGCCTGTTCTTGTGCCGGTAGCCTACTGTTTTACTACACCTGTGTAATCTATCTTGAAATCTGGGATGGTAACAACTCCAGCTTTTTCTTAAAATTTTTTTGGCTATTTGGGATTTTTTTTGTGGTCCATACAAACTATAGGATTTTTATTCTAGTTCTGTGAAAAATACTGTTGGTATATTGATAAGGATTGCATTGAATCCTTATCAAAGGATTGACAGGGCAGCCCGGGTGGCTCAGCGGTTTAGCACCACCTTCGGCCCAGGGCCTGATCCTGGGAACCTGGGATCGAGTCCCAGGTCAGGCTCCAGCATGGAGCCTGCTTCTCCCTCTGCCTGTGTCTCTGCCTCTCTCTCTCTCTCTGTCTCTCATGAATAAATAAAAGCTTTAAGAAAAAAATTCTTCCAATGCATGAGCATAAAACATCTTTCCATTTGTTTGTATCATCTTCAATTTCTTCATCAATGTTTTATAGTTTTCAGAGTACAGGTCTTTCACTTCCTTGGTGAAGTTTATTCCCAGGTTATTCTTTTTGGTACAATTGTAAATGGAATTGTTCTCTTAATTTCTCTTCCTGGTACTTTGTTATTAGTGTATAGAAATGCAACAGATTTCTGTATGTTAGTATCCTCTGACTTTACTGAATTCATTTATCAGTTCTCATAGCTTTTTGGTGGAGTCTTTAGGGTTTTCTGTATAGTATCATGTCATCTGCAAGTAGTAAGTTTTACATCTTCCTTACTAATCTGGGTTCTTTTTATTTCTTTTCCTTATCTGATTGCTATGGCTAGGATTTCTAGTACTCTGTTGAATAAAAGTGGTAATACATCCTTGTCTTGTTCCTGATCTTAGAGGAAAAGCTCTCAGTATTTTTTTTTTTACCATTCAGTACAATGTTAGCTGTGGGTTTTTCATATATGGCCTTTATTATGTTGACCTCTAAACCCACATTTTTAGAGTCTTTATCATGAACAGATATTTAATTTTGTCATGTGCTTTTTCTGCATCTATTGAGATGATCATGATTTTTATCTTTCATTTTGCTAATGCAGCATATCACACTGATTGATTTGCAGATATTGAACTATCTTTGCATCCCCAGAATAAATCTCACTTGATCACAGCAAATGATACTTTTAATATACAGCATGAAATTTGGTAAAATAAAATATGGGTCCACCAAACTGGATGAAGTCAAAGACTTTCATGGCTTGAAGATGATTTTAGTTTTAGTGAATGTCAAACTAAAGTAGGAGGAAGTTGGGTAGGAGACAAAGAACTTACCCTCTCATAGAAGATGGAGTTTGGTATTATAAACTGAAAATATCTCCAAGAGGAAAATATCCTCCTTTGGACTTAATCCATAAAAGTTATAAAAGCTAAGATGACATCAATCTGGTAATTCTTAAAACTGTGGAAGCAACAACATCTTTATTTCATCAATGTATACTTTACTAATCCTTAATACATTAATGAAAAACAATTAAAATGGAAAACTTCACCACATAAAATGATTATCTTTGCATCAATACATCTCTGTGCTGGAGCACTTGCATGTTTACTAGTAGGGAACACTGCAATTATTGTTGCTATAGTGCACTGGTGAGGTTTTCAGTAGATGTTAACCGACTTTTTATTCAGGATCTTTAAAAACAGCAATGTTTATATAACACAAAAGGCATTTAAAATAAAACTGCAAGGATGCTTGGGTGGTACAGTGGTTGAGCATCTGCCTTTGGCTTGGGGTGTGAACCAGGTCCAGGAATAAAGTCCCACATCAGGCTCCCTGTGAAGAGCCTGCTCTCTCTCTCTCTCTCATAAAAATCTTTAAAAAAATAAAATAAAATAAAATTGCAGTAAAAAATAAAATTGTAGTTATTTGTAAATCAAATTTGACCCAGGATAGCCCTGGTGGCTCAGCGGTTTAGCGCCGAATCGAGTCCCATGTCGGGCTCCCTGCATGGAGCCTGCTTCTCCCTCTGCCTGTGTCTCTGCCTATCTCTCTCTCTCTCTCTCTCTGTCTCTCATACATAAATAAATTTTAAAAATGTTTAAAAAAAAATTTGACCCAAAAATATTTAATGTTTTGACATATAGATTAACAGTCTGGGAGACAGAATTTATGAGTACCCTCCCACCCAGTTTCAACCATTCTGCTGAAGTAGACAACCACAGGAGCTTCTGGACACACACTCACAGTCTCTGCATGTCTTTAACACACAGAATGCATAGAAGCTCATTCTGACAATCATATTTCACAATTTCACATATTTCCTAATAGTTTAGGTCACAATTTGTGATTTTCCTAGTTTTCAGCATTCTGTTATGTTGCAGTTTTAGAATTACTGTATTGTATGACAATTTACTTTGAAGCTATGATGTCAGGTCAGGAAGTTTTTAAATTTAATACACAGCATGGCTAACTTTTTAAATCACTATCTCTTTAATATTTATTCCTCTTTATACTTTCAAAAGGCCTCAAACTCTTCTGCCACTCAAACATAATAAATAATCCAGAAAAATCAAGAAGCTGTGTGGGCACAAATGGAACAAAAAGTCCATTTGCCTGGTGATTCTGTACCAGGCAAATGGACTTTTTATGGTATCTTTTGGTTAATATTTCATTTCATTAGTTGTACTAAGTGGTTATATATTGGCTAAAAATAAAAATCTATGTGTATACTACCATTAGAAACAGCTGACCTCTAACTACAGGCCATTTTTTTGTTAAAATTTAATTTCTTATATCTTTTTTTTTTTAAATTTCTTATATCTTAGCAAACTCTAAACTCTTCAGTTAACCAAAGCTTTTTATAACCAGACCTGAACTCTAAACACTTACTGATTTCTTTTCAACTTGTAACATTAATCTATTACTTTTATACTCTAGGAAAAGAACTTCCAAATTCCAAATTCTCATCCATTCTCCAAGCTGGCACTACAGATATAAAATATAATTTTTCTTTAGTCATTTGTAAATGAACTAAATAGACCAGAAAATTCCATTTAAATATCTAGAAAGCAAACATTTATTTAGAAATAATTATAAAGACAATATTAAATACTCCCTGAAGTCATGCCTGTTAATGAGCTAAATCTAGCACAATCTGAAGCAGCTGAAATAGGTGACCACTAAAATGTTTCCATTCTTTTCCCTTTCTTTCAAATCCTCCTGCAAACTTCGGCTTTTAATGCTCTCATTTGCTCTGTTTGGGTTTGGGTTTTTGTGTTTTGTTTTGGCTTCTCGCTTCCTACATTTTCCCCTTGCTTAATTTTCTTTGCACTTTAATCACCATACAGGTTCTAAAATCTTTTTCTCTAACTCAAAATCAGTTCTCATTAATTTTTGCGTTTTCATGAAATCTTATCAAGTCTACAAATTTTTAAGAGCCAGCAATGTGAAAGACATTCTGTATGGGGCTTATAAGCCATGTGGGGGGAAAATGTACAAATGGAAAAGCTAAGAATGAAATACTTACATAGGAAATCATGACAAGAGAAGAAAAAGATTTGTGATGATAAAAATGACTATACCAGTGTGGAGTAGGAGGAAATAAAGATTAGGTGGTAGGAGAAAGTGAACGTACAGGTCGCTGAGACACTGGAAAACTGAGAGGTCTAATATGGAACTCTGTAAGGCAAGAGGTGGAACGGTAGATGTTCCAAATGGAACTACAGAAGTAACAAGCAATGGCAACAACATTCTACTGGAACTTAATCCTCACAACTACCCAATAAGTAGTATTATTATTCAATATTGAAATGTAACTGATATAAACATTAATTTCAGATAAAAACAAACTGATTCCATACATATATGTATTGGGAAAAGATAACTACAGTATGTCTAGTTAACATCATTACAATAGATACAAATGTTTTTCTGATGAGCAACTTTTAAATGCTCAACAGTATCATTAACTATAGTCACCATGCTGTACATTTTATCCCCATAACTGTTTTATGACTGGTGCCTTTTGACCACCTTCAGGTATTTTGCTCAAATCCCAACACCCAGGCTCTGGCAACCACCAATGTGTTCTCTATACCTCAGTTCAGTTTTTACTGTTTTGTTTTGTTTTGTTTTTAGATTCCACATATAAGTGAGATCACACGATATTTGTCTTCCTCTGATTATTTCTCTTAGCATAATACTCTCAAGGTTCACCCATGTTATCTCAAAGGCAAGATTTAATTCTTTATTTAAGGCTAAATAATATTCTTCTGTGTGTAACTTACACTGTTTTTTTTTTTATTTTAATTCCAGTGTAGTTAACATAACAGTATTATCTTCATTTCAGATGTACAATATAGTGATTCAACAATTCCATATTACTCAAGTGCTCATCACAATAAGTGTACTCTTAATCTCTTTCACTTATTTCATCCATCCCTGCACCCACCTCCCCTCTGGTTACCATCCGCTTGTTTTCTTGGTTTGTCTCTTTTTTTTCCCCCTTCGTTTATTTGGGTTTTTTCTTTTCCCCATAAATTCAACATGAGTAAAATCATATGGTATTTGTCTTTTTCTGACTGACTTATTTCACTTAGCATTATACTCTCTAGAACACATTCATGTTGTTGCAAATGGCAAGATATCATTCTTTTTATGGCTGAATAATGTTCAGTTGTATATACATACCACATCTTCTTTATCTATTCACCTGTCGATGGACACTTGGGCAGCTTCCATAATTTGGCTATTGTAAATAATGCTGCAATAAACATAGGAGTGCATATATCTTTTCGAATTAGTTTTTTCCTATTCTTTGAATGAATACACAGTACAGTGTAATTATAGAATTGTAGGGTGGTTGTATCTTTAACTTTTTAAGGAACCTCCATACTGTTTTCCATAGTGACTGCACCAGTGTGCACTCCCACCAACAGTGCACAAAGGTTCCTTTTTCTCTACATAGTTGTTTCTTGTATATTTTGGATACTAACCCTTTTTGAGATAGGTCATTTGCAAATATCTTCTCTTATTCCATCGGTTGTCTTTCAGTTTTCTTTGTTGTTTCCTTTGTTGTACAAAAGATTTTTTAAAGTGTAGTCCCAGTATTCTATTCTTTGCCTTTATTGCCCTTGCTTCAGGAGACCTATCTAGAAAGATACTGTTACAGCTTACGTCAGAGAAATTACTGCTTGTGAATTCTTCTAGGATTTTTATGGTTTCAGGTCTCACATTTAGGTCCTTAATCCATTTTGAGTTTATTTTTGTGTATGGTGTAAGAAAGTAGTCCAATTTCATTCTTTTCCATGTAGCTGTCCAAATTTTCCAACACCATTTGTTGAAGAGACTGCTTTTTCCCTCTGCATATTCTTGCCTCCTTTGTCAAAGATTGACCCTACAACCATGAGTTTATTTCTGGGCTTTCTCCTTTGTTTCATTGTTCCATGAGTCTATTTTTGTGCAAATACCATACTGTTATGATTATTACAGCTTTGTAATATATATAACCTGCACACTGGAATTGTGATACCTCCAGCTTTGCTTTTCTTTTTCAAAAGTACTCCTCTGACTCTCCAGGGTCTTTTTTGGTTCCAAATAAATTTTAAGATTTTTAAATTCTGCTCTATGAAAAATGCTGTTGGTATTTTGACAGGGATTGAGGGACTGGATTAAATCTGTAGATTGTTTCAGGCAGTACAGATATTTTAAAAATATTTTTCCGATCCATGACATGGAGTGTTTTTCCACTTCTTTGTGTCCTCTTCAATTTCTTTCATCAGTGTTTTATAGTTTTCAGAGTACAGGTCTTTCACAACATTAGTTAGGTTTATTCCTAGGTATCTGATTTTTAGTGCTTTTTTTTTTTTTTTTTTTTTTTTTTTGCAAATGGGATTGTTATCTTAATTTCTCTTTCAGAGGCCTCATTATTAGAGAAATGCACCAGATTTCTACACACGGATTTTGTATCCTCTTACCTTACTGAATTCATGCATCAGTTCTAGTGGAGTTTTTTTTGGTGGAATCTTTAGCATTTTCTATATATAGGATTATGTCATCTACAAATAGTGAAAGTTTTACTTTTTCCTTACAAAATCCTCAAGAAAATAACCACCACACAAAATCCAATAATACATTTAAAAAATCATTCACCATAACCTAGCAGTATTTATTCTGGCATGCAAGGATGGTTTAATACTCTTAAGTCATTCAACATGATACATTATTAAGAGAAAAAAAAAACTATATGATCATTTCAATAGATACAGAAGCATTTAACAAAGTACAACATGCATTCATGAAAAGCCCTCAACAAAGTAGGTTTAAAGGGAACATACTGAAACATACTAAAGGTCATATTTGAAAAGCCCGGAACAAGCATCATACTCAATAGGGGTAAACAGTTTTTCCACTAAGGTCAGGAACAAAGACAGGGATGTCCACTCTCACCACTTTTATCACAGTACTGGAAATAGCACAGCGATTAGACAACAAAAAGAAATTAATGGCCTCTGAACTGCTAAAGCAGACGTATTAACTTTTTAAATGTTTAGTAGAATTTGCCTGTGTAGCTGCCTGGTCCTGGAATTTTGTCTGTTGGGAGTTTTGGATTACTGATTCAATTTCATTGCCGATAATTGGTGTTCAAATTTTCTACTTTTCCTGTTTCGGTTTTGGTTGATTACATGTTTCTAGGAATTTGTCCATTTCTTCTAGGTTGTTCAATTAGCTGGCATATAAATTTTCATAAGTATTTTCTTAGAGTCCTTTGTATTTTTGTGATATTGGTTATTTTTCTGCTTTCATATCTGATTTTACTTGAATCCCCTTTTTCGATGAGTCTGGCTAAAGATTTATCAATTTTGTTGATCTTTTCAAAGAACCAACTCCTGGTGATTTCTATTTTTAGTTTCTAGATCATTTACTTCTGCTCTAATCTTTATTAGTGCTTTCCTTCTAGTGGTTTTGGGTTTTATTTGTTCTTTCTTCTAGTTCCCTTAGGTGTAAAGGGTTATGGGGTTTTTTTGGTTCTGTTTTTTCAGATTTTTCTTGCTTCCTGAGGTAGGCTTGTATTGTTACAAATTTCCCTGTTAAACCCACTTTTGCTACATCCTAAAGGTTTTTGGACTATTGTGTCTTCCTTTTCATTTGTCTCTGTATTTTTTTTCCTCTTTGATTGTTCAGTTGATCCATTCATTATATGAAAGCTTCCAAATATTTTATTGTGGTTAATTTCTAGGTTTATAGTGTTGTGGTCAGAAAAGACGCATGATATGACTTCAGTCTTTTTTATTTTTGTTGAGACTTGTTTTCTGGCCTAATAGGTGATTTGTTCTGGAAAAATGTTCCATGTGCACTTGAAAAGAATGTGTATTCCACTGTTTTAAGAATGGAATGTTCTGAATATATCTGCTAAATCATCTGGTCCAAGGTATCATTCAAAGCCACTGTTTCCTTCTTGATTTCATGTTTTGATTATCTGTCCATTGATTTAAGTGGGGTTTTAAAGTCTTCTACTATTATTGTATTACTACCAGTTAGTTCTTTTATGTTTGTTATTAACTCTTTTATGTTGGGTGCTCCCATGTTGGATGCACAGTTACAATTGTTTTATCTTCTTGTCAGATTATCCTCTTTATGATTATTATAGTCTTTGTTTCTTGTTACAGACTTTTTTTAAAGTCTCTTCTGTCTGTTATTAGTGTTGCTACCCCAACTTTCTTTTCATGACCACTTGCATGACAAATACTTCCCTATCCCCTTACTTTCAATCTGTATGAGTCTTTAGGTCTGAAATGAGTTTCTAATAGGCAGCATATAAATGGGTCTTGTTTTTTTAATCAGTCCATCACCCTGTGTCTTTTGGAACAATAGGTCCTTTTACATTCAAAAATTATTAATAGGGATGTTTTATTATTCTGTTCCTTATTTTGTGGTTATTTTTATAGTTCTTCTCTGGTCCTTTCTTCCTTTACTCTCTTCTCTCATAAGTTGCTTTCTTTGGTAATATACTTGGATTCCTTTTTCTTTAGTTTTTTGCATATCTATTACTGGCTTTTTATTTGTGATTACCACTAGGTTTGTAGATAACATCATCTGCATATAGAAGTCAATGTTAAATTAATGGTCCCTTACATTTGAGCCTATTCTTTACTTCTCTCCTCCCTAACATTTTAAGTATATGGTTTCATACTTCCTTTTTATTTTGTGAATCACTGACTGAATTTTCTCAGGTATACTTATTCTTACTGCTTTTGTGCTTCTATTACTCTTATTTATGGTCTTTATTTTCCATTCAAAGAGTCCCCTTAACATTTCTTGTGATGAGTTCCATTAACTTTTGTTTGTCTGGAAAACTCTATCTCTCCTTGTATTCTGAATGATAGCCTGGCTGGACAGAGTATTTTCAACTGCAGATTTTCTTCCATTCAGCACTATGAATATATCAGGCCACTTTTTTCTACACTGCAAAGTTTCTGCTGAAAAATCTGATAGCTTTGGGGTTTCCCTTGTATGTAACCGTTTGCTTTTTTCTTCTGCTTTAAAAATTCTTCATCTCTGCTTTTTGCCATTTTAATTACTATGTGTTTTGCTATCGATTTCCTTGGATTGATTCTGTTGGAGGATCTCTGTACCTCCTGGATCTGAATTTGCTTCCTACCTCAAATTGGGTAAGTTTTAGCTATTAAATTTCTTCAAATAAACTTTCTGCCCCATTTTTCTCTTCTTCTGAGATCCTTACAATGCAAATGTTACAACACTTGATGGAGTCACTGAGTTCTTTAGGTCTATCCTCTATTTGCATAAGTGTTTTTCTGCTCGCCTGCTCATCTTGATTACTTTCCATTACTGTCTCCCCCAGGTCATAGATTCATTCTTGTTTCCTCTAGCCTGCTATTTATTCCATCTAGTGTGTTTTTAATTTCATTTATTGTGTTTTTCATCTCTGATTCATTCTTTTTTATCTCTTTGTTAATGGTCTCAATGATGTCCTCCATTCTTCTCAAGTCCAGTATCTTCAGGACTATTACTTTAAATTCTCTATCAGGCATATTACTTATCTCCATTTCACTTAGGTCTCTTGCTGTGGTTTTGTACTGTCCTTTCACTTGGGACATATGCCTCATTTTTACCTCTCTGTGTCTATGTGTTAGGAGAGTCAACTTATGTCTCCTGCTCTTAAAAGTGGTGGCCCTATGAAGAAGAGGCCCTGCAGTGCCCTACAGTACAGTGTCCCTTGTTTACGGGAAGCTGGTGGCTCATGGGTGGTTCCTGTGTGTGTGTGTGTGTGTGTGTGCGCCCTGCTGTTTTGGCCGAGCTGCTTTTTCCTTTGGTTCAGTTATCTGTGGTGGTTCTCTGCCTGTTTGGTCCTATTAGTGTTAGTGGGTCAGTCTGAGGCCACCTTCGGCTTGAGGTGAGTCAAGACTAGGTGTTTGTCAGACATGCAGAGAGCACTAAACTGCAGGGTGCTATCCCTATGTTGTCCCCTGAAAAGCTTTTGTTGGTAGGCCAAGGGCCTACAGTCAGAACAACTGTCAGCCCCCAGCTCACTGCTGGGACTGCAATCTGAGTGGTGTTAGGGAGGGCAGGAGTCACTTTGGAGTGGTGTTCCTGTTTCAACTGCTTGCACATTGCCAGGCTTATGGCCCTGGTTTGAAAGGGTTCCAGGCAAGAGTGCATTGGATGGGGCAGATTTGCTATGTGCTGCAGGCAGAACATGCAGTTTTAATAAGGTTACACACCCGTCTTCCATGAGAGGGAACCCACTGCTGCTGTACCCACAAGTTGCCGGTACCAAGGCCTCACAAATTGCAGGAGCAGAAGATAAAGTATGGGCAAGGTTTGTGCTAGTCTTCTGGGGGAGGGAACCAGCAGTTGACCTGGGACTAATGCAAACCTGACTAGAAGAGGTGGATCCACAAAGAAAATCTGTAGCTAAGCAAGTTTGGTAGTAAATTTCTGCACTGCAGGTGGTCATGTGTTCATGCTGGGGGACAGGAAAGGAAATGACTCCTGCCCACTCCTTTATATCTGGAGGAGTCTTCCAGTGATCTCTGTCCCTCTGGTATCCTATCTGAGAATAGTAAATAATTCTCCATTCCATATGCCCACAGCATTTTTCAAACTGCTGCTTCTACACTGTATCTCTTCAGGCTGTTTGTTTGTTATGCTATAAAGATATATCTTTAAAAGCATGGACTCCATTTTCTCTCTCCTCCCTGCTCTCCAAGTGTTGACCCACTGATTTTTTTTTTTTTTAATATTCCAGGCTTTAAGTCCTGCTGGTGTTAAGAACTTACAAAAGGAGGCTCCTTTGGTTTTCAAAGCCAAATGTTACAGGGATTCGTCTTCCGTGGAGGGCTTTCCAGTTTGAGAGTCTGTTTCTCTCCCCTCTCTGTGCCCACAGGTCCCTCTCTCTCTCAGACAGTCCTGTGGTTTCCCTCTCCACTGTAACTCCACCTTTCCTGCCCTCTTCTCTACATTAGTTATGGAGTTTGTTCTGTCAGTCTTTGGGCTATTTTCTGGGTTATTTACCTCGAGGTGAGTGTTACCTAGCTGTATCAGTGGGATGAAGTGAGCTTAGGGTCCTCCTACTCCCCCATACTCCCAGCAACCTCCTATTTCACATCGTCTTTATCCATTCATTCACTGATGTGGATGGTTAGGTTTTTTGAATATCTTGGCTATTGTAAATAATACTTCAGTGAACATGGAGGTGCATATATCTTTTCAATTTAATGTTTTATTTCCCTTCAGATAAACACCCAAAAGTAGAGTTACTGGATCATATGTAGTTTCTTTAATTTTTTGAGTACTATCCATATGGCTTTCCATAGTGGCTGAACCAATTTAAATTTCCACCAACTATGCACAGAGGTTCCCTTTCTTCCACATCCTTACCAACACTACAGCTCATCTTTTTGACAGTAGCTTATTCTAACTTATGTATAATGATGTATCATTATGGTTTTGATTTACATTTCCCTGATGATTAGTGATGTTGAGTACCTTTTCAAAATATATCTTACTCAGATCCTCTGCCCATTTTTAAAATAAGATTTGCTGGAGGTTTTTTGGTGCATATTTTTTCTTTTTACTTTACTATTGAGTTATAGGAGTTCTTTACATATTTTGTATACTAATCCACTGTCAGATACACAATTTGCAAATATTTTCTCCCATTTGGTAGATTGCCTTTTCATTCTTTCATGGCTTCCTTCATCTATACAGAAAATTTTTAGTTTAATGTTGTCTCTCTTTTTTTTTTTTTTGCTTTGTCAAATCCATAAAATCATCATCAAGACCAATGTTCAGGAGCTTATCACCTATGTTTTCTTCTAGAAGTTTTATGATTTCAGCTCTTAAATTCAACTTTAATCTACTTTGAGTTAATTCTTGTGTATGTTGTAAGACAGTAGTCCATTTCATTCTTTTGCATATGGCTGTCCAGTTTTCCCAACACTATTCTTCAGTAATGTGTACTGTATATTCCAGGTTCCACTGTCATATATTAATTGACTATATTTGCATAGATTTAGTTCTAGGTTCTCCATTCTGTTCCACTTATCTGTGTCTGTTTTTATGCTAATACTGCTCTGGTAACTATAGACTTTTAACACACTTTGAAATAAGGAAGTGTGATGCCAACAGGTTCTTTCTCATGATTTTGCTTTGGCTTTTGGGGTCTTTTTTTGGCACCATACAAATTTTCGGGTTGGTTATTTCTATGAAAGATACCATGGAAATTTAAGAGATTGCATTGAATCTGTACATTGCTTTGGGTAGTAATCATTCCAATCCACAAACACCAAATATCTTTCCATTTGTATCTTTTCAATTTCTTTCATCAGTTTTCAGTGTACAGGTTATCTCACCGCCTTAAATGTATTCCAAAGTGTTTTATCCTCTTTAATACAGTTATAAATGGGAATGTTTTCTTAATACCTCTGATATTTGTATATTGATTTTGTATCCTACAACTTTACTAAATTCAAGGTTTTCTACATATAATATCACGTAATCAGCAAATAGTGACAGTTTTCTTCTTCCTTTAATTTGGATGCCATCCATGCATCCACCCACCCTGCATTTCCAATAGTATGCTAAATAAAGGTGGTAAAGTAGGCATTCTTATTCCTGATTTTAGAGGAAAAGCCTCAAACTTCCAGCATTTAGTATGATATTAGCTATGGGCTTGTCATATACGGCCTTTATGAATTGAAGTACATTCCCTCAGTACCCACTTTGTTGAGAATTTTTATCATAAATGGATTTTGAATGCTGTCAAATGCTTTTTTGGCATCTACTGAGATAATATGATGATATGTATCCCTCATTTTGTTAATGTGGTAATATCACATTGATTGATTTGCAGATAGTGTACCATCCTTGCATCCCCCAGAATAAAATCTACTTTATCATGGTGTATGAGTTAAATTTGTTCAGATTTTTTATTTCTTCATGATTCAGTCTTGCTAGGTTTTACACTTTTAGGAATTTATCTATTTCTTCTAGGTTGTCCAAATTGTTGGTATACAACTGTTCATAGCAGTCTCTTACGACCCTTTGTATTTCTATAGTATCAGTTTTTACATCTCTTCTTTCATTTCTAATTCTATTTGTGATCTCTCTTTCTTGGGTGATTCTAGCCAAAGATTTGTCCATTTTGCTTACATTTTCCAAAAATTTGATTATGTTTACAAATTGTCTTTTTACTGTTTTATTTATTTGCACCTGGTCCTTGTTATTTCCTTCCTGTATTAATTTTGAGCTTCATTTGTTCTTCTTCTAATTCCTTGAGGTGCAAAGTTAGGTTATTTGACAGCTTTCTTATTTCTTGATGTAGGCATTTATCACTATGAACTTCCCTTTCAGAACTGCTATTGCCACATCCCAAAAGTACTTATTTTTTGGTGTGTTGTATTCCCATTTGCCTCAAGGTATTTTTTTTTAATCTTTTGATTTCTTCTTTAAAAAATATACTACTGAGCAACCACTTTGTCAATCTCCACATAATTGAGTTTTCCAGTTTTCTTTTTGTAATGGCTTTTAGTTTCCTATTATTGTGACCAGAAAGATGCTTCATGATTTCAATCTTCTTAAATTTACTGAGAGGAACATGAAGCAAGAGACTCTCAACTACAGAGAACAAACTCATGGTTACCAGAGGGGATGTGGGGGAGAGGGGGGATGGGTGAAATAGGTGACAGGGATTAAGGAGTGCACCTTTTGTGAGGAGCACTGGGTGATGAGTGGAAGTGCTGAATCATTAAATAACACATCTGAAACTAATATTATACTGCATTGACTACCTGGCATTTAAATAAAAACTAAAAAAATAAAAATAAAAAAAATAAAAAATAAATAAATAAAAACTAAAAAAAAAAAAAAAAGTGTTTTGTGGCCTTACAGATGACATATCCTACAGAATGTTTCCATGTGTTGCTTAAAAAAATGTGTATTCTGTTGAATTTGGATGAAATGTTCCATACATGTCTGTAAAGTCCATTTGGGCTAACATGTCATTTAAAGCCAATGTTTTCTTATTGATTTTCTGTCTGGATGATCTATTCATTGAAAAAAGTGAGTTTTGAAGTCATGCACTATTTTTGTACTACTATCGTCTTATTCAGTGACCCCTTTATCATTACATCATGACCTTTTCTCTTAGTCTTTATCTACCTTTCTCTAGGTACATCTTTTCTATCCCTTCACTTTCAGTCTCTGTGTGTTCTTCTGAGGTGAGTTTCTTATAGGCAGCATATTAGATAGTTCTTGTCGGCCACTGTGTCTTCTAATTGGAGAATTTAGTTCATTCACATTTAAAGTAGGTACTGATAAGTACACACTTATTACCCATCTTGTTCATTGTTTTCTGGCTATTTTATAGTTCCTTTGTTTCCCTCTTCTCTTGTTCTCTTCCTTTATGATTTGAGATTTTCTCTCCTGGTATGCTCAAATTCCTTTCTCTCGTTTATGTCATCTACTATAAGGTTTTGCTTTAGACTTACCATGAGACTTACATAAGACTACTTACATTTGTAACAGTCCATTTTAAGCTAATAAAAACTCAAGTTGGGACACATTCTAAAGCTCTACATTTTTACTCCTCCCCTATTTGCTATACATGACCCACACATGCTTATCATGTTCATTTTTTGCTTATATAGGTTTTTAATTTAACATAAGCTCTTAAATGAAATGTGGACCAGCAAAGCCTATTAAAGCAGTATATAGGACATTAAAAAAGAGAACTTAACGGCTCCTAGTTCCTGCCTAAACATGTTAACTCTAAAGTTAACTTCACAATAGAAGATAGGTATTAGTTTGACTCAAACCTAAATATAGAATACTTATCTGGAGAATGCAGATTTAAATATACTATGTACTATATTAAATGGAAATAAAACTTTAGCATTATGTGATAATGCAGCCACTTTTCTTCCATGTAAAATTCATCATTCCATCACATACATATGTAAAATTTTTATTTTGCCAGAAACTTCTAACCTAATTTGCTTTCTTGAAAACCACACAGCCCAGTCACTATATAATCAAGATGAAGTTATTCAAATGAAGATAGTGAGAACCTGTGGAAGAAAGCCATCCAACGAGGAGCCAGGGAGGGAGGGAGGCCTGTTTTGTTTTGTTTTGTTTTGTTTTGTTTTATGTACCAGTCTGGAGTGGAGATTTGTCTGACTAAACTGGGAAGCAGAAGGAAAGGAGTATGTGTTGTTTCAAATACCATAGGTTCTCATTGTTCTTAACAAATCTTGGTAAACAGTAAGTGTTTATTCATTGCATGTCCCTGGGACCATCTCCAGAGACTTTAAATGACTTATTGTAGAATTTTCACCATTTCACTGGGCAGTCGGTCTGCTATCATCCTGAAGTGCCCCTCATGCTATCCTTTATACCCAAAATGTTTTCTTGGGTTATATTTTTTATTATCTTCTTTAGGGGCTCTAATTATATGTGTCAGACCTCCTTTGATTATCTTCCATTTCAACTACTTTCTGACAATTTTTTCCCTCATTTCATTTTATTTTTCTGTACATTCCTCGTAGGATTTTGCCTTTCTGTCCTATTTTTTTTCCCTTGACTTCAATCAATTCTCATTTTTCTTGTTTTCTTGATGATAACTGTTCTTTGTATTTCTCAAAGTGGGTTTTCTCCCCCCATACTCCCAAATGTTTGATGGCACGTCAATTCAGTTGAGTGTTGTGTTACAGTGCAGGTTTTGTATTTTTCAGGTATGTTCTCAAAATATTTCTTTTATAGATATAAAATTATTTTGGCAGTTCATTTTTTGTGGCTTTATTGGCGGAGGGGCAAAAAATGGCTATTATTTTGCTACTCTTTCTATTCCTGCAGGATTTTTCATTTCCTTGTTTTCCTCACTGCCACATCTCCATGAGGAACTAATTCCTCTCTTTGTATCTGATTCTCCCTCAGAAGCAATGCTTTTCTGAGATTGCCTCTTCAGGTCCCACTGTCTTTCTAATCATTTCCGTACATCATGTGCTGTGAACCCTAACGTCCTGACCTATGTTCAATATTCTGGCATTTAGTATTAGACTTTGTCTTGTTGAGGATGCTTAGTTGTCCATGCCCCTCTACTTTTAAGCCTTACCTCCCGAGTCTTAGCATGCATAGACTTGCAACAGTGGCAGGTCAAAAGGAATCTTTTAGAATTTATTTCTCTAGTTAAGGTATTCTTTGTCTTCCAGTCATTCTGAAGAGATGAGTGATACCTATTTTTATTTCCTGATTGTTTATTTGATCACTTTTTTTTAAGTCTGAGAAAAATCAGCCTGCTGCCATTGTCCTCAAAAACGCTTTGGAAGAAGACTTTTAATTTTTCTTCATTGTTGCTAGAATTGTCAATTACATTTTTTGTATGTAATTTCCTGATTTCACATAAATTTTCAAACTCATTTGCATAAGTTTTTAATATTCTCTTGCTATATTTTATATAGAATCAGGAACAATAAACAGATATTATCATTCTTGCTACTTGGTAGCATGCACTTTCTCTTTTCTTTCTTGATCAGTCCTTTTAGGGATGCAGCAGTTTTGGAAATACTGATATGATCTTTGACATTTCTCTCAAGAACTGAGGTCAGTGCTCTCTCCTAGAATCTCTGAAGATAGTGACAGCCTTCACCAATAATATAGTGGGTGTGACACTATATGAATTCTGAGGTGAGGTCATAAAATGCCTTGCAGTTTCATGCTGGTTTTATAGGGATGTTTACTCTAAAGGAAGTTAGCTGCCATGTAAGAAATCGACTGTCTTGAGAGTACAAACCTCTGGGATGCCTGAGTGGCTCAGTGGTTGAGCATCTGCCTTTGGCACAGGGCATGATCCTGGAGTCCCGGGATCGAGTCCCACATTGGACTCCCTGAGGGGAGCCTGCTTCTCCCTCTGCCTATGTCTTTGTCTCTCTTTCTCTGTGTCTCTCATGAATAACTAAATAAAATCTTTTTTAAAAAGTTACTGAACTATTAATTCATATCCTTCATTCTCTCAACATTAAATATTTTTAAAAAGATGTTAATCTGTTGTGATACATGGTTTTACACTAGTGAGAAAAAAATGGGAATGACTTTAATACTTAAGTAGCATTTAACAAGTTATTAAAGGAATGAACAATGTAAAATAATTTGTGAATAACGTACCAAACCCAGGAACACTTTTGAGGCTGGCTTTAAGGCAAATTTTCTCCAATCTGAGGTAGCTATATCTCATCAGACAATTCCACAGGAACATCCAGTCCATTCTTGTCCGATGATTCATGATGATGACACTTCTTTCCCCAGGAACAAACGCATCACCTGTTATAATCACTTTTACACCAAACATGGTCTCCAGCAGTGCCTAAGGAATAAGCAATATAGACATGTAACAATTTAAAGTTATGATTTCCCATAGGTAAATTTTATCACATCGTGTAAATAAATGATATCTAGTAAGTCAAAGGCACAGTATTTCTCAAGATTATTGAGTCTATATAAAATTAGAAAAAAGAAATTAGTCTGGAAGAATGAGAATACAAAGGTATTGTTTCTATTTTTCATTTTATTCATTTAGGTTTCTCACGGTTTCCTAATAAATGCTAACTTTCACCGAAATCTTCACGATATATTATTAACTTAAAAAGAAAAAGGTATAAAAGACATGCAAGAAGATTCCACTGTATAATTTTTTAAGGCTGTAGATATAGAAGATGATTACTTTCTAGAAAGGTTAGTCAGAAATTTAACACGGAGTATAGGGCTAAGGGGACAAAGTCAAATTTTCATTTTATACCTTTCTGTATTATCATCTTTTTAAACACATACATCTATCTGTTTAACAATACATAAAGAATAAAATAATTATATGTTTATAAAGTTCTATAGCCCTAGCACCTACAACAGTGCCTGGCGCCTAGAAGATAAATAATTGCGAATTGGTTTAATTAACTTTTCTGATAACAGGCATATAATATATATGAAATATTTAGAATAAAGTATATTACAGACTGTAGTTTTGTGAAGAAAAAACAGAAAATAAGAAAACTTGATTATTGATTTCAATCCCTTATTTAAATTTTCAAATAATTTATATGTAGCAAATTTACTAGTTAAAATATAACTTCACTATTTATTAATGGAGAGAAAACTGGTCTGAGGCAGTGAAAAGATAAGAAAGTCAAAACTTCATGGGACGCCTGGGTGGCTCAGCAGTTTAGTGCCTGCCTTCGGCCCAGGTAATGATCCTGGAGTCCCGGGATCGAGTCTGGCATCGGGCTCCCTGCATGGTGCCTGCTTCTCCCTCTGCTTGTGTCTCTCTGCCTCTCTCCCTCTGGGTCTCTCATGAATAAATAAATAAAATCTTTAAAAAAAAAAATAAAACCTCTGGTAACACCATGAAAACCTTTATAGAAGTATACAGCAGGGATCCCTGGGTGGCGTAGCGGTTTGGCGCCTGCCTTTGGCCCAGGGCGCGATCCTGGAGACCCGGGATCGAATCCGGCGTCAGGCTCCCGGTGCATGGAGCCTGCTTCTCCCTCTGCCTGTGTCTCTGCCTCTCTCTCTCTCTGTGTGACTATCATAAATAAATAAAAATTAAAAAAAAAAGAAGTATATAGCAGATACACAGTAATACCAATATATAATGGAATATGAACCAACAATTAAAGTGAATAAGCTACATGTATCTTCAACACAGATGGCATACAAGCATAATGCTGAGAGAAGCAAAACAAAGAGTGTCATATGTAAAAGTTTTTAAAACAGTAACTAAGATATTTTAGGAGTAAAATTATAAAGAACAGCAAGGAATGACCATCTTACAGGTCAGATTAGTGGCTACTGCTATCAAAGAGGAGATGGTTATGACATGCAAGCAAGGTAGCTTGCTGGAGGACTGATAATACTCTAGTTCTTGACCTGGTTGATACTTTCACTTTAATAGACCATTTTAAAGTGTGCATTTATGTTCTACTAACTTTGGATATGTTTGTTACGTTTCACAAAAACTTTTTTTTTTTAAAGAATATGACACAAATGAACAAAAAGGACTTCAAAATAAACACAGGACCAAGAAAAAAAACAGGTTAAAGGGAAGATTAGTTAAGGAAAAGTTAGAAATGTTTTATGTCCAAAGAATTATGGAATCATAGTGTTAACATCTTAACAGAATAAAACAGATAGCCCACAGATCCCATTAAGTGACTTTCCCAGAGCTGAGATTCACTTTAGGACATGGATGTTTAACCTACTGTCAAGTCCTAGAAGGATAACCTTCAAGGGGTAAATAAACACAGGACCCTCTTGAAAAAGTATACAGAGGTACTTTGTTAAATGTCTGTAGTTTTCATCAGATTTTCAAAGAGTCCATAACCACTCAAATAATTATAACTTCCATTCCAAAGTCTTGGGAAGCCAAGCCTCTACGTAAAGACTTCATGATGGAGAAGATCATGGCAGAGTCCTCCAGGCTTGGACCCGCAGCAGGAAATGTCTAAGTATAAAGTGCCATCAACTCCCAAAATGAATCACTGAATTACATACCTCAGCCCAGAGGACATGTGTGAAGTCACCATCTATGGCTTATTAATTTGGATCAGCTCCACTGTGCTTTCCAAATGATACTTTACAGTTTTTACAAAGAATTGAAATGCAAGATGCCCTTCCCTTAACTCAAAGAAAGATGAAGTTGACTGCTAATTGTGTGTTGTACCACAGAAAAGAGTTAAAAATCTTAAAGCCTATAAATCCCAAACTCAACCCTCACCTTTTATTTTTATTTTTTTTTATTTTATTTATTTATTTATGATAGTCACAGAGAGAGAGAGAGAGAGGCAGAGACACAGGCAGAGGGAGAAGCAGGCTCCATGCACCGGGAGCCCGATGTGGGATTCGATCCCGGGTCTCCAGGATCGCGCCCTGGGCCAAAGGCAGGCGCTAAACCGCTGCGCCACCCAGGGATCCCAACCCTCACCTTTTAAATGCAATTTCTAGTACATGTATCCTGTGGATCCCAAATGTCAAAATAAATCCAGACTGTTTGTCCAGGAGCATATCATATGGCATTCTCTCCCTTGCCATCCAACACTCCATCAGAATGTGCCTGAAAGTTATATATAACCTTTGGACAGCCTAGATCTCAAACTCACATTAATCATTTGTAACATCAGACAAGACCTATCTAAGTCAACGTTATTTACATCTCCTGTGAAGGTAGACTACAAATATTTACTACAGAGAGATAAGGTTGTAAGGTCTCTAAAGAGCTACAGAATTCAAATTTTAAAACGTATAGAAAAATGTGAGAATAGTATCCTGCTTTTTCTAGTCTAGAATAGAGACTAGTATAGAAGAAAAACTAATCTTATAAAATTTAATAAATGCTTTACAGAAGCATTTCTGAGAATCTTTTATAGACCACTAATTACTATCTCTTAAGTGTTCCACTGTGTCTGAAAACACAAAGATGAGAGGTTCCCCCTCATGGTCACAGAGAATCAATATTGCCATCATGCCTCAAGCTCTCATTTACCATTCCGATGAATATTTAGTCTGAGGTAAAGCCAACTCTGTGGTGCTCCCCATCTCCCAGTATGCCTGGGCTTTTCTGACTCAACATAAGCCCAGCTCCTCAAATCCTTAGCTATTTAAGGCCCTGCAATCCCAAGTCATTCGTCAAATACAGTACCCCTTTTCTTAGCAGCAGTCTAGGCAGAAATTATACCCTGTATCTGCTGAATACCCATTTTGTTCTAGGATTGGACTGGAATCACCAGGCTGTGGAATAGACTGGTGTCCTAGGTGGGGGCCTCTAAATTCCTAAGTCATGACTTACAGTAAAAGGACAGAACTCCAAATAGTTTTCATAATCTTCATAATCCCAGGTTATTAGCTAACAATTGGACTGCTGGAAAGACTTTAAATTTTGAAAAGCAAAAAGTACTCTGGGCACATGCAAAGTGTGACCTTGACAGTATTGATCATGCTGAATAAAACTGTCCAAAAATGAAATGAACAAAGACCTACACTCCCCACTATAGATATATACCAAGAAAGAATGAATGGTCATTCTTCAGACTGTTCTGGAAGGAATTCTTACATAGATAAAGAGTTGGATGAGACTTAAAGGTCACCTAGTCTAACCTAACATCCTAGAAGATTTTAATGTGGTACTTCATTTAACACACAAAATGTGCTCCTTAAAAATGGTAAGAGAAGAAAAATCTTGCCAGTGAAGTCAAGATGCACATGAGATGCTTACAAAGAGAAGATCACTTTATGATTATGTCTGTGAAGCAATAGTTTAAGTGCATTTACTTTATTAGTGAACTTTTTTTTAATTGTTTGGGATTAAAATAAAGTACATGTATAGCAGAGAAAAGACTAAATTCCTTCTAAGTAAAAAATTATCTATTTGCTTCAAAATAAAAACTCCTTTAGCACATTGTAAAAGTATGGAATAAAAGGTCATAAAAGACATCCTGACAGTTTTTCTCCATTTCTTTGAACAGAGATGTTTACGATCTCAAAACTACAACACCAATTTTTTTGTAACCTAGCAATAAGGTATTCGACTTCTATGAATTTCTTACCTGAAAGACTCTGCTTGATATACCCTTACTACTAAGCAAGGTAGTGAGTTACACAGGTAATAGAAGTTTTTTCAAATACATACTAAATACTACAGGGGTAGCTGAATTTTGCCTAGTGTTAAGTTCTGAACTCAGGTAATAAAGCCAAAGTCAGGAATCACTGAAACCAACCCTTGAAAATCTCACAGAAAGGTACCTCACAGAAGACCAGTACACTATCTTCTGAAGAATGTTGGAACAGCTTTCTCCAGCTGACTATCAAATGAAGTGATTAGTCTATGTGCTGTTTTAAACACAATAATTGTATTTAATACAGCACCACTCACATTTCCCATTTTCTCTTACTTTTGGCGGTGGGGTGGAGGCAACTCTAGATTAAAAAAACAACAACAAATGTATTCTCATCTTTTCTACTCTTCCCCCATCCTAGTGCATATAAATGGAGTTGTATAAAGACTTGTACCATAGTGTAGGGTGTAATTCTGTGTGATAGTAATAGTACTAATAATAGGAATAGCAGAAGCAGCTATGGCAGAATTTGTCCAGTGAGGTCCAGCATTTCTTCCAGAGAAACAGATTTTAGTTATGTACACGACTGCCCAGAGGACAGACATTCCCAGATGTTACTACACCCTTTAGCTATTCCCTCCAGTGCTATTTGTAATTCAGTGACATAAAGGAAAGCGCTTGCTCTGCGCTTCCTCCCCAACCCACTTTCTGCAAAGTGGGGCAAAACAGTAGTAGTGACCAGTCTTGACCTATCAACTAGTATTATGCCAGGCTGGCTGGAAGGAATCTTGAGTCCCTGAATGACATGAGGGAGCAGAGCTACCCTGCCAACATGGTCCTGAGGATGAATAAAGTTCTATCTTATTCAAGCCACTGTATTCTAAAAAGCCTATATTCAATACCTTCTTTAGTCATCAGAATAACTGAGGTAAACAGGTAGGCTCAGAACCCTCATTTTTCAAATGAAAAGAGAAGTTTAGGAAGGTTAAGTAGCTCTACCAAGTTCAATAACTAGAAAGTGGTAAGGCCAATAGTAAAACCAAATGTATCTATACCAATAAGCACTTAACTTATATTGGCTCTCCAAGGAAGAGATTGGACACTAAAGCACTGCAATTGCAATGATCCCTACCCATGTAGTAACTTCTCAAAACTTTTCAGGTTTGGGTAGTGATGTTTAGACAAAAATGTAATTCATAGTCAAAAGATTATATATTGGAAAATTTAAAACATTAAATGAAATATAAAACAGTGTATCATTATTATTAAAAAAAAATCACTTACCTGTAAATGTCTGCTTCAGAATCAGATATACAATGCTGAATCTGGAATGGCTCTCAAAATACCATCTACTCCAATTTCCTTATTTTACAAATGATGAAATAAAAATCTTTAAAAAGTTATATAATTGACTTGAAAAAAGTTAAGTTTTCAAAATGAAATGTCTCTGGTTTTACAATGACTGTAAGTGGAATTACTTAACATTTAGATGGCTTGTAAAAAGGCTTTCTAGAAATAGCTACTTGGGCAGCCCTGGTGGCGCAGCGGTTTGGCGCCGCCTGCAGCCTGGGTTGTGATCCTGGAGACCGGGGATCAAGTCCCACATTGGGCTCCCTGCATGGAGCCTGCTTCTCCCTCTCCCTGTGTCTCTGCCTCTCTCCCTCTGTGTCTATGAATAAATAAATCTTTAAAAAAAAAAAAAAAGAAAAGAAAAAGAAAAAGAAATAGCTACTTATGGGACGCCTGGGTGGCTTAATGGTTGAGCATCTGCCTTGGGCTCAAGTCGTGATCCCAGGGTCCTGGGAGAGAGTCCCACATCAGCCCTGCATGAAGCCTGCTTCTCCCTCTGCTTATGTCTCTGCCTCTTTGTGTCTCTCATGAATAAATAAAATCTTAAAAAAAAAAAAAAAAAAAGAAAAGAAATAGCTACTTATGACAGTTAACCTTATGTGAACTGGGCATTATATATTTATTTTGCTTAATATAAATATGATATTTTATGGAGAAATACTCATTTTGTAAATAAGGGAGTACTATTGGGCAAGCAACACCACAAAACAAATATTCCATGTTAAATGGTCTGTTTGAGGCTGCAATGAAACAATGAACTTCATACCTTTAAAGCTAATTTAAAAATCTACTTCTACAAAATTCATGGTCTGAGAAGTCACCTTCTGTACTCTTACAAAGGAGGTAATGTCTCAAGCGGATGGAGGACAGAAACTAGTTAAGATATGTATATCTACAACCAGGCAAGGTAGCTTAGGTACAATACTAATACTTCCAGAATGCCAGAGACCCTATCTGTCCTGTTCATCATTACCTTATAGCAATATGCCTGGTATATGGTGGACACTTAATAGCTGCTAGATGAATGTTCCAAGAGCCTACTGACTACTTTTGTCATAAACAACAGTTAACAAAACTTACAAAAAATCCTTCCTTCTATTATGAAAGGAAAAAGAACTTTTGCATAAATGTATAAGAAGGATCCATACTGATAACGTTAAGAATATTACAAAAATCCAATGTAAAGTCCTTCCTACGGAGGGGGGGCGAAAAAAAAGAATAGGGAAGGTGGCTGTTGCTTCCTGCCCTGACCAAAGAAAATGAAATTAGATTCTCCACTCAGCTGAGTTACAGGGAAAAAGAAGTATAATGAATTTAACAGATAAGAAAGCTCAGAACCTAATGAAACCAGCAAAGAACCCAAAATAGAGATGCTTGGGTGGCTCAGCGGTTGGGAGTCTGCCTTTGGCTCAGGGCGTGATCCCAGGATCCAGGATCGAGTCCCACATCAGGCTCCCTGCGGGGAGCGTGCTTCTCCCTCTGCCTGGATCTCTGCCTCTGTGTGTCTCTCATGAATAAATAAATAAATAAATCTTTAAAAAAAAAAAAAACAATATAAATTCCAGAATGTGAAAGTACAATATTTTAAATAGAGGTAGCATAAGAGAGAGAGGGTCAGTGAACTAGTAGACTTGTGCAGCAATGTAAGCAACCTGCCACACCCACAACAGTCTCAGAAGGAGAGGCGAGAGGGAGAGGGAATGGAACACAAAATATGTGAGGAAACAAGAGCCCCAAAGTTCCAATTTGGAAAAAACAAATCTACAGATCTAAGAAGCCCAATGAGACATAGTAAAATAAACAAAGAAAGCTAGTCCTAGGCATATCATAATCAAACTGCTTAAAAAAAGAACAGAGAAAGAAATCTTGAATGCAGCCAGAGAAAAAGAGTTGCAAGAATATATAGGCTAGGAGACCACAAGACAGTAAAACTTTAAAGTATGGAAAGAAGAAAAATGTCATCCCATAAATTTCACAGCCAGCAAACTGTTCTTCAAGAATGAAGGCAAAATAAAGACATTTTCAATTAAAAGAAAACAATTAGTCTACAGGAGCCCTCAGTAAAAGAGGAGCTAAAAGAAGTTCTTCAGGCTAAAGGGAAATGACACTAGAGAGAAACTCTAATATACAAGAAAGATAAAGAATACTATAAATGGAAAATATTTAGATCAATATAAGAGACCATATTCTCTTAGACTGTTTCTTTAAAAAACATAGGACTATTTAAAGGAAAAAACGGTAACACTGCATCCTAGATTTTATTGTACAAGTGTATGTAACAGGACAGCAGCACAAAGGATGTGAGAATGAAAGCCCTATCCTGTTACAAATCTTATATTTTACACACTGTGATAAATACGAACTTCAAGTGGGCTGTGACATATGAAGGATACATTACGTGATCCGTAGGTTGTGACTAAATTGTGTTCACAACATACACATATATAAGATACGTGCACATACATACACATACATACACACACATCGTTTTCTTTCAGAACAGGAGGGGAAAATATTGCACAACTTGTTTTATGAAGCCAGCATAATTCTGATACCAAAGATTGAGCTAGTATGACCATGAAACTTCTCATGTGAGAAATATTTATTGGTATGTACCTTGTTCCAGGTACAACCTCAGTCTTTGGCTTCTTGAAGGCTTTGTATAACTGTTCCTTACCAACTTTCCTCTTTCACTAAGAGGAATCATCACACCACTGAGACTAATTTAGTTAGTTTTTTTTCCCTCAAGGCATTCCCTGGCTTCAAAGAACTCCAAATCTTCTTTTGAAACAATCCTGAAGTACCAGTGAACTTCTTACCACTAGAAGTTAAAGTGCCATGTGACCCTGACCAATCCTTCAAGGTTTTCCTATCACCCAGGGCTCTAACAGCACCAAACTGGGTCTAATCTCAGCTCTGCTTAAATAATCTGTTTATGCATGTGACCTTCAGCAAATTATTTAATTTCTCAAAGTTTCTACTTCTGTAAAAGGGGGATAATGGTGGTGCCTGGAATGAAGGCATCCTAAAGCACTTATTAGCACATTATCTGCCACATAAGCGCTTAACAGCTATGACCACCATTACCCTTTTAACAAAATCTTGTAATTCTTCTCCTTAATCTGGATTAAATATGCGACCAAACCGGTTATTTATCATCTACCAGTATGCTATAGTCCCTTTCTTTGTGCTTGTAGATCCAGTGCAACAGAAGAGAAAGGGGGAAGAGGAGAGGGAAGGACAGAGAGACATAGGGAATTACTTTCAGTTTAATGATATCACATTTCATAAAACACATCTAATTTTTCAAGAAATTAACCTTTGACAAAGGACAAATGCAATTCTTAAAATTATTCACCATGAAAATCCTTTTTTAAAATATGAAAAGGGTCAACAGCTCCCCATCAATCTCCACCTGGGGAGTCCTTAGCATTAGTGAACTTTCCTCTCTGTATATGTATGAAGGGCAGTCAGCCTGAGGGGAAATGGCAATGCAGTTCAAAAGGCACAGGTGAAAAAAAGATCCTTCAGCAACTGAAGGCAGAAGAATTCCTCCTTGTTTTCCTGTTCAGGTGTATCCTTATCACTCCCACCATGACTGCTCCATAAACCCAGTAACAAACAATAAGTTCTAGCTGTTGCTCAGAAACATCAAGAACAAAACGGTCTCAGGAAGTATAACCTATTATAAAAGCAGGTACAGGGTGTCACTCCATTTTTGGAGAAGGCACTACTGATTAGCAGCAAAAGGGAAGGGCCACAGCTGCTTTGGTCCAGACAAGGGAGGAATCTGGACTGGAATCCTATAGCAAGTCGCCAGCTCAGAATCAGGGAGATGTTCTCAGAGCTGTATGCACTGACCTTGCAGAGAATACATGTCTGTTCCAAGAATCAACTACACATGATATATGTACTATTATGGTTCAGATGTTGTCATTCTAGGCCACAGATAGGAAACCACTTTATTCCTAAAATCTGTGGTTACTCGGAAGAATTAAATCAATCACATCAATGTCAAAAGTTCAAAAAATAGTTTATCTGAATTTTAATTTCTGTCATTATTTTGTAAAATAAATGGAAATACAAAATAAAAATTCTTCGATCTATAGCTTTAGATTTGTGTATTTTGCTATATGTAAAGTATACCTCGATGAAGGAAAATAAACTTCAAGAGGAATATAAAAGAAACTCTTAATTTTGAAATATGGCTCTTAGATTTTTTATTTCAAGGACATGAATTATATTTAATTCTCTCTAGTTCCTGTATTTCCTCTAGAAAGGATCCAGAAAGTATTTATATGTTTCTTCTAACATTTGACTGAATCTGACTCTAACAAAGTAAAAATTGGTGAGCTGGGCCACTTTGGTCCAGTCTCCCTATCTGGTGTGTGACTTACCGCAGGTAGTGTGAGCCAGGTTGCCACAAGGCGGTTGTTGATCCAGCGATACCAAGATGGGCTTACAAACATCAAAGGTAAAAAGGGACCCAACATGAAAATGCTTCCAAAAAAGCTTCCCCAAAACAGAGTAAGTATAAAATAAATCCCCTTCCATGACACCATGATTCTGAAAGATAAAAAAGAAGAATATATTTTGTTACCATACATGTAACTGTCCAAATTGAGAATGCATAAAATAATTTTCCGTTACAGGGCTGCAGAAAAGGCTCTGATAAAGAACATAAGAGCTTGAATACCATAAAGGTGACCCTCTTACATGTCCTACAGGTCTAACAAACTTCCAGTACATTAGAAATTGATACTCTCAAAGTTTGAACAAAAAAAGCTGTCTTGTTTAAGAAGTCTTTGATTTTTTTATCTGGTTATTAGTATTAACATAAACCTGTAGAAGTTACCCAATACAAAACCTTAAAATATTCTAGAGTTTTTTTATATTCTACTATAAAAAGTAGATTTAATGGACCAAAAATTATAGAACAGCTTACTAACGGTAACTGTGCCTACAAGTGTGGGCAATTTTATAGATTGCATTAAATTTTTATAAAAACCTAGAAATGTTAATTCTTCACATTAGAACCTGAAAGTAATATCATTGAGCAACTGGTCTTAAACTGGCTTCTTCTTTACAAGCTGCAAGATTAAATAGAAGTCAAACTCCTCACTTTTCTGAACTATTTGCCTAAAGATTACTTTCAGGGTCCTCATAACCAGAATCACTTAACACTGACATTTTAAAATAAACTGTTGGGAACATGGTTTAAAATGAATAATCAAACATTTGATTTTATAACCTAAACTACATTAGAGCAAAAATACGGTTTGCCTCAGAATAAAACTGTGAGAATCATTAAAACTATGAAAATAATGGATTTAAAATTCTTATATTACAAAAGGTATTCCAGGGATCCAGACCTGTGATTCTTCTTAAATATTCAGAACAGGAAACAGAAATAAAATTTCAAATGTCAAAGTGCTTTAATAAATGTCAGTCAAACAATAAAACAGGTCAAATCCTTTAACACAGACTCAAATTTATCTGGGTACGGAGTATGTTTTTAATTCTCTAACAACACTTGACTGTGTGTACAAAATCCTTCCAAGCGCAAAAAAAAAACCCAATACCTGAGAACTGGTTTTTTTGCTAAACTCTAGATCTGAACTTCTAAGTGAGGGTGGAGAGAAAAACCACTGAAGAGCAATGGCTGAACGTGGGGTTCACCCATGGCCCAGAAAGCTGGTTGGTGCTCCATACCTTCAGCCTTGCTTTCTGAGGCCCAGGCTCGGCTCTCCTCTGCACTGAAAGAAGACATGAAAGGCATCTTCTCTCCAGTTTTTACATGAAAGCTTTTTTTAAACAGGAAAAAGACACTCAGCAATGCTGCTCCTCTACCTAAAACCCCATAAGGACCTCTTTTGCTCTGTTTGTTTCTGCCAATTAGCTGTTAGCTAGCTCCACTTAGACACTTACCCCTAACCTCCCCAAAATGCTGGGCTTCACACTGTATCTGTCCAAATCCATCCTCAGGCACACTTTTTCTTTACTTATTAAACTATTTCTCATTTCATGTGATTAAGCTTCTTTAACTATGTATATTTTTTCTTTCAAATATTGATCTCATCTAATAAAATCTTTTCATTTTACAGTGGTGAAGCTGAGAACCAGAAGAGTTATCATGGCTTACTTTCCTAAGTCTCCATAACCAGTTGGTAGCACCAAGTATTTTCTGCCCTCCTATTCTTCCACAATATTGTGCCACCTCCCGCCCACTGAGAGGCTGGAAATCAGAGACCTGAGTCAGCTTCTAAACATGTTTGTAAACATAGACTCACATATAAAAGGATGTGTTCCATGACAACACTGGGGCGCTACTCAGGCCAAGTCCAATCTAAAATTATTTTTATACCCAGCCCCTGCCTTTTTTCTAACCTTTCAACCTTTGTTCAGTGATTTAATAAACACACAAAAAGATTCCTCCTATGTGCAGGGCCCTATGCTAGTCACTTGGGGACATCACGGTAAGTACGACAGACATACCAAATCTCATGGCCTCTCTATCACCCACTTAGGAACTCTTCCCTGTATTTAATCTAACTTCCATTCTGTCTCATGGGTTTCACAGACAAACCTGGTTAACAGTTATGATAGCTACACATACTTCTTTAGAATAGCTAAAATTGAAAAAAGACAAAAAACCTGATGAGGAAGCAGAACAGTAAGAACTCACACACCCTGCTGGTGGCAATGCAAAGTACTTTGTATGCTCACCATAGAACCCAGCAATCCTACAACTGAATATCCAGGACAAATGAAAACTTACGACAACACAAAAAACCTGTACACAATAGTTTACAGCAGCATTATTCATAACTGCCAAAAACTGGAGGCAATGCAAATGGGGGGGGGGGGTGGTAAAGGGGAAATGGGTAAATAAATCCATAGATCAGATACCTCCAGTTTCTTGCTCAGGAAGGACACCTCTTTTCCTTCATAAAATGTCCTTATTTAATCACCTAATAATTGAACCATTAACTACCATTGATCTCACAGTCAAATAGGTATATGAAGAAATAATTGCAATTCAAAGTGATGCATGCTACAATAGAAGGTATAATGGAGCATGCAGTGTGTGTTAAGGATAGATCAAAGTAAGGCAGGGCAGCCTGGGTGGCTAAGCGGTTTAGCGCCATCTTCACCCAAGGGTGTGATCCTGGAGACTCTGGATCAAGTCCCACATCAGGCTCCCTGTATGGAGCCTGCTTCTCCCTCTGCCTGTGTTTCTGCCTCTCTCTCTCTTTCTCTCATGGATAAATAAATTTAAAATAATAATAATAATAATAATAAACAAGGCAGGATGAACTCTGCAAAAAGGGATTAAAGAAGGCATTAGACTCTTAGAGAATGTGAGGTTGGGGGAGGGACAGATTATTCCAATGATGTGAAACAAAACATACAGAGTCACAGAAATCTGAAACTGGGCTGCTTAATAAGCAGGAAATCATAACTCATTAGACATTAATGAGGTATAATGAACACACTGAGGAGCTACAAGAAATCACAAGAGCACAGGTCCTAGGGACAAAGTGCACACACCCAGGCCAGGACAGCCAAGAATATCACCTTTGGCAGGTCACCAAGAAAAAACCTAATGCCTATTCTCATATTTGGGGATAAATTATAATGATGCATATAAGCATCAATGCAATGAGTAAATAGATTGGTTTTGAAAAAAAAAAAAAAAAGAAAGAAAGAAACCTTAAGAGCAAAGAGCTCCTCTTCCCTTTAAAAAAACTGACAGTACACAGAACTTGCTGGCAAAAATCCTAGCACTGACAGATGCTGGTATCAGAGCGGTCTTTGAGCCAAGAGCATCTGATCTAGTTCCATAAGCCAAAAACCTGATGATCATAACCACATCACTTAACCTGGATGCTTACATATGAGGAGGCTGGGGAAAACTCTCCAACGCCTACTTTTTGAGCACCTAATATTTGCCAGGCACTTTACAGAAGGCTCTTAGTTACATGTTCAACATCTACAGATTCAAGTACGAATCAGCAGCTAAAAATATCTTTAACATGTAACTAATGCAAAATTTTGCTGAAACTCAAAATTTCACTACTCCAAGGTTGGGTGTTAAAAAACAAATCAGTTAGGTAGTAATAATATCTAGTCAACTGTCCAGGTCCCTAATCTCAATGGTCTTCTATTCTGTTTTTACTTACCTCATAAGCACTTGGTGAGGTAAGTCAGATGTATAGTGGACTTGTAAATTTGAGGTTTTAAAACGACCTTTACACTCTACTTTGATAATGTCAGATGTGTCTTAAAATAGGCACTTTACAAACATTTTCATCTAATCCAAACAAGAGCCTCAAAATTAAGGTATCAGTAATATCAGTGGTATTGCCAGGTAAAGAAATAAGGGACTTGGTTCCCCAATGCTATTTACTGACAGAGGTGAGATAAAGAACCTCTAACCAGGGGCACTCCCAGAAAACACAGTGGAGAGTTTGGAACTGGTACCAGAAAGATTTAAAGGAAAAAGCAAAGAATAAGTAATAAAAGTAGCAAAGAGTCAGGCATATTGTTTAGTAAGCCTTGTCTTCTCTGAAGAAAGTAAAACCAGGCTTCTGGACTGGGGGACACACAGTGGGATTCAGTAACTGTACATTCAGAGAATTCTGAACCTGAGACCCAATCTTCTCTCATTGGGCTTTCAGGTGGCTGGGAACAAGATTATCATCCTAGTCCAGTGCCCTGCAATAAAACTTCCTGCAGTGATGGAAATGTCCAGTAGTCATGCTGTCCAAAATGACAGCCATGCTCTATGTGGCTATTGTGCACTTGAAATGTGGCTAATTCAGAGGAACTGTTCATTCCGTGTGGGGAGTGGCTACTGGACTGAATAGCACGGCTCCAGACAGACTTCTAGAGCCCACTTCTCTGGGGATCTGACCAGACGTGAGGAAAGACGAAATATAGAAGAAGCACAGGGGGCTCCACCTGAATCACCCTACAGTGAGGCCCAGAGTTCATGGAAGCGTCACCTACATACAAGCTCCTAATGGCTTTTTTTTTTTTAAGATTTTATTTATTCATGAGAGACACACACAGAGAGAGAGGGGCAGAGACATAGGCAGAGGGAGAAAAGCAGGCTCCTAATAGGGAGCCTGATGCGGAATTCGATCCCCAGATCTGGGATCACGTCCTGAGCCGCAGATGCTCAACCGCTGAGCTACGCTCCTAAAGGCTTTTTAAGTCCCCTATTTTTTATTGTAAGCCATCTGAGAAAAGCCTTTAACATGACATTAAAGACTAAGACAAGAGAAAAGTATACCTGAGGGAAACAAACTATTCAGGAAGAAAAATACTATCTTAACATTTCAGAAAGGTAAGAAATATTGCATCTAGTAAACAAAAACATGTTCTTTGTTAAATAAAACAAAGAAAGGCGGGGGCCTGGGTGGCTCAGTTGGTTAAGCATCTGCCTGTGGCTCTGGTCATGATCCCAGGGTCCTGAAATCAAGCTTCATGTTAGGCTCCCTGCTCAGCGGGAAGCCTCCTTTCCCCTCTCCCCCAGCTACTCACGGTCTCTCTTGCTCTCTCTCTCTCTCAAATAAATAATAAAATCATTAAAAAAAAAAAAAAAACAAGAAAGGAAACATTCAGAGAATAAATGAGCTATTGGAAGGTGACAACACAGTAATGTTTAGCAAATATTAAAAACTCAAGAGTTGGAAAATAAAGCTGAGGAAATCTCCCTTAAAAGTCAGAAAGATAAAGAGCTGGAAAGTAGAAAGAGTATTGGAAGACCAAGACAAGAGGTCCCATATGCAAATCATACAAAAGCTAAAAAGAGAGGAATGAGGAATTGAAGAAATCGGGAACAAAATAATTCAAAAAATTTTCCCCAAAACTGGTAAACATGACATCCCACAATAACAGGGCCTGCTGAAAGCTAGGATAATAGGTGAAACAGATGCTCACTAAGGCACAGCACTGTCCGTTTCAGGACAGGGAAGACAAAAGGACATTTTACAAAACTTCTAGAGAGGATATAAACAGATCACAAAGGATGAAAACTTAGATTGGCTTTGGACTTCTCACTAGAAATAGATCTTAACAGCAGTACCAGAAGCAGGATGAAAACAGAACAATGTCTACAAAATCCTCAAGAATATTATTCTATCCAGTTATCTATAAGTCAAATATATGGATAGTACAACATCATCATCATACATGCAAGATCTCAAAGCTACCTCCCATGGAATCTTTTTTCAAGAAACAATTTGAAAATGGGCTTCCCTAAAACAAAGGAATAAACAAAGACTAATGGAGATGAAACGTGGGAAATGAGAGATTCCATATACATGAGAGATCAAGAGAATCTCCAAGATGATCATGAAGAAAGATCCTCAGATAACAGTCCTGTACAAGACAGAGAAGGCGTCCAGTCCAAATTGGGGATGCGTGACTCAGAAGAAAGACCCTTTGAAAGCTGTATCACCAAATTCCTTGATCCTAAACAAACTATCTTTTTGAGCCAAGGACAGAATGCCCATGTGAATTTTGGCATAGATTCTAATCTGCACTTGGCTTCTTTAACGCATTCTGATATTATTCCTGCAGCCAGCTGATCATACGCTTTTTATCTAGCTGATTATACTCTTTTTATCTATTGTAAATACTCTGCTTTGAACTACTCCTGAGAGATGCAGGAAGGCACAGAGAATTTAGGAGGAGCAAATATATTCCTATCAGACAGCTGGACCCTGCAAAGTCCAGTGAGATGCCATTGACTGTGGTGCACTCTAGACTGGTTTTTCAGGACTCATTTATATGCATGAATTTGCCCACAACCTTCCCCAGATGTGAATCTAGTCTATGTTCTGGAGTGCTCAAGTCAGACTATAACCCAGATTTTCCACATCATAATCTAATGATAGATTATGCTTACTTCAAGTTTTTAAATATATATGTACATACATATATTGAAGATATATATATATACACACACACATATGGTAAACATTTTTATTATATTTTATTTAAATTCAATTAGCCAACATATAGTACATCATTAGTTTCAGATGTAGAGTTCAGTAATTCATCAGTTGCATATAACACCCACTGCTCATCACATCACATCACATGCCCTCCTTCATGCCCATCGCCCAATTACTCTATCTCCCCACCCACTTCCCCTCCAGCAACCCTCAGTTTGTTTCCTATAGCTAAGAAGTCTCTCATGTTTTTTTTCCCCTCTCTGGTGATAAAATTTTAAAGAAAAATAATGACTACCATAAAAGGATAATAACTGTCATAGACGGAAGCACAGGAGACTTCTAACACTGGTGATATTCTATTTCTTAAGGATGATGGCTACTTATATGTTCACCAACAAAGACATTTAGAATAATGTTCTTTATGCAGTACTCTTGCAAGCTAGATGAATAAATATTTCACACTCAGGCACAATCACACTGATTGAGTTCTTTCATAAACATAGTGAAATATGTATGAGCTGATTAATTTCACTTAAATCCAACAAAAATTTTAAGTCCCTGGATGTGTGTTAATTTGCATGACCTGATTCTGATGAACATTTCTGCATTTTTCAGAATTTAGTAACATACACACATCTGTCTTGCCTGATGAAATGGTTTGCTGCCTTATTCCCCACAGAGAACTGTATTTGTTCTCCTTTTGAGTCTCAAAAGACAGAGGCTCATAGCTAAATTTAACATTCAATTCTAGAAGCAAAAATTTGGGTTATTATCATCTCTTTCTCATCCTATAATCTTTATTCTTACTGGTATTATCATGTATGTCTTTTATTGTAAATCACTTTAAATTCTTTTAGGAAGCAGACTACTAATTAAAAATAAATCTAAAAGAGGGTGGCTGGGTAGCTCAGTTAAGCTTCTGCCTTCAGCTCAGGTCATGATCCCAGAGTCCTGGAATCGAGCTCTGCTTTAAGCTCCCTGCTTGGCAAGGGGTCGGCTTCTCCTTCTGCTCGTGCTCTGGCGCTCTCTCAAATAAATAAAATCTTAAAACAAAACAAAACAAAAAATTTTTAAGACTGTCACCATTGGTGACCTTATTTACCTTTACTTATTTTACTTAAAAAAAAAAAAAAAAAAAAGCCTCAGGTTGCCTGGGTGGCTCAGTAATTGAGCACCTACCTTTGGCCCAGGGTGTGGTCCTGGAGTTCCGGGATCAAGTCCCACATGGGCTCCCTGTATGGAGCCTGCTTCTCTCTCTGCCTATGTCTCTGCCTCTCTCTCTGTCTCTCATAAATAAATAAATAAATAAATAAATAAATAAATAAATAAATAAAATATATATTTTTTAAAAAGTCTCTACTATAGTGTCAAGAAATCACTAGAAAATTTAAGAATTTATGTTCACAAAATATTCTGAGGACAAAACAGTATTCTCCCTTAATAAGCAAATTACCAGAAGACACAAGTTAACAAAAATAAACCAACAAGAACATAAAACACCTTTCCATATCACCTAAGCATTCATGAGGCAGGCAGAGAAAGCTGAAAGGATAACATATAAAGTTTGTTCTGGCACTTTTACCTGTTTGGGAAAAAGAGAGTAACAGAGAGAGCAACAATAGTTTCATTCTTCCTAAAGCAGCTCAAGACAGTTAATACTCTCCCAGATACTAGAAGAAGGTGCAAGGTAAGCAGGCATTCTAGTTAAGATCATTTACTTAGATGAAATAAAACCACAGTTTAACAATTCTGATAAACACAACAGAGAGTTAAAGAGAAGAATGGGGTCAAACCCCAGATCTACCCAAAATGAAGCTAGAAGAACTTTCAACAATCAACAAAACAACTAGATTTCAGTAAATAAGTCTGCTAACTCCCTTTGGTGGGGAGAGGGTCCACTGGGAGTTCTTAGCACTGTACAAGGACATTCAGAGTTATGTCAAAATGGCACAATTTTCTCTTATTAAAGTTTAGTGAGAGAAGAAATTATCTGTGTAAATGTTCAAACATAGTTCTCTAAATCCTGATGCAATTCTTTTACTTAAATGTACTTTAAAAATACCTAGAAAGAATATATTGTATGATTCTATTTGTCTTAAGGTCAAAAACAGAAAAAATAACTTATAAGATTAAAAGTTACATTAATGGTTATCCTGGGAGGAAGGGGCACCAGGGGCCTTCAACAATTTTAGTAGTACTGTGTTTCTTAATTTGGGTACTGGTTACCATGTGGTGTATTCACTTTACAAAAATTGAGTGAGTTACACATTTGTGATTTATGTACTTTTCTATATGTATATTTCAATAATATTTACCCAAAAATGTTATATATGTAATAATTTAAACTAGATACCTGGTAATTAATCATTTACATGTATGCAGTCCTCAGAAAGAGAATACAAATGGTCAATACACATAAAGAAATGTTCAGGTCCCCTGAGTGGTTCAGTCAGTTGAGCATCCAACTCTTATTGTTTCAGCTGGGATTGATCTCGGGGTGGTGGGATGTAACCCCACACATGTGGAGCTCCATGCTCAGCAGAGAGTCTGCTTGAGATTCTCTCTCCCTCCTCATGCCCGTGCCTCTCCCCCAATTCGCAGCATGCATTCACTCTTTCTCTCTCTCTCTCTCTCTAATTAATTAAATGTTCAACCTATTCTCAGGAAAATGCAAATTAAAACAAACAAAAGACCATTTTTTTTCTCATCAGATTGTCAAAAATGTCTAAGTTTTCCCTTTGATAGTCTAAAAATTATTTGTTGGTGTCTCTGCTTTCACAGCTGGAAGAAAGATAAATTTTAGAACACAAACTGGTAAGTAACTTATAATAACACATATAAGCCATAATTCTGAATACATTTATCATCATGAATTCCTTCTCAGTATTTACCCCAGAGAAATAATCAACTGCATGTACAAAGATGCTTCAATGCAGCACTGTCTATAACCAAAAAATCAGAAATATAAATGTCCACTGATGGCAGAAAGAGCTAAACTGAGGTGCAGTCAAGCTTATGAAACACTATGCAGCTGGTAGAAAGAATGCGGTCAAGCTTTATTTTCTAAAATGAACACTTCTCCAAGAGGTATTGCTGAGTGGAAAAGAGTGTGATACCATTTTTGAAAGGGGGGAACCACATCCCTAGGGGGAAAGAAAAAACATCTAGGCTATATGTTTTGGGTTTGTTTTTTTTTAAGATTTTATTTATTTATTCATGACAGACACAGAGTGAGAGGCAGAGACACAGGCAGAGGGAGAAGCAGGCCCCATGCAGCGAGCCCGATGTGGGACTCAATCCCAGATCTCCAGGATCACACCCTGGGCTGAAGGCAGCTCTAAACCGCTGGGCCACCAGGGCTGCCTTTTTTTTTTTTTTTTTAAAGATTTTATTTATTTACTCATGACAGACACAGAGAGAATGAAGGGCAGGGGGCTATATGGTATATATAAATAAATGCAAATACAACTAAGTCTGTCTATAAGGACACACAACATTTCCATGGCCCCTCTATAAAGATGGAAGAGGCTGTGACCAAGGATGATTGTCAAAGAGAAACAGACCTTTCTGTAATGTTTTAGAAAGAGACATTTCCATTTGATACTTACAAAGTAAAAAGGGAAGAAGGGAAAAGGGAGATGGAAGAAGGAAAAAAGAAGCAATGTCAAGGTAGTCAAAGTAAGTCAGCTTGTCAGTAATGCCAGTAATGCCTGGTGCTCCATGATCCCATAATCAAAGTAAAAATGATTAAATGTTGAGGTAGTAATACCTCTTAGCCAAATTACTGTTTGTCATACTTCAAACTCAAATTTTCACTAATTAGAAACATACATTGAGATAGAAATGATATAAAGTACCCCAGGGTAACCTAAAAACTACACTGGCACCCCCAAGATCTGTGGTCTAACAAAGGTCACTCAAAACCGCCATTCAATTTATTTTATAGCATTTACCTATAAAATAAGTTTAAGCTCCATTTTGTTTTTCTCTTCATGAGACACAGAGGTAACCACTAAAACGTGCAAAGGGACTAAGGGATGGAGGTATACAGACTATCAGAAAGCAAGCAAGGAGTTTCCTAAAATTCTTCATATACACAAAATAAGAGCCCATGAATTTATGTATGTAAAAGTCTCATAAGGATAAAGTAGAAGCAGAAAGCAGCTATTTCAAAAGTTTCTAAAAACAGAATGTTCATTTCTGACTCTCCCCATGGCTACTTTAATCAAAAGCATACTCTTAAAAAGACAGAAAAAGGGAAAAGTTAAAATAGCTGTCTAAATTTACCAAGTTATTTTGATCATTTAATTCTGATCATTTAAACAGAGAAAAGTACCATTAGAGTCATTTCACGGTCATTAAAAACCCATATACCAATATCTGCACTATTAAACACGAACCATCTTCAGGCAAGGTACTACAAAGAATAGTAGCATAGAGTCTTTGCAGTCCTTGGCCATATCATCTAGGCAGAGCAAGAACACATGTGGAAAGGAGGGAGAGGAACAATACAAGGAAGTATGTATTAAATGCCAAATTCATGAAAATTCAGTAAGTCTGACAACCAGTTTGTAAAAATGGTTTAGTCTAGAACTATACTTTAGATCACTGAGCTTTAAACATCTTTCCATTTCACAGATGATTCTCTCAGTATACTGATGAAGAAAGTAGGGAGCAGGAAGGTCAAGGGACCTGACTTGCACTTCTGGTGGCACAGCCAATGGCGATGGAGCTAAGCTAAGACCTGCCATCTCCAGTTAACAGCTTAGTATTCTCTACATTAGAAGAGAATCACAGATGTTGAAGGCCACCAACTAAAACATGAAGAAGGGGGATCCCTGGGTGGCGCAGCGGTTTGGCGCCTGCCTTTGGCCCAGGGCGCGATCCTGGAGACCCGGAATCAAATCCCACATCGGGCTCCCGGTGCATGGAGCCTGCTTCTCCCTCCGCCTGTGTCTCTGCCTCTCTCTCTCTCTGTGACTATCATAAATAAATAAAAATAAATAAATAAAAAATAAAAATAAAAAAAAATAAAACATGAAGAAGGAATTAAGATGCAAACAAGGTCTGGGCTTAGAGGAAGGATAGCAATCAGTCAAGCGAGAACAAAGAGAAAGGCAAAGAGGCCACCGCTGAACATTATTCTTCATGGCGCACACTGTGCAGTGACTGGCTTAGTCAAGAGAAAGTTTTTCCAAAGTCTCAGGATTTCTGTTGGGTTTTGTTTCTTCCAAATTGTCTCAAACAAAATGAATTATTAACAGCAAGCATTTTTAAAAAATGAAAATGCCATTAATTCTTTTTTGTGTAAGTGGCAAGCACACTCACCATATTTCAACAATTTCCTGTTGTTATAAAAGGTTTCCTTATAAGATGTAGAAGTTAAAACCACATACACCCACACTAAGTGGAACACTATTATATGAAACCATTTCAGAAAGACTGGTTAGTACAACTCTTGTATCTCTTACCTGTTATTCAAGAAACTACCTTCCTTGTTCAAATTACTAGAGTACTCAGAATGTTAGAGTACTATATAACCCAGCAACTCCATTCCTAGATATATATATATCTAAGTGCAGTGCAAACAACCCAAATGTGTCCTTCATTTGATAGAAGGATAAACAAAAGGAGTTTAGTCATCAGTGGCTATCCTTCAACAAAAAAAAGGAAGAAAAAGTACTTGATACATGCTACAACACAGGGAACTTTGAAAATATTAATACTCAGGGGGGATCCCTGGGTGGCGCAGCGGTTTTGCGCCTGCCTTTGGCCCAGGGCGCGATCCTGGAGACCCGGGATCAAATCCCACATCGGGCTCCCGGTGCATGGAGCCTGCTTCTCCCTCTGCCTGTGTCTCTGCCTCTCTCTCTCTGTGACTATCATAAATAAATAAATTTTAAAAATAAAATAAAAATACTCAGGGGATCCCTGGGTGGCTCAGTGGTTGAGCTCCTGCTTTCAGCCAAGGGTGTGATCCTGGAGACCCGGGATCGAGTCCCACATCGGGCTCCCTGCATGGAGTCTGCTTCTCCCTCTGCCTGTGTCTCTGCCTCTCTCTCTGTGTCTCTCATGAATAAATAAATAAAATATTTAAAAAAAGAAAATATTAATGCTCAGTGAAAGAAGACAGTCACAAAAGTCCACATATTGTAGGATTTCATTTATATGAAATGTCCAGAAGAGGCAAATCTCGAGATTAGTGGTTCCCTAGGGCTGCATGCAGATGGAATGGGAGTGACTGCTAATAAGTAGGAAGTTTGTTTGAGGGGTAAAAGAATGTTCTGAAATTAGACAGCAGTGATGACTGCACAAGTGAACAATCTAAAACCACTGCTTTGTACACTAGTCTTTAAATGGGTGAATTGTATGGGTATGTGGATTATATCTCAAATTTTTTTTAAAAAGTTTATTAGTTGGGAGATTACCAAGACACAAACCACTTTACCCCAGAGGCCATGAATGTTGAAGGAAAAGAGAAATTATAAGAATAACTACCACCTCCGAAATTAAAGAAAAGAGCATATCCAAGCAAAGCTGGGCATACAAAAGGGGGCCAAAAATCTAGACAAGGAGCATGTCTTTGCTGAACAGAAAAAAGCCTTCACAGACACACATCAAAATGTTACCAATAACTATCTTTGTGTCGTGAGACTATGATTTTTCTTCCAAATTGTGCACAAGAAGTCTTATTCTCACATTATAAAAAAAATCCCAGCAACATTTATTTCAAAAGGAAAAATAAGGAGCCAGGATTTCTTATACTAAGGGACTGGAGAGGTCCCATTAATAATACACTACTGAAGACAGAGTCAGCCACTGATGAGAAGCATCAAATGGGGATTTCATAATATTGAAACACTGGCCCGGTGCTTTTCATATGTAAAGTATGCTGATATTCTGACATCAGTAACTGGTATTCAGTAGAAGTTATAAAAATACCACTGTTTTAGGGTGGCATCTAACAAATGTTTTGACTGGACAAGAGTAAGATGTTTTTCTTCCTGTTTTCCATTACAGTTCTTCAAAACAACATAAACTCATCACATTTCTAAAATGTGTAGTTGTATTATCATCTTTAATAAAAGATATTTTACAAATTCATATAAACTGAACAAAAACACTATCATCTTGTCAAAGTCAACTATCATTCACAGTAATTTTTTCTTTTAAGAGATACAAGCAAAATGAAAAAAATATTTGAACATTTCCTTTCTACAATTTATTCTTCACACAGCAAAGGGTAGTTTACCCACATATGGTTCATGAAATATATTCAAAGGTTCAAAAAGCCTAAAATTGTTTTTTTTTTTTTTCAGAGAGGATCCCTAACTTATATTAGAGGGGTTTGTAATTCAAACAAAGACAAGACACTACTGGTTTAGAGAAATAATTTAACAGCAGCCTAAAATGGTCTTCTGTTGTAAAGGAATTCTGGAGACATTCTTAACTCTCAAGAAACTATGCTGTGTAATTTTCATTCATGAAACACATTTATCAGGTATCTGGGCAATGAGGCTGAACCAAGGATAAATCATACAACAACACTACTCTACAAAAAAACTTTAAGTTGTGAAGTCAAAAAAGCCACAATATTGTAAGCAAAGGCAGAAATATTATATATTATACTATTTAATTTATATTCATACCAGGGTTTGTTTTAAAAATATTTAAGATATCTTTATTATTTAATACCCTACAATATGAATAGAATCAAATAATCTTGAGTCAAGGTATTTCAGAGTGAATTTCATAAACACTGCTGTTATTCATACATTGTGGAATTCTGAGTGAATGCTACAAATGTATAAAACATTTTTTTCTAGCTTCTCCTGAAAAACAATGACTGAGATTTGGTTCATGTGTAAAAGTCTATTTTGTACAAATAACAACAGGGTTAATATCTGGAACATCTGTTTTGCTATTAAAACATTACTTCTATGACCTTTTTTTCCCTAGACTTGCAAAAATCAAAATAAGTAACAGATGGAGAATGACCCTGGAACTCTCTCCATGCATTTTAAAGTGTTTCATGTAACATGTTCTTGCCATTAATAAAAACACAGGTGGAGAAATGAATATGAATGCCAATAAAAATATTTGATAACAGAAGCTCATGAAGACTTAACAGCAATTAATATTTATGGGATTTTAAAAATTATTTATAGAACTTATAGAGGTAACTACTCTATTTGATGAGCAAGGAGGTAGTTTTCAGAACAGTATAATGCATAAAATAATATTGAAAGACATCTTTGAAAATTCAATTTAAAAACCACACTGAAAAAAACAAAAAACAAAAAAAAAACACTGCCTATAAAATCACCTATCGTGAAAAGTCAGAGTTCTGAGATGCTTTAGAGATCACTTTAGTACACTGGTTTAGAAACATTTTGGCAATAGGAACTTTCATTCAAAAATCTCACCAAAAATCTCGTAAGTAAAACACAACAGAACAGCTGTGGTTCAGGACAGTCCCCACCCCAGACCCAACCCATCACCTTCACCTCGGCCTCTAACATCTAAAGGATGTTAAAGAACATCTTTTGGAACCATTGGTCCAAGTAAACCCTTCTTATCTCTGATGAGGCAACAGAGACTCAGATTCACTTTTTCTTAGTGTTAAGAGAACTCCCCATCTACACTGCCTACTGGTTTGTTTTCTCTTCAGATGATGTTCATATTAAGTCAGTCACAAACTCACATAATCCTTGAGACAGAAGGGGCCTTAAGGCAGGCCAGAAATTCTCACTCTCAGTTGGGGCTCTCCTCTATTTCACTCTGCCTCTTTTTTTCAGAGATTATTAAAAGACACAGGAGAGAGAGAAATACTCTATCAAATGATTTACATACAATATTCCTATTCTCACCATTCTGAAAAGTAGGTAAAAGTATCCCCCTTTTATAGCTGAACAAAGTGAGCTCAGAAACACTCAAACATGCCCAAATTTAACTGTTAAGTAGCAGAGCTAGAATTTAAACCTGCATCCATTTAACCCTAAAGCATGTGCTCTTTCCAATTAACCACTTTACATTTGCACAGGACAAATGCCTATTTGAAAAGAAAGAGTAAATCTATGGTCCAGGCAGAGAAAAACACACATATGGTCTCCAAAATAGTATTAAGGTAATAGGCGTCCACTAACATGAGCATCCTAAGATAGCAGCACCGAAATGGGGTTGTGAAGAATAAAGTTGACAAGGCTTTAAGAAAAAGGAGAAACAAAATAAGCATAAGAGCAACAAAACAAAGCCAGATTTAAATTAATGAGGCATAGCTGCTGAGTGTAGGGAAAGATTCACAAACACATATTCAGGAAATCAACACCAAGAAATGGAATCAATGCATTTAAGCACAAGAATGGAGTCCAAAAAAGAAAAAGAAAAAAATTAGTCAGAAGGCTGCCAGAAGAAAGTTACACTCTACTTAAAACAAAAATATGCACCAGAAATATGCCTTTCAGATGCTTAACACAACTCTACTAGAGTATCAGTTCTTCATGCAAAGCCTACCACTGAAACAAACAAAATCTAGGTCCTTCCTCTGTAACGTAATTACCCTTGATTACCTGGAATCTTAATGAAAAAAGAACTCAGTGTATAGGCTAAAGTCAAAAGTCTCAAAGTTTAGTTATCTCAGAATTCCATATAAAACTTCAGAAACAACAGGGGACACTAGAAGCTACAGGGGACACTGCTCCCTCAAGAAATTAAATAACACAGCGGCGGCTGGGTGGTTCAGTTGGTTAAGCATCCAACTATTGATTTCTGCTAAGGTCATGATCTCAGGGTCATGGGATAGATGTGCCCTCCGCACCTCCCCTGCCCCCGTAGGGGGGAAAGGAGTCTTGTGTTCAGCAGAGAGTCTGCTTGAGATTCTCTCTCCTTCCCCCTACTCATGCTCTCTCTCTAAAATAAATAAATAGGATCTAAGAAAGAAAGAAGGGAAGAAACTAAATGACATAGTACAAAGGAATTTAAACTGGCTTGTGCTGGAACTACTTCCTATTGTGTTCTACTGCAAGCACCTCTGGAAACATCAGATTGTTTTAGAGGCGGTTGAAACTGAAGGATAAACTGAATGTCAAATTTAACTATATTTTGGAAATAATCACTTTTGCACACAACACAAGCACATAGGGTAGAATACAAAATTCTCATGGAACCTACAATCCAGCAGGGGAATCAATACTCAAAAAAGTAAACAGTGATATTGTAATAAGGTTATGAATAAAGCCAAAGCCTTTGGTTTTGGTTGTGTGTGTGTGTGTGTGTGTGTGTGTGTGTACACTAAGGGATAAGCAAGTAGAGACAGGAGCTGGGGAGGGCACATGTGTGGCATCCTAGGTCTCACAGGCAGCTAGGTGTTTGCTGGGTTCAAGAACTGAAATAAGATCCAGATCAGAGTATTTATTATGATAATATACCAAATGCAGAGTATTAAAAAAAGGACTATATTCTCTTTATAATCTTGGAGGAGGAGGATGCTGGGCTTTTTAGTTAACCTGGATCCACTGCACCTGCTATATAGTTTACTTTCCTTGATGCACTTTCATTTGACCCTTGTGACAACCTGTGAGAAAGGTAGGGATTTTACAGATGAAAAAAATGGGTTTGTGCCCAAGGCTCAAAGCCAGAAAATGAGAGCTCTGGCAGTATCTCTGAACCTAACTTCCTCTGGTTATTACACACAAGTCCACATGTCTACTACCTTCCATGCTATTCAGAAAAAAGTCTCTGAGAAGCTTCATTAATGAGAGGCTGCTCTATGTCAGAGACAGGGCCAGAGGTTAAAGGTACACTGTGCTGTCATTCCACCACAGAGCGTCCCTTAGCCAATCAATTATCTCAGAACGAGTAACCCCAATATATCTGGGTACCTCTACAGCAAGCAACAAGTCAAGAATAATATGCAGTTAACTACCTCATTTAAAAATGAAAAATGTTTTCATACAAATTTTTAGAAAAATCACAAAGCAGAACTTTTACCTAACTATACCATTGGGCTCATTCTCCTCTTAGAAGTTATGAGTAACAAGCACAGCAGAGCAACTCACAAAACCTGGGATTCCTGTTCAAGCTCTATTAGTAACCACACTTGTGTCATGCTGCAAAAGTTCTGTCCAACACTGCCCTCTGCCCTTTCACCCCACCCCTCATTTTCTTTGCCTATATTTGAATACTGAGTCTGGATCATGGTTCTGCCTGGGGCAGTACATGCCCTTAAGGGCATTTAAGAAATCTATTGAGCTGTTTTCTGTGGGGTTTTTTGGTTTTGTTTTGTTGCATAATCATAGCTCATATTATATTTTAAATTATTTTCCTTTATATTACACTTAGGGAATTATGTTGATTTAATTATGATTATGTGAGTTAAAACTTTCATTAACTATTAATTTTATTTCAGGACACTAAAGACAGTATTACAAAATATTTATTATGAAAAGGGGGCTTAGGGTTAGATAGAATTAGGACTTAATTGACTAGAAGAGGGCGCTGGGTGGCTCGGTGGTTGAGTATTGGCCTTTGGCTCAGGTTGTGGTTCCAGGGTCCTGGGATCGTCCCACATCGGGCTCCCTGTGGGGAACCTTCTTCTTCTTCTGCCTATGTCTCTGCCTCTCTGTGTCTCTCATGAATAAATAAATAAAAATTTTTTTTAAAAAAACTGACTACAACATCTCAAAGGTTCTCTTGGTTCTGTAATTTACTGCTTATATTAATATTTTGAACACTAATAATAAGACAAAAAATAGTGATAAAGATACCATATATGAAGATTTGTGAGCAAGAACAGAAACTTCTAAATCTGCTTCTGCCCTTGATTAAATAATTAAATTTGTAGGAAAACAACTATATACTATTGTCTAGGATGTTATATATCAGAATACTGTGTACTTCACTTTTTTTTTTTTTAAGATTCTATTTATTCATGAGAGACACAGAGAGGGAGAGAGATTGAGAGAGAGAGAGAGGCAGAGACACAGGCAGAGGGAGAAGCAGGGTTCCTGCAAGGAGCCTGATATGGGACTCGATCCCGGATCCCGCGATCATTCTCTGAGCTAAAGGCAGACAGACACTCAACCTCTGAGCTACCCAGGCATCCCTGTGTACTTCACTTTAAAGAAAAAGATTAAAACATCCCAAGAATCACTATTATGTTAGAAGGCTTAGAAAAACAAGTTCAAAAGAAAGCCCTAGGGTTAGCAAAGATTCAGCCCATATGTCCCAATCATCAATTTCAAAAATTACATTTTGTGAAATGAGCATAATGTGAAATGAACCCTGAAATATTACAATAAAGTTAAATAGATCGGGATACTCCTCCTTCCAAACCAAAACAGAGAAATTTCTGGGACGCCTGGGTGGCTGAGCGGTTAAGCGTCCGCCTTTGGCTCAGGCCGTGATCCTGGAGACCCAGAATCGAGTCCCACGTCAGGCTCCCTGCATGGAGCCTGCTTCTCCCTCTGCCTGTCTCTCTCCCTCTCTCTCTCTCTCTCTCTGGGTCTCTCATAAATGAGTAAATGAAATCTTTAAAAAAAAAAACAAAAAACAAATTTCTGACACATTTCCAAAAAACTTACCAGAAATTATTAAAACATAAAGATAATGCTTTGAGAATCAACCTTCCCGTTCCGAAAGCTTTGGTTGAGGGGGTGGGGGAGAACATCTAGATATCAAGATGACATGATATCTCGTTATCAAACTATTCTAAAGTCACTGAACTATATTATTTATAAAATATAATCCAAAAAATTGATAGGGAAACCTACTATGGGCCAAGCCACACACACACACACACACACACACACACACACACGCATGTGCATATGTATTTATATATTCATATATATCATCACATTTGATTATTGTAACAACTCTTCAAGGTAGATAGTATTATTCATTTTTTTCTCTGAGGAAGAAAAGCCTAAAAGACTAAATAACAGAGATTTCCAGCAATCGGGATGCTATGGAACAAAGCCTTTCAAAAATAAGCCTAAAATCCTCTAAGCAAGGAGGAAAAAAGCTAAAGATTGCACAAAGTTGGGATGGCTGGGTGGCTCAGCAATTGAGCATTTTTGCCTTAAGCTTAGGGCATGATCCCAGAGTCCCAGGATCGAGTCCCACATCAGGCTCCCTGCATGGAGTCTGCTTCTCCCTCTGCCTATGAGTCTGGCTTTCTATCTCTGTGTGTGTGTGTCTCATAAATAAATAAAATCTTAAAAAAAAAAAAAAAGGTACAAAAAGTTGACTCTAGAGAAGACCCCAGTTAAGCCTCATCTATTGACCTAATATTATGTATGAGGCTATTTTTTATCAAGTATCTGAAGCCTCTGCCAAGCACTTTCACATGCTATCTTACTTAATGTTTCTTATATTTTATCTTAGTTGATATCACATTTGTTAAGATTTTTATCATGTGATTACATTAACATATATATATGTACACCAACAGAAAAAAAGTCAACTTAAAAAAGTTTAATTGCATTTCCTTAACAGCATGATGTAGAAAGTGGCTGATAAAGAATATTTCTCCTGAACTGCATTTCCATTTTTTAAAAAAAAAAATTTTTTTAAGTAGGTTACATGCCCAGTGTGGAGCCCAACATGGGGCTTGAACTCATGACCCTGAGATCAAACCTGAGCTGAGATCAAGTCAGACACTTAACTGACTGAGCCACCCAGGTGCCAGGCACTCCCTTTTCTTGTCTTTGGGGGTCTTTGTTTTTAATTCAAATTTTAGTTACTTAACATACGGTGTATATTAGTTTCAGGTGTACAAAATAGTGATTCAACACTTACAGAGAACAGCTGGTACTCATCACACAAGTACACTCCTGAATCCCCATCACCTATTTCACCCAGTCCCCACCCACCTCCCCTCTGGTGACCATCAGTTTGTTCTCCATAGTTAAGAGTCTGTTTCTTGGTTTCTCTCTCTCTCTCTCTCTTTATCTTTTTCCCTTTACTCATTTGTTATGTTTCTTAAATTGCCATATAATTCACTCATGTGTGGAATTTAAGATGCATTTCTTTTCAATGCCACAGAGTATGCTTTTAGTTCACAAAATAACATTGTAGAAACACCTTAGTCCTTTGATAGTTCAAGTTTCTTACAGAGATTCTAATTAAACAACTACAAATTTATCTTTTCTAAAACATCAGGAAGTTCTCTTGGTAAATCACCACTTTAAAAATTCAAGTTATTATAACAAATAAAGTCAGATTTTACCAAAGTAAATGCCTTCCAAATTTCTTTTGAGTCTTACTACACAAGTCTATATTTAAAGCACATAAAACAGTCTCTACAGTCACAACCATCTCAAAACTAGGAAGGGGAGAGAGAAAATTTACTAAGTATATATGCCTCTAATATGTCCAAACATTACTGCATTCTTTTTCTTTTTCTTTTTTTTATTTTTTTAAGATTTTATTTGAGAGAGCACAAGGAAAAGGAGCAGTAGAGGGTAAGGGAGAAGCTCGACCTGGGATCATGACCTGAGCCTAAAGCAAATGTGTAACTAATTGAGCCACCATGGTACCCCTACTGCATTCTCTTTAGAGTGTTTTATCTCACTGAACAACCCCCCCATCCCTGGGAGACAGAGATCTTCCCAATTTTATGAAAAAGAACATGGAGTCAGCAGGTTAAACAAAGCAGCGAGCAACTGCTGGGCTAACAAGATAATGGAGCCAAGATAAGCCAGAGCTTTAAAGTAAGAGCATGTTTTAGTGTGCCTGTAAATAAGGGTATAAATTCATAGCATGTGAAAATTTATAAATGAAATTAACAATCAGTGCAAATACTGATTTGTCATCTCTAAAAACAGACAACTGTCAAGTATTTACTATGTGATACAAAATTCTTCCAACCTGGAAGTCTGAGATGATGCTAACAAGCCAATTTCATACACTGGATCTGACTAGTAACCAAGAAAGCAAGTTCTTCATTATTTTTTGGTACCAACAACTAAAAACAGCTAGTATGTTAAGTCAAGAATATAACTTATTAGGGATGTCTATCATATAAGCAGTAACTCAAGGATAAATGATCACACAGCCAAAGCTTTTGGTGTCTCTCCCCGCTCAAGTCTGAACTTAAGAAATCCAAATTCTTCCACCTAGAATTCAAGATCTTTTCCAATCTGGCCCAAATTAATTTTTCAAAATTTCCCTGAGTATTCTAGCTTCCTAAACACTTCTTCACTTTAGCCACAGCTGAGTTCTCCCTGTACTCCTGTGCCCAACATGTACCTCCTCATATCTAAATTACACCCTCTTCGCTCCATGTAAGGAAATTCGACTCACTCTACAAGATCAGCTCATATCTCTCCTCCAGCAACCCTTCCCAAACTACTAGTTGAAAACAGTCACCACCTTTCCTTACAACTCCTATAAAATATCTTTGTCTAGGGACGATGGCTGGGTGGCTCAGAGGTTGAGCATCTGCCTTCAGCTCAGGTCATGATCCTGGAGTCCCGGGATTGAGTTCCACATTGGGCTCCCGGCAGGGAGCCTGCTTCTCTCTCTCTGCTTATGTCTCTGCCTCTCTCATGGATAAATAAATATAAAAAAAAAAAAAAAAAACTTTATTCATGATATATAGTGTCATTTTTATTGAACTGGATTTACTTCTTTTTTGCATATGTGTCATATTACCACAGGACACACTTGTGTCACCTATGCTTACATCATCCACAGCATCTCATACCTAGTTAATAACCAGATGAAATATATTTTAATATAAATATGAGGCACCTGGGTGGCTCAGTGGTTGTGTGTCTGCCTTTGGCTCAAGTTGTGATCCCAGAGCCCTGGGATCAAGTCCCGCATCAGGCTCCCCCAGGGCGCCTGCTTCTCCCTCTGCCTATGTCTCTGCCTCTGTCTCTAATGAATTACTAAAGTATTTATTAAAAAAAAAAAAAAAAACAAGCTAACTTAAATATATTTACGTGACATATGTGATATAAATATCTAGTGTAGGTTTTAACCTAGAAACAGAATTATACTTTTCCCTGAGGAACAAAAACTTTTAAAACACGTTATCTTTCCTAAAGCTAACATCTAAATGATAGCTTCTAAGTAAAGAAAACTCAAATTCCTGTATTTCCTTTTGATACCATACATTTAAATTATTGAAAGCTTATTTTTTCATTTGGCCATATACATTACTCCCTGAAAGTCCAGGCAGATCTTTTATAATACACACAATTTACGAAGCACTACCACAAATGCAATTAACAGGCTAAAATTAAGGCATAAACAACCAACCTTGCAAGTAGAAAATGTAAACAAAAATTATTCACTCTTAGAAAATTAAAAGTAAGGCTACAAAATATAAATACAAGCTGACACTAAGGCCACCTGCGAAGCTGGAAAAAAATACCACACTAAATCATAAGATTCAAAACTATAGCAAATCATAAGATCATTATAGCTTACAAGGCAATACAGGTTTCCCTCCTGTACCTCAAAGTAGAACTTTCCTATGAATCCTTTCATAAGCATAAAGTGAAGAATTACCATTACCTCATTATGAAAAAATTTTTGAGCATTCCTAGGGCCATAAAATAACCTCTCTTAGGATTTTCTGATACCTCAAGACACATCTTGCTAACAGATGCACAAGTAAACTGAGAAAAAACAATGATGCACACAGACACATTTCAAAGCCATGGTGCCTCGATAGGGAAATGCTTAGTGTAGTTCCTGAGGAAGGAACTGGACGGTACCACACTCACTGCTTGGGGGTGCGTATTGCCGAACAAATGCTGACCTACTTATTTCATTTTCTCCTTCCTTTGATTTCTTTCAATTAGCAAAAACACGTACTAATGTAGGTCTTTGGCAAAAGTAAGGTGATATAACATGAATTTTCAAAAAGCAGGGGACACCATTGCACAATGGTTAAGAGCACAGTCTCTGAAGTCAAACTGTAAAGACTAGCACTAACTCCTTATTCACTATTCCTAAGCAGTAGCTTAACTTCACTGTGGGATCAGTAACAACAGTACCTACATGGCGGTGTTAGTAAGTTTATTAACATATGTAAAGTGCTTAGAAGAGTGTCTGGTATACTGAAATGCTCAATGGATATGCTACTGTATTATACATGGTACAAACACATCTGTTTTTTCTGTTAATTCACTTTATCAAATATGTTCAAGTTATTATAACAAACATATTCATCATCCACAGCTAAGTGGGAGACAATATACTTACCAATACACTTAGGTTTACCAGATATTTACTACCATTCCTGTCTATCACTAAATTAGTTTCCTACCTATAGTAACCATACCTTTTTTCTCTCATTTAGGACTCTCTACAATAGTACTGCCTGATAGAAAAGTAATGTGAGCCACATATGTAATTTGAAATCTTCTCGTAGCCACACTTAGAAAGTAAAAAAAGACAGACAAAATTAATTTTAATAGATTTAATGCAATATATATATAAATTATCATTTCAATGTGATCAATCTTAAATAATTAAGATACTTTACATTCATTTTTGCATACTAAGTTTTGAAATCTGCTGTGTATCTTAAACCCTACAGCATATCTCAAGACACACTTTGACACATTACAAGTGTTCAATGCCATAGGTGTTGAGTGCACAGTGCAGCTTGGTATATACTTCTACACACAGAAATGTGTATGGCATACTAATGACTACAAGGTAAGATTCAATCTATAATGAAATTTTCATTCAATCTGTATTAAAGTAAATCTGTTGAAAAGAAATATTTAGGTATTATAATTTGTGAGTTCAAAATCTTTGTGTGTGTGTGTGTGTGTGAGAGAGAGAGAGAGAGAGAGAAAGACTTCAAAATCTTAAAACTTGTCCAACAGGAAGCACTTCAAAGACCTTGCTTCTTGAAACTTTATTTCCAAGATGAAGAAACCCAGAGAAGTGAAGTAACTTGGTGTTATCCGCAGGGCTCCCTGGAAAATCTCCTTTTTGAGTAGTAGGCCACCTACAAGGAACTTTACTCCTCTCCTGCAACAGGCTTGCCACTAAATTAACTGAAGCCTATGGTCAGACAGGCTGTGGGTTTGAATCCCAGCTCTGCCACTTAATAATTGTGAAACTTCCAACCTGTTACTTCCTGCAATTGCAAAAATAGGGGTAATAGCAGTAGCCACAGGTCAAAGGGATGTTGTTTAAAATCAGGTGAGTTACCACATGTAAAGTGCTTGCAGCAGCAACTGGTGCATAGCACATACTTAGCAAATACTGGTTGTTCCTGCTGTTATTAAAAGCCAACCCATGGTGGCCAGATTAAGATGTACCTGTATGAATTTAGATACAAATGCTTCATCTGAAAGGTAAGAGTGTGATCAGCTTTTTGCAATGTTTTAAGAGCAACAGTGAGTTTCCTGTACATAATAAGCAGCCAGAGCCTTGAATGGCTCCCTTCAGACCCAGGCTGACATTACAGAGCACTCCCTGACCTGTCTTACAAAGACCTGCGGGATAGAATTGCCCTTTCTTTCTAGAACCAGATGACACAGAGCTGGCTCTTTCCCCACTGCAGCTGGCTGTGTGGTAAGAAGCTGTGAAGCTAGCTCCTTCTCGCAGTGGGAATCCCTCCAGTTCCTCAGTTCCTCCTTCCTCCACACTGGGTCCAGGGAGATGAAACATGTAACATTTCATTTGTTTTCTTTCATTTTACACATACTTTGCAAGTTGTATTCTCTGCATAAAATCCCTTCACTTGGAGCAGGGCAAGTCCTGCTTCTCAAATCTACCATTTACCAAATCTACCCCTCAAATACAGAATGTCTCCATAAGATGAAGCTACTTGCCAAGGTCACAGAGTGTTAGTGGGAATGTCATCAGCACAAGGGAAAACTGGTCCTCTGGCAAAGAGGAATTATAGACCGAGAAAAATGATTTGATGATTTATCTAATAAAATACAAATTTTGAGGGGCACCTTTGTGGCTCAGTTAAGTGTCCCACTTTTGATTTCAGCTCAGGTCATGATCCTGGGGTTGTGAGATCAAGCTCCATATGGGGCTCCTTGCTCAGCAGGGAGTCTGCTTGGGATTTGCACTCCCCCTCTCCATCTGCTCCTCCCCACCCATGCACTCTCTTTCTAAAATAAATGAATAAAATCTTTAAAAAAATAAAGTGTTAAGGGATCCCTGGGTGGCGCAGTGGTTTGGCGCCTGCCTTTGGCCCAGGGCGCGATCCTGGAGACCCGGGATCGAATCCCACATCGGGCTCCCGGTGCATGGAGCCTGCTTCTCCCTCTGCCTGTGTCTCTGCCTCTCTCTCTCTCTCTCTGTGACTATCATAAATAAATAAAAATTAAAAAAAAAAAATAAATAAAGTGTTAAAAATAAATTCTTAAAAAATAGAAATTTTGAGCCAATAATTTTAAACACTATAATAGACTCCAAAGAATCTCCTCATGGTCAAAAGGAAGCTGTTTTATGAGCATTGTTTGTGAATTTCTCATGGAAATACAGTCACAGTATTGGAAAAAGACATAGAGGACAGACTTAAGCTTTGCACTGACTTTGCACTGACTGTAAGTCTATAACTCTGAATTTTCTAGCTCTAAGATCCTAAGTGTCAGGAGGAAGGATCTAAGTCCATGCCTAGGTAGGTGGGATCTGGGTGAACCTATGATACAAAGGATACAATATGCTAAAAATTATTTCCAGAGGAAAACAAATGAAAGACAGCACTAAGAGCCAGGATCTGAAAAAGCAAAACCCAGGGAGATAGCCTACTATATAGTCAGGCTATTCTGAATATAAACCATCAAAAGCAAACAGAAAGCAGGCATGCTTTTAAAGGCAGAGCTCTCAGGCCAACTGCCTTGCAAAGTCAATCTCCATCCCAAATCAGTCATTACTGAGCATGAAGCCAACATTACCTTTCCCCCCGAGTTATAAACAGATAAAAATCAACTAGCAGCAGACCATAAGAGTGCATATACATGACCAGATTTTAGTGCTGGAATTTTTCTTAAACTTACAGCCAAAATACTCTGAAATGAATTTACTAACATTCATAATGATTATTGTGCTTCCCATAGTATCTGGGTCTGACTGGAACGTAATTCGTGTGATTTACTGTATTAACTACTACACTATGGCCGAATATCTCTACAGAGAGCAGTAGGAAGGGTTTCCCCCTGGGTTGATGCTGAAGACCTCTTAAAGCTCTGATGTTTTCTTTTTAACCACCTTATTGAGATAGAATTCACATACATAAAATTCATGCATTTAGAGTTTGTGTTCACAGGGTGGTGCAACATCACCACAGTCAATTTTAGAACATTTTCATAACTCTCACCCCAGGCTGAAGAGCACTTGTGGTCTACTCACTCACTCTTTTTCCAGTTAGCAACATCATTTCTATTCACCTGGTTCAGGTCTTAACCCAAAGGTCACTTTCCCAGAAAGGCCTTCTCTGACACCCAACTTAACACTGTAACACCAAGTCCATGGGGCATATACTTCCAAATACTTACAAGCAACATCTTGCCTGCTGTCAGCACCCTCAGCCCCCACACCCCACGCTATTTTTCTCCAGATACTGATCACATTTAGCATTCTAAATGTTTACTGTTTATTCTCTATAAACTCCAAGGGACGGAATGACTTTTGTCTTACTGCTATACCCCCAGGCCTAGAACATGACCCTTCTGTAAAAGTTTAATGATGGTAGAGGGAAAAGGGGAGGGAGAGGAGAGCAAAGGAAGTAGCTTCACTACTACAAACTTCACTAATTTGTAAGATCTTTGTTCTAATTTATTAAATTATGGGTTCTCTGTAACATTCTTCTCCTTTAAAATGAAAATCTTAGGCAGCCCAGGTGGCTCAGCGGTTTAGCACCACCTTTGGCCTAGGGTATGATCCTGGAGACCTGGGATCGAGTTCCATGTCAGGCTCACTGCATGGAGCCTGCTTTCTCCCTCTGCCTGTGTCTGTGCCTCTCTCTCTCTCTCATGAATAAATAAATAAAATCTTAAAAGTAAAATAAAATGAAATGAAAGTCTCACTAGAGAAAACTAAAATAAATGAAGTTAACTAAATTTAACACCGTTGCAGATGCTGATATCTATGCCACAGTTGAAGATTTGTTCCTAAGTTTTCAATTTCTGAGGTCTTTACTGAATGCCTAAACTGTGTACCAACCAAGGAGAATACAAAATAGATATACAACAGTCATTTTCTTCCAAAAGTCTACAGTATGTGTGAGCTAGTTGTGCACAAATTAAATACACGCTGCCACTGTTTTTCTGTTTTTGTTTTTCATTTAAAAAAAATATATGTGAATATCAAATACCTAATAAATACCATACAATATGGGAAGAAAAAACAATAATCTATATGAACTGGAATAGTTAGAAACCCCCTCCTAAAGGAAGCAATGTTATCAGAGTTAGTGACACCAAGATAACAACAGAACCAACATGCAATGGCTTCACTCACTTCACTAGCTTATTTCTTGCATATAAGGTAGAGAGGAAGGTTCAGGTTGGTAGACTACTCCCTTCCACAGTCATTCAGGGATCCAGGCTGCTTCCACTGTGGCTCCACTTCCCCCGGTTCCACCTTATGGTATATCCAGCCAGCAGAAGAGGAATGGCACCAAGAACTGCAACACATCATTTCTACTCACATTCTAGTGGCTAAGACTCAGTCCCATGGGAAACAAGAGCTAGCTCCGGGCACAGACGAGAAGAACAAACTTTGGTGGACAGCCGGGAGTCTCTGACACAAGGAGGATGTGACATGAAGGATAAGTGTCATAAAACTGGCAATGAAGGGACCACACGAAGAAAAGCAAGCAAGTCAAAACTAAGCAACCACAGAGGGGCCAGAAAAGCAAGAGGTCAAGGCTGGCTATATTCTGAAGTACAGTGAGAGAAGAGGAAGTTGGTTAGATCAATGCTCCCAAATGTAAACTGAAAATGAACCAATATATGTCAAAGTTTCTAACAGTCTACGGTGAAGTGAAAAAAAAAAAAAAATTGATAACCTGTTAATAATGCTAAATTAATTACAGCATGTTTCTAATACAATTTTCTATGACTTACATAAAATGTGGTATCAAAATGTCATGGCTTAATTTTTCTACTAAAAAATGTTTTCAAACATGGTAGTTGAGGCAATCAACAGGTCTTTCTAACATAATGCCCTCTCCTGACTATAATAAATTCAATCTCTGTCTTGTAAGCAATAGAGATTTATGTGCACTTTCCAGTTTATTAATAATTTTAAAGCTTAATATTTTCTAACAAAGCTGTATTGCTTTGCAAATTAGAAAAGACTTATTACTCCTAAATAGCCATAAGAGTTTAAAAATAAAAAACAAGGGTTACCAGAAAGTAGGGAGAAAGTCTCATTATCTATACTCAAAACACATGCCCTCAAGATTGGAAAAAAAAAAAAAAAATTGACTCTTCTGGACCCAATGTCAAAGTCTAATATAAATATATATGACAAACATTAAACTCAAAAAGGGGGGCTTAAGAAAGCAGTAAACTGGCAAACTATAAAACAATCTACTATAGAAATAACTCAAATTTTCCTTTTCTAAAATAACTACTTTTAATCTAAAAATAATACACTATTCTAATTATTTACCATGGATTAGATGGAGGAATCTTAGTTACCATTAAAAATAGCAATAAAGTAAAATGCTCTTTTTGCTAGAGAAATTCAAATGTCATCATTCAACTAGGAGATAAAAAAAATTTATTTGGAATAAAAAAGTGTTCAAGACTAAAGAAAGCAAACACTTAGAACTACTTATGATCAATGGATATATGTGCCTATTAAAGACAGAAAGCTAATTCTTAGCCTCCAATAAAACCAGACCTCTATAAAAATCACTTTGTCTACCTTTTCCCCTATATCCCACAAACGGCAAAGTTTTAAAAAGATGACACTGCACAGCATGCCTCCTTAAAAATAGAAGAGAAAAAAGCCTGTTAGAAAAATATAAAAGGTGCAAATTCATTTATTGGAAACCTGGTATATGCCTCAATAAGTTCCAAACATTTGTGCAAATGTTAGCCATGCATCTTTCCAGTCGGTTTAGAATTATTAAGCTAAGGAGTGACCACACTAAATGAAATCAACCATGCAAAGAAAACATCTGCTGATAATTTCTAAAGTTAATGGTTTCCAATAGTCATATATATCTCTTATCACAATGCTTTCCGTGGAAAATATTCAAGTATTCATTGGAGAAAGATCAGCCTAAGTGGAATTATTATCAAAAAATACTTCTACCATGTAGCAGTCTATTTGGATAATTTAATTAGTCAGGTTCTAAAGAACTTTCTGCTTAACTGAGAGTTATTGCTTTTTAAAAATTTAACACACATGTACCATTACTGTGGCAAAAGTCTACAAATAGACTTCCAATTTGCTAAAATTTAATTTACCATACATTTGGAAAAATGAAATAGTATTTGATAAATACTTCAGTTTAATTATTTAAAATTGAAATAACTTTGTAAAAAATGTCTGGCAAATATGTTACTAACTCAATATATACTTAGACATTCACATATTTAAACATGCTGATTATACTGGTTTTAGTCATATTAAAATTTGATGGCTGAGATTTATTAAATGTATGAGTAAGTTTTAGCTTTCCCCTACATTCATGAACAAAGAAATAGAAACTAGATCTACACTAGGGATTTTATTCTGCCCAACACAGTTCTTGCCTATAATATTCTTCTAGTGCCACTATCTTAAAGTTACAATAAAAAAATATTGGTTAATAGAAAAGCTAAGAGTTATAGGACTTTGAGTAAACACTGAAAATTTTAAATAGTACCCTCAAATCTAGGGTCACAGAGTCCAATGGAAGTTCCATAAAGTAAATCAACTTAAAAAGAAATACAAGAAGTTACTATTTCCAAATAAGACCTGTATGCTTCAAAAAGATGGACTTCAGAGGCTACAACACTTACTCCAACAATGTTATGCTTAAAATATTTTTCGAACTCCTTTTTGGGAAATTCCTATAGAGCCTATAACACATTCTAGTGATTATCCTCAATGAATGGCAAAAAATCTTCAAACTTGGAAAGCAAGTTTGAGGTTTTGAAGCAATTAAGGAATCATGTGGGGCCTACTATAGAGAATATAATGAATCATCCAGCAGACTAATATACAGTTGATTGAAAATGAGAAGTAAACAAAAGGCAATGACAATTTACTTGTGAGGCAATCCTGGAAGGGTAAAGCCTCCCAAAGTGCTCAGAGCACAATTTCTCAACTGGATGTCCATGTAAGTCAGCTTCACAACAAAAATCATTTACCCATGAGAAAACTAAGTTCCTAAAGGTGAAAGAAACTGCCTCAAACCTAACTATTTAAAGCCAAACTGGGGGCGGTGGGGAGGGGCACTTGGGTGGCTCAGCTGGTTAAGCATCTGCTTTCAGTTCAGGTCATGGTCCTGGGGTCCTGGGATCAAGCCCAGCGTCAGGCTCCCTGCTCCATGGACAGCCTGCTTCTCCCTCTCCACCATTTGTGCTCTCTCACTCTCCCTCTTTTTCTCTCTCTCCCTCTCTCTCTCTCTCTCCAATAAACAAATAAAACCTTTCAAAAAGTAAACAAATGAGCAGCCTGGGTGGCTCAGCGATTTAGCGCCGCCTTCAGTCCAGGACATGGTCCTGGAGACCCGGGATCGAGTCCCACGTTGGGCTCCCTGCATGGAGCCTGCTTCTCCTGATGCCTGTGTGTGTGTGTGTGTGTGTGTGTGTGTGTCTGTCTCTCTCTCTCTGTGTCCGTCTCTGTCTTTCTCTCTCTCTCTCTCTGTCTCTTATGAATAAATAAATAAAACCTTTACAAATAAAAAGTAAACAAAACCATACTAGGGACTAAAAATGAGGTCTCCCAACTCCTATTTCAATATTCTTTTCCCATGCCTATGGTCTTCAAGGATTTAGAAAAGGAAAGCCGAATTGCCTTAAAACCCAATAAGGGTTTCAGTTTTGTTTTGTTTTTTATATTTTATTTATTTATTCATGAGAGACAGAGAGAAAGAGAAAGAGAAAGAGAAAGAGAAAGAGAAAGAGAAAGAAAGAGAAAGAGAGAGAGAAAGAGAAAGAGAGGCAGAGACATAGGCAGAAGGAGAAGCAGACTCCATGAAGGAAGCCCGAGGTAGGACTCGATCCTGGGACTCCGGGATCACACCCTGAGCCAAAGGCAGTCGCTCAACTGCTGACCCAGGTGTTGCAAGGGTTTCAGTTTTAAATTCAAATTAAAGCAACTGGGGATTTCCAAAATTGTATATAAGAATACGCAACTAGGGGATCCCTGGGTGGCACAGCGGTTTGGCGCCTGCCTTTGGCCCAGGGCGCGATCCTGGAGACCCGGGATCGAATCCCACGTCAGGCTCCCAGTGCATGGAGCCTGCTTCTCCCTCTGCCTGTGTCTCTGCCTCTCTCTCTCTCTCTCTCTCTCTGTATGACTATCATAAATAAATAAATAATTTTTTAAAAAAGAATATGCAACTAGATTTTTAATACACACACACATATTTAGTGGTGCCAATTCCAACTACTACCTGGAGGAGGCAGGGACAAACTGCAGAAAAATCAACTAAGGATGGATGAGATATAATAATAGTTCAGGTTCAAAGTGGTTAGGCCTTAAATTAGTTCTACTTTGGCAAAGCCAAACTTCTTCCAATTCAATCAAATGTATGAATGTGCTTTTTTTCTTATGCAGACATTTAAAAACTTTTAAATGAGTGGTCATCATTCATTATGTTTAATAGCATTTGTAGAGCATTTACCATGCCAGACAGTATGCCAGGCACTTGCATTATCTCATTTACTACACACAACAATTCTGTGGAGGGAAATACAATTATATCCCCATTTTAAAGATACAGAAACTGAGATTCACAAGTCATAAAAGTGTGGTGGGCTGTATTTACCAACAGTTGTCTGTAAAAATATTTCCTATCCTACATGCTTTTTAAATAAACTTTTTACTTTAGATGTTTTAAATTTACACTATTATATTGATAGTACAGAACTCTCATATACCCCATAGCTAGTTTCCTCCAGTATTAATAACTTATGTTAGTATGGTACACTTACCACAATTAATGAAACAAGAGACATATTTTTATTAACTAAAACCTAGACTTTATTTAGATTTTCTCAGTATTTATCTAATGTTTTCTTCTGTTCCAGGATCCCATCAGCATACCATATTCCATTTAGTCATCATATCTCCCTAGACTCCTTCTGACTGTAACAGCTTTTCAGACTTTCCTATTTTTGATAACCCAGAAATTAAAAACCTGAGACCCCAGATGTATCTTACTCTGGAGAAGATGCTTCTTAATAACTCTCCTGAACAATTTCCTACAATCCAAACTACCTCTCTTTAGAATTTAAGAAAGTCTATTTATTGGTCAGTGCAGTGGACCTGAATTGGGAGGCCAATCACATCTGGAAAGTAGATCCTACAAAAATACTTTTCTTTCAGGTAACTGCATTAATGTATGGTATAATTAAGAGAATTTATGAATAAGCTGTCATGGTACATGACCATGTGGCTATAAAATATAAGTAACATCGTTTCCAGTGACAGGCCCAAGCAGGTAATGTATTTCTTTTCAAGTAGCCAAACTAGCTTTCCACACTATTATGAAAAAACAGAGGATTTTTTAAATATTCAAATACTTGCTTTCATTTAATCGAAGGAGTGCTTATAAAATATTATTAAATTTCTCATACACATTTTAGGATTAAGTTGTAGCCAGTGCTAATTATAACATGTCTGGAAAAAAATTTAACCTACACGGATTAAAATTCTATTTATAAAAGAAAAGTCTAAACCACAGAAACACTGCTTAGTTTAGAACAAGAACATGTACATAACTGCCAAATGCAATCCCTGTTTAGATGTCTCTCTTACCGAAACACTGTAATTACAAAAAACCAAAATGAATTTCTAAGTGTTTCAATATGAAACAGTCCTTACATAATTTCCAAGGCTTATAATTACTTTCCTGAAAAGGTAAAAACTCCAAGTTTTAATTTAATACTAACTCTAGAAGTTAACACAGATTGAACATTTGATTTTATTCTAAAATGGAAGCCACCTATGAAATTCAGAAGCTTTTAAAAATGAACAATCAAATGTTAACCAAAGGAAAATTACTGGGAGGCTAACGGCCAATGCTAACTTCCTACAGCCATTTACAGGGAAAGCAAAGCCTCAAGTCTACTGAATGGGTTTTCAAGATTCCCCATATACATTTAGTGACTGCCCAGCAGAGAAATGCATCACAACACACTGTCTCTCACTTCCCATTCCCTTTCAGGCCAGCTTTTTGCCTCTCCCACTCCACGAAACCACTTCAGGAAAAAAGTCCACTTTCACACTGCCAAATCCAATGACCAGTTCTCTGTCCTTATTTTACTCAACCTCTTGGCAGCATTCCACATGAATGGCCACCTCCTCCTCACCTCCTTCCCGAAATGCTAGCCTCTCCTGGCTTTTGTGACACCACCCTCCTGGCTTGCGTTTGACCTCAATGACTTGCCTCTCCTGGTCTCCTCAGTTGGCTCCTGCTCCTCTCCTGGATCTCAAAATGCTGGGGCTTCCTAGCACTTGGACACTGATCATCTTCTCTCCATCCTTTTCCTTCTTTCTTTCCATCATTCTCCTGCTGACCTTTCCAAAAAGAAGTTTCCAACACAACCCTTCCCTCTGAGCTTTGCACTCTCAGATTCAGCTGATAACCTGACACTTGGGTGTTTTGAAGTCCTAACAAACTGGACACGAGGCCTTCCTCCACATCCACACAGCCCTCAGTTTTCTCCAGCTCTATGAACAGCATCAGCATCCGCCTTGATTCTCTACCAAGAAATCCAGGAGTCACCTTTCTTTCCTTTCCCTCACACTCCCCAAATCCAATAAAATCAGCAAGAGATCTGTCAACTCCATCTCCCATACCCATCCTAAATCCAACATGCTACATTGACTGCCACTGCCACCACCTTAATCCATGCCATCACCATCTTGCGCTTGAACTGTTACTTCCTCTCTTTCACTCTTGACCAAACCATACCCCCACCCACAGCCAGTCCTTTCCCCGTAGTATAGGGGGAAAAAAATCGTAAAATGTCAACCTGATTATCATTTCCCTGTTTTAAGACTCTTTAATGGCTTTCCATTGGGCCTAGAGGAAAAATCAAATTCCCATCCAAAATCTACAAGTCTTCTACGAGTTGGTATCTACCTCTCATCTTTCCAAGTATATCACCTCCCATTCCCCTTCACCCACATTCTGTCTGGTTCTCCTACAGACTACTTCCTGCCTCAGGGCTTTGTGCAAATTGTCCATGATGCCTAAAATGGTCTTCTCAAACCTATTTAACTACCTTCCTTTCTTCCTTTTAGGTGTCAACTTAGTGTTGTCCCCTCAGAGAAGCTTCCACTAAGGCTGACCACTACTTAAAGCAAGTTCCCCAGGGTAGTTATTCTCTCACCTGAATCCTGATTGCTTCCTTTATGGCTCTAATTACAACTTGCAGTTACTTTCTTCCTTTGTCTGTTTTCCTGTTTTCCGCCTGTCATCCCATCCAGAATTTTAGTTTTATAGTTATATGGTTGTGAGAACCGTGTTGGTATTGTTCACTATTATACCCTCAGCATAATACCCAGCACACTTGTTAAGAGTTCAATTACTACTTGCTGAATGGCTTGGTATAAAAAATGAGGCAAGTCAGATGAATTGCTACTACTATTTTGTTTTTTCAGGAATTCAAAAGAAAGCAGAAACACATATGGTTCAGTTGATCACAATGTCTTTCAATTCTTGGTCCTTTTACTACTTCTGAATTTAAATGGGATCCTTTCTATTTAAGAGAATAACAATACAACAAACACAAAAGTATAACAGAAAAATAATGTCACCTCACATTCAGAGAGCATTTTCTAGTCTCCAATGTGTTTTCAAATGTTTATTACCTCAACTGGAATATAGAAAGTAGGTATTATTTCCATCTTATGGAATCATTAAGACTCAGTGAGGTCAATGAATTGCCTAAAATAACAGTTTTTTAGTGGTATAACTAAGATTTTGAACCTTATTCAAACCATGTTTCTTTTACTTTTTTTTTGTTTTCAGTGCACAGTTTCAACCTTCTTTTAACTGAAGCATACAGTAAAACACACAGTAAAGTGTACAAATTCTAAACGTATAGCTTGATGAATTCTTACAAAGTGAACATACCCAGATCAAGACAGAACATTACCTGCAACCCAAAAGCCTCCTTCATACATGCTCCCTCCCAATCATTAACTACTCCTAACCTGACTGTAACCACTATTTCACTCCTAAGACCATAGTTAGTTAGTAGTAACTGTTTTTTAACTTTACAGAAACAGAATCAACTAGTATATACTATTCTGTATCTGGTTCCTTTAACTCAAAACTATGTTTGTGAGATTCATCCATATTAATAACTGTGGGAATGGTCTCTTCTGTTGCTATTTAGTATTTAACTGTAAAAATACACCAAAATGTATTTATTTCGTTAGACATTATTTTTCAAGTTTTAGCTATTATCATTCTTATTTTAGAGATGAAGAAGCTAAGGCTCAAAAAGGGAAAATGACTTAGTCAAAGAAATACAGCAATTGGGCAACCCAACTAGATGCCAGAAGGCTTGATTTCCCCTTTACTGTGTGACACAGCACTCAGAAGTCCATGTGAATCTTAAAAGATTTTTTTAAATGCTTGCATAATACAAAACCAAATCTTAAGTTACAAATACTATGCCAAATGTTATTGTAGTTTCTGGTTACCAAAGTTACTTCAGTAAAAACTTTTTAAAAATAAACATAATCTTCTCTAACTTGTGGCATTCAATAAGATTATGATGTTTGGGGGTAGAAGTCATTTATTTTTATACATATCACTATTCCACAGGGGGTTATCTAATTTACAGTCAAATAAAATTTTGGTTCCCAGATTAGAAATGTCTCAAGTTGGGAATTCTATCAAAATACGGACAAATATAACAGTCCCAAATTATGAACAGGTAGCATTCTAAAACTTTGCATTTAAGTCAGTGGTTTAGAATTGAGAATGCACTTTCTCATACATAGTGATCAAGTTTTCAGATCAGGGATCCCTGGGTGGCGCAGCGGTTTGGCGCCTGCCTTTGGCCCAGGGCGTGATCCTGGAGACCTGGGATCGAATCCCATGTCGGGCTCCCAGTGCATGGAGCCTGCTTCTCCCTCTGCCTATGTCTCTGCCTCTCTCTCTCTCTCTCTCTCTCTCTGTCTCTATGAATAAATAAATAAAAATAAAAATAAAAATAAAAGTTTTCAGATCAGTATGCAAAAGCCAACTTGACTTAAACATATCTAAAAATAGCACTAATAACAACTATGAACAAATACCTAACTTGGAATAATGATCTATTAAACTATATCTTAATACCCCAATCTCTGTGAGAGGCCCACTCCTATCTCCCTGTCTTTTCTTCCAAATGCCTCTACGACCAGTCTGTGCTTATTTTTTTAATCCCTCACCACTACTCTTCACTTTATGTTCCCAGATCCTGAGCCACAGAATTCAAACCACAACTTATCCCATAATTTCTATCCCTTAAATAACCCCTTGAGATTTTCAATGTTATAAAAACCTTCAAAGAAAAACAGAAATAGAGGGGGGAAAGGGGGGGGGGTGTCACAAAATCTCAAGAAATCCTAAAAAGTAGTTCTTGTATCTTCACAAAAGGCACATAGTGGCACATGGAATTTTTCTAAGTTCCTACATTCATTGAAATATTCTTTACTAGAGCTGCATTCAATCCTCCTAAACTTCTTAAAATCCCAGGCTGGGCACTTCTGAGCATTTCTCCTTCCATTGGGAAAGCTTCCTGTTTCATTCCTTCTCACATTCTCTCTCATTTCTCACTTAGATTCTAAATGGAAAGATAAAAGGAGCATGTTGATAACATCAAGTCTTTAAGTCACATAAAACTAAATAAAATAAAGATGGTGCTTCAAAGTTGTCAGGTCATTAATGTCACCATTAATCTCTAACATACACAAGTTAGGAACTATAGAAAAGCTTTGGAGCGAAGAAATAGTTTCATGAGTGGACAACAAAGTTTCCAGAAATGAGAAAAATCTACCTTATATATCACAATGTAACATTCCTTTGTTCTTGTGGCTCCCCTCATCTAATAATTACAGTGAAGATGTATGCTGTATTGTCTCAGTACAACTAACACTGATCCCAGTATACCACAAATAGGTAGAATCCAGGGTAACAAAAAGAAACAGTTCCCAACCTGATGAAATTATTTACCAACAAATGGAAAAGTCAATTTCTACTTAGTCTAGGAGACAGAAACCAAAGGACAAGAGCTATATTAGCCTTAAAATTCAATGAAGAAGATGGTAAATGATTCTGAAGGCCAAAGGAAGCGTTAGAAGTCAAAGATGTCCTCAAAGAATTCTTAAGCACAAGAATAGGCAGTGGCTTCTCTAAACTTTGAAGAATGGATGTTTGACAAAAAGCAAACTAGGAAAGTAAGACTACAGTATCATTCTATCAGTTAAGTCTTTAAAATAAATACATTAGGGGCCAAAAATCTTAAATGGACTAAAAAATTTAGGTTCAAACTATAACTACTATTTCTGTGATTGAAGCTAACAAGAAACCACAGACTAAGTGTAGCAATGTAAAGATACTGTATTCAAAAGTAATCTGATCTAGCTTGTTAGAGACAACTAAATACCCCATCAGATACCTATACACAATAAATATTTACCTTTACCTATCCACTATTATTTTATATAAGCTGGTCCTGTTTCCACCACTTACTGTATGACTTTAGGCAAATTATTGAACTTCTCTGGGTCTCAATTCCTGCACTACTAAAATAGAACTAAAGATGCTATCTATCGCATGATTATTTTAAGGATTAAATGACAAAGATAAACTGCTCTGTATAGCTCCAGGGACAAAGCAAATATTCCATAAAGGTTAGCTACTACTGTTTTCTCCAAACTGATGCGTTCAAAAGTTACTTGAAGTCGTTTAACACTACCTTTAAAAACTTTCTTTACACCCCTCAGGACAGTGCTAAACACTATGTAGATTTTCAGTATTTATTGACTTTACACTAATAAAACACATGGAATCTAGAGCCCTGAAGCTGAAGTAAATTTTAGAAGTCATCTGGAACAACTGTACTTAATTCAACAATAAGAGTCATAGGCAATTATCAAATCCTTGCTGAAATATTTCCAGTGACAGAATTGCCATATCAACAAGGCATACAGGAACAACCCTAATTACTAGAATGTAAGTTTTTATTGTACTGATTACTCTCATAAACTTAATTGAAAGGCTGAATTCACTAGAGGGCATCACAATATTAGGAGAAATCATCAGAAAGAATCATTCAACATTTATTTTAAGAAATACTGCATCCAGTTAGTTGTATAATAAATGTGTTAATTTTTAAATTACTTATTTAAATATACATTAACATACATGTACAGAAATAATTTTTAAAGGTTATAAAATCATTAATACTTACATGTCCTTATGAATAAGGTAAGTAATTCAGATTATCATAAAGCCTGGGTTCCTTTCGATCCCATAACAAGGCCTTCCAATAATTTTAAGCAATTTTAATAATTATATGTTCATAAAAGAAAAGCATACAAAACCAGATTATATTTATTATTGTTCCTTGCAGCCATTTTCCAAGTAACCCCCAGTTGTCCATAAAGGGGCCCAGTGCCAAAGAGAAAATTACCAATTTCTATAAGAAATCCAAACCTGGATCTATATGTATAACCAATTACTTAAATGATCTAAAACCAAATTATTTTTTAAATGTCTACATTCATTTCCAAAGTAATGGTACAATTCTAATAAAAGTTCATCAGGCTCTAGGATGATCCAGGAGAACTGTCCTCAAATATCCTCTAACTCCTACTCATCACATAATTCACAACACCTGCTTCACAGTAATATGTAGAAAGGAAAACAAGGAACTGTCTATAGCACACCCTTCCACTTTATCACATTCCAATTATATATGCAATTTTACAGCTCACATACAGATTCTAACTTGTCAGGTACAGGGTTCAACTGACTTCCCTTCCCCACAGATCACTTGTGTCTCTACTTGGAATCCATTTCAACATTCGTTTACTTCATACACATTTGAGGGGTTTTTTCCTTTGAATCAGTTATACCATTTACCTGATTCTCTCATTTATTACGAATTAAATAAAATCTTTAGTGTATATTTTTCTATCTGGGTAAGTCATATTATCATTTAAGGCACTAGTCAACTTTGTTACTATTGGTAAGACATTGGTCAATACTTAGATGTTTTTCCGTACTTAGATTATCAACACAAAAAAATACTCCAAATGGTGAGTATAATCTGAGTGGAAAGGTCCATCTCTCCTGCATAAACTAATAAACAGGCTGCTAGCTTTTGAAAAATCAATTCCTTATGAAATTCACTGGCATGAATGAAGCCATGAGCCCTGGCTGAAGCAAGGAAATTGGGTTTCAGAATCTACAAAGCCCATATTCAGTGTGTGGATAATGGTCAAGCCAGTGAAGAACCACCACAACAAGCTGCTGTCCACTAACCTCCACTATCCATTTAATGATTCCCTTTAAAAAAGTCAACAAAACAACCAAGAATTCATGTCAAAAGACAAGTTTGATAATCTCTGCTCTATAAAGAATTCTCAAAATTTGCCATCCCTTTGAATATATCTACATACATCTATCCTCCATAAATGTAGGTAAATGTTTATATCATTTAGCAAAAAAAAAAAAAAAAAAAATCACTGAATTCTTTGGTTTCATAAATTATCAAGAATATAATTATCGTGGGCAGCCGTGGTGGCTCAGTGGTTTAGCACCACCATCAGCCCAGGGCTTCATCCTGGAGACCCGGGATGGAGTTCCACGTCCGGCTCCCTGCATGGAGCCTGCTTCTCCCTCTGCCTGTGTCTCTGCCTCTCTTTCTCTCTCTTTGTGTCTCTCATGAATAAATAAATAAAATCTTAAAAAAAAAAAAAAGAATATAATTATGGAGAATTATAAAGCAAAGTAAAAGAATAAGAAACATAGACAACAGAATCAAAGCAGATGTTCCAGATTTAAGTGACTCAAATCAGGAGAACTGGTGGTTTCTAATGCCACCAGATTCTTCTCCATTCACGTGCTCTCTTTATATTTCAAAGAAACTAACTAAAACAAAACGGATCATAATAGGTATCAATCCCTTCTACTGATGAGAGGAGAGGTACAATGTGATGGCTAATTTTATGTGTCAATTTGACTGCCCAGGGAGTACATTTCTGGATGTCTGTGAAGGTGTTTCCAGATGCTATCAGGATTTGAATTGGTGGATTCAGTAAAACAGATTGCCCCCTTCAATGTAGGAAGACAACATCCAACCTGTTGAGGGCCTGAATAAAACTAAACAGAGAAAGAAGAATCCACCCTTTTTTTCCTACCTCCCTTAGCTAGATGAGACATCTTATCTTCTCTGGTCCTAAGACTAGAATTTACACCATCAGCTCCTCTGGTTCTCAGGCCTTCAGACTCACCGAATTAGACCACTGGCTTTCCTGAGTCTCAACCTTGTAGACAGGATTTCTCAAACTCCATAATCAGCTGAGCCAATTTCTCATAAATCTTTCTCCCCCCTCCTTCTCTTTCTGTCTCCACATACACATACACGTATATACATATGCAATAATTAATAATATAACATTATGTTGTATTATACTTATATAATAATATAAATGATAAATGTATTTAAATACATTTTTAAAATAGAAATATATACACACCCATCTCCTACTGGTTCTGTTTCTCTGAAGATCCCAGACTAAAACACACACATACAACTGGCACAAAAAAACAGACGCAAAGAACAATGGAACAGAATAGAGAACCTAAAAATGGCCCCTGAACTCCATGGTCAACTAATCTTCAATAAAGCAGGAAAGAATATCCAAAGGAAAAAGGATGGTCTCTTCAACAAGTGGTGTTGGGGGAAATTGGATAGCTACATGTAGAAGAAGGAAATTAGATCACTTATCACACCATACACGAAAGAAAACTCAAAATGAATTAAATACCTAAATGTGAGACAGGAATCCATCAAAATCCTAGAGGGGAATACAAGCAGCACACTCTCTGACCTCGACCACAGCAACTTCCTGCTAGGCACATATTCAAAGGCAAGGGAAATAAAAGCAGAATGAACTACTGGGACTTCACCAAGATGAAAAGCAAAGGAAATATTCAACAAAACTAAAAGGCAACCGGTGGAATGAGAAAAGACAATCACAAAAGACATATCAGATAAAGGGTTAGTATTCCAAAAGAAATTTTTTTAAGATTTTATTTATTTATCCATGAGAGACATAGAGAGGGAGGCAGAGACACGGGCAGAGGGAGAAGCAGACTCCCTCCAGGGAGCTCAATGAGGAGACTCAATCCCAGGACCCCGGGATCACGACCTGAGCAGAAGGCACTCAACCACTGAGCCACCCAGGCATCCCTAATATCCAAAATTTATAAAGAACTTATCAAATTCAACACCCAAAAAACAAAAAATCCAATCAAGAAATGGGCAGAAGACACGAACAGATATCTCTCCAAAGAAGACATACAGATGGCTAACAGACACATGAAAAAATGTTCAACGTTACTCGGCATCAGGGAAATACAAATCAAAACCACAATGAGATACCACCTCACATCAGACAGAATAGCTAAAATGAGTAACTCAGGAAACAACAGATGCTGGCAAGGACGCAGAGAAAGGGGAACCCACTTACAATGTGGGAATGCAAACTGGTGTAGCCACTGGAAAACAGCATGGAGGTTCCCCAAAAAGTTAAAAATAGAACTACCCTACAATCCAGCAATCACACTACTAGGTATTTATTCTCACAAAGTTAAAAATAGAACTACCCTAACAACCCAGTAGTTATGCTACTAGGTTATTTATCCAAAGAATACAAACATAGTGATTTGAAGGGGCATGTGCACCCCAATGTTTATAGCAGCAATGTCCACAACAGCCAAAATATGGAAGAGCCCAGAAGTCCATCAACAGATGAATAAAGATGTGATACCCACATGCACATGCGCGCGTGCGCACACGCGCACACACACACACACACACACACACACACACACGAATATCATTCATCCATCAAAAAGAATGAAATCTTGTGATTTGCAAGTGGATGAAACTAGAGGTTATTATGCTAAGCAAAATCAGTCAGAGAAAGACAAATACCATTTGATTTCATTCATACATGCAATTTAAGAAACAAAACAGATGAACATAGAGAAAGGGAAGGAAAAGTAAGATAAAAACAGAGAGGGAAGCAAATCATAAGAGACTCTTAACTATAAGAAACAGAGAGCTGCTGGAGAGGAGGTGGATGAGGGGATGGGGTAACTGGGTGATGGACATTAAGGAGAGCACCTGATGTAATGAGCACTGAGTGTCACAAACAACTGATGAATCACTAAATTCTACCCCTGAAACTAATAATACTAATAATACTGATAATAGATATTAACTAAATAGAATTTAAAGTTTTTTAAAAATAAAAATAAGCAAAAAAATAAAATAAAATAAATAAAAATAAAAATAAAACATACACATACATCCTGACCTTGTTCAGAGTGAGGTCATTTATATACACACAAATATGCAAACTATTTTCCAAGAGGAAACACCAGCTCTCCATTGACTGGTGAAGCCATAGATATACTGCACATCAAAATCAACTATAAAAAAAATAAAATAAAACATAAAACAAAATCAACTACATTGAAAGGCAACAAATCATAACACTATTTTTTAAACTCCAGTGATGCTGGAGAGAAAGGCATAATCATAATTTGTTTAATGCAAAAACAGATTTAGGCAACACACTGATCTACAGCTAATCTTTTCTCTTCCTCATCTCTGATTTAAAAGTCTCACTTAATCCATTAGCTAAACACAATACAAAAGATTTCAGGGGACAGGGGAGTTGCTGGCAAGACTTAAAAAAGCAGAGGCACCTGGGTGGCTCAGTAGGTTAAGCATCTTCATTTGGCTCAGGTCACAATGGGATTGAACCCCTCATGCTTCTCCCTTTCCCTGCACCTAGCTCATGCTCTATCACTCTCTCTCTCTCAAATAAATAAAATAAATAAAATCTTAAAAAAAAAAAAAAAAACCTTAAAAAAGCAAGATCATTCTTGGATTTAAGATTGGCCTATCAAAAATATTTTACACAAAACCTATCTGAATGCCATTAAAACATCCACAAGAGAATTCATATAATAAAGCAGATTACCAAATACAAGAACAAGGTGTATTCTAATTCTAAGGATACTTCCATTTTTATGACAAAACAAAAAAAAAACAGGCTTCCATTTTTCTGAGCAATTCCTGATGCAGCCATTGGTCCATGGTCCCTTCCTCCCGCATAGGCCTCAGGGGGAAAAACAACCACAACAACTAATATTTACAAACACTTATTTTAAATCAAGAAAGAAATTAACACATGAAAAACTTTTTAAATTCTCAATCTTTCCTTTTTCACAACCCAATAATAAAAGTGAAGCCTCAGAAGTAGATATAATTGTCAACTCCAACAGTTCAGAGAGTAAAACCCTGTATTCAATGAGATGTGAAGGACAGTCTCCTTTTTCCCCCTTTTCCATAAATATTTTCTGTATTCCTGACCATGTAAGCACTAAATACAAAAATTATTAACTTATAAAAATTTCCTCTGTTCTCAATTTTGAGACTACTGGCAAAATTCTTAAACATAAAGTTTTACAATTAACTCCATTTTGAAAAATTTGTTTAACTTAGAAGCAAAATAGGGACATTTATGAAAAGCCCACAGCTAACATCACACTTAAAAGTGAAAGTGAAAACTTTTCCCCTAAGATAAATCTACAGATTTAATGCACTCTCTATCAAAATTCCAATGGCTTTTTTTTTTTTTGCAGAAATAAAAAAGCTGATCCTCAAGTTCACACAGAATTGCAAAGTGTCTCACATAGCCAAACAATACTGAAAAAAAAAGAACAAAGTTGAAGGATCACACTCCTAACTTTAAATCTTACTACAAAGCTTACAATAATCAAAACACTGTGATACTGGCATAAGAAGAGACATGGAGACGAATGGAACAGAACTGAGACTCCAGAAATAGATCCATACATCTATGGCCAATTGATTTTTGACAAGAGTGCCAAGACCATTCAATGGAGAAAGAACAGCCTGCAACAAACGGTACTGAGTGGAAAAAATGCAAAAGAATGAAATTGACCTCTATACTGTAACACAAAAATTAACTCAAAATGGATCAACAACTTAAATGCAAGATCTAAAACTATAAAACTGTTAGAAGAAAACATGCAGGTAAATTTTCATGACATCGGACTTGACAATGGATTCTTAACTATGACACTAAAAGCCCTAGCAACAAAAGAAATAAATAAATTGGGATTAATCAAAATTTAAAACTTTTATACATCAAAAGAGACTATCGACAAAGTAAAAGATGAGGGCACCGGGGTGGATCAGTCAGTTAAGCATCTGCCTTTGGCTCAGGTCATGATCCTGGGGTCCTGGGATCACTCAGCAGGGACCCTGTTTCTCCCTTTCCTCCCCACTCATGCTCTCTGTCTTTTAAATCTTTTTTTAAAAGGCAAAAAAACAACCCACAGACTAGAAGAAAATTTTTGCAAATCAACAGTCTGGTATCCAGAAAGTAGGGAACTCGCACAACTCCATCACAAAAAGACAAAACAACTTTTTTAAATGGGCAAAGAATGCGGCACCTGGGTGGCTCAGCAGGCTGAGCATCCAACTCTTGATTTCAGCTCAGGTCATGATTTCAGGGTCATGAAACTGGGGCCCCACGTCTGGCTATACATGGAGCACAGAGTCTGCTTGAGATTCTCTCTCCCTCTGCCCCTTCCCCGTCACTCACACCCATACACACCTCTCTCTATTAAATAAAAATTTAAAATCCTTAAAATGGGCAAAGAATATGAATAGACATTTAATGATATACAAATGGTTAATAAGCACATGAAAAAATGCTCACAATCATTGTCATTAGGGAAATGCAAATCCAAACCACAATGAGATAGCACTATATACTCAACAAGGATGGCCATATTTTAAAAATGGAAAATAACAAGTAACAGTGAAGACACGGAAAATGTGGAACCCTTAAACATTGCTGGTGAGAATACAAAACACAGCTGCTGTGGAAAACAGGTTGGCAGTTCCTCAAAAAGTTAAATATAGAATGACTAAATGACCCAGCAATTCCACTTCTAAGTATCTATCAAGAAGAACTGGAAACAGGTACTCAAACAAATACTTGTCCACGAATGTTTATAAAAGCAGCATTATTCACCATGGCCAAAAAGTAGAGACAACTCAAGTGTCCATCAATGGATGAATGGCAAAAACAATTGTGGTATATACATAGGAAATATTACTCAGCCTTAAAGATGTATCAAGTACTGATATATGCTACAATATGGATAAACCTCAAAAACATTATGCTAAGTAAAAAAAAGCAAGACTCAAAAGGTCACATATTATATGATTCTACTTATATAAAATATCCAGAATAAGCAAATCCAAGGAGATAAAGCAGATTGGTGGTTGCCAGGGGCTGGGGAAAAGAGACATAACTGCTTAAAGGTACAGACTTTCTTTCTGAGTTCAGTTTTGGAGCTAGACAGAGGTGGTGGTGGCACAAGACTCCACTGATTTGCTCACTTTAAAATGGTTAATTTTAGGATATGTGGACTTCACCTCAATTAAAAAAAAAAAATCAGGGTGCCTGGGTGGCTCAGTCAGTTAAGCATCTGTCTTCTGCTCAGGTCATGATCCCAGTTTCCTGGGATCGAGTCCCATATCAGGTTCCCTGCTCAGCGTAGAGTCTGCTTCTGCCTCTCCCTCTGCCTACTGCTCAGCCTACTTGTGCGCACACAGGCTCTCATCAAATAATTAAATAGAACCTTAAAAAAAAAAATCGATACCAAATGTCACAGCCTATCTTTTTTCCAAATATCCACAGTGGAGGTCATATATAAAAACTGGTATCTATTAAGTCATAATGGAAATCTCAATTTCATAGGACACATTTTCCAATTATGATACAACTAAGAATTAATAATAACTTCAAAACAAAGGACCCTAGTGATTTGGAATTTTTAAACTCTCCTAAATAATGAAAAAAAATTAAGGATAAACAAGACGTGTAGTTCTCAAACTTTGGTATATATCCAAACTACTTGGAGAGCTTGTTCAAAATTCACAAGTCCTGGGACACCTGAGTGGCTCAGTGGTTGAGCATCTGCCTTCGGCTCAGGTCATGATCCCAGGGTCTTGGGATCAAGTCCCACACTGGGCTCCCCACAGGGAGCCTGCTTCTCCCTCTCCCTATGTCTCTGCCTCTCTCTCTGTGTCTCTCATGAATAAATAAAATCTTATAAAAAATAAAAATAAAATAAAATTCCTAAGTTCTATATACACACAGATATATAGTTTCCTATGGCTACTATAACAAATTATTTGCTAGCTTAAAACACCAGAAATGTACTCTTTCACAGTTTAAGAGGCTAGAAGTCTGAAATCAGTATCAGTAGGCCAAAACCAAGATGCCAATGAGGCTACCTCCCTGCAAAGGCTCTAAGGGAGAATCCATTCCTTGCCTCTTCCAGCTTCTGGTGGCTGCCAGCATGCCTTGCCTGTGGCCCCATCACTCCAATCTGTCTCCTTGGTCATCACATTGCCTCCTACTCTTCTGTGTTTGTGCATAATCTTCTTCTGCCTCCCTCTTGTAAGAATATCTGTAATGGTCTTTAGGACCCACCCAGATAATCCAGAATAACTTCCCCACCTCAAAATCCTCAACTAAATCATATCTGCAAAAACCCTTTTTGGCCATTAAGGTAACATTCACACGTTCCAGGGATCAGAACTTAGATATCTTTTTGGAACCTACACGGTACATCTCCTTAAAAACATGTGGAAAACCTTTTGAACAGGAATTAAATAATCTTATTAGTCTCCAGGTTTTAAAATGCAACATCACAGCCTTCTGACTCTCAGAACTATAAACACTCTCTCTGAAATGAACTCAGGAATCTATCACAAGGTGTACAGGAGACTATCACGGCAGCACCCAATTGTCTCTCAAGAATATAAAACAAGTGTTAAATGTCTATTTTATTGTAAATATGAATGAATCATACTCAAATTTTGTACTCTCTCCTGAACAATCTGCATGCACGCATCTGGTATGCATACCCAATATGAGTTTTCCCTCACTTGTACATTGTTAAGGAGGGGTCTTTTTTGTTGGTAGGATTTTCCTTATTTCCCCAACACACTATAGAGTTAGGTAATAACGAATTACGATTTTTAAATTAATTTGAAGTGAACTACTTTTCAAAAGAAGCAAACTTTATTCTTATCTTCTAATTTTTCAGACACATGATTTTAAGGCCTACTAGCTCATGAATCTCCTCCAGAACCAAGTCATTTTTCTGTTCTATAAAATCAAAATAAACTCCAGATGAATTAAAGAGTTAAATGTAAAATATGAAAGCATTAAGCATTAGAAAATAGGGCAGCCCCGGTGGCCCAGCGGTTTGGCACCGCCTTTGGCCTGGGGTGTGATCCCGGAGACCTGGGATCGAGTCCCACATCAGGCTCCCTGCAGAGAGCCTGCTTCTCTCCCTCTCCCTCTGCCTGTGTGTCTGCCTCTCTCTCTGTCTGCCATGAATAAATAAATAAATAATCTTTTAAAAAGAAGAATTAGAAAATATAATAGGAAAAAATGAATAAAATCAAAACAGTCATTTATGAAAAGAAACCAAAAAAAAGAAAAGAAAAGAAATCAAACAAAGCAACGTGATGTCACATTTCCCACTACCAGCTCTTCATATAGGACAGCGATAATATCTAGCAAAAGTGGAAGCATGGAGAAACAGGGATCCTTAAAACATACTATTACCAAAAATAAAACTGGCAGAGCCCTTTTCAACTTTTTTTTTTTTTTTTTTTAGATTTTATTTATTTATTCATCAGAAAGAGAGAGAGAGAGAGAGGCAAAGACATAAGCAGAGAGAGAAGCAGGCTCCATGCAGGGAGCTTGATGCGGGACTTGATCCCAGACCCCTGGATCACGCCCGGAGCCAGAGGCAGGTGGCAGAGCCCTTTTGAAAAGGCAAATACATTTTTATCTAATAATTATATTTCTAATGCTCTATCCTACATAAGAACAAGCAAAAAAATGTGTATATATATAAAAATGATCACAGAAGCACTATTTATGTGTGAAAAGTCAAAACAGTATAAATGTCAATCAGTGGAGAAATGCCTACATGAAGGTCTGTGCCTACAATGGAAATATAGGCAGTCAATGAAAAGAATGACATACACCATGAAATGACGTACACCAATCTTAAATGACATACACCATAAAAGCTAGCCATGATATATGAAGTGAAAAAAGCACTTAAAAATAGTAACTGAAGTGTTCTGGTTTTATTTAAAGGAAAAAAAAAAAAACTAACAAGCACACATAATATGTTTACATATTAACAGAAGTATTTTCAAAAACATCTTTTGACATGGGGAATTCCTCATAATACTGAGAAGACTACAAAATTGTATAAGCAACTACTTAAGCAGAAGGAGTGCTTGGGACACCTGGGTGGCTCAGTGGTTCAGCATCTGCCTTCAGCTCAGGGTGTGATCCTGGAGTACCAGGATCGAGTCCTACCCTACATCAGGCCCCCTGCATGGAGCCTGCTTCTTTCTCCCTCTTGCCTATGTCTCTGGCTCTCTTCCTCCCTCTCTCTCTCTCTCTGTGTCTCTCATGAATAAATAAATAAAATAATTTTAAAAAAAAAAAGGAGTGCAAAGAATTTTATACATTTCTTGTTTTCTAAAATACATAAACTTACTTATATAATTGAAACAAAAATTAATTAACATTTTTCTATTTTGGGCCCTATTTTAAATGAGGGCCCAGATGACAATAAATATTACCAGTCAGGAACCAATGGGACCAATTTAAAAAGATGTAATGAGTTCATGTACAGAGAAGACTTTTAAAAACGTAGTCATCCAGGGACACCTGGGTGGCTCAGCAATTGAGTGTCTACCTTCAACCCAAGGCATGATCCTGGAGTCCCAGATCAAGTCCCACATCAGACTCCCTGCATGGAGCCTGCTTCTCTTTCTGCCTATATCTCTGCCCCACCCCCTCTGTCTCTCTCTCTCTGTCTCTCATGAATGAATAAATAAAATCTTTAGAAAAATAAAAATAAAAATATAGTCACCCAAAATTACCCAACATAAAGAATGCTATCTCCTTCAGACATGTTACTTTGAATATATTTATTCTGAAGTTGCACTACTAAATATACTTTTAAACATGTATAGTTTGAAATATCCTTTGGTCAGCTCAGATTACAAATAAAAAGGTAATTCTCAAATGTATTTACACCCTATTTTTAAAGTAAAATTAGTATTAAACAATATGATCACTTGACCTGATCACCAGGTTGGCTGGAGGATGCAAATTTAAAACAACTGTAACTTCAAAGAACAAAGTTTTAGCACAAGCTCAGTTAGTTACATCAATATGCTGAAGCTTTTGAAGACATATTTTGAGACAGGTAGCAAATCCTGGCTTCGGACAAGGTTCCCCTCCAGATAAGCTAAAGTCTTCACTGCCATCTATACCACCTTTCAGTACGTGTCCATCAACCTCCCCCATTCCTTTTGATTCATGGGCTTCCTGCCTAGAAGGATCTTCTTCCCCAGCCAAATATCAAAAGCCTACCATCTCTTCAAGACCACACTCAAAATATATCTGCTTCATGAATTGCTCTTTTGAATTTCAGAAGCATTTCATTATCTGTTCTGCTCATTTGGTCATGATGTACTATTTTTATATTGACATTCTTTTAACATATTCTGACTTTTTAATTATAGTTTATAAGGAACTGGAAGATAAATCTTCTATCTTCAGTGCAATTCACTGGAGATATACACTGAGTGACCAATCCAAGAAACACAAGAGGTGTTTGTTTTCTTTTGTTCTATATAAAGACTGGGATAGTATTATTAGTTTGGAACATGAACTGTAGTGAGTCTTGAACAGTGTGGGTTCCATCCTACCATAATGGAGAACTACAAATTCCTGAGCTCAAAAGTGATGTAGAAAAAGCAGTCCTCAGTCCACAGCTGCCAGACAGGGGAGTTGGCAAGGTTCCAACCCTCCAATCAAGAGGAGGCTCAGCATACAGGATTAAGTAAGCACTTTATAATCAGAAAGCACTGGGCTTTCCACTTCCGGTTCTATGACTCTGGGCAAGTCATAGGACTTTTTAAAAGTTCCACTTCCTTCATCCCAGGGTCTGGGATCAAGTCCCACATCACGCTCCCTGCACGGAGCCTGCTTCTCCCTCTGCCTATGTCTCTGCCTATCTCTCTCTGTGTCTCTCATGATTAAATAAAATCTTTTTTTAAAAAGTATTACATAAAATAATACATATCACAATGTCTGACAAAGAATAAACATTTCTTCCTGACACCAATTCTCTGATACCAACTGGGTGTCCTATATTTTAATTCAATTCCAGCACACTACCTAGAGTGAACATCAGATCCCACAAGTTAACATCCAACAAAACTGCCCTTGCATCACATGTCCCAACTTATCAGAACTTCTAACTTGGCTACAAATTCAAGGGTTCCCACAACTCTTCTTCAAGTGCAGTAATTTGCTAAAATGACTCACAGAACTTGTTGAAATCACTACACTTAAACAATTACAGTTTTATTATAAAGGATACAATGCAGGTACAGCCAAGTGGAAGACATGCACAGGGTAAGGTCTAGGGAAAGAGAATGCAGGGTTTCAGAATTTTCATGCCCTAATTTGGAGTAATTCAGGTGTCACCCTTCCAGCACATCATGTGTTCAACAGGCTGTAAACTCCAGTATCCCAGAGTTTATATAAGGGGTTTCATTAAAGCAGGCATGGTTGATTAAATCATTTGTGCATGACTGAACTCAATCACCAGTCTGTCTCACCACCTCAGAGATCAAGAGGTAGTAAAGTTCCAACCCTCTAATTGAGAGCTAAGCCTTTCCCAGACCCTCCCTTGAAACTATCTAAGAGCCCATCCGAGTCACCTGATTAGTATAAACTCAGGCTAAGTTATTAAAGGGGCTCATTATGAATATCAAAAGATACTCCTGCCACTCAGGAAATTCCAAGGGTTATTGAAGCTGTCTGATACCAGACACAAGAACCAGGCATAGTCTTTATTATATATAGCACATGCACAATAAATGGGCTACTATTTTAGAAACCTAGTAGTAGAGGTAGGGGGAAAAAACATCAAAAGCATTACAAAAAGAGGAATAGAGAAAAGGGCGAGGGGAGTGGGTCAAATTGAGTATAATGATTTAAGCCTGAACAACTAAATAGACAGAAACAGAGACAGCCAGAAGGGAACCGAGGATGAGATTGAGAATGAATTCAATGTTAGCCACTTTGAGACTGAAGGCAACAACCAGTGATTCTGAATGGACACAGACAGATGAACATGCGCCTAGAGCTGGAGAGGACCTTACACAATCCGTTTTGAGAGTTACCCACATAGATAAAATTCCCTACTCACCCCCCAAAAGAAGCCCTCACTACTCAAGAGAGGATATCTGCTAGTGGTGTCTTATAGCCATCTACAGGAGTCAAAAGCAAGTTACTGCACTCAGCAGAAAAGGTAAGGGCCGAACTCTAGAACATATTCTATTTAATATTTTGGACTCTAAACAAAATGGTACTTCATTTTTAACATAAAGATTCAAACCAAATACCAAACAGAAATGTTGGGTTTTGTTCTTTGACAGAAAGAGACCGTTTTATTACCTATCAACAGGAAAGTTATAATGCATCTAACAGAAGTGTTTATTTTTTCAAAGAAAAGTTTATGGAACAACCATGGAACATTTCGGCAACACAACATAAACAGAACAACTATAATCAATTCAGAAAAGCTTCCTGTTCAGATACATGAAGCAGAATAAACACTTCAAGCACAGACACCATTACACAGACTTACTCAAAGCTTTTACAGTCCAGCTTTTAGAAAGTACATTCAATACCTAGAAACTGCCATGTTAATGGCTCATAGTGCAGAAGGATCACCATTTATTCTTCCCTACAATGTACAGATTGTAGAGGCTGCTTTTAAACAAAAGGCTTGAGCAATGGAAACTTGATCAAGGCAAAAAGGCCCACAGTGACCCCCTGGCTGAATACAGATGGGCCCATCCCAGCCCTACCTCAGAATATCCAGAGGGCCTACCTAACATACAGGCTACTTGCAACTAGGCAGTTACCAAAAAGGGGGAAAATTCCATAAGTCCCCGGACCTTCTCACCTTCCCCCTTTAAAAACAGCCCCCACCCACAGCCTCCTGGCAGACAGCCTCTCCTCTGCTGTCCTGCCAGCTGTTCCTTTGCCGTGTATTCAGTAAACTTCTATCTCCTTTGTTCTGTCTTGGGTGAATCCTTTCACTGCCCGTGCCACCAGCCCTTACCTGATTCATTGCCCCATATTTGGGAGCCCCCATCCGATCCAGACAGACACTACACATACCATCTCATCCTCTTGTTGCTAGCATCCCAGAAGTGAGTCCCAATTGTCTTTCAGCCAGTGAGAATCCAAATGGGAGAAGAAAGGGAAAGCAGAGTTTGGAACAGCAAACTGGGCTTGTCAGATGGTTTATGGTATCAAAAAGCTATAAGGGGTCTGTGGCACTGAGATATTCTAGTACTGACTAGATTAATGAACAGACTTATTGACTCAGGAATCCAGGAGGACTGTGCTGGGTACAGTGCTAAATAAGAATGGGAATGCCAGAAGAGTGCAGGAAAAGCCCAATGTGTCCCATGTCCCCAAGCTCCAGACAGAAAGGGAGGCAGCAATGTTAAAATCCTCCAGGTACTTCGAGCTTTGGTTTTTCCCAAATAGCAACACCACCAGCCAGAATATGAATAGTGAGGGCAAAATCTAAGCCTAGATCCCAACCTACAGAAGGAATGGGGTAAAGGGCAGCTCCCCTCCCTATACTCTATAACATTGGGTGTATTCAAGTTGCAAAGATAGTGCTAGGCCTTCCTAAGACCTTCCTAAATAAAGAAAGCAGGCATGACACACTCTCCCCACTTCCTGGACTCTGAGTCTAAAGCCAAACTATTTAAAACTATAAAATATTTGAAGTATAGGCAGACTGCTACTTTTGTTTATAGTAAAACTTAATTCCATTATAATCTGTAAACCAATTTTAACTAAAATTATCTACCTATACATAAACTCCTTGTTCACATGCTAGGCATTCTGCATTGAGGCTTATTTTCATTATCCTAAGCTAAGAGTAGCTGAGGATGCCCTTGGCTTGAACCATCCCTCAACTTGCTCCAATGACACAACCTATAGAAAACCAAGGTCTTCCCCCAAACTGCTCGTTTCTGAGGGGCTTAAATTCTCTCAGCCTCTAAAATCCCCTCTACTAACTCAATCAATTCACCGAGTCTACCCTGTTCCCAACACCTGAACCCCCAAAACCCAAAAAAAAATCCTCAAGGAAAACATGTAGAAATACTGAGGGTCAGAAGGAACAATTTAAATAACAGACATCCTTGAGCCATCTTTCCAGTTCCTCCCTCTTCTCCAATCACCCAGTGTCCCTACTCACCCAAAAATTACCTTTGAAACTCCAAATGGTTATCCCTAGGTTAAGCAAAATTCAGTTGTTTCCAGTTCTACTCCCTGGTGAGTATGCCCACATCCATCAAGGCATTGAACTCTAGCCTTCCATCTATCAGGATCCACCCTCTATATTTTTTTAAGGCAAAAGGATAATATTTCTGCTACCTTGTTAAGCCACGTTTCCAGTCCTAATGCTTCTTCCTAATTCAAAGGAAGGCAGAACAGGGTCTCCTCAATCAATGTTTACTGAATTGAATTATCAGGACACTGTTCTAAGTAATTGCTCACCAGATCAAAACACTTCCCTTGCTCAGAGCAGCAAGGTCACTTGCATGTTAAAAGTACCTTCACTTCCAAAAGCAACTATTACTAATTGCTTTATTGCATTTTTTCCAATTATTGCCAGTGAAATCTATGACCTAACAAACAAAAAGTCCCCTCATTTTTTGTTACAAATTAAGAAAGTAAGTCTCAGGGGTGCCCAGGTGGCTCAGCTGATTGGGCATCCAACTCTTGCTTTCGGTACAGTCATGATTTGGGGGTCCTGGGATCTAGCCCAGTGTTGGGCTCTGTCCTAGGTGTGGGGGTGTGCTTGGGATTCTTTCTCTTCCCCCCCCCTCCCTCTCTCCTCCTCCCCTTGCTGGCCTGAGGCATGCACTGGCGCTCCCCCCCCCCCCCATAAATAAAACACTTTTTTAAAACAGAAGAAATTATGTCTCAGGAAAGTAAAATTCATGTCCACCGCCTTCTAATAACAAAAAGCAGAGTTTTGAAAATGTGGGAGGTACTGCAAGAAGTGTGTGACATGCAACATCTCTTTTAATCCTCCCACCTCACAATCTCCATAGCACAAAAACGGCCCAGTGACCCCTCTTTAAAGTGAGTAAACAGGTTAAAAAATAAAATCCCCTGCTCTAAACTACAATGACAGTAAATGCTACCATGGGATTCAAGCCCAGCAGCTAAATTCAGAGTTCAAACTGTTAATGGATAATTTAAACAAACAAAAAGATAACACTGTGTCTTCCCTACAAATATAAAATGAACATCTATGATTTTATTTAACTCGTTAATTACAGAACAAAAAAGACATTTCATTTGGTTCAAAAGTAAATGCAAACAGTACATATAGGCAATCAGAATTAGTGAAACAAACCTGCTTAATAAATCCAACACTAAGGACGCCTGGGTGGCTCAGTGGTTGAGCGGTTACCTTCCGCACTCAGCGCCTGATCCTGGGATCAGGCATCAAGTCCCACATTGGGCTCCCTACATGGAGCCTGCTTCTCCCTCTGCCTGTGTCTCTGCCTCTTTCACTCTCTCTCTCATGAATAAATAAATAAAATATTTTTTAAAAATTCTGTTCAACTTCTACCTCTGGTAAAATCAATTAGATGTACTACCCCTACTATTTCAGCTAAGTGCAACTAAAAACCCTGCACATCATATAGAAGACAAACAAAAGACGACTCTGAAGTGGAAAGAAGACATACCAGCTGGGGACCTAGGACCCATGGAACAACATGGTGCTGAGTCCCCTGGGTTTTCCTTTTCCCTTGTATATCACAAGGACACAGAGGTTAAGAAGCCAGTTATCCAGAAATGCCAAAGGGGATTAGACAAAAAGGTCTTTGCTCTTTCAAAGGACCAAGAAAAGATCAGCAAAGCAAAACAGAAAACTTTTAGACAGCAACTACTACACTCCAGCCAAAAATCATAGACATAGCTGTGGCCCATCCCTACCCATGACAGCACAGGCCAGGCAAGGGGCCTAAACTTGCACTTTCACCAGGCTGTAATGTCATACCTCAATATGACCTCCTTCCCTTACCCAACCTCTAACCCCTGCAGGGATGATATCAAAGGCTAGACTTTCTTCCCTGCCAAGTGGGTTTAAGACTCCCTTTCCCAAGGAGAGAAAATGAGTGAAAATATCAGTGAGGGTGACAAAACATGAAAGACACCTAACTCTGGGAAATGATCAAGGGGTAGTGGAAGGGGAAGTGGGCAGGGGGTTGGGGTGACTGGGTGATGGGCACTGTTGGGGGCACTTGGCGGGATGAGCACTGGGTGTTATGCTATATGTTGGCAAATTAAACTCCAATTAAGGGCAGTCCCGGTGGTGCAGCGGTTTGGCGCCGCCTGCAGCCCAGGGCATGATCCTGGAGACCCTGGATTGAGTCCCACGTCAGGCTCCCTGCATGGAGCCTGCTTCTCCCTCTGCCTGTGTCTCTGCCTCTCTCTCTATCTCTCTGTGTCTCTCATGAATAAATAAATAAAATCTTTTAAAAAATAAAATAAATAAATAAAGTCCAATTAAAAAAAAAAAAAGACTCCCTTTCCCAGCCGCACAATGTCTATGGAGAGCATCTGGAGAGCCTAGACTTATATTCCCATGACAGTCACAAGCCACTCCTTCCCATCTCCATGGGGGTGATATGAGGCAAGCAAGGCCTGGTAGAGGCAGGACTTTCACCACCATCTAGCGTAGGAAGGCCATCCCCCCCAGCAGCGTCAGCAGAGTCCTATAAAAGGGGGGTTGGGTGACGGAAACGACAGTTAAGGATGCAGAGCAGTATTCAGAGGAAGCCTAGAGGGGAGCTGAAATGCCCACCTCTGCCAGCAGCAATGAGTCCCACTTTGTATGTCAATGGACAAATTCCTGGAAAGCATACAAGTCACCCAAAATGAAATAGATCATTTGAACAGTCCTGTAACTATTAAGGAAATTGAAATCATAATTTAAAACTTCCAGAAAAAGAAATCTCCTGGACCAGATTTTTTCACCAGAAAATTATACCAAATTTTTAAAGAGGAATTAACAGGGCACCTGGGTGGCTCAGTGGTTGAGCATCTGCCTTTGGCTCAGGTCATGATACCAGGGTTCTGAAATCGAGTCCCACATCAGGGTCCCTCAAGAGGAGCCTATTTCTCCCTCTGCCCATGTCTCTGCCTCTCATGAATAAATAAATATTTAAAAAAAAAAAAGGAATTAACACAATCACTTCGAGAAAACACAAGAATAGGGAAGACTTTCCAATTCTGTTTACAAAGCTAGTTATTACTCTGATGCAAAAACCAGAAAAAGATAGTATAAAAAAATGAAACTACACACCAATACACGAATAGAGACACAAAAATCCTTTTTTTTTTAAGATTTATTTATTTGTTCATGATAGACATAGAGAGAGAGAGAGAGAGAGAGAGAGAGGCACAGAGACACAGGCAGAGGGAGAAGCAGGCTCCATGCCGGGAGTCCAACGCGGGACTTGATCCCGGGACTCCAGGATTACACCCTGAGACAAAGGCAGGTGCTAAACCGCTGAGCCACCCAGGGATCCCCCGAGACACAAAAATCCTTAACAATGCATTAGCAAACAGAATTCAGCAGTATATAAAAAGTTGAACTTTTTAAAAAGATTTTATTTATTGGGGATCCCTGGGTGGCTCAGTGGTTTAGTGCCTGCCTTTGGCCCAGGGCGTGATCCTGGAGACCCAGGATCGAGTCCCACATCAGGCTTCTTGCATGAAGCCTGCTTCTCCCTCTGCCAGTGTCTCTGCCTCTCTCTCCCTGTGTCTCTCATGAATAAATAAGTAAAATCTTAAAAAAAAAAGATTTTAATTATTTATTCATTCATGAGAGACAGAGAGAGGCAGAGACATAGGCAGAGGGAGGAACAGGCTCCATGCAAGGAGCCTGAAGTGAGACTCTACCCCTGGACTCCAGGATCACACCCTGAGCCTAAGGCAGATGTTCAACCACTGAGCCACCCAGGTGTCCCTATAAAAAGCTGAATTTAACCAGAGATGCATGGTTAGTTCAATATTCAAGAACCAATGTAATCCACAATATTAACAAACTGGGAAAAAAATCCACATGACAATTCTACTCTAGATAGAAAAATCAACTGATAAAATTCAATACCTGTTCATGAGAAAAACTCAAAAAAAATGAAATAAAGGAGCACCTACAAAAAACCTACAATAGGGATCCCTGGGTGGCGTAGCGGTTTGGCGCCTGCCTTTGGCCCAGGGCGCGATCCTGGAGACCCGGGATCGAATCCCACATCGGGCTCCCGGTGCATGGAGCCTGCTTCTCCCTCTGCCTGTGTCTCTGCCTCTCTCTATCTCTCTGTGACTATCATAAATAAATAAAAATTAAAAAAAAAAAATTTAAAAAAACCTACAATAAACATTACTACACTTAATGATAGAAGACAAACTGCATTATCCCTATTACTGGGAACAAGGCAGGAATGTCTACTCTCACCACTCTAATTCATCACAGTACTAAAAGTCCTAGTCAATGCAGGGAAGCAGGAAAAGGAAATAAAAGCCACACAGAAAGAAGAAATAAAACTGTCCCTATTTGCAGATGAAATGATGATTTCCACAGAAAACCCCAAGAAATCTACTTTAAAAACTTCCCAGAACTAATAAGTGAGTTCAGCAAAGTTGCAGATACAGGATAAACATTTTTAAAAGCAACAGCATTTCAAGTGAAAAGGTAACCTACACAAGAAAATTTTTGTAATTTACCATATATAAAGGGCTTGGATCTAGAATATATAAAGAACTTCTACAACTCAGTGAAAAGGTAAATAACCCAATTTTTAAAATGGGCAAAGGATCTGAACAGACATTTCTCCAAAGAAAATATACAAATGATTAATAAGCACATGAAAAGATGTTTGACATCCTTTGCCATCAGGAACAAGCATATTAAAACCACAATGAAATACCACCTCATGCCTACGAGGATGTTATAACTTCCCTAGAATGTACCTATAATCAAAAAGACAGATAATAAGTATTGGTGAAGCTGTTGAGAAATGGGAATACTCACATACTGTTGATGGGACTGTAAAACAGTACAGCCTGGAAAAGAGGGTAGCAGTCCCTCAAAAGAATAACATAAGATGAAAACAGAGAATGAAGCAAACCCTAAGAGACTCTTAACTCTAGGAAACACACTGAGGGCCATTGGAGGGGATATGGAAGGAGGGATGGAGTAACTGGTGATGGGCATTAAGGAGGGCACTTGCTGTAATGAGCACTGAGTATCATATGCAACTGACAAATCACTAAATTCTACCACTAAAACTAGTAATACACTAGTTTTAAGAAACTTTAAAAAAAAAAATGAAAGAGAAAAAAAAGAGTGTGTTGACCATATGACCCAGAAATTCAACTCCTAAATATATACCAAAGAAAAATTAAAACACACATCTTACACAAAAACTTGTATTGGAATAATCCTAGCAACATTATTCATAACAGCCAAGAAGTATTTGTCAACTGCTCAGTGGCCTATCCATACAGTGGAATACCTCATCATTCAGCCATAAGTAATGACACACTGATACATGCTACGACATAGATGAATCTTGAAAACATGTTGAGTGAAGGAAGACAATCACAAAAGACCGCATATTGTATGATTCCACTTATCTGAAATGTCCAGAACAGGCAAATGTGTAAGACAGAAAGTAGAGTAGAACTTGCTCAGGGCAATGGTTGGAGGAAAGGGGAGTGTCACTGCTAATAAACAGAGGGCTTCTTTTCGAGGTGATGCCTTCTAAGGGCACCTGGGTGGCTCAGTGGTTAAGCATCTGCCTTCAGTTCAGGTCATGATCCCGGGGTCCTGGGATGGAGTCCCTCATTGGGCACTCCACAGGGAGCCTGCTTCTCCCTCTGCCTGTGTGTCTATCTGTGTCTCTCATGAATAAATAAATAAAATCTTAAAGAAGAAAGTGTTCTAAAATTAATTGTGGTAATGGTCATACAATTCAATGAATATATTAAAAATCACTGTCAAATCCACGGCTGCATTCTTTGTAAAAATTGACAAGCTGATTCTAAAATTCATGTGGATTTGCTGGGGAAACAGAATAGACAACACAAACTTGAAAAAGAAGAACAAAGTAGGAAGACTCATACTTCCTGATTTCAAAACTTACCACAAAGCAACCGTAATTAAGACAGTGCCCCACTATCATAAGGCTTGACATAAAGATCAATGCAACAGAGCTGAGAGTTCAGAAATAAACTCATTTGTCTACATAGCCACGATATGACCCAGCAACTGCACTCCTTGGCATTTATCCCAGTGAAATGAAAACTTAAAGTTCACACAAAAACCTGTACATGAATGTTCTTAACAGCTGTATTTAAACAGCCAAAAACCAGAAACCACCCAACACATCCTTCAATGGATACAACCACACCAAAGACTAAGGATCATAAGGAATACCAAACAAGGAAAAAGAACAAACTGTTGATACATGCAACAACTTGAATGAATCTCCAGGGAATTCTGCTAAGTGGAAAAAGACAATCCCCAAAGGTTATACACTGTATAATTCCACTTACCTAACATTCCTGTAACAGCAGAATCCTAGAAAAGGAGAACAAATCCGTGGTTGTCAGAGAATGGGGTGTGTGGCCATGAAAATACCACATAGGGAACCCCTATGGTGAGACTGTTCTGGATCTCCGCTAGATCAATGTCAACATTCTGGTTGTAATACTGTACTAAAGTTTTGCAAGATGCTACTATTGTAAAAAACTAAGTAAAAGCTACATAGGTTCCTTTTGTATTATTTCTTACAACTGCCAGTAGCTCTCCAATTACCTCAAAATAGTCTTAAAAGGAAGGCAGAGGAAGATTTAATTACAGACAATAGAGGAAAAGGCAATGTGGCCACAAACACAAAGACTGGAATGATGTGGCCACAAACCAAGAAATGAAGGCAGGTCACCAGAAGCTAGAAGAGGCAAGGAACATAATTCTCCCCCTGGAACCTATGGAGCTGGCACAGTCCTCCCACACTTTGACCTCAGCCACTAATTCTGATCTCAGACTTCTGGCCTCCAGAACTGTGAAAATATAAATTGCTGTTGTATTAAGCCACCCAAGTTTCTGGTATTTGTTACAGCAGCCACAAGAAACTAATATAAATACTTATCTCCCAGGAATGTTATAAAGAATCAACAAATATGTACGGAAAAGGCCCTGGAGAAGTGTGAATTGCCACTGCAAAAGAAAACCAAATAGAATTTTAGAGTTCTTAATTCAAAATACGAATATTAACACCCCTAATTTTTGAGAGTTAAAGAAATCTGAGATAAAAAGAAAAATAAATATACTTTCGGGAACAATTACGTCCAACGTAGGCTGAGTTCCCTGAAGATAAGCCCACTCAATACACAAGAACTATTTATAACAGTAGCTCTAGGAAAGATTCAGTCTTGATTAACTCTGACTTCTGAGGTATTTCTTCTCGGAAAGAGAAGGTAAATTGAGCTGGCCTCATTACAACCATAAATAAACTAAGCAAAATAAGGTTACTCTAGCACCCCCTAGACTACTCTAGATTTCAATCCTGCTTCTATACTTCTCTTCCATTCTTACAGAGAACAAAGGAAACATAATTCTCTTTAATTTAATCAATCGGTCCTAATTAACAGCCATGCTGAAAATACAATTTAAGTTTAAATTTGTAGTTATTCACATTAACAAGTATGTTACTCCAGCAATTCACAAACTGTCCAGTTTGAATACTACATCATAAAATATCATTATGTGTATGTTTATAACACAATAAAAACCAGGAATATATTTTTACTGAATTTCAGAATGATATAATGGCACATGATATTAAGAGTGCCAAAACAATCACAATCACAACACAGAAAAGGAGAAAAGGGCAAAAGGATGTCTCATTTAAAACTCCCACATCACAGGGGCACCTGGGTGGCTCAGTCAGCTAAGTGCCTCTTGATTTCAACTCAGGCCATGATCTCAGGGTGTGAGACTAAGCCCCACAGGGGGCTCCTCACTGGGCTTTAAGATTCTCTCCCTCTGCCCTTCCCACCCCCTTTCCTTCTCTAAAAAGGGAAGGGAGGGAGGGAGGGAAGAAGGGAGGGAAAGGGGAAAAACTCCCACATTATAGAGAGAACCACTCTAAGCAGCCACAGCAAATAATGTTCAGCATAGATATTCAGAAACTTTGAGCATAACTTGTAATGCAAAGCATCCTCTTGTTCAAATAATAATCTCTGACACTTAAAGTCACATAAGTAGAGTATATTTTAAATTTAAACTGAATTAAAACAGGCATTACAGCAGACTCTGGAATTAGACTGCTTAAGTTCAAACCTATGTTAGTTAACCTTTCTGGGCCTCAGTTTCCTCAAAGCTAACATGAAAATTATAATTGTTTTAACCTCATAGGAGAATTAAAGGAATTACAAACTTAAGGGCACTTGGAACTAACTCAGTATGTAGTAAGCACTCAACAAATATGAACTATTACATTATTATTAATAGTCACCATGATTGCCTATGGACCTCAGGTTTCACAGCTGTCATGCTTACCTTTCAAATCACAGAAAACCAGAAGAGACAGAACCTCAGTGATCTCTGCACAGAAGGCACTGATTTATCCCCCACTCTAGGCAGTAAACTCAAGGACAGGAATCATATCTTATTCAATTCTGTCCCCATCACCAAGTCCACGGTAAGTGTCCAAAAATGTTCAAGTTAAATAAAATTTTGGTGTTCAAGCCACTCCTTGTTACCCTCATTTTCCTTGTAAGCCCAGAGGCATTTTTTTTTTAATTTAAAAGCGACACAATTAAAAACAAAAACTTAATTCTAAGAAAGCATTTGTATTACAATACAACAGCAGAGATAATAACAGCCACAGATAAAGCTGGCTTCCCCAAGATACCTAAACATTCCTGTGGGGAAAGAGCTGCTATCTGAAGCTAAAAACAACCCTTTCCCTCCACACTCCTGATCACACAGAACCCTACGAATGGCTGCCACCACTCACTTCTCCTCATTCTCTCATTCCTAACTTCCATCATTATTTGCTTTGACACCTGTAGATAGCAGCTCACCACACCCAAAATCCCTGCTCCATGCATTCTCCCCGGGGGACTGACTATACACTTAAAACATAATAAAATGGAGATGAGCTCTTATTTGAGATGGAAAACTAAGGGTAGCAGAAGTCTTCCCTTTACGGTCCCCAGAGCAACAATCAACTTCCTGAGAGGAAGTGAACAATTTCAGTTTTCAGAAACCTCAACTGTAAAAGACTGAGGATAAAGTGGTTAATCACCCCAGTCAGCTTTCACTGACGGTGCCCCTCAGACATCCCTTGCCTCTAGGGTTATCAGAGGAGCATCCCCATGTCCCCAGTGCCAGACAGAGAGGACGAGGTAAAGGTGCAATGAACACTTTGTCATATTGGACTGGAGTTCACCAAGGCCTTCTGTGAGCTTTACCCCAAAGCTACAGGGAATTCACCACAGGCTTTCCTCAGCTCCACTATTACACATAAAACCTTACAGCCAAACGGATCACAGTAGTCCTCACTATCTAAGAGCAATTAGCTTAAACTGGGAAAAAAAAAAAAAAAAACCACAGTGATTTCTCTTAAACTGGGACATTTCACAATGATGAAAAAGACTGGATTAGAATTTTCCCCCCAAAAAAGGAAACACAATATAAATCAATTTTCATAATGTATTTTACATGAGCCAAAATTTAGGTTACACTTGCAACTATGTATTAATTCGTCGGACAACAAATTAACAAGGAATTGGGACTTAACTTTGTAATCAAACCGTAAAAGGGCATGATCTGACAATTCTGATTCCACATTTGCCTTTTGACAAGACAATTATAACAAAAGAAAAATTCTAGGTTTCATCATCTATTCCCCCGAAGCCTCTTACACTGCTTTTTAATTTTTTTTTTCCTCTAAGATTTTATTTATTTCTTTGACAGGGAGAGTAAAGCAGGGAGAGTAGCAGGAGGAGAGGGAGAAGCAGGCTCTCCCCTTAGCAGGGAGCCCAATGCACAGCTTGATCCCAGGACCCCAAGCTCATGACCTGAGCCGAAGGCAGATTCCAAGTGGCTGAGAGCCACCCAGGCACCCTTGAAATTCTTATAAAGCATCTCTTTCATCACCATTCCTGCTGGTTTTCCAAAAGTTAATTGGTTTAACACTGCTAAATTCTCACTAGCACCCACATAACCACTGCCCAACTCAACATAACAGGAAGAACATTTCTAACACTCCAGAAGGCTCCTAGAGGAACCACCATTCTGACTTCTATCACCAGGAAATAGCTGTACCTATATTTGGACTTCATTTAAATGGAATCATATGGTATGCAACCTTTTGCCTGTCTCATTATGGCTACTGTGGGTATATCGGTAGTTCATTCTTTAACTGCTTTTGTAATGTTTCCTTTCATAAACATACCACAATTTACTCATCTATTCTGCTGCTGGGGTTTTGTCTAATTTTTAGCTATTATGTACCTGGGATTTTGTCTAATTTTTAGCTATTATGATTAAAGGTTCTATGAACATTCTTTTACTTTTTTGGTAGACATACACAGCCATTCCTCTTGGGTATATCTAGAAATGGAACTGATGGATCATAGGTAAGATTAGAGTCACAGCTTTCCAAAATGATTGTACATTCCCACCAACATGTATGAGATTCAATTGCTCTACAATTCTGGCATTAACAATCTTTTTAATTTTAGACATTCTGGAAGGTGTTTAGTAGCTCACTGTTTTAATTTCCATTTCTCCTTCTGTAGTCTCCATTTGGGACTAATAATGTTGCACACCTTTTTCTATGCATAGAGACCATTCAGAAATCCTCTAGTAGAAGATGCCTGTTTAGAACTTCTGTACATCTTTTAAATTGTCTTTGTCTTATTAATTTTATACATACAAACACACATCCACACACATATTTTGGGTAGGAGTCCTTGGTCAGATATAGGAACTGCAAATTTCTTCTTCCATTCTGTATTTTGCCCTTCGTTTTCCGAATAGTATCTTTAGATGAAGAGTTCTCAATTTTAATGAAGACTGTGGGAAATGTATCAATCACTGTCACAGTCATTGCTTTTAGAGTCCTTTTTAAGAAATATATTCTAGTAGTACCAGGGTGTTCGTTCTTTGACTTGTGCTTATGATTTGAACAGTTCTCAACCCTGCTCTGAACGCATGAAATCCTGCATCTTGGGACGCCTGAGTGGCTCAGCAGTTCAACATCTGCCTTCAGCTCAGGGTGTGATCCTAGGGTCCCCCCTCATCGGGCTGGGCTCCCTGCAGGGAGCCTGCTTTTCCCTCTGCCTATGTCTCTGCCTCTCTCTCTCTCTCTCTCATGAATAAACAAATAAATCTTTTAAAAAAATCCTACATCTTTACAACGTTTCCAGTTTCACTTTGCAGTCAATTTAGAACACATTCACTTGTGATATGATGTCAGATACTAGACAACTCTAGGTTTATGAATGACTGAAGATCAGTTTTACAACTAGAGAATTCATGTGGGATTACTTCCATATTATAATGGACTTCTATACATGTATATTAAAAACCTAACATATCAACAGATGTTAGATGATTCGTCCCACTCCCTTTGAGTGGCTTTGCTCCAGCGGAGCCACCTTTACACTAGACCCTGCTGACTTTTACAACATAATTGAGTTTTCTGTAGTCTACGAAACCAGAAGCCTACAGGAAGTTATAAACCTGGTTCTATTAAATCTTATTAACCCAACAACCTCAAAGGGTTTACAATTCTCCCAAAACCCAGCAACAAAGAATTTTCTTAAATGAATTAACAGCACCTCCAATCTGCAACCATATTGTTCCCAAAAAACAAAACAAATAAAAAAACACTTGACTCTTTACTTGCTTAACAAGTGTTCCCCCTCTCCCATCCTATTATTCTTCACACCCAGTCTTCCATTCTGCTTTCAAATTGTCTGAACTCTGCTCTGTCAGTTAATGCCATGGTTCACTCCCTCACTACCTTTTGCTTGGAATATGGAAACTGGGGATGCCTGAGTGTCTCAGCAGTTGAGCATCTGCCATCGGCTCAGGGCGTGATCCTGGAGTCCTGGGATCGAGTCCCGCGTCAGGCTCCCTGCATAGAGCCCGCTTCTCTCTCTGCCTATGTCTCTGCCTCTCTCTGTCTCTCATGAATAAATAAGATCTTTAAAAAAAAAAAAAAAAGGAATATGAAAACTGTCCTTAGCTAGTCTCCTTACATTCTTTCACCATGTCACCAGTCATCTCTCCAGAATACAAAGTCGATTATATTACTCATTTGATTAAGATCTTTCTACAAGTCGCACACCCCACATGACAGTCACTCTCTCAGCTGAGAATTCGCAATCTTTCCTGTGTTCTCTCTCAGCAACTACGGCAAAACTCTGGTCTGACCCCTGGACACCCATGTACTCTGGACACCCATGTACTCTCACTCACCAGACTCTCCACTGCTAACTCCTCTGGCTAGAATCCCTTTCTCCTTTACCCTGCAGTTAGCTCCCTTCTTATCTTGGCCAGGGCCACCCCAACAAAACCAACTATTCTCTTGTATGTGTTCCCACAGCTATCTGTACCCACCACAACGATATCTAAGTCCTTCTCACACTGCATTAGTTAATTATTTATCAGTTTGTCTCATTCACTGGTCTACAAACTCCTGGACCTAGGACTTCTCCCTGGACTTTCTGGAGCATAAGGTCAGGAATTAATTTTTATAAGCCAAAGACGTGGCAGGTCAATTCTATAAAGGCTCAAAGAAAGAATCAATGTCCCAGCCACTTTTATTCATATCCTTTTTTTCTCTATAGAGACTAGAATACTTTATACAAATATGTCAAAGCAGTGAACCTACCATAAGTTTTCTTTCAAAAATCACCCCTCAAGTTATTCTTCTCATTTAATAAAAACTAAAACCTTCCTTAATTATTGATTTGTGCTTCCTGTTAAAAAATTAATCAACCTTTTGTTTTGCAATGATTTTTTTAAAAGATTTGTTTATTTATTCATGAGAGACAGAGAGAGAGAGGCAGAGACACAGGCAGAGGGAGAAGCAGGCTCTATGCAGGGAGCCTGACGTGGGACTCGATCTCGGGTCTCCAGGATCACACCCCGGGCTGAAGGTGGCGCTAAACCCCTGAGCCACCCGGGCTGCCCTGTTTTGCAATGATTTTTAAAATAAAGGGTGTCAAAAGTAGGATGAATATACCACTTAACCGAAGTAACTATAGTTATCACCATAAAATCACTATTGGATGCCAATGGAATCAAACACGATTACTAACACAAAAGATCACAAAATATTTCATTGAAAAATGTATTCCTATATATCCCCTTAACACATACTAAATTTGTATGATATAGGAAGATAGTATGCATGCATGATGGTAAGAACACAATTGTTCAATTTGGTTCCTCAGTTTCCTCATCGGTAAAACAAAGATGAGAAAGTTGCTAGGTGACTCAGCACACAGAACGTCCTTGGCTGCGTAATCGCACAGTGAGAAGTAATCACAAAGTAAGAAATGTCACCTGTTATGCCTCCATTTTTCACTTTCTTTTTAAGCCCTTTCATTATATATTGTCTTGGTTTTTTTCCATCACAAATGTACAATGAGATTGTTTGGACAAGAAATGCTTTGCCCATTTCAGAGATAAGATACTGACAAACAGGTTGTTATATGATTTCCCTAACATATTTTAAATGGCAGAGTAGGAACTAGAAAGCACAACTACCCCCAACCCCAGGCCAAACTGACCAAATCTCCAGGTAGCATTCTGGAATAAAGTCTTTGGGGTTTTCCACCAGTGTTTCCTCTTGGTGGTGAGCAACGGCCAGCCAAAACACCTGGTAGGAGCAGATGAACTACGTCATTCGCTCAAATTAGAAGGTAGGCGAAGCCTCTTTCATGGTGCCGGACACACAGTGGGTACTCCAAAGGCAGGAACAACTGATGACTGAAACACAAAGCGCTACTATGCTTTCTCAGCGACAGAACAAGGCACTCTGCAAAAATCAAGCATGCTACCCCCACACACACCAAAAAAAAGTCATTTGATATTATGGTTACCTGTCACATCAAAGTATAATGTGGCAACAAAAACCTTCTTAAATAACTTTTATAAAACGGATAATTTCCTTTTAGTCTCAAAAATCAAGTTTTGCAAAAAGGATTTTCACTAAGGCACTTTTTTTTTTTTTGGAAAACTAACTATGTTTCATTACATATCTATGCCCAAATAAGCAACATTAATAGACCATATTTCATCTGTGTAAGGCCTTCACCGTACTTCCCATCACTTCCCTAGGCTTGAACGGAATCCCAATCCTCAGCCTCATCTACAGCCCCGTGCACGAATACAGCTAGTGAGCTTCGAAGGCAGAGCCAATATTCCAGGGAACCCACCTGAAGCAGGTACGCAGGTAAGCATGAGGAAGGAAGCCGTCTCTAAGTCACTCAAGTGCCCTATCTTTTTGACCCTTCCCTTTCATAGGCAGGCAGAAGCTAAGACACACGTTAAGGATCGGACTTGACATCAGCTCCCGGCTGGGGCCTACCTTTCCTTTCGTGGCCCCACCGCTCTGGCACCTTTGGGTGCAGGCATCTGGCGCCTGAAGGAGACACTGGTTAGGGCTCCACGGCCCACGGCCAAGCCTCGCACGTGGCGGACACTTGGGGACGTTTTGCACCTGTGGTTTAACAAGGCAGCTCCGGGACCCGTCCCGGTCGGGGGCAGGACGGTCTCGACGGCAATCTGTGAACGCCGACGGGACTCCTGGCCCGCCCTCCTCCCTCCTCCCTCCTCCCTCCTCCCCCCGCCCTCCTCCCGGCTCCGAGCCGGCCCGGGCCGGCCTCGAGACCCCGACGCCTCCGCCTCCGCCCGCCTACGGGCGCCGCGTCCCCGCGCCCCACCCCTCACCTGGGCCCGCGACGCTGCCACCTGCGTCGGGCCCCCAGTTTCTGGTCAAGCGACCGTTACCTGGGCCACAGCCCGGGGAGGCCGGCGGCTCGGGGGCAAGAGCGCGTGGGGCTGCTCCCCGTCCGCCAACGGGGGGGATTCCCCCCGGCCGACGCCGCCATTTTACCGGCGCGGAACCCCCACCTGACAGGTCAGGCCTCCCACCTGTGACCAGCAGAGGACGTCGCGCTTCGCCGTAGGGGGCGCGTGGACGCGCTGAAGAATCCGCGGGGGTCACAACCTCCGAGCCGAACCCGCCGCTAATTCATCCCGAAGCGGGGAGGCGTCCGGCCCGTCGCCCTAGTAATGCGTCCCGGCAGGCTCCGTCCTGATTGGCTGCGGGCGCCGTGACGCGGCGGCGTCCCCGGCTGCGTGGGAAGCCCGGGTCCCCGGCGCCCCGCCCCCGCTCCCCTGCGGGGGGAGGGGGGCACCCGGGACGCCCTTAGTCGAGGGCTCCCTTAAAGGGGCCGCGCACACTTCGTCGTCTGGCCTCGGGGAGAGCGGGGCGGTGTAGGGGCGACAAACTAGAGCAGTCAGAAACCCACGGAGGGCACTGTCCCAGGGAACCTACTCGTCCAGCCAACCCTTAAGAGTTTCAGAGTGCAAAACAGAAATCTGGGGGGATTTCATTTCCAAGCCTAATTTATAGCCTGAGGTCCCGGGGCAAATCAGTAGTAGAACCAGTTCTAGAACTGGGGCTCCTGACGCGCAGGGCCACGTGCTCCCTTGCAGGCACAGTATTTCCCCACTGCCAGGGAAACCCGCTCCTCCGAGCGCCGCGGCCCTGACGTCACGCCCTTGGTGACAGGTGTTCCTCACTTTCTACCGCGCGGACCTACTAGACCCGAAAGCTCCGTAGTGGTGAGGACTGTGGTTAAACCTCTACGTTTCCTACACTGCGCCTTCTCCTGCAGGCCTTCAACAGAGATTCACAGAGTAAAAAAATATATAAGACATAATAAACATAGTCGCCCATCACACACATTGCCATGTATGTTTATGTATTTTATTCTTTTATTCTACAAGGCACGGGGGCGGGGCGAGGAATGGATGTTCTCGTTTTTTTAGGCGGAAAGTTCGTGTCCTGGCAAAATGTATAGTGTAATAATGGACATCCAGATGTGGGATGCACAGCTTCCGTAAGGCTGAATTAACAACCCCCACCCCCACCCCGATTTCTTTGTGAATCAAAAGTTCCGGAGCTCCTTGTCCTAAATCAGCCTCACAAACTCTCCAATTTTGTGCGGATTGAAATATTTAAGATGTGCAAAAATTGCGGTAGAAAAGGAACAGCAGAGGAAAACACCAGTACAAAAGCCAAGTCTGCCTATTATCTCTATAACCTCAGGCCTCATTTTTACTTTTAAAATAAGATTTCTAGAATAAAAGATCTCAATTTTTCCCCCCATTCCTACAAGTTTTTAAGTTTTTTGAGGTCAGAGGCCAGAGGAGAAACCCTGAAGGCACTAGAGCTGGTTTTTGAAAGCAAGGACTATGTAAAAAGTTTTATCTTGGTATCTCGGTAACTCCTGGAACTGAAGAATAGAACTCTATGTATTTGAATACAGATGTTGGATAAGATTAACTGACTTGAATGAATCATCCTGGGTGCTCTGTTGGTTTGTTTGTTTGTTTGTTTGTTTGTTTTCACTATTTCACCTTCTAGGCTTTGGCCTTTCTTGGGGACCTAAAGAAAAGGATAGAAACTGTAGAATCTGAGGCTATGCACTCCTATTAACCCAAAATACTTCTGATACTCACCATATTTGTGAGTTTTCCACACCACGCCGCTCTCCAAGTCTCTGTGGACACCAATGGGGTGTGCTCCAGTATAACTCAATTCCATAATAACTACTCAAATTTAGTGCAGACCCCAAAAGTCAGGGGCCCAGTCCCACAAGAATACTCCCCACTTCAGACACTAATCAAAAGTTGGGGTCTCCAGTACCTCTGACCATGCAACTATTAACTAGAGGTTCCCACAACTCCCCCTGCTCTGGTTCTAATTTGCTAGAATCAGCTCACAGAACTACTGTGCTGTGCTTACATTTTCTGGTTTATTGTAAAGGATACAAACTCAGGAACAGCCAAATGGAAGAGATGCATAGGGCAAGGTATAGGTGATGGACACCAACTCAGAAGCTCGCAGAATCCCATTGTTTAGGGTTTCTTAGTGGAGATTTCATTACATAGATATGATTTATTAAGTCTTAAGTCTTTGGTCATCTCTCATTAGCCCATCCTCCAACCCCTATCCCTTCCCTGGAGGTAGGACAGTTAGGTTGAAAGTTCTAAACCTCTAATCACATAATCAGTTCTCCTGGCAACCAGCCCCCACCCTCCAGGAGTCGGTCATAGGAGTTAGCATAAACTCCAATGGAAAGAGGCTTGTTGGGATACCTGGGTGGCTCAGCAGTTGAGTGTCTGCCTTTGGCTCAGGGCTTGATCCTGAGTCCCACAAGGGCCTTCCTGCATGGAACCTGTTTCTCCCTCTGCCTGTGTCTCTGCCTCTCTCTCTCTCTCTCTCTCTCTCTCTCTCTCTCATGAATAAATAAATAAATAAATAAATAAATAAAATATTTTTTTAAAAAAAGGCTTGTTGTGAATGACAAAAGACCCTCCTATCCCCAATCATTCAACAAAATACTAGGGTGCTAGGAAGGAGGACAAAGACAAAATATATATTTATTACATTACAATATTACAGAGGATACAAGGGAAAAGACTGAAGAACAAATACAAAGTATGGCATTGAAACACCCTGGCTCAGTTACAAGACTTGAGCTCAAGCTATCTCCTTGCAATTTTGGTGAATTTGTGCTATGGCCATCCAGGAAATTGGGGGAACTTCCCTTCCAATAAATGGACTCCCACAACATACAGCGACCTTCTGAACATTTCCTGTAGTGTTTATCTGCCAGAACTCCCCACACTGATCACTCTTGTACGGTGTGCTCAACCCACTGATTAAAATACATGAACTTTTAATACAGTTGGGCATCACTGATCATAAACTTGACAAGTTAGGTAAATACCAAGGAAGAAGAGAGTTCACATTGTATAGAGGGCACTTTTGTTCTACTTCAGGCTATAACCCTATTAATAACTTACTGACTCTTAGTAAAGAAGGTCCCTTGCACTAGAAATGAGTTCCACTAGGCTAAAACCAATCTTTAACCCCAAGACTGATGGAATTATAGTTTTCTTAGATTGTCCCCATAGACTTTTTAAAAATGAATCTCGTCACCAATCCTGCCCCCAGTAAAAGAACATGTAAGTAGTACAGAGAAAGCTCAAATGCCGGCTTCATCCATTTACTAGTTATGTGGCCTTAGGCAGGTCATGCAATCTCTCTGACCACAGTGCATTCATCTGTAAAATAGGGAGAATAATCTTTCGCTTTAGAATTGTCATAAAGGAGAGGGAGAAGTCATCCAATAGCAAGCTCTTGTCTCATATCTCACTTCTAAGTGCAATTTCTCCAGCTCAGAGTGTGAAAACCACCTATGGACTTGGAAGCCAAAGAAATCTTAATTTAACTTCCATTTCTGACACTTTGTATACTGAGGATTTGGTTAAGTCACCTAAGTTTCCTGGGCTTGTTTCTTACCTGATAAACTTGGCTATTGGTGCTTATTTCATAAGCTTATTGAGCATATTGAATAGTAACAGCTATCTCAGTGTGCCAGATACCATGTTAACCCTTCCTGCACATCTTTTAATTCTCAAAATGATGAAGGATATTTGGAAGAAAGGCAAGCAGGGACAAGGCCCCCGGCTCCCACCAAGAGGAAACCACCCTAAAGAGGATTTTACACCACCCTGGAAGGAGCCCTCCACCCTTTCCCGTGTGACAAAAACCTAGCTAGGTTATGGGCACAGGGAAGGTTAATCAGATTAAAACAACCCCATAAAAATCCCTAGACCTAACCGTCAAATCGGCAACTCTCTTGGGTCCCCTCCCTCTTTGGGGGCTTTGTACTATCACTTAATAAACTTTGGCTTTGCTGCCCACCACTCTGTCTGGTCTACCTATTCGTTCTTCAGAGCTGGGTGACCAAGAACCATGGGCACCAAAGGAGAAGAAGTCCTGTAATAAAAACACCCTTTTGATGGGTGGGGATGATGAAAGTCAAGGGGGTTAAGCCCCTTGCCCAGGGGCCCCCAACCAGTGGGGGAAGAGTTGAGGATTTGAGTGCAGATCTCTCTGACATCAGTGCCCTTATTTCTAACCCTTCTGCCCAGCCACACTGAATATTCTTTGGGGATAACTAGCATATGATTCAAAAGTCCTCACAGTCTGTGCTGACGCCCTTCCGTCTCCACCCCAGTCTTTTAAGCTTGCTTCTTCCAGGCTCCTGACCAGCCAGCTAAGCCTTTTGCTACTACTGCCCTTGTCCATGTACATTCTCCTCTTGAGTCAGTTCTCTCCCACACAAAATAAATGACAAGGAACACTGCCTCAACTGTGCCCATTGGGAAGATCACTCTCACCCTGAGTAGGTGTACAGCGAAATAGCAGTCCATTTTCCTCTTGCATGCACAGACCCAGCCTATTAACCTTCAATCACATTCAGGGGTTTCCTCCTGTGTCATCTGGGCAAGGGGTACTTCCCATGGATGAAGGAAGAGGCATTGGGTACAAAGGTAGTAAGAGAATGAGGATCTGGGCCATCTGTTCATGCAGCTTACATGTGTCCTCTGGGCCCACTCATATTCAATTTTGCATGGACCACTTCCATTTTAAAAGACTGCTGCTAAGGCCCACACTTAAGAGCTGGTGGATCCAGTATCGCCCAATTCATGATGGAATGTTTGAGCCCCACAGTCATTTATCCCGTGGTCAGATGCTCAGATTCCGTCAGGGCTCTGTAGCATGCCAGGAGATGCTTTCTAAACACTGGTGGCTCAGTGGTTGAGCATCTGCCTTCAGCCCAGGGTGTGATCCCAGGGTCCCAGGTTCGAGTCCCACGTAGGGCTCCCTGCATGGAGCCTGCTTCTCCCTCTGCCTGGGTCTCTGCCTCTCTCTCTCTCTCTCTCTCTCTCTCTCTCTGTGTGTCTCATGAATAAATAAAATCATATATATATATATATATATATATATTTTTTTTTTCCGCAGTTCGTATGGCCAAGCTCTAGAACCCTAGGGGGCTGTGATTCATTCTTGTATTGGGACTTGCCAGAGGCTCCATATGGTATTTACTACAGATGCCTCTATCTAGTTTCAGGAGCTATGTTAGGTGGCATGGCCCAAGTGACAGAGATGCTTGTACAAAGGGCTGGACATTCTGCTGAGTCCTTTTTTGATCTGAGCTCTATTTAAAGTGAGCCACCTTCCACAGTCTGAAGAGATCTACCAAGCATTATGCTTCTTTCTTAGTGGCAGAAGATACAAAGTGCCATAAGTTGTCCTTTGTAGGAAATATCCTGACATGCCTAGACCAGTGGACTGCTTCAGCATCCAAATAAGAGCAATACTTTAGATAATAACACTGTGTCAGAGTTATTTACTTTGTACATATGTTCTATATGGATGTAAGATATTAACATAAGGACAAGCTAGGTTAAAAGCATAGAAAAGTTTTAGTTCTCCCTTTGCATCTCTCCTATAAATCTAAAGTTATGTCAAAAAAAATTTTTAGGGGATCTCTTGGTGGCTCAGCGGTTTAGAGCCTGCTTTTGGCCCAGGGCATGATCCTGGAGTCCCGGGATCGAATCCCACATCAGGCTCCCTGCGTGGAGCTTGCTTCTCCCTCTGCTTCTCTCTCTCTCTCTCTCTCTCTCTCTCTGTGTGTGTGTGTGTGTGTGTGTGTGTGTGTGTCATTAATAAATAAAGAAAATCTTTTAAAAATTTTTTTCTTAAGGGGCACCTGGGTGGCTCAGTGGTTGAGCTACTACTGCCTTCAGCTCAGGGTGTGATCCTGGTATACTGGAATCGAGTCCCATATCAGTCTCCCTGCAGGGAGCCTGCCTCTCCCTCTGCCTGTGTCTCTGCCTCTCTCTGTGTGTCTCTCATGAATAAATAAATAAAATATTTTTTAAAAAATTTTAATAACTGTTACTTAAATTTTTCATCAATAGGAAAGGCTTCTGAATTTTTCTGGGGTTTATCCATACTCTGGAATGTATGTGGCTCATCAAGGCATCTAAAATACTTGCATTTCTACTCATCAGATTTGACTAGCACGATATTTCAATATGATAGACCAGTGTGATAATGTGTAGAATGGCCAGATGGTCCAGGTCTCTTTGGAATATATTATGACAGAAAACAGGAAAATGAACGTAGCCCTAGGGCAAGATTATAAAAGTGTAATATTAGGGGCCCCTGGGGGTCTCAGTTGATTGAGCAGCTGCCTTTGGTTCAGGTTATGATCCTGGGATGGAGCCCTGCTCCAGACTCCCTGCTCAGCGGGAAGTCTGCTTCTCTGCCCCTCCCACCCCTACCCAGTCACACACTTTCTCTCTCTCAAATAAATAAATAAAGTCTTTTTTTTTTTAAGTATAATATTGTCTGTCCTATATGAATGTTATTTTTCCCTGAATGTGATACCGTTTTTGTTTATTTGCTTCATTGGGGGAGGGAAGCAGTACCAGAGCCTTTGTTTGGCTTTTCCTGCTACAATAGCTCCTACTCTATGGGTTAAAGACCAATATGAGAGTCCTGTCAACTGCTAAGTATGTCCATTCCAATTATACATTCAGAAATCAGGGAAATGATCACCAAGGTGGTAAGCAGACCCAGTGGATCCAGTGAGATAGACCTGAGTGGAAACTTCATTTATTATCTGACTCTAATATGCCCTGATTTTAACAGAGGGCCATGATGGTGCTTTGGACCCCTGGGCATACCCATGAACTTGGACCTTGAAACCAACATCTCTCAAAAGTTCAAGGTATTCCTCTTTCCCGATGGTTACCCAGGGAATAAGCACAGATCACTTTGGAGGAGGACTGAAGAAATGTGAATACATTTGCTATGCTGCTCCAGGTCCTTCCTCATGGTCACCCATTCTCTCCTTCAGTCCATGTGTTCTAGGACTGAGAACAGGCTTAGTTCTTGAAACCAGGCAGGAGATCATGGCTTGCCATCGCAGTGAGATTGACCCCAGCCTTCCACTCATGCTTTCTTAATCTTTTCTAATCATATGTTAAGCAGTACCCTTTCTTGCTGCTCATCTACTTCTTGTCCCTAGAAATATCGTGTTCTCTTGTTCATCTCCATAGATCAGGTCAGTCTCCCTGGCTGCCACAGTGGTCTCTGCTATTCTAGGATCCTGTTATCTCCATTGTACTAAGGGATCCTCTTCTATAAGAGCATCTTCCACCATCAGCCCTGGTCTATAGAATTCAAACATCACTGAGCTTCTCGATGATGCTGGTACCCCTTCTGGAGCATTTGATATTTGACCTTAATGGCCACCTAGGCCCTCTTGAAGAACATAGTCATCTGAAAGGTTTTCTGATCTTATTTGGTCGATGTATTTTAGCAAACTTACTTCTCAAAGCTTTTTTTATTCCTATGTCCACATTCTGCCAAGGTAGTTCTAGCATCTCTACTTTATTTAATGTGGTGGTTACTTTCCCCAGTTTCTAAGAATCATCCCAGCAATGTATTAGAAAGTGGAGCCCAATGTGGGGCTTGAACTCACAACGCCAAGATCAAGACCTGAACTGAAATCAAGAATCAACACTCAGTGGACTGAGCCACTCAAATACCCCAATGTTAGCTTTTTAAAAGAATACATATATGATCACATGTGTCTAGAATCTCGGAGACCCTGTTGCAGTAGTTGCCTCTGGGAAGAAGAATTGAATGCAACTTAACTGACACATCAACGTATTGCCTTTTGTACTGATTTTTAACCAGATGCACATACTACCACTTTAATTTAGGGAGGGAAAAATTAAAGGCTCCTTTAATGTGCCTATAAGATTCGGACATGATGTTAAGCTGCTCTACTGCCCAGAAGGTTAGTTTTCCCCAAGTTTCAGAATCCTTTCCAACGCGTACAGCTGATGAATTACTCAGCCTCATGAGCCATTGATTTGATAGTCACATTAATAGAGCACTCTCTGCAATGCTCAGGGAAACACTCCGACAAGCAGGAAATCCTAAGTCCTTGTTCTTATTGTATTTTTGTTATATTGGGGGGTAATCTCTATGCCCATGTAATTGCTTCCTCTACTTGAAAATGGGATAGTAATGAGGTAGACTATGTACTCAGTAACAGATCTCAGAAAGAGGCAGCTGCCAAGAAAACCAGAACAACTCTTCTCAGTGCTAACAAGTGAGAGAAACAGAGAGTCCAATGCTGGCAGAGGCCACGGGTATCTGATAGGAGGCTGAGAGGTACCCGCTTCTCACAGTTATTTCTGGGTGCAAGCATCTCTGTAACTGAGACTTAGTGTATAGTTACCCAGCAATGTTCTGGAATCCATAACATATTTGAAAGCAAAGATTCTGATGTCCTGAGAAGGCAGTATGTCAGGGAGTTCAGGAGTCTTAGCGCTGAAATGAGTGGCTTAGAAGAAGCGATAAATTGATGTGAACATAAACTAGTGGTGGAATCTAATTCCGATTGTTCTCTTTTTGCTCCCCTAGCTCTAAAAGGTATGTGTATCCCCCTACCACACACACAGATACTTTGTGCTGACTTGTCCAATTGGCATCTGCTGGCTCCCTGACCCTTTGTCTCTGGCAGAGTTCAGCTAATGGGAGACACCAACAGGAGTCTGTAGGATGGATGGGAAAGAGATCAAGGCATTGGTTCCCTGGGCCTCCTCACTGTGGGACAGTGGGGTGACAATGGCTGTGTACTCCACGTTCAGCCACAGCTCCTCTCCTACAGCTCAACTCTCACTGAGTTCTGGGACCTATTCCCTCCCCTATTGCTTCCGGACGTGTGACATGCCCAGTTTTTCATATCTAGCCCTGAGGTGCTTCATCATCCTCTATAAATCTCCCTTAATTCCACCTCTATAGTAATCCCTTTAACTCTCTCCAGTCATTCCTTCTGAACATTCCTTTTGTTTCTTGCCAATACTCTACCTGATACATCAATGGACCAAAATTTTACTTAGGCTAGAAATATTAAAATGCCAGAAAGTAAATTTAGAATCTGATGATGAATCACTCATCCAACATAAACATAGGCATTTGTTCTACTGCTTTTTAACACAAGGAACACTTTCAGCTCTAAGTAACAGCGAACTCAATTTCCAATGGCTTAAATCACATGGGTATTTATTATTAACTACTCAAAGTGTAGAGGTAGGCAGTCTCAGAATTGGTTTTATAACTCAAGGAGGACAGCAAGGATGCTGGTTCTTACATCCTTCTGCTCTGCCTTCTTTAGCAAATTTTCATGCTTGTTGCCTCGTAGCCACATAATGGTTGCCACAACTCCAGGCATCACAAGCAGGAAATAGTAAGCAGAGGGAACGGTGTTCTTATGAGGCTTTACCTTTTTATCCAGGAAGAAAAATCTTCTCCAGAAACTTCCCCACAAATGTCCCTGATTGTCCCATTGGCCAGAGCTTAGTCACATGGCCACCTCTATCTGTAAGGAGTGTGAGAAAGCAGCAAGCATCTGACTTTCTAGAATCTATAGGGAGAGGTGACAAAAGAAAGTGGGGCTGGGAATTGAAATTGAGTAACCAACCAACGCTGTTTATCACATCCCATACTGCCAGTGAACACTTCAGCCCAACTCTTCGTTTCTGAGAAGTTACTTAAGGTGTCTTCTAGTAAGCAATTTCTATTAACCTCTTCCCCCTTGTTTCTCTAAATGGTAATGAACTTTAAGACCCAACTCCGATTCCTTCAGCATCTATTTATAACTTTCATTGAATCACCCTGATGTCTACATAATCTGTCTGGGTTGGCCATCCAGAAAGCTCTACTAACTAGATTTTCTTAATTTGTCTATTCTTGCTGCTCTGGTATCTGGGGCCCCATTCCTAGAGATAGCAAACAATTTACCTGAAGCCTGCCTTTCATAGGCAAACTAACTAATCCAGAGCACAGTCCCCATCCCATCCCCACCCTCCCCCATACCTCTTCTCTCTGGCTCTTACAGTCCAGGCTAATTTCCCTGCCCTAACCACTCCAAGGCCCAGTACCAGACACCTTGGGACATCCCTTGTATCCCAGAGCCTGCTGAAATTATTCAGACTAACCAATCCTAAACCTGCTTACTCTGCCTTGCCTGTCCCTTCCCATGGAAATCACAGCAAAGGCTTTCCCCACGTTTTCTTCCCACTGCTTCACCTCCTGACTGAACCTGGTGCTTTCCCATGTGGACACTGTGGTGTGCACTGTGTCTCCTCCTCTTGGGAACTGTGAATAACATTTTTTTCAATGGCAGTCTTATGTGTTGATCTCACCTTACCTGAATACTTGAATAATAAAAGGTACGTTTTAAAACAAAGCCCTTCTCCATAATCTACTCCCCTTAGTGGTTTCCTGTCTATGGCCCTTTCATCATCCTAAGAACCAACTCTGTAGGATTATTCTTCCTGGACTACAATTGGTCTCATCTTACTATCCTTCCCTGGAATATGTGCATATTCCCCATGATCTTCCCACCAGAGCTCCTACAGGACAGACACATCTTTCTCTGCTAATGTGGCCACTACTGGGAGTATAATTTAAGGTAAGTTAAGGACCACATGCTTTCAGCATTGAGGAGAAAGACACAAGGAGCATTACAGGAGAAGAACACCATCTGCTACAAACAATTATTTAATTTTACTATAACCCCAGAAATGATATATTGTTCTCACTTTATAGATGTAAAATTGAGACTCAGTGTCTTCGTTTCCTACTGCTGCTGTTACAAATTACCACACACATGGTGGCTTAAAATAACGTGGATTTATTCTCTTACAGGTCAGAAGTCCAAAATCGGTTTCCCCAGGCTGACGTCGAGGTATTGGCAGTGCTAGTGCCTCCTAGAGCCTCTGAGGGAAGAATCCACCTCCCGGCCTGTTTCAGCTGCAAGAGGCCATCCACACTATTCCGTGTGTGGCCCTGTCCTCCTTCTTCAAACATATCACTCACTGATCTCTGCTCTCTGCATCTCGTCACCTTCTCCTATTACAATGGAAACATAGTAAAATGTCCCTCTGCCTGTCTTTTACTTTTCTTCTTTCTAACTGAAGTGTAGTTGACACACAATGTTACATTAGTCAGTTACAGCATGGTGATTCCACAAATCTATAAATTAAGCTAAGCTGTGCTCACCTGCCATCTGCCACCATGCAACGCTGTTACAGTATCGTTGACTCTATGCCTTATGTGGTACTTCTCATCCCCAGGATTTATTCACTCCATGGCTGGAAGCCTGCACCTCCCACTCCCCTTCACCTCTGCCTCCCTCTTAGGAGGCCACTTGTGATCATATTTACATTTACATTTACATTTACATTTACATTTACATTTAAGGCCCACCTAGGGACACCTGAATGGCTCAGTGGTTGAGCATCTGCCTTTGGCTCAGCTTGTGATCCCCGGGTCCTGCATCGGGGTCCCCACAGGGAGCCTGTTTCTCCCTTTGCCTGTGTCTCTGCCTTTCTTTCTGTGTCTCCCATGAATAAAGTCTAAATAAATAAGTAAATAAATAAATAAAGCACATGCAAATAATCCTGGATAATCTTCCATGTCAAAATCTGTAATTTAAATATAATTGCAAAATCTCTTTTGCCATAGAAGGTAGCATTCATACGTTACAGAAATTAGGACTGAATAGTTTTGAGGGTAATTGTTCAGCCTATCACACTGGATTTCACTATGAACTGAAATCATAGTGTCAGCATTCCTACGTACTGCAAGGATTGCATCCTTCTGGAAGGTCTAGGGAAGAATCCATCTCCTTGCTTTTTCTAGCTTCTAAATGCCACTTGCACTCCTTGGCTTGCGGATACTTCCTTCTTCTTCAAAGCCAGCAGTGAAGCATCTTCAAATCTCTCACTGACTCCAACCCTGCTTCCTTCATCACTTCCTCTTCTTTGACCTGACCCTCGTACTACTTCCTTTTTACCATTTTAAGGACCCTTGTGATTACACTGGGCCCAGGAAGATCTCACCTGTAAAGTCCCTTCACCATATAAGGCAACATTGACAGCTTAGGGGTTTAGGACATGGGCAACTTTGTCTTGGATGGGGCCATAATTTCTGCCTACCCCACTCAGGCAGAAAGCAGTTCAGTGGTTGCTGAGGACAGAGGTGGAGAGAAGCAGAAGCGAAAACTTTTGGGGATGATGTTTGTGATAATCGTGATTGCATGATGGTTTCATGGGTATACCCATATGTCAAAACTTACCAATTGTATGCTTTAAAAAAATATGTGCAGTATGTACATAAAGCTATATAAAAATTAAATGTGGGGAAAGAAAAGCAAACCTCAGAGGCTTTGGCCAACCGTAGGAGGTAAACAGTCCTCTAGCCAAATGTACACCCAGTCTGTCTGATGCCAAACCACTTGCCTGTGATAGAGCATCACTTCCTTTATCCTCTGTTCTGTATATTTGAGATGATAACATTTGCCCCACAGGGCTATGAGTTCGTGGTACTTGCTCGATAAGTGGTCACTTCATCCCCCTTCTCTGTTTAGGCTTACCGACTGGCCAGTTTCTGAGTATCCTGGCACATGCTCTGTGTCAAAGAATCCGAAAGTCGACAATTTCTTTATGACAGGGAGAAACGCATCAGAGAAAAAAATGCCAAATGGAGCCGATAGGATAGTAAACAGGCCTTATCTTCAGGGATTCTCAGCCACAAACTCCCCAGACTCTAACATGCAAACCAATGCTCGGGATCAGGCATAGTGTGCTATTCTAGTCTCTCAGAAATGGAGGCTGATTCTTTTCGTTGCTTGGCGATGAAAGATAATTCCCATGAACAAATAAGAGGCAGCCGCATGTAGAAGCTGCCCCATGTTACAAAACAAACAATGGCATGAATAATGCTTTCTGTACCAAGGTCACAAAATCCTCCTGCCCAATGTGCCGTACTTAGTCCACGGCTGTGAAAAGCAACAGAACAGTTAAGATACCCAAGCCTGTTTCCAGGTACCCAAACAAGAAAATGTACCCACCTTTCCATGAGTTATGCATTTATGTGTTTAGAAGACAGTATCCTCAATTCCTAGGTAAATAAAAGCATTTTTTAAAAAGGGCCCACATTCGCATTTCCCCCTGGAATTCTTCGTGGGATATTGTATTCCCCGGGGCTGTCCCACCCTTGATGCACTTGTAGGCTTCAGATTCAGGTTGTAGACTTCACCTTGGATCCGTTTCCTACGCTCTGTATCTACTATTTCCACCTGAGGGCATGCAACTCAGAGGATCGTATTCACCTTATGTTGGTCATATCGATCAACTAAGGGAAATAGAAGTAAATAAATGAAATGAATGATGAGAAAGAGAAGAGGGGAGAGAATAGGAGATCTGCACTCCTCAGTTTACCACCGTGCAGCCCTGTCCTGTTCCCAGACCTGCAGGCAAGCTGCTAACATGGATCATTTAACATGCATAGTCCTGGTTTCAAAATTGGTAAATATAGTAAAGAGCCAGACATGATGACTGAGTTCTGCTGCCACTCGTCAACCCTATGATTTGAGGCAAATGAGTTTAACTTCTTTGAGCCTCAGTTTCCCCATCTGTTACATGAGAGTAATTAGTAGTTTCTGGCCGTGGGACGAGATGAAATTAGTAGTTTCTTGTTGGGACGAGATGCTTAGCAGATAGAAGTTGCTTTCCCTTCCCTTCTTTTTCTTCTGTTTGCCTTTATCTAATTTAGCTTATGAATTTGTTCCAGCTAAATGGCTCTGGGGAGATGAAAATGTGAATGTCAATCAACCCAGAAAGAAAGTGCTAGTACACTGCGACCCACGGCGAACCATTACTCCTCAAAAGCACCGCGAGTAGGCAGTCCTGGCCGGCAGCCGTGTTTTGGCACTGAATCATGTCCTGTTTTGCATTGTGCTCTAATTGTTTCAAGTCATTTCCCCTCTCTCGGAGTCAATTTCCTAACCGGTTGAAGCCTGAGCATGAATAAGATCCTTTGGTAAGCGCTATCTAGTTCCTCTCATTCCCTCTCTACCCATAGACTTCTCCTTGCATCAAAAACCCCCAGAAAATAGTAATGGTGACCGACAGCTAAGCAAAGCCCTTTACTCAGAGTGAGCTCTCTGCAGCGGAAGGCCGAGGCAGGGCTCCAGGCCTCTGTCTGCAGGCCCAGAACCCCGGCTAGCCTGGGCCACCCTACTACAGAGTCATGACTTGCTACCCTCAACTCAACATCCACCCCTCCCAGAGTGTCTGATGGCACAAGAGGAACCTCTGAGCTCAGGTAGCTCAAGACCTGAAGGGTCGGAAGGGTCCTTTTAGAATGAGGTGGTTGGCAGGTATTTGCAGCTTCTGTTGCTTCCCACAAGGTAGCTGAGATGGTCACACTTTGTGCTCACTCTCTAGAACCACCGTTCTCAACTTTGGCTACACTTTAGGACAACCCCACCCCCACCCCCATCACCACCACCAGGGAACTTTTAAAATAGCAGAGATTATAATAGTATTGGTTTGGGATGGGGTCTGGGCACTGGTGTTTTTTTAAAAGTTCTCCAGGTAATTCTAAATGCATTCAAGATCGAGAATCATTGATCTAGGTCAGAGACTAGAGTGTAATTATGGGGGTCTGTACCTGATATATTTTTTAAGATTTTATTTATTTATTCATGAAAGACACAGAGAGGCAGAGACATAGGCAGAGGGACAAGGAGGCTCCTCAAGGAGAGCCCCATGTGGGACTTGATCTGAGCTATGGTCAGACACTCAACCGCTGAGCCACCCAGGCATCCCCTGTACCTGATTTTCTGAATACATCTGCAGTAGCATGGTGATAAGCCCCAAGTGGCATGGCTGAAAGAGTGAATTTCCAATACTTAGCATGGTGCCTCCCAAATAATTGGTGCTCAGTAAATGTTTGTTGGACAAATAAATGGGTTAAATAACAAACAAGTTTGAGATAGTATAATGAAAAGAGTATTGGACTCCAGGCCAGAAAACCATGTCCCCTGCTGTGGTATTGTGGTTTATAATAAAATATATTTTCAGTCTTTCTCCCCGCTCCTGCTACAGAGTTCCTAAAAGCCTTGGAATTTCCTAAGCGATGATAACAATCTTTTGTTATGTTAGTGAGGTGATTTTTGGAAAGCCCCTAGGTCACCTTTGGCTGGGGGCGGGTTGCCAGGGTAACAAACCACAGGGTCAGAGGGTTGGAATTTTCAATCCTGGTCTTCCCTCCTGCCCTACCTCTGGGGAGGAGAGACGACCTGGAGATTGAGTTCTATCACCACTGGCCAATGATTTAATCAATTATGCCTGTGTAATGAAGTCTCCATAAAATCCCAAAAGGATGGGGTTTGGAGAGCTTCCAGATTGGTAAACACGTGGATGTACGTACGGGGAACGTGGAATACTTTGAAATTATGGAAGCTGAGTCCCTTCTACATACCTTGCCTTATGCTTCTCTTGAGTCTTGGCTGTTCCAGAATTACATCTACAGCGGAGTTGCTTCTCTTGTCCCTAGTCTGATCCCAGCATGACTGCTCTTCTTAGGGATCTCGAAGCCATGCTTGCTGAGCCACATCTCAGCCCTGACAGCAAGCCTTGAACAGTAGGTCCTGCCTGGGTCCTCCCTGGTTGCCCTTGCTCCTGACTCCCTGATTCTCAGCACAATCCTGGCCCAAAGTGGGTGCTCACTGGGTAAGCCAATGAATGTGCCCACATTTCTGGCTCAAAGTGCAGCTTTAACATATGCCTCTGTCTCTTGTTTTGTCAGCTCTCTAGCCATTCATCTGATGGCTGTGGACTTGGTTTCTTGAAAGGGGTGTGAATGTGCTGGTTCCTCAGTTTGAATGTCTGCCGCTGCCACCTGGGAGAAGCATCCGCTCTACCACCCACAGTTCTTTGGGCCCCCCACTAGCCAAGCCAGACCTTGGCCCTTCATGTGGGGGTATTTGGAATTCAGACAAAAACACATGGTGTTTGCCCAGGATCTTGCTGTTTTTATTTATGTTTTTAAATAACTTGTTTTTCTTATTATTACAAAATAACACATGTTCGTCTGAAAAAAAATTGGAAAAAGCAGGCAAGCAAAAATTAGGAAAAGTACAAAACTTTCATAAATCTCTCAGTCTCAGGATCACTGTATAATGCTCCTAGCCATATATGCATGCACACACACGTGCACACACATGCACGCGTATTTAGAAAAATGGGGTCATCCTGTACTTACTTAGTGATTTGCAACCTGCTTTTTTCACTTAACAATGTCTCGCTGCTTTAAATTGTCATTGTGCACTATTTAACCCCACCCCTAAGTGTCTGCTTCTGTCGTCATTAGTTGCTTATAGTTTTTTTGTTTTGTTTTGTTTTTTACAAAATGAGCAACATAAGTCAGAACAACCCAAAACAACAGGCAATACGGAGGACTTTCCCAGCTAACTAATGGACTAACGGATGCCCTGGTAATCTGCTCTGACCAGCGGTGTCTGCTCAGACAGAAACCTCACATCCTCCAAAACGTTCGTTTCATCGAGAACTCCAGGGCTCAGGCTTTCATAGAAACAAAGAGTTTACTTAGCAGCCATAACCTTAAAATTGCTACAGTTTCTATGACACGGAAAATTCCATGGCCACAGCCAATGTCAGCAGCACAGGCAAGAAAGGAATGTAGGAATTCAAAGGAAGGGAAGAATTTGATTAAGAGCGACTACGGGTAACTGGCAAAAACTCTACGAAAATGACCAGAAGGCGCCGGCTTCCAGCATAGGCGTCCAGAAATTAGATTATAGGCGCTGGCCCTCCCTGAAGTGGGAAAGGTGGCAGGCGTGTAACATGTGTTTGCACAAAGAATGAACCTAGGCTAGATTCAGGTTCTGGCAGACATGCAACCAGCTCACAGCATCCCTGGAAGCTCTTCCCCCTGCCTTGGGGCCTGTCCCCTGTCACTCTTACAATGCTCCTCTGCCCAGTGCTTACGTGGGCACACCTCAGGTCATTACAAAAATATTAGGCAATATAGAAGAGTAACACAGGTCCAACCAAATAGCCACAACAGGGGCAGGGTAGCAGGTGACTCCCGGTGGAGAGCATGGTGGCTGGTAGGGGAGTAGGGCAAGGGGCTTACAGGGAGAGCGCTATGGTTCAGGCTGAAAGAGAGGTAAGGAGGTGTAACTCGCATCACACATCCAACAAGAAGAGCTGAAATTGCCATATCTTCTAGGTTCATCTTTCCCTCCCAGAGTATTACAGAAGACTCCAAACAGGGCTCCCTTCTTTCCTTGATGCCGCCCTGCACGACCCACTCACGAACATGCTGCCCAGAGGAATTTTCATAGTCTAACTCTACAATTTCTTGTTTTAAATGTGCTCTGTTCTTTTTTTTTCAGTCATAAAATTTTTTCTTATGAGAACTTTAAAGATTTACTCTATTCCCTTTCTAATATGCAATTCAGTATTATAGCCACACCGTACATGACATGTTCTCTCCTAATATTTATGAAAAGCAAGTAATACTTGCGCACTGTTTACAAATCCAACAGAACCAAAAGGCCCATGATGGAAAACATTAGTCACTTGCTTCAGCTCCTTTCCAGTTCCCTGCTACCCTGCCCCTGTTGTGGCTATTCTGTTGGGCCTGTGTTTCTCTTCTTTATTGCCTAATATTTTTGTAATGTAGTTCTATCGATAGGCAGCATTTTCTAATTTACCATGTGTCAAGAACCATGGATTACTTAAAGATTTATTTTTAAATTTATTTTAGAGATAGAGATTGCAAGTGCATGAGGGGGCGTGGTGGTGGGTAGAGGGAGAGAACCCCCAATCAGACTCCCTGCTGAGCATGGAGCCTAACACAGGGCTCAATCTCACGACCCTGAGATCATGACCTGAGCTGAAATCAAGAGTGGGACCCTTAGCCAACTGAGCCACCCAGGAGCCAAGAACCTTGGATTATTTATTTTAAATCTTATAAAACCTTGCCAAGTAGGTACTATTATTCCCATTTCACAGACAAGGACACAGAATCAGAGAGGTTAAGTGACTTGCTCCAAATTCCACAACTAGTATGTGGTGGACCTAGCATCACTTTATATTCCTTTCATAATTCTAAGCCTGGAGTCTGTATTCTCCACATCTAATCACTTCCATTTAAGTTTTCTTAGGACAGAATCTCACTAAATACACCCATCCTGCCAGCTAGCTCCAGCATTTCTTAGAGGAGATAACCAATGGAAGAAAAATTCAAGAAACTGAGGAAAGATAAGCTTTGAAAGAAACTATAGATCAGCCCCTAGACCTGTATTGCTTTAGAAGAGACCTCCTTGACTTGGGGCCTGTAGTGTGGAAAGGTGGTTTCTTCTCTCTCTCTCTCTCTGTCTTTTTGGCATTTTTTTCTCTTTCTTTTTATTTATTTATGTATTTATGTATGTATTTATCTAGAGCTTCAGACACAGCAAAAATAATACCACTAGTTTTGATTGGAGGGAACAAAAGAGAAGCTGCAGAGCAAAACTCTTCCTTGTTGATGAAGCCTGCTTGGAGCTGCGCTGTTGCTACTACCTCTGAGGTTTTTAGAACACCTAACCTTAGAGATCACTTTCCAGTGTCATTTTAATTCCATGGATCACCTCTGCACTCCAGGGTCGGTCCTGCAAGCAAGACAAGGAGACTGAAACAGAGTAAAATTATCTCCAGAGAGTCCTGGAAACAGAAATTCCTTGTATTGAGAATGAGTTCTCTACAGAGTAGGTTTGAACATGCAAGCACACTATTCCTCCTCAAAGTTACTGGTACACAGGAAGTGTACCCGGCACCTGAGCACACAGACTCAAGAAGAGAGAGCACATTTGGGGGCTGCTGATATTTACCATGACTTCAATTTGATTTACAGAAGTGGAAAGTTCCAGTCTGTGTCGGAACACCCTCATGGGGACAGGAAGATAGAACTGGAAACTTGCATTCTGACATAATACAATTACTTCGCAGTACTGTCTGGTACTCTGCTCTTGAGACCCAAGAGCTGGCTTCACATTGAAAGGAGTACGTAGGAAAAGGCAGGTGGGAACCCTTGGTGATTTCAGGTGCACAAAACAAAAGCATCAAGCATGGCTTCTGAAAATCAAATTCGAGAGGAGGGTGAATGGAAAGCAAGCTATAGAATTTCTCCATCATTTCTCATCATCCCCATTGATAGGTAAATAGCCAAACTGTTCTTCCTTGGTTCATCAGACTTTGAAGTGTACAAAAACAAAACTCTAGAAATCCTATCAGAGAGAATCTGAACATGAACAGGGCACTGAGAATAAACAAAAGCAATTCTACAAGGGATAAAGATGGAAGGTGCAGATAGCATGTGCAGGAGCGCTCACTTCATCAGGCAGACAGTTCTGGATCGAGATAAAGAAGACAAGGTAGTTATTGCCTGGGCTTGGCCATCAAGATAAAGGCTGGTGGGGACATGGGGAAATTGCAAGTAAGATAAGGCACCTCACTGAGGGTCTCTGCAGGAAAGCAGGCAGGAGCTGAGTAAAGCAATAACCCAGTGACTCACATAACACGGCCCAAGATGACAATGGCCTCTAAGGTTGGGTCTTCAGGGCAAGAGAAAAACTGGCACCGGCAGAGCAGGGATTGGCCCAATGGCAGGAAATAAAGGGCAGCAATAAAACCAAATGTTTCAAGGTAGGAAGAGATCACTGGTGATGAATGGCGGAAAGAGATTTGCGAGAGCAACATTTTATTACTTTTGGATGCTGACAGCCAATGTATCATACCCGAGTTTCCTGATGGTAGAGTAACAACAAAGGCAAAGCAATAATAAAGGATAAGGCAATCAAATAAAAAAAAAAAGATTTATTTTACATAGTTACTAGGGTTGGCAAAGGCAGCTGTAGTACGATGCAAATGAAATATAGAGACCAGGGCTACTGGAGAGAAGGGAAAAGTGTGTGAGCCAGGTTGGAAATCTAGTTACTTGAAGCAGAATGACAAAAGACAAGGGATTAGAATGGGTAATTTGGGAAAGGAACAAGAACATTTTTGAGACATTGGAAAATTGGAAGCATTCAGAGGTCTTGGTCTTTTTCCAGAAAGGAACCTTATTGTTCTTTATTGCTACATCTATAAACACATGTGGGGCTCCAAAAGCCAGGGATAGTGATGCAGAGGATCCAATGACAGCCCTGTTAAATGCCACAGAGGACCTCAGTTCCTAAGATCCCAAAGCTTCATGGTTCCTGTGCAAGGACACAAGAACTGCTGGACCAACCTCAGCAGGGTGGAACTCAGGTTGGTGTTTTTTAATCCCTGGAAATTGAACATATGAGACTTCACACTCTGTGTGTATTTGATTTTGAACTCTGTATAGATCTGACAGTGTTTTCTAGATTCTGACTCTCTCCTCTTCTTCATCTAGGCCATCGTTGGGCCCCCAGCTAGACACTGGACACGGCTTCCCCACACAGGCCCTGGGCCCCATGCTTCTAATCTTGCCTTCAGATTCCATTCTCAGTGGGCTCACTGGTGTCCCATCCCAGGGTCATCACTTCATTATCTCCATCACCAAGGAGTCCTTCTGAGCAACCACAAGTACAAGGCCTTACCATTTGTACTTTGAGCTAGAAGGGAAATGATTTAGGATTAGGAAAAGAATATATTTGCAAACAGATACCTCTCCCCATGTTCCACAGAAAATCAAAGACTTCCTCCTCTTACCATCATCATCATCATCATCATCATCATCATCCAGATATTATGTTCTTGTGGCTCAACTGGGCTAAGGGCTTTCTATTTAATGCATTGTGTTATATTTATCATCTTTATCTTACCTCTATGAAGAAAGCATGACTATCAATCCCACTGTTCAGATGAGGAAAGTGAGGTTTAGTTTGCCCACATAAGTGCCTGGGGGCTGGCAGTTCTGGTGATCATATCAAGAACCTGTGCCGAATCCATTAGCTACATTCCAGCTCATAATCTCCTACTTCTCTGTAACATCTTCTTTGTCCTAGTAAAAAAAGTAATGAATTTCCCTACAGGCTTGGGCTAGGTATATAATAGGTGCTCAATAGATGTTCAATTTAATTGAAACCAATGAGCCCTGAGTTCCTGGTACTCATGGTTGCATTATGAACCCACTGGCTCCACAGACCTTGCTTTTGAGGGTTTTAACTTGATTACTTCACTCATTAGCTCATGCTCTTCTGTCAGCCAGATAACCTTGTGTTGCATGAAGTAACACTTATCAAGCCTCAAGCCCTGGCCCACTGTGACCCAGTGAGGGGAGAAGCACAGGATACATTCTCATTACTGGCAGTTCAGTATTTTATCCAAAGTAGGAGGGCAATGCTAAGGCACAGATGCTGGGAGGCAGCCAGCTTGACTGGGTGTCTTAGCATCCTTAGTGATGGTCGTGGAAAAGCTGAGTCCAGAATGAACATCTGCCTGGGCTAGTCAGAAAGGAAACAGCTAATTAATAGCTTTTTGTCTGCATCAGATGATTCCATTTTAGCACAGTGGCTTGAACACAAGAGCCTAGGAGCCTGGATTCATCCATTTTACTTTCCTAGGTAGTGCTAGTTGGTCATTGTACCTTCCAGCCCACGTCCCATCCTATCTGGCTCAAGCCTTTAGAAGACGACTTCACATCTGTCTGTGCTGACTCCAGGGCTGACTTATTCTTCTGTAAAGGCATGGGCATCAGACCCAGAGGCCTTTCTAAGAAGCCTACAGTTTTTGGGAGTGGGTCCCACATGGGCCTATATATACTATAGCCAAATTATTTCACTCATGATGTACCAGGCACACATCACACAGTATATAGATATAAAATGCAGGTGCGGGACCCCTGGGTGGCTCAGCCATTTAGCGCCTGCCTTCAGCCCAGCGAATGATCCTGGAGTCCTGGGATCAAGTTCTGCATTGGGTTCCCTGCATGGAGCCTGCTTCTCTCTCTGCCTGTGTCTCTGCCTCTCTCTTTCTCTGTGTCTCTCATGAATAAATAAAAATAAAATCTTAAAAAATAATGCAGGTGCTCACTGCTCTTCAGGGACTTACCACCTAGTTCAGTGTGTGTGTGTGTGTGTGTGTGTGTGTGTATGTAGTTGAGGATGGGGCATGGTGGATAGATTAATATACATGAAACAACATACAATTAAGGGCTAAATTGTTTTACTCATTCAGAAATAGGAGAATTCAATTTGGGCTGAGAAGTCCTTGAAAGATGAAGGAAATTCAGGAAAGCCAAGAGGACCCTCCGGGAGGCTGAGTGTGTACAAAGGGATGGAGAGAGCAGTGAGAATCATGAGTACAAGGAAGGTTAAACTCTATGGTATATTCTGGGCAGCAAGAAGACCAGCTGCAATGGAGCCCAGGGTTAATGTTGGGGAATCTGGTTTCCTTCCTCCCAGCATCTTTCCAGAGCCCCTGAGGTATTCCTAAGCAACTCTCCCATGTGCCCTGCGCATAGTTCCCTTGAGCTACTTCTGACACCTCATTACTCTTTGTACCTCATTTCTGGACAGGGATATCTTTAAAGATGAAGACTGAGGCTTCTGTGTCTTTGCACGGCATCTAAAACATGCTTAATAAATTTGTGTTGAATAAAAGAATGAATGAAGACATCCTTGGAGGTGAGCTTAAGTAAGTGGGCTGGTGCTGAAATGTGCTGAATGAAATGTGCTGTAGGTGCCTGCCTAACTGATTCTGCCTTCAGAGGATGAGGTGTGGCAATGTGGGCTTACATTAATTTATTCACTCATTTATTTATTCAATAAATATTTATTGAAAGCCTTCTATGTTCCAGGCCCTGTATTGAAGATTAGGATACAACAGCGATTAACACAGGCAAAATCCAGCCCAGGTGGAACTTACCTTCTAATAGGGGAGACAAACAGACAGTTGGGTCTGACTACATCATTTATGGGGCCCAGTAGAAATGTGGGGCCTCTCCTTCAAATAGTAAGAAAAAGGTACCATTAGAGGTACTCAAATACATAAGTTTTTCCTTTTATTTCTGCATTCTCCCTCTCAACTCGTTATGGAATTTTTAATTTACCATTTAATAACATTCTAAGAAAAATGACCACTCAAAAATTATCAGCATGAATTTCACCTCATTCCTGTTTACCTTGTGCAATGCCAATTGTAATCCAAGAGCATTTAACTCGTGTGTGTAGTCATAAAATCACATAATGTGTATTTTATAGCTCACGCTTGCATATCTACTTAGTTCTTCTAGAACAGGGGAAATGTGGCATCACACTAATTCAATTGTTTTTATTTCATTTCTTGATACATGACATTTTGCTAACATGCTCCAACCTTCAGCTTCCTAATGAGTAAGAAAGGACTCAAAGGAGAAAGAACTGTGGGTTGACCTATTCGTCCCTTTGTCAACGTCCATGTGATGGGGGGGGGGGGGGAGTCCTGACAGTCCCCAGAGGCCACACCAGAACTGCTTTGAATGCAGAAGTAGGCAACGGTGTTCTCACAAACACAAAAGGCCAAGGAACCTTATCATATCCTTTCCTACTTATGTTACTTCCCTGTGTTAGGGAAGTAACTATATTAGGATTGGGTTGGAATGTGCCTTTCTAGAAGTGTTGTATATTTAAAAAGAACCACAAAACCTTTGACCTTTTTCCACTTTGTCTTTTCCATTATGCTTTCTCATAAAAGAGAGCTCTGTAAAGTTCATGACAGACTTGCAGATGTGCATCAGAAAAGCTTAGAATGAGAATACTTGCTTACTCCCATGGCTCAGTGGTATAGGAACTGCAGAATTCTTGATTTAAAGTAATGTTTGTTTGCCTTTGTGGTGACATCTTTGGGGTGATGCTGGAGGGTGTGTGGTGATGTGTGTGGGTGGTGAGTGTGTGGTGTGTCTGTAAGGTTTAGATGGGGTGGTCGATATGTGTTTGTGTGTGTGTATGGCATTTGTGGCACATGTTTTGTGTGTCTGTGTGATTTGTATGTAGGGTTTGTGGCATGTCTGGGCAATGCAAAATAAAAATCAGCTTAAGTTTTCTCAGCAAACTTTCCTCTGGGCTGCAGAGCGCATAGCTTTTGCTTTCTCCTAAAACGCCAGTCTGTTCTCATGTTCTTCTAAGTAAAATAACATGCAGCTTTTTGACATTCACAAACAAAACCCAGTGGTTTTTATCTGAGTCAAGTGCTCCCTGGGGCTTTGTTTTTTTTTCCCCTCCTCCTTCCTGTAAATCCATTTTATGCGTTGGAGTCAGAAGATGACATCTTGTTACATCATGTTAGACAGCACCATAATTTTTTCCAGCAGACCATTTCCAATCTGGGGAAGCAGACAGAGCTGAACAAAGACAGACAACCCAGCATAAATAAAGGATCAGTTCATGGCCCTGTGGGATGGACCCAGAGGAGGCTCGTCCCCAAATCCCAGGCCGACTTGCCATTTTAAGGTTTAACTCCTTAGACTGAGCTGGACAAATGATGGGGGCTCGCTGCTCTACCAGTGATACTGCGCAGCCCCTCTGCTGGAATGGGGATGCCGCGGGGGAGGGGCGCTCAGGCCCGGGAATGAGCAACGGGGGGATTGATGCTTTGCCTGAGGTCCTTTCTATACTACTCACAGGTCAGGCCTGTCTTTTGCTTGCCAGCTGCAGCTGCTATTTATAATCCCCTCCCTGTTTGCCATTCTGCCTGTGACCTGTGGTCAGCTCAAGGCCTGAATTTAAAAAGAGCTGTTCTACGCTCGAGTTCAAGTCCACCGTTGTGGTTTTCCTTTAGCAGTCTCCATCTGAAACTCAAGGGTGAGGGCTCCGCAGGTGCCCTCCCCACCCCTCGGTATGCCACATGTCAGGCTGGGCGTCTGGGTTCCTTCAACCTGCCAACCACCTATATATATATCCACAGCTCATGCTATGGTCAGGACTAGTTGGGGGGTGGGGTGGTGGCGGCGGTGGATTGTGCGCTCTCAGGTCTTATTGGGGCCAATCTGTCAGAATGTTCTTTCTAAATGTCTCATCATTGTCAGTCTTTAGCCAGAAACTACGGACTGGCTCATGAGCTGTACTGCCTAGGTAACTAAGGAACAAAAACCCTAGGATCTTATGAAATCAGGAGGTTGTAAGAATATTGGACTTAGGACAGGATGATTCAGGTTGGAGTTCCAAGCTGTGTGACTCTGGGCAAGTGGGTGAAACTCTCTGAGCTTCCCCTTCCTCCATGCAAAGAGAATGCCTGCCTCTTGTGTATATTGTGAGGAGCAAAATGTGACCATCATGTGATGGTAGCCTGGAAACTTGCCTACTCTCATATTCTATTATTTTATTTTATTTATTTTTTTATAGATTATTTATTTATTTATTTATTCATGAGAGACAGAGAGAGGCAGAGACACAGGCAGAGGGAGAAGCAGGCTCCACGCATGGAGCCCAGTGTGGGATTCGATCCTGACTCTGGGATCACGCCTTGAGCCAAAGGCAGATGCTCAACTGCTGAGCCACCCAGGCGTCCCTCATATTTTATTATTTTAACTTCTTACAGCTCTCGAAAGAATGTGGCAAGAAATGAAGGTGGGAAAGAATCAAGACGCTCTGGAAATAACAGACTCCTAAGTCTCACTCAAGTTAGCCAGCAAAGAGAGGTAAAAATTGATTTTTCTTTAATTAAAAAAAATACTCTGGATTGAAACTTCGGATGGTGTTAGTATATATTATAAATTTAATATGAATAAAGATTAGTTGAACATATACTACATGCCAGTCAATAGAGTTGGCACTGGAGATCATGAGAAAAACAAATAATCGTAATGGTGATTTTTATCATTAAATAGGGAAAATAGATAATACAGAAGAAAAAAGAAACCAGCACTCAATCTCACTATATAAATATGATATGTGATCAATAAAAGTAAAAAGAGTTATGCTGTGGGTATCACTGATCATAAATTTGGGAAGTGTTTTATTTAGATCAATACTTTATATTATATCATATCATAAAGGAAACTCCAGGATTTCATATAAATATGTAATAATATGTAATTTATAGGGCAAAACTACCCACAAAAATCAGCATGGAGGCTTTGCCAAACCAATGGAGAAATCGCTTTCTCAATTTTGAAGCAATAAAAATCATTGAGACACAATAAATATTTTAAGAGTTTCAAAATAATGAAAACTAGTGACTGTAATATAAAATGCCATGAGAAGGCTGAAGAAATATTTTTAGAAATCGTGGCAGAGTATATGCTTTACAAGTATGTGATGCTTTATAAATAACTCATTAAAATTTTAAAACAAAATTAGGCTTTCAATAGGTGAAGGAGAAAACAAAATGAACAATTAATTTGCAAAAGAGAAACTATAGATTGCCTATAAACTGAAGGAAAGAGGCTTATCTTTATAATTGAATAAGTACAGATTAAAGCAACATTAAGTCATTGATTCACATTGTTAAGTCAGGAGAAGTTAAAATAAAATGTGACATCCAATGCTGGTCAGGCTGTGAGTGACACTGGCAATTCGTACATTACTGGTGGCAGTGTGAACTGTTATAACCCATTCGGAAAATAATGACAATGCATATCAAAACCCATAAAAATATTCATACTCTTGAAGCGGGATATTGCTCTAGCAGTTTATCTTAAAGAAAGAAATCAGTAACAAAGAAGCTATATGATTGATGTTGTTTTAGTTTTGTGTAACAATTAAAATAGATAAATGCTCAAGAAAAAGGGCACAGAAAAGAAAAAGATGATGATCATGAAAACTTCAGGATACTACGCAGGCATTAAAATAATGAAAATAAAAGATTGACATACAGAAATGTTTGTGATAAAATGACAAAAATGAGAATATGCAATTTAATATTGTATCAATATAATGATTTAATTCATATAGTGAATTATATAGTTTAACAAAACAAGAAGTAAATAGGTAGAAGTTTGAATGTATTTGTTTTAGGGCCTTAAGAGTGTGACTGTTTTTTTTTTTTTAATTAAAAAAAGTGTTTTAAGCGTTGCTATATTGATTTTTTTGATTTGAAAAAAAAATTAAAAAGAAGGGAAAGACCCTCCCTATATGATTTGAACTTTGAGCATATTCCATTTTAGCACATGCTTCTATTTTGACCTGCTGCTTGTGGACAGATTCCCCTACCGCCCATCCCTACCTCTACTTTAGGGCAAACTCCAAATACCTGGCTGCCTGTTGGCCTTCTGATGCTTTTTTGGTGGTGGTGGTGGTGGTGGTGGTGGGGTGTGTGTGTGTGTGTGTGTTGCCATTTCTCTGGCAGGAAACAGGGAAGGAAATGTTTTCTTTCAATCCCAGCGGCTCCAAGTTTCCCAGACTGCCCCTTTCTATTCTAGAGGGGCATCCCTGTTGGCCCAACAGCGTCCGCTGACACCCATGCATCTCATCTACTCCTTGTAGTGTGCTTGACTATCTCGCCATAGTGAGAGGAAAGCCCAGGCTAGCTGATTACAAGCACACTCTTGGTATTTAGAGTTAGCTTGGAACAGGTTGAATTCCAGAGGTTTACAGGAAAATACCAGAGTGAATTACATGCTTTCCATCGTTCCTCTCCCCTGCTATTGTCTAAATATTACCCCTTCTTAGGGCCAACTCCTCAGTCACTGTTCTTTTCTTTAAACTGACTCTATGTTCATTTGCAATTCAGTTCGGGAGTCTTGTAGTGCCATATGCTGCACGGCTCACAAAGATGAATAAGACATGGTCCCTGGTCCCGGGGAGCTCGCCATCCAGTGCAAAAACACCCATTAAATAAAACCTTTTTCTTATATAATGCGCTTAGCTCTAACTCTGACATCTGGCAGCATACTCTGGGAAACATAAAGAAGGTGCTAGCCCAATATAGAAATTCAGAGATGGCACAGGTGGGTTAGGCAGACAAGCAAGGGTGAGGTGGGATCCAGGAGGGTACGATGGGATGATGCTTGAGACGGAGGGAAGAGTGTTAGCCAAGACCAGCCAGCACAGCTGGCTGAAGGAGAACTACCTTTCAGCTTCTCGGTGCTTTTTATTTTTTTAAAGATTTTTATTCATTCATTCATTCATTCATTCATTCATTCATTCATGAGAGACAAACGGAGAGAGGCAGAGACATGGGCAGAGGGAGAAGGTAACTCCCTTTGATTGATGTTTTTTTTTTTTAAGTTTGCACATTTTCGCAAGTGGAAATCCCATGGTCTTTTAGAGTGAGGTTATAAACCAAAGGGACTGAGAAGGTAGATCAAATGGCCTCAATCCAGGGATAGAGAGACAACCGATGGGGTAGCTGTGGGACAGGTAGCCCCTCCAGGGGCTGCCTGACACGGGGCTCAATCCCAGGACCCCAGGATCACGACCTGAGTCAAAGGCAGATGCTCAACCACTGAGCCACCCAGGCACCCCTTCTTGGTGCTTTTTAAAGATTTTATTTATTTATTTGAGAGAGAGACAGGGGGAAAGGAGAGAGCACAAGCAAGGGGAGGGGTAGAGGGAAAGGGAGAAGTAGACTCCCCTCTGAGCAGGGAACCCAACTCGGGGGCTTGATCCCAAGATCCCAGGATTATGAACCGAGCCAAAGGCAGACACTTAACCAACCCAGGCGCCCCTTCCTTTTTAAAAAACAAGTTATTTCAGTGTCCAACATTCACCTCTTTTAAACATCAAGTACACTAGAGAAGCTCTTCTTTCTTTTTTTGAAGCTCTTCTTTCAGACAACACACTTGGGAAGCTCTGTTCTTGGTCTGCTTTTTCACTCCTGTTTTCCTTCTTTCTACCTCTTCTCTCTCCTCCCACAGAGTGCTTGCCTTTGCCACACTTCTATCACTAACCCCACATTTACATGTCCCACAGCTACCCCATCGGTTGTCTCTCTATCCCTGGATTGAGGCCATTTGATCTACCTTCTCAGTCCCTTTGTTTATAACCTCACTCTAAAAGACCATGGGATTTCCACTTGTGAAAATGTGCAAACTTAAAAAAAAAAGAAAGAAAATGTGCAAACTTGAATGTTGTTAACTTTTCCTGGAACAGATTCTAAGTTGTATAGGAGAAGACAGGTGGATGCAATTGCTGTATTTTAAAAAATCTTAACATTATCAAGTTTTTTATATCCTAGGACTGAACCAATGACCTTATTTCAAATGATGATTTCAAAAAAAGAAACAGTGTAAAATATGAATGAAAAATTAATTCCAACAAGAGCGTAAAACACATTCAACCGGGAAAGAACAGTCTTTTAAACAAATGGTGCTGGGATTCGATATCCACAAGCAACAGAAAAAATCTGGACCCATATCTTATACTATACACAAAAATAAAATAAAAAATAAATCAAAGACATAACCACAAGAGCTAAAATTGTAAAACTTTTAGAAGGAAATATAAGTATAAACTTAAGGACCTGGGATTGAGCAATGTTTCTTAGATATGGCAACAAAAGAAAAAAATAGATAAATAGTACTTCATCAAAATTAAAACTTTTGTGCATCAAAGGTTACTATAAAGAAGCTGTGAAGAAAACCCACAGAATAAGAGAAAATACTTGTGAGATATATAACTAATAAGAATCTAATAAACATTTATAATTAAATATCAAAAAGACAAACAACCCAATTTAAAAATGGGCAAAGGACTTGAATAGACATTTAGCCAAAGAAGATCTACAAATGGCCAAAAAGTACGTGAAAAAATTCTCAACATCATTAGTCATTAGAGAAAATGCAATTCAAAGTCACAGTGAGATACCACTTCACACCCATGAGGATGGCTATAATAAAAAACAAAAATAAAACAACAAAGGAGAATAACAAGTATTGGCAAGGACGTGCAGAAATTGGAGCCCTCCTAGATTGCTGGTGGAAATGCAAAATGAAGCAGTTTCTTTGGAAAAATTTGGCAGTTCCTCAAATGTTAAATATAGGGTTAGCACATGACCTACCAATGCCACTTATAAATGTACATACCCTGGAGAATTGAAAACATATGTCCACACAAACACATGTAAACAAATATTCACAACAGCATTGTTCAGAATAGCCAAAAGGTGGAAACAACCCAAATGTCTCTCAACTGATGAATGGCTAACTAAATGTAGTGTATCCGGGAAGCCCTGGTGGCTCAGCGGTTTAGCGCCGCCTTCAGCCCGGGGTGTGATCCTGGTGAGCCAGGATCAAGTACCACTTCCGGCTCCCTGCATAGAACCTGCTTCTCCCTCTGTCTGTGTCCCTGCCTCTCTCTCTCTCTCTCTCTGCCTGTCATGAATAAATAAATAAAATCTTTAAAAAAATAAAATAAAATAAATGTAGTGTATCCATACAATGACATAGTGCCAACACAGGCCACAATGTGGATGAGCCTTGAAAACATTATGTTATGAAAGAAGCCAGATATAAGAGGCCACATATTGTATGATCCCACTTCTATGAAATGTCTAGAATAGGCAAATTCATAGAGGCAGAAAGTAGACTAGTGGTTCTCTAGGGTCCAGGAAGGTGACAACAGGAAATGACCGTTTAGTTGCTTTTTGGAGTGAGAAAGCATTTGCAATTAGTGGTGATGGTCACAGAACATTGTGAATATCCTAAAAACCACTGACCTCTATACTTTTAAATGATTCAAATGAGGTTTATCTCAAAAAAAAAAAAAAAAAAGAATGGAAAGAATGAGAAAGGTCCCTTGCATATCACTGCACTGGATTGAAGCTAGCATTTGGGACTCCACTGTGAGTGGAGTCTGTAAGTGGTATGATCTGATTTGACAAGCACTTCTCATGCTAGGTTCTGGGAGTAGGTGGGATACAGATATGAATAAAACATGGGCTCTGTCCTCGAGGTGCTCACCCTCTGTTGGAAGATACAGACACATACTTCACTAACTAGACCATGAACCAGGGGTGCCTGGGTGGCTCAGTCAGTTAAGCATCTGCCTTTGGCTCAGGTCATGATCCCAGGGTCCTGGGATGGAGTCCCACATTAGGCTTCCTGCTCAGCAGTGGGGCCAGAGGGTGGGGTGCAGGGGAAGGGTGCTGCTTCTCCTTCTCCCTCTGCTATTTCTCCCGCTTGTGCTTTCTGGCTTTCTTTGTCAGATAAGGAAATACAAATCTTAAAAAAGAAAAGAAAAGAAAAAAAAGAACATGAACCAGAAGATAGTAAGTGTCACAACAGAGAGAGTTGGTTCTGCTGGAGTACAAGGGATGGAACGGAGCCTGGAAAGCCTTACAGAAGAGGAAACATTTGGACAAGATTTTTAAGGATGAGTAGGAGTTTGACAAGTGGAGTAGGTGGTACATTCCAGGCAGAGGACCAGCTTGAGCCAAGGCCTGGAGTTGTATAGAGTGTTCTTAGATACACCAGAAGGTATGATCTGAGTTATGGTGTCTTCTGGAAGCCTGCCATTGCTTTCTGAATTAAATATCACAATTATTTCTCCTTTGATCTTTGATTCTTGCCTCATAGAATATGAAACTTCAATTTAAAAGTAGAAAAACAGAAATGTGGATCTTAAGCCTTGCTGGGGCTTATCAGGGTCTCCTAAGTTCTCCTGCTCTGTCCACATCCTACCTGGAATGTATTTGGCACGTGGCTCTGCTCCTATCCTCTGTTTCTCCAATCTGGGAACTCCTTTCTGCTACAACAATTAGCTCCATCCATCTGCCAGGTGGACGGGCCCTCATTCCCTTGTCCAAAGGTTCTTGCTTGATGGTGGCTTCTTCACTCTGGCCCTGGCCTCCCTCTGGTGCATCTAGAGGAGGAAACCAGGGAAGAGGAAATGAGAGCCCCATCCCATTCCCCTAGGAAGTGTCATCCTGTCTGGCTCTTTTGGCAGCTGGCACAGCTCGGCTTCTATTTGGGTTGTGAGCCCATTGCCTAGAGAGGAGGTGGAAAAACAAGTGCTCAAAACAAGTGCCCCTGGAGGAGGAGTTTGATGCTTAATGAATTATTCAGTGAGGAGTGCAAGCACAAAGCATTCTGGAAGAAAAGATGTTTTCAATATGAAGCCCTGAGACCCCCAGTGCCTCCCAGATGAAAAGCTCACAGAGCAGTCCTCTCGAGTGTGTTTGACTGATATTTGCTCCCCGATGCACTAAGCATAAGCCCAGTTTATTGTGTTTACAATTTTGTATCTTCAGAGCATAACCAATTCATTGCAAACACGAGTGCACTGGACAGTGGAGGCGTCGCTGAACTAGCTTTTCTCTAAAGCCAGGAATAATCCCTGGCGCAAGAGATCCAGTTTGATGAACTATTCAGTGTTCCCAAACCTCTATGCTTGGGGAAGATCAGAACAGAGAGACATCTGGTCTTAGGCAGCTCTGCTCAGGATAGAGGATTGTCCTTCCCAGGAGTGGATCGTGTTAGCAAATGAGGCCTATGGGGCTGCCTGAGACTGGACCTCCTGCCCCGGGACCCCCAGGGAGGCTCCTGAGGACCAGACAGCATTGTAAATACCCTCTCCAAAAATCCAGATAAAAAGAAACATGGATTTAACACTGACTTCTCCTTGAACCAGTTGCCTTTTTTTTTTTTTTTTTTTTTTTAACACACCAACTTGTATTCCATTGTCCCCATTCTCCAAGGCAGGAGTGCTCTGACTGCAGACAAGGACCAGCTGTGCGGTGGGAGGGTCAGCCTGCTCTGGTGGGGGTAAGGAGAGAGAGGAGGGGAAGCAGGCCTGAATGTCCTTACTTGGAGGGGTCGGGGGGTCAGTGACAGTGGCAAGGAACAGATTTTTCCAGCCGCTTTCAGGCTGAGATTTGCACTGCATAATCTGAATGCTTTTATCTGTTTCTGAAAATAGACAGGAATTTTTTCCACAGGCTGCTCCAATCTGGCCGTGGAGACGTGAGGGAGGATCATGGGGAGACAGTTGTATGGAGTCCAGTAAGTACGTTTTGTGACCCCCTGCCCTGCAACTAGCCCTTCTCTGTCTTGGCTCTCTGGAGCCACATTGTCCTAAAGCCCCTTGAAGTAGGGAGTCAAAGATGCTGGAAATACTTTCCATTCTGAATTCTGTAGAGCTTCTGAAAGACTGTCATTTCTTACTACAATATACATGACCAAAGAACCCCATGGTTAATATAAAAGGCCTTTGTGAGGTCATACGTACCTATCCAGAGGGAATGATTCACTGAGTCTGTCCAGGATGACATACATGAGAAACATAAATGGGACAGAAAGAAGAAAGTGGTTTGATCAGAAATCATAGTTTATGGTTGTTACCAATTCTGCAAATCATATTCTGCACCTTTGTCCTGGATTTAGACTACAAAGAAGCACGACAAATTATCTCCAAAGAGCTTCTGCAAGGTTAACTCTGGATTAAATCGACTCTATCTCTCAGCAGCTGGTCCCTCTCATCTCAGATCAAAAGGATCTTGAACCTTCTAAGTGAACTGCTGTCAAGCAAACAGCAGGGGAATCTCTAATATTATTTACATAACATTTTCTCTTTTCCAATTATGCATTGGTTTCTTCTTGGTGCAAGCCTATCTTATAAATATGGAAACCAAGACACAGAAAAAGAAAACAATGTTTAGGGTCACATAGAGAGTCAGAGGTGGAACTGGGAAAAGACGAGAGCCTTTTAACTTCAAATCAGTGTATCTAGATACCACCTCAACTTATTTCAACAATCCTTTATAATCACTATTCCTCCACCTCCCAAGAACAAAAAGTTATTTGTGTTGTGCATGCAGTAAAGCATGCCAATATTACTGGTTTTGCAACCCGGAGAGTTTCTTGGGGCCAGAGGTAACTGGTACATTTTTGAGGCCGGTAAGTTTGGGGAGCTTATTTGCAAGATTCCCCTAAAGTAAGTCTTATTGTGAATGGAAGCAAGAGAAGAATGCCAGTTTGTTCTGGAATGCTGCCAATGTCTTGTGTCTCAAGGACTTGTCTGTTGTCCTCGTGACCAAAGAACCCCATGATTAACTCAGGTTAGCAGTGAGGAGGAGAGAGAAAGAACAGAAACTTCAACTCCCACTGTCACCTACTGCAGCCTGAGGTCTCCTCTTGGACACCTCTCCTGCTGAAGACCCTGCCTGGGAACTGCAATTTGTGAATCGATTTCTTTATGAAGCAGTTCTTTCAGCTCCAGACCCTGCTGAGTATCAAGTGGTATGTCTCTTTCTTCGGCCCCCAGGAACTTTACACTTGGTACCACGGCATCATGAAGATTATTGCACTCATGGGAAGGCAATTTCAATTGTGTACAGCCCTGTGTGTCCCCCTGTGGTTAGCTCCTGGTCATCAAGGAGAACAAAGAATGGGAAGAAGAAGAGGGAGAAGGTCAAAGAGACGTGGGAGAGTGACTGGAAAACAGAAAGGCTGAGAAGAACATAATGGGAAGGTAGCTAGTAGGCTTTGCAAGTCTCAGGACATGCCAAAGAGAAAGGAAAAAGTGGGTGGTGGGGAGAACCAACGTACGCCCCTGCCTCTGCCTGCCTGCACCGCGGAGCTCGCACCAGGCCTGGACAAAGAGCCCAACCCTCTTGGACTTTGAAGCACCACACACACAGGGCTTCAAAAGAAAGAAAAGCAGGAAGTCGCTTGGTTTCGGGTCCTTGGAAAAGAAGTGGGCTGGCAGCTGACTCATCCTCCTGGGCTCCAAGTACCCAGCACACAGACAAGCTTTCCAATGCGGTCATTTGACCACCACTTGTAAAATACTCTGATTTGGTGGCATATAGGGCCTGGCACTTTACCAACATTATTCCTGACTTTGCCCAGAACAGCCCAAGGCAGGCAGGACTGCAGTTCTTTTATAAGAATTTTGTGGAGTGAAGTGAAGGGACAGACTTTTAAGAAAAGATGCTACAGTGGAAAAAGGATCAAATGAACAGAAATTATTCTCCTTGATCCACTGAGAAGCGTTTGTACGGTGTGACGAAGCACAGGGGCTTTGGCATCAGAAGGATGTGGGCTGAGATCTTGCCTTTGCCAGCTTGTGACCTACGGGAATTGGTTTAACATTTTTGGTCTTCAGTTTTAGCATCTACACATTGAGAAAATAATATGTACTTTACAAGGTTCTTGTAAGGTTTGGTAGTAAGATGTGCACAGTGCCTAGAAGTCCCACCTCCCCAGTTACCTATATACCTTTGTGGTACTTTGGAAAGGAATCATGATCATTTGATCCAAGCTATTCCTTTTGTCCAGAGAGGCAGATGGCTGATTCAAGATCACAATGGATGAAAACTATTGGCAGAGCTGGGACTTGGGCACCTGGCTTCCAGGGCAGTACTCCTTCCTCCTCACCTCCCTGCCTATTCATATAGGCGATCCCAATAGTCCTTGAACACAGCCAAGTGCATTTTTTTTCCTGCTAAATTACTGACTGGATGGCACTTCCTTGTGATAACTCTTCAGAGGAGAAGACACAGGTAAAAAGAAATGAACCTGCTATGTCCCTCAGGGACCAATTTCTCCCCTATCCTTTTACTACCCAGGCCATGGTGCAAAGCAGATAAACCCCCCATATCTTGGATGCTAGCAAGGGGCTGTAGGGAGACTCCTACTTTTAAGGTGCTGGTGGCTCCCTCAGGACTTCACAAGAGCTTGTCCTGCCTTCCTGGGAGAAGTAGCAATAGGGACTTACCACAGTGGGATGCTTTGGTAGCCTTGGCTTGTGGGAAGCCATTCAATAGCTGTGCAGGAAGTTGTATAAACCCTCTCTGCCAGTAAGAAGGTTCAACACTGGCCAGAACCTCAGGGACAGCTGAGCTATTAATGGCAAGTGAATCAACTCTGAGGCACACATACTATAAACTATATTTCCATAGACCCTGTGGCATATCTAGAGACCTTTGGGGAAAGTAGAGAGAGGCAGCCTCATCCCAGGCTGTTTATGTTAGTTCTCATCACCATGGGTAGTTTATGCATCTTTTTCAGGGCTGAGAGGTCTGCAGAGGAGGAAGTTGGGAGGGCAGGGTATTTAAGATGGAAGGAAAGAAGGAGACCTTCCACGGAGACTGAAGACTGCCAGAAGCCACACCCTGCTCCAATTTGGCCTCAGGGCTGAGTTCAGTGCAGCCGTCTCTGTCCCTTCGGTAGGAGAGGGACAGCCAGAGATGGGTGACAATGAAAGGAAACCTCTTCTCTGTCCCTTGCAAAAAGGGTGTGCGTTGGAGTGCTGGTGGCTAGGCAGGTGTCTGTCTCCATGGCCAGCTGAGATTGTGTCTTTTAGGAAAATGGTGCTTAGGTACTGACTAGAGAGAAGCTCCTTCCCACATGCCAGCACACCTGGGCCCGAGGCCTTCATGTGGCCAGATGTTTGCCAGGGGGTGATAGCAACCATGGGATCTAGGACCCAGGCGGCTTTGCCCTCAACCCACGAGGAGTGTCTGTGCTCCCTGCTGTGCATACTGGACGCTGGGCTCTGCGCTTGCAGCTCAGGCGAGACAGGGCCAGCCTACCCCTCTTCTTTCCCTGCCCGCACACGCACGGATGCACACTGCGCACACCGCATACATACACGGGCGCACACACACACCATGTAGACCACGCACACGCATGCACACGCATGCACACACACGCACAGCACACACTCGCGGCCTGACCGGCCCCAGCACCCGACCTCAGTGCGTGCGGCCGGGCCCTTGGAGCCCCGAGCTGGCGTGCGCTCTAAATATAGCTGTGTCCGACGTGATGGATGGGAAGGCATTTGCTCTCCTTTTCCTGCCTCAGCTTCGGGGCCTGAATCATGTTGGGAAATGACATTCTGTTAACACAAGCACTTTTGTTTCCTCCCGTGCTCTCTCATCATCCGGTGGGGCCCTGGCCGGGACTGGGTTTCAATGTTTAAATCCTCCCCGGGGGTCCATCAACACCCCAAACACTGACATTGAGGAAGTCTGCAGGCACCAACGGAGGGAAGCATCGTGGGCCCGGGAAGGACGTGTCGAGGTGCGGATCCCGTGGCCTCCCACCCCGATCCCCGAGACCGGCCCTGAGCACCAGACACCCAGAGCAGCAAGGCCTCCAGGACCGGGGTCCGGAGCAGCCTGGGCTCGGCACCAGGCTCTGGGGACCGCTCAGTGAGAGCCAAGCACAAGGGACCCAGACGGATGGCTTCCCTGCTACCTGCTGCTTCCAGCAGAGAGGGGCTCTGTTACGCCCCAATCAGACCTGCTGGGGAGCAGACATTCCAGCTAATGCAGGGGAAGAATTTTGGGAAACTTTCATAACTTCCCAAATTAAAGGCAGCTCAACTTTTCATGACCCCCTTGTTCTAAATTCTGTGAGGCCAGGGGTCCTGCTCGGCTTATTTTCGTATCCCTGTAAACCCCAACAGGGTGTTTGGCTCAGAATAGGTGTTTGGTACATTCTTTCTTTTGGTATGAAAGAAATAAATAGCACCTAGAGGGGTTCAGTGGGAGAACTAGACTCCTATACCTTTTAAAGAGTAAAAGGTGGGGAGCCTCTAACATCTGGAGATTCCAGCAGAGCCCACATGCTAGACCTTGAGAAAGATAATTTCCTACAGCCTATTCTCCAGCCTTGATTCCATCCCAGCTCAGGGATGCCTAGGATTCTCCTAAGCGAAGGATTTGACAACTCATCCCCCTCAGACAGAAACCAGCTCCTTCTGTGAAGCCTCTCTTTTGGTCCCTACATCTCGTTTCTATTTTTCTGCTTGGGTGTATACAGGGTCTTAGGCTAATGAAACCTGTTTTAGAGGACTTTTTTGAACATCCTCTTAACCTTTAACCAGTTCTCAAGCAAAGTGACAGAAACTTTGGGCTTAAGCAGTAAACCTATAATCAGAAGCCTCGGAAATTCACGTCTCTCAGTTCTGAGAGTTTCACTGTTCGTTGTTTAGACTAGGGCAGAACGTAACCAGCATCCAGACATGTGTAACCCATAGGCCCACATGTGATCATCTCTCCCATCTGTGAGATGAGAAACTTGTGGACCAGAGCCAAGGCCAGGAGAGGCTCCAGGGCTGGCAGTTAAACAGAGCCACAGACAGGCCCCCAGTGGCTAGCAGAGGCTTGATGCACATGCGTGAACTCAGAGGATGCAGATTTGCTACCTATGGCATGAGGTTCATGTAAGCAAGAGGCTGAGATAGAATTTCTAGAGCAGAGAGATAGGCAGACACCATGAGAGACTCTCAGATTCCAAAAATGGGAGCACAGTGAGAGATGCACACACTCTGGGTGCCAGAGATTGATGAAGAGTGCAGGGAATTTGGGCTTGGGAAGGAGGGGCTCTAGCTGGGGCTCTACCACCAGCTCTCAGGGTGACCTTAGTTAACTTTATTGGTAAAATGAGGCAGGATTGATCTTTAATTCTGTGATGCTAACACACCTTTGTATTCACAGATGTGGGATGAATCCATCAACAGAAGGAAGAGAACAGCCTCCTTGCCTCACCAGGTTGGTGGTGGGATGTTCAATGGTTTCTAAATAGAAGGATTCCCTTTGCCTTTTTCCATTTCTTGGCTCTTTCCTCATAATCCTTTGCAATAGGTCAAAAGTGCTCTTTCTTAGAGGGCCTGAACACAGTTTTGGTCATTAGAGCCCCATTAAATTCCACTCAACACCTCCTCCTCAGGTCCCCCTCCCTTTCTCTCCTCTCTCAGCTGCCTTTACACTTCTCTGGCTGCTGAACAAATGGAGAGCCTTCTCTCTGGGTTCTCTGGGCCTTCAGTAGAGGTCAAGTTGGACCTGATGCCCTGACACCTGACCAGTTCTTCCCTGGTCTCCTACTCACAGGCATTTCTTTAGAGATGTGTTCCCAGTTTGGGGCCTCTCTCCCTAACTCACCTTTCTCCGAGGGTCTTTGCTCTTGCTTGCTCTCTAAACTTCTTGAAGACTTTTCCTGAATCAATTTCTTCTCACATGTCCTCATTATTTCTTGTTTGGACATGTAACTCTTTGCATCTCTTTATTTTCTATTCTTTAGCTCTTATGATTATGGTCACCAGAGTATGTAGAAGACATTGCCCAGAGGAAAAAGACCATGCAGATCTAACGATCTAACTTCTCCTACTCCCCCAGTTGTGTCTATGGAGATAGGGTTACCACAATCTCTGAGAGCCTGGGGAACCTTACTTCTTGTAGGTTACAATAGCTAATAGATCCCAGGGATTTTCCAGAGTGGAGCCAAAGCTCATCTTCAGGATATTTACAGAGGTGACCAGAAATCTCCAGCACTGAACAACGCAATGCATTTTCACACAGTGCGTGTTCACTTTTGCTGAATCCTCTCTATTTGCAGGTGTCACTTCCTTGCTGAGGGCTAACTGCTCAGGAGGCTTTTGATCTGTATGTGAAAAAGCAACTAAAGTCGATCCAGCAGGCAGGCCAGTCTGCTAGCTCTCTCCTTCTTCTCTGTTTGTAGATGACATCCAAATAGCCCTGTTCTGGCGGGTTACCAGAGAAGTAACTATTCTAAAATTAAAGGGGAAGGAAGTCTTTGCAAAAAAAAAATTTTTAAAGTTGGGCCCTGTAATTTAACCTTTCCCCCAGTGAGGCAGGCTTCTAGGATAGCTGGTTTCATGCTGTAAAGATAAATGAAAGACCAGGTAGGTATGAGAGCACCTCCTGGGCTGTGGCTGGTGACTGGACAAGTCATTTATTCCAGGGCATAGCCTGGCTTCTTGCCGGGCCCTCTAGTGTAAGCCCAGCCAAGGAGAAACCCGAGTGGGGTGGATGACCCCCAGCGTGGGTCCTCTGCTTCCCAGCTAGGGCCTTCCAGCATCTGGTGGATGTGCACAATTAGTAATGCTTTTGAGGATAATGATTTGGTCTCATGGAAAAAGGAGAATTGGTCCAAGATAATGTCTGGTAAACTTTGACATTCCACCCTGAAGTGATCTTGCGCTCATGTAGAATCACTAACCAGCTGCGCGATCGTATTACAGAATCTTCCTCAAGGGCCAACTTGCTGTTGACTCCATCCCCAAATTCCAGATTTTCTCAAACAAAAGGAGCCCTGATGTGGAAGGCGCTGCAATCAGCCAGATGGAAGAGAGGTGTAGAGTGCCAAGATTGGAAGCACCCTTTGAGATGTTTTGGCCCAACCTCCCTCATTTTGTACATGAAAAACCTGAGATTCAAAGAAGAGAATTTCCTAAGGTCACTCAGTAGAAGAAGTGGGACAAGAGAACATGACACTCACACCATGGAACCCCCAGGCCAAAGTGTTTATTCACCTCTTAGGACAGCACAGCCTTCCTGACCCCATTTCTTAGATTACCTCTGAGGGTGAGAGTGTAGGCCAGAGGGGTAGTGATAGAATCTCTTAGTGCAAAGACATGACGCTGTGTTGATAGAGTCTGCCAAGAAGAGAAATCTTGCTGTTCTTAAGCAGAGAGGAGAAGGAGATGGTTGCAAAGTTCTGCTTTTACCAAGCCGTATATGCAAAGTTAAACAAGATGAAGCAAGTTGTCTGGGTCTGTGATCCCACCAGGTACCCGTTATCAGTGAGGTCTTTTCAGAGGATCAAACAGAAAAGAGCAAATGATGTCAGTCATTCAATGGCAAGTCTGAAGTGCCTACTTTGCGTAGGACATCGTGCTTGGAGCTAAGAGAGTAAAGTGTGGCAGAGAGTTGCAGCCACAGAAGCCCATCAATGGCAGTGTTTTTACAGGTGCACACTCACTTCTAGTAAGGAGTGAGTATTTCTTAATAGTCAACATATTCTCTTTATTCTGAGATTTTGTCCGGTCTTTTTGGGCTGTCATAAGGTAACTTTTTTACATTTTAACACTATCCTCCCAGTAAAATGTTGGCAACCCAATCGGGGTTCTCTTGAGTATTTTTGAAGCACGTTTGGTTGATGAAATCCAAAAATCTGGCAAAGGTAGATGTGGTTAAAAGGACACGGGCTCTAGAGACAGGCAGATACGGGTTCAAGAATCAGGGTTCAGCTATTTATGAGCTATGTGATCTTGGGAAAGTTTCTTAACACAGAGTTTAAGTTTTCTGCCTGCGATACAAAAAGTCTCTGGAGCATTGGGGAAGTGCACACCTGTGGAAGTACTCACAAATGTGATTGCCCATCTCAGAACTATTTCGTGTGCTTGTGCACACAGGTGCACCTGCACTGAGTCAGGTGCTGGGTGAGTAACAGAACTTTAATAGTCTTTGCTGTACAGGAGTTAAAAGTGTTGCTGGTAAGCAAAGTCTACCTCACCAGAAATCATGGGAGGGACATCAAGTCTCACATATTTTTTTCCTTTCCCTGAGAAGTTTCTTTGGTTCGGTAACAGGGACAAACTTTTCAGCTATTGTTTTTGTTGTTTTTTTGTTTGTTTTTTTTTTGTTTTTTCCAGCTATTGTTATCCATAGTTCACATTATATTGTTTTTCTACGGCTGGCTTTAGTTTATATATGGCTCCTTCAAAACTAATAAAGTTCCCTTTAAAACCTCATAAAATTTCACCTGTGGATCTTTATTGCCCACAGGCTGTGAGCTATGTCCGTTTGGTTTTGATAGATTTACCATTATTAAACTTGGGCCTCCATTTCCCACCAGTCCTACGGAGATGGCTACCTCCTGATTCAGCACAAGGTGCTCTTCCCTTTGTCTTCTAGTGAGTAAATATTTCAGTTCCCTGGGATTGAGCTTGGCTCAGGCGCAGTGATTCTTACTCTTAGGCTCCTGAGGTCCAGGAATTTGCTCCAGCTCTGGGAAGTGAGTATTCTTCATGAAGGCACCTCTAAGCTCACCCCAGCCTCCCCCAGGCTCCTCCCAGATGTCACCGCCAGGAATCCATCCAGAGGTGTTTGCCAACCTGCACAGGAATTGGCATTTCATAGATGACAAGAATGTTAAAGTAAAGGGCAATTCTCAAGTGCATAGAAACAATCCAAAATAATTTCTTCTATTGACTCTAGATTTATCTCCTTGGGACATTCACCCATTGGCTCTAGTCCTATATGATAGTCTCGTAACTATTTGCAGAGAGATGTCATGTTTCTCCTTTAACCTTCTTTTTTTTCCAGGCCAAATGCGACCACTTCATTGCATCTGGCTTTAAGAACCTGGTTTCTAGACTCCTTGCCATCTTGGTCTCTTTTGGGCTTCCTGTTCAGGTGTGTGTCTGAATTATAATGGAGTCAAGAAGCATCTTTAGGGTTAGATCTCTGTCTGGAAGAAGACCCTCCTTCCCAGAATGGAGAATAGACATGGCTGTCAGGGTGCACTTCAGGAGTAGCCAGTGAGTGCTTAAAGTTTACAGTAAGTTCAGACCCTGGCCAGGTAAGGACCAGTTCCAGGTAGTCCAAACAGGCAGGCAGGGCCCCACACTAGAGAATCTAGAAGAATCTGGGGGTTTAGGCCACAGAATCAGAATTAAGGAAGGACTACAGAGTTACCAACTGGGATATTGTGGAAGGAAGAAGGGGTCATCTACAACTGGAAGTAACTCAAGTTCTTAAGCTTAGGGGATTCTGGGTCCTGGATATGATTGCCATGTGGGAAGATCAGGGAAGAAACTGGAAGAACAGTTATTTAAATTGTTATTTAATTCTAAGCTTCAACAGAAGGTAGGGTGAAAGCTATTGACCTTGTCTGTATCATCAGGATTCATTTGCTTGGAAGGGGAGATACCCAACCCCTCCTGTTTTAAGCACAAAGGAAACTTACTAGTATATATAACTCCAAGGTACTGGTCTGAGGGTAACTCTTGCTTCAGGAACTATTGGACCCAGGTGACTCTATCTCTTACCTCCTAGCTGATGTTCCTTTTAAGCAGATGTTTCCAAGTGGTAGCTCCAGCAGCTTTCATTCATTTCCTCCTAATTTAAAATTCAGCTAGAAATGATTTTGTTTCCTAAGAATTGTAATAAAAAGTCCCAGAATTGGGTCATGTGCACATTTCTGGAGCTCCGAGGTAGGCAGCTGACCATGTGAGGCAGAGAATGGTGGAGGGCTGGTTTCCCAGAAGGAAATGAGGGTGGATCTGGGGAGGCACAGATGGTAGATGTCCTACACTCTGCCCCACTCCAGATTAGCTCTGGGTATCTGGGGACACAAGGCTCTAGATGGGGCAGTGAAAAGAGCTGGCAGTGGTAATGGGTTGAGTGTCTGGTCTGGCAGTTGGAAGATCTCTTCTTTGTGAAAACTCAGCCCAGGACCTCAGACATAGTCCAACCAGTGAGAGGTACAGAGGAGCCATCTCTGTAGTCCAGGCTCTGTCCCTTAACAAAAGCCCAGGCCTGGATTGCAAGTGCTTTTCTGAAGCTTCAACACTCCTACTGGATCCTCTGCACATGAATTGTCATTAAGGCATTCCATGTCCACCCTTTCTCAGCTGTGGTGGTGTATATTCAGGTTTTGCATTTTGCTTTGTCCCTTTCCAACATCAGGGGACATTTTCCAGGATGAAGAAAGTAACTCAACTCATTTTAAGCCATTTTGCTTCTCTTCATCTTTCTCTTCCTCTGGAAATAATCACAACAAAGCCTCATCATAATTTTAAAATCCAAGGCTTTGCTGGGTTTGGTAAGCCAGAGACTGACTTGGATGTCAATGCCAGCACCACACTGGGCTCAACTCTTGCTGAGTTGTTTATCTTACTCTGATCTTAATCTCAACACTCTTGTGAAGGCATTTTTAGGAGAGGGGCACTCCACAGTGTAGGGGCTTCTTGGAGAGGTAGAGTGACTTCATCCCATCCCTCACACTCTCCCCTTTCCTTTCCTTTTTTTTTTTTTTTTTTTTTTTAAGACAACAAGAATCTTGTCCTTCCCTGCCCTCCCTTTCAACTCTTCCACTCTCTGAGCTGGGGACTTTCCTGACAAAGTAACGTCGGAGGTGACAAATCATATACTGGTCACATTCCCCTGTCTGTTCCTCCTCTTGGCTACTTCTAAGCTAGAAAGTCTGGAAAACGTCAAATGATTCAGAAAGTGAGCTGAATGGGTTCTTCATGCTTCTCATTTGGTGCCAGGGAGCAGAGCAGTGGCTGTTGCAAGAACTGGACAGAGTAGGAGTTGAATTTAAAAAATAAATGATAAAAAGAACCCAACCATAGCTAAGGTCTCCCAGACAAAGTACTTAGGAAAAGCACTCAGTGGGGGACCATGCCAGGTTGTGGGTCTTCTGTTGAGACTGGAAGATAGGTAGAGCAGGGCTCTCTGCCTGCATGATGTTCTTGGTCAGTGCTTATAGGATCTGCACATGAGGCCACTGAAAAGGGAGTGACAACATTGGGCAATTGAAACAGTTGGAATTGGGCTCAGCAAAATCTCAGTGTGTGGATAGATGTGACACTTATCACATCCACAGGTGGTGAGCAGGCAGTTATGGAGAAAAGGCCCTCATGGGACAGTGACTTACCCCCATACTGTTTAGCACATTCAATAGGCTGGTCACACTCTAGTGGTGATGGCAGCCTACAGGTATGGTCTTTAGTAGCATGCAGCCCCCGTCAATGGTGAAGACTCACCCGGTTACTGCTGACTCCACTTTTTTTCCAAGAATCCCCCACAACTACCTTTCCACCCCTACCTCATACCACCTCAGTCCATTGGTTTCCAGGGTCCTGCTTTGTCCTGCTCCTACCCAGGGGACCATCTCTGGTTTCTGGGATGGGGGGGTGGTATTGGTGCAGTGGCTGAAGTGGAGTGGGCTGGTCTTCCCCCATGCTCATCCAGTCAATGTTGAGCATAAACTCTCTATCTTGTTTCCTTCAGAGTTGCCTGCTTTGATGTCATGAACCTTTTCTTTCAACAAAATCTTCCTTGTATAAGTTAAAAATTCACTTTTCAAAATTTTTAAATTTGGAAATAAGAAAAACATTGGCTTTTTTCCTTTTGCATTCCTGTTTCAGTAATCCTAATTATCACCAAATGACACAGATATCTTGAGGAGGATTAAGACTGAGAAAGCGTAGAAAAGCACAAAGATTAATATTTCAATATGTAATTACATTTCACTCTCATTGGTTCTTTGCAGCCACAAAATTAGGTGGCAGAAAACCAACTTCTACACATAGTCTTTTTTTTTTAATAACAATTGTATTGGGAGGTCTTCCACATACCATACAATTTACTCATTTAATGAGCGCTGGGTGTTACACTATATGTTGGCAAATCGAACTCCAATAAAGAAATATACAAAAAATACCCCAATTCACTCATTTAAAGTATATGATGCAGTAGATTTTTTTTTATCTTCTTCACAGAGTTGTCACAAATAATCTTTCAATACAAGCAGTGCTTTGAGAGAGAGAGTAGATACTAGGATGATTTTTTCCCCCCAATTTTGCAAAAAGTCCGACTCAAACATACTACTCTGCCCCATGTAAAATCCAGTCCAGTGTATCTGTGGGTACCAACCCCATACCTGCTCCAACTGGATTAGGGGGAAGGGAACTTACGTTCACTAATGAGCCCAGCCTTGACATAGATTTTATTATGTAATCTTCACACAAAGATTCTTCTTCTTGGGGAGAATACTATCCCCATTTCTCAGATGAGGTAACTGCGATCAGAATCATCCCCACTAGTGAGTTTCAAAGCTCACTAGTTTTAACCAGAGTCTACATGAATCCAAAACCATTCTGTCCAAACTCCTTCTCTTGCCTTAGATTGCCTCTGAGGGTAAAAGCATAAGAGCTGATCTTGAAAAGTTTCTGAACTTAGATTCTGAACTTCTTCTCTACTGTTCGGGAAACTCTTCATAGAAAGATGTGCCACAGACTTGTGTTCTCAAAATGTGGTTTTGAAATCACTGGTTTGTCTGCTGCCGCAACTAGGTCTCCTAGGTTGAGACTCTGGAGGTTTGGGGAAGACCTTGCTATGGGCTTCCCTGAAAAGGAACAGATGACATGGCCTAGTGGCCTAGTGCTGTGGGTTCAGGTCATGAGACCCTGGGCAACGGATGCTTCCAGAACCATCTTAGTATTGCCTTTAGTGCTGAAGACCCGGTACCCTGGGCAGAGGGGCAGACTCCGGGCAGACTCCTAGGGTTCGACCAGAATAGAGTAGGGACAGGCCTGCCTGCACATGGGACAATCAGCCCTTTGCCCTCAACCTCCGCCTCCTTCCTTGGACTTCTTGAATCTTTGGATATATTATCTTTTGCTTTCCTGGCTCCCTCTTTGGACTTTCACTTGTTTCTTTCTTTTCCAATAAAGGCCTCATGGTAAAGATTTAAACGATGAATGGTACCTCATGTTGGTAGGTAGATGGGAAACCTCATTTACCATAGGTGGGAATTTAAAATGGTGTGCCCCATTTGGAAGGCAATTGGCAATAGCTATGAAAAACTCAAATAGGCAAATTGAGTCTCAGCAGTTTCAGTTCATGAAATGACTAGTATGGGAAATACTTACACAATTGTGCAAAGATGTATGTGCAAAGCTGTTTGTTAGAGTTTTGTTTTTAGTTGTGACTACTTAGAAATAACCCAAACATGCATCAACAGGGGACTGGTTACTTCAATTGACATAGCTGTATCAAAGTAGTATGTTGCCACAAAAAAGGTAGTATTTTCATGGAGATAAGCTGATTTATGTGTAAGAGGTTGAGAGCAAAATGCATATTATAATGGTTAACATTTATTAGCAACTTATTATGTGTTGGAAATTTGTGCTTTCATTTGTTGTCTTACTTCTCAGTACGACCATATGAATATTACTGTTGTTCCTATTTACAGATAAGGGTTACAAAAATTTTTTTAAATCTTGCCTCAATCCCATACAGCAAATAAGTACCCAATGCAAAATGGAAACCTGGATCTCTCTCTCCTGAGTTTCCCAGTACAATCACGTTTTTGTAGAAAATGTGAGGAAAGTCTATGCACCCATTGACATTAGCCTGAGTGTTGAGTAAAGAAAAGTTTGCTTCGTGGACTTTATCTTTCTAGATTCCCCACGTGTTCTATATTTCCATCCCATGCAGAGTTAATCACCCTTTCTGGGGGCTTTCCAGAGCTGCTTATGCATACCTTGAATCCCCTTCACCAACTTCTACCTTAAACACTGGTTTCAATTTTTGTCACCACTATTACTATGCTCTGTCCTCAGGGGCTATCTCTGACTTACTCAGTTTTATATCCCCAATTCCTGGCATAGGTAGATAGATGGCTTCCAAACATCTGTTGAAACTGTGCAAGGGTATCATACACACTGAGTCAGGGTCAGGGGATCAGGTTCATGGTCAAAGTGTCAAGACAGATGGTCACTGTTGCTATTCTAGGGAAAGGGCCTGCTGATCAGACCAGGAGCTACATCTCCATTGTGCTAGAGTCACCTGAGCAAAATGCTGAGCCCCACAAGGAAGCTTTTCAGGGGCTTGAGTAGATTTGCTGAGAAGCTAGTAACCCTAAAGCTGCAGGACCTCTCAAGGTCTGATAACTAATTTTGCGATCTTTACCTTGGAAAGGGCCCTTCAAATGGCATAAGCTTCAAATCTAGATCTATCTCTTCCAGAATTTCTCTTTCCCTCTTTCTCAGGTGTACATTTCCCTTCCCTTTTCCTGAGGTGATCCATTATTTCCTAAATGTACCTCCAAATGTCATATTTCTCCATTGAATGTCTCCCTCATCAGTCACCTTAACTGTCATCTTCTGCACCTCAAAGCAATATTCCCCAGGAAGGCAGATTGCATGCTTTGGTTCTCCAGTGGTGTTCAAACACTTTGAGAAGCCCAGGGGAATAAGCATATTTATCTGTCATCAAACCTCAAAGGGCAACTGAAATGTCAACTGGTGTTGTACCAAGTTGCAACTGTACCTCCTCATGTGGGGACACTGAGTGCTCATGCTCACTGGAAGTTGACTGGAAAACACAGTCATCTAGGATTAATTAGAACATGGAGAAACAAAGCCATCTTAATGGGTCATTAAAAAAAAAGTCATTTGATTGGTTGGAGACCTAATCTTTCAAAAGCAAATGTTTAGGGAGAGGCACTTGAAAGCAAAAAATACTGGGAATCACTCCTGTAAACCTCAGTCTCCAGAATGATGAGATTTTGCAAAAGCAGAGCAGATCCTGAAGCTGGGAGTGAGCAGTTCTGAGCACATTGAGTTAGAATAAGCAGAAAGCACATGTCCTCACTACTGCAAATCTGTCACTCCCAGTGTGGGGCTCTCAGAAGTCTCCCTTGGAGTGAGACTTTTTATTTTCAGGAAGATATTACTGAATGGCTCATGATAAAAATCCCCTTACAGCCCTAGAGTCTGTGCATGTGGCCTGCCGCTCAGGGTGGTAGATAGAAAGCTAGAAGCTGCCTTTGTGTGGCACCTGGCTTAAGAGTGGTTCATCTTTTTTTTTTTTTTTTTTTAAGATTTTATTTATTTGAGAGAGAGAGAGAGCGCGCACACACAAGCAGGGGGAGGGGCAGAGGGACAAGCAGACTTCCCACTGAGCAGGGAGCCCAACCTGGGGCTCCATCCCAGGACCCCTTCAGATCATGGCCTGAGCTGAAGTCAGATGCTCAAACAGGTGCCCCAAGAGTGGTTCATCTTTTGAAAAGTCTCCCCTCTTAGCCCATCTCAGCTTAAGTGACACCCAAAAAACAAGGTCTGTGCCAGAGAGATGGCTATAAAAGCAAATCACATCTTTTTGAAACTCTCAGGAAAGGAAACAGTTGCCTTCCCTACACATGGGAGATGCCCCCTCTGCCAAGTGTCCTCTCCCATCCTGTAGTTCCAGCACAACATTCCTTCATTTCCAGAACTGACTTCTCCAGCATAGGACTGGGGCTTCTTCTACCCAATTCAGGGGCTTGGGTCTTTCAGAATCCTGATGGGATTTTACAAACCCCAACCAACACATAGCAATGAACAATTGCTCAACTGATTCCTTAAATACCACCACCTGGGGTAAACGTGGGCCAGCTGTTGAACAGCTGTACCACTTCGGCACTCAGCGCCAGAGGTGGAGCAGAGCTGTAATAAAACAAGATGAAGAGGAACCTCCCGGGCAAGACACGCACAGGAGAGCTGCAGCAGAGCCCAGCAGAGCAACAGCTCAGCCCCTTGGCCTGGCTTCTCCTTGTCTTTCCAGTTTTATTATAAATACACTCATATAAAACTAAGTACCACTCTACTTTTGTATAACACTGTATAATTTAAGCATTTCCCATGCATTATCTCATTGGATCCCTTAGCACTTAAAATTGTTTAAAAATTAGCTAAATTTTAAATGTATTTATAATTTCCTCCATCCACCCCATGTATTTTTTGCAAATGTCATCTGTCCCTTTCTAGTAAATGCGGTGTACACACGCATGCATGCAGGCACACGCACACACACACATTCCTTTCACCTTTTTTCTCTTTTTGAAAGCAGCCATTCCTCCTCTGACCAGTTCTCGTGACACCATAATCACAGGTTTTTGTAATTTTGCTTTCCTGTCTGAATCTCTAAGATTGTAATCCTTTGTTCCTTTGTCTGCTCACCTTTGGAAAAAGGTTTGTTCTTTGTACCTGTGGCTTACTTCTCTACCTCCAGCTCCCACACTAGCTTAGTCAATTGTCTGCAAATTCTTTCATGACCAGAGAACACTTAGAGGCATAAAAATTGGTGCCACCAAATCACCTCCTCCCTAGATCACATTCTAGCAGCTGCCCTTCTGCTTCTAAACATTATATTATTTTGAATTCAACTCTCTCATTACTGGTCAAGTGACCCTGGAATAGTTACTTATGCTCTATGAGCTTCCGTTCCCTCAGTGTAAAATCAAGATACTGGTAGAACCGACCTCATAAGCTTATGATTAAGAACTAATGAGATTGGGACGCCTGGGTGGCTCAGTGGTTGAGCATCTGCCTTCGGCTCAGGGAGTGATCCTGCAGTCCTGGGGTTGAGTCCCACATCAGGCTCCCTGCATGGAACCTGTCTCTCCCTCTCTGTGACTCTCATGAATAAATAAATAAGATATTAAAAAAAACTAACAAGATAATGATGCCTGTGTATCACAGAGACCCATGCCCAGTGTGGTGTGGGTGTCCACAACCTTGCATCCTAAGCTCTCCATCTGTTTTCTCATGAACTAGGAGTGCAATATCAGGAGAACACCACCTGCCTAGGGAATCACAAGACCTCTGTTCAGTTCCAACTTTTGACTCCTTGGATAGTCATTCTAATCTCATTTTGTATGTGATAAAGTGGGGATCATAAAAGTCTTCTGGATTCATCCATATACATGGTTGCAAAGATCAAATGGAAGGTGTACAAAAGTGCCTATAACTAAAGGTGATATACAGCACAATCATTATTTTTAAAAATTTTATCTGAGAAAGAGAGAGCATGCACACGTGAGCATGGGGAGGGGCAGAGGGAGAAGGAGAGAGAGAGAATCTCAAGCAGACTCTGCTGAGTATGGAGCCCCATGTGGGACTGATCTAATGACTCTGAGATCATGGCCTGAGCCAAAACCAAGAGTCAGACACTCAACCAACTGAGCCACCCAGGTGCCCCATACAACACAATTATTAGGAAGACATGCCAAACTCTCCTTTCTGGGGGCTATTGCTCCATTAGAGGGACCCTAATGATCTGTAAGAGGGAAACCTTGGTCAGAAAATGTTGGCTCAAAAAAAAAAAAAAAGAAAAGAAAATGTTGGTTCAGACATCTTATTTTGTAAGATCAATTCTAGGTGATCCTTTCCAGTTTTCTTTTTTGTTTAGTTTTTGACTTCTTTTTCTCTTCAAAGTGAGTGCCAAGAATTCTCCTTGGGCCCTTAGAGTAGAACTCCTGTTCTGTTAGAGAAAACTTGCTGGTAAAGAATAGGGACTCTGAAATCTGATGATCTAAGTTTGGGTCTTGGCTCTGTATGACCATGACCAGAGTTTAACTTCCATGCCTCAGTTTTCATTATCTTTATAATGGGTATAATAATATCAATAGTCATTACCATGGGAGAGATTTTATGAGGATATAGCAACTGAGAATAATGGATGAAGAATTTCCTCCCAGAAAGCAAATCCAAGGCTTGTTAGATTGGTCAACTAGGAATTTTACTTTCCTGCCAGGGCTAGCAGGATTTAATATATTCTATGGTCTAAGGTACATTCCTACTTTTCCTTTTTTTTGAGTTTTTGTTGCAGTTATACTGTTTCTTATCTTTGTATACCAGCTGTATTGGAGAAGATAAGATATCATTTCAGCTTACAGGCTGTGGTCATGAGATGCACATGTGGACCTGACAGGTAGCTTTGTGCAGGAACCAGAGATCCTGATCTTTTTAAAAAAGATTTTCTTTATTTATTTGGGGGCAAGGGAGAGAGTATGAGTGGAGTAGAGGAGCAAAGTGGGAGGGAGAAGCAGATTCCCCACTGAGTGTGGAGCCTGACATGGGGCTCCATTCCAGGATCCTGAGATCATGACCTGAGCTGAAGGCAGCTGCTTAACCAACTGAGCCACCCAGGTGCCCTTGGAGATCCTGGATTTGAACTGGACAAGACTTTTGGTTTTCATCTTCCATGTTTGGGGGGGTGGTGACAAGTATATGTAAAAGAATAGTGCATCCATGGTGCTGAGGGACCAAAGGAGTTACAGTGGCAGATATCAGTCAGTAGCTTATCAATATTCATTAAAAATTACTTTCTCTTGTGGTTTTCCCAGTGTAGAAGTAAAAATATAGTTCTTGATTTCCCAGCTTCCTTCCTGCTGCACATGACCATATAATTCAGTCTGGTCAATGACATATAGGTAAAAGTCCACTGGGGAAGTCTTAGCTTCCAGAGTAAAAATATAAAGCCTTGTAAAGAAAAAGTTCTTTACCCTTTCCCATCCTCCTGCTTTGAACATGAATCCAAGGCTACAAGGAGAGTAACAAGCAAGGAGTGAAATCCAAGAGGCCAACCATGGATGAAAAGACCCCAGTGAAATGACAGAGCAATTGCTCCCTTTGACCTGCCTGCATCCCCACGCTTAAACTGTGACTCTCCTATCTGTTTAAGCTATAGTTGGGCTTTTTTTATTTGCAGTTGATTATAATCCTAGCTGGCATAAGAGCAGGGATATTACAATTAAAAACAATAACTCTCCCCTGAAATGGGGTCCCATGAAACACCAGGTGATGTGAAAAAAGTTGGCTGTGTGAGTAGTGAAAAACTTAGGTGATTGTGGAACTGACACAGAGGACATTCTGTTTGCCCAGGGACTCTGAGCTGTAGAAGAGGATGAGAAGTTTGTCTCTCATGCAAGAGTTGAGGATATGCTGTTCCTTGGAAGATGCCCAATGTGATCCTGTGTGAGACTAGACAAGTGTAGAACAGTAGACCAGCCAACCAACACTGGGCCTGAACAACTTCCTACTACTCCAGAACAATTGGACAAGATAGAGTTGAGATGAGCTGTAGATAATTCTAGGAGACTGCATGCGCATGAAACCAAGCTTGATGTCTAATTTTAGATATGCTGTCTGATATCTAAAATGGGATTTAGGGGATCCCTGGGTGGCTCAGCGGTTTGGCACCTCCCTTTGGCCCAGGGCGTGATCCTGGAGTCCTGGGATTGAATCCCGCGTCGGGATCCCTGCATGGAGCCTGCTTCTCCCTCTGTCTGTGTCTCTGCCTCTCTCTCTCTGTGTCTCTAATGAATAAATAAATAAAATCTTTAAAAAAATAAAATGGGATTTATTTTTCTTGAATATTCTTGGTCCTTTTTATAGGTTTCATTTGAAAAGTGTCAATCATTTCTCTTTGCTCTGGAGATGGGCACAGTGCTGCTAATGACTCTCCCAGGTTAAGAAATAGAGAGGAGCCAGCCAAGCTGGAGCAGAGGTATGGAAGCTCTAAGGACAGGAAGGCTGCAGAGATTCTGTGTCTGCATCATGTTTTCATAAGCTCTTCTTCCTTGAACCATTGATTTCCTTCCCAACAGCCCTACACTGTTTTATTTTTTTAAGATTTATTTGAGAGAGAGAGAGAGAGAGAGAAGATGCAGAGGGAGAGGGAGAGTCTCAAGAAGATTCCATGCCCAGTGCAGAGCCCAATGTAGGGCCCAATCCTACAATGCTGAGATTATGATCTGAGCCAAAACTGAGAGTCAGATGCTTAATCAACAGCACCACCCAGGTGACCCTACCTTGTTTTAAATTAACACCACTTTGAGGCACCATTGGTCACTTTACTATATTCCCATGCTTTGCTAGATTTGTAGGAAGTTGTGTGGTCCTTAGCAGTAAAGTAATTGGCCTCACGAGCATGCTCCCTGTCATCAGCCCTGATGGCTTCTGCTTTCTTGATCTGTAGTGATCATTTGCTGGACTATCACTTGAGTGGCTCCCAGGAGATAAACTGCAATCTGGCCTTCTCCCCACTATGGGCCACATTCATCTTTCCCTTGGTCCTCTGAGGTATCAATAGATCTTGTCCTTTTTCTTGATTAACCATCTTGATCTTCACTCATCTCCATGATCCTGTTGATGGAGACTTTTCTCATCTACTTTTTGATGTTTGCTATTTCCGCTTCACTTCCTTTGCCTTTATGGGGGAAAACATGCTCTGCATTGATCACTTCTAAGCAAGGGGAGAACTATTCTGTTAAAGTCCTTGGCATGGTGCCTCCCTTTGAGCATTTTTTAATGTATTTTTAACATGTCCTACTTCTTCATGGCATCTTGAGAAGGGAGTACGTCTCCTTTCCCCTTAGTAATATTTTTTTATAGTTCTAATATTTCTTCCTGTTCCAATAGGAATTCGCGTATGCTCTATTTGATCTTGCCAAGTTTCCAAGACTTTGAGAATTCTATTTTGATCAGGACAGAGGATTGTGGTCATCACACCACTTTTATGAGCCTTGTGACTTTGGGTCAGTAAGCTCTGTGCACCTCTGGCTTTTCATTTACATATAAGGATAAATATACTTTACTGAAAGGCAAGGGATGAATGAGATAATTTCTTGAGCTTCTTTACTGCTTTAACACCTGGACTTCTATGATCAGAAAAGAGATGATTTTCATTTTGTAATAACCTTTATTCCATTCATGTATGTCCTGTCCTTTTCATTAGCCTATTACTCTCTTACTTTTCTTTTATTACATTTATGTCATATTATGGGAATAAAATTTGTATAGCCCTTACAGTATTCAGAAACCTAGCTTTTTTCCATGATTAGCACATGTAACTAATGAGATTTGAATTCTGTGTCCTTAAATATTGTTACGCAGGGGTGCCTGGGTGGCTCAATTGGTTAAACATCTGACCCTTGATTTCAGCTCAGGTCATGATCTCAGCAAGCCTGGTGTTGGGCCCCACGCTGAATGTAGAGCTTGTTTGGGATTCTCTCCCTCCCTCCCCCCTGACACTCCCTTACCTTACATGCACACTCTCTCTCAAAAAATAAAAACATTGTCACACAGAGTGTCATTGTGCTATGCTTCCTCTCTGTCACTCTACTTAACCCCATATAATATTATATCAGGAATTCAATGCAAAGTTAACATATGTAGCTTTACCTTATTTTTTTATTGGCTAATATTCAACTGTATGGATTACCAAAATATGTGTAATCATTCTCCCATTGAGATAATTAGATTGTTTTCAATTTTTTGGTACCATGAGTAATACTGCAATGAATATAAGTATTCATGCAATTATTTCTGTAAGATATTTTCCTAGAAGTAGGATTATAGCTTCTAGGATATGCTCACTCTTAGTTTAATAGCAATGAATTCTTTTTTTTTTTTTTTTTTTAGTTCCTTAAAGATTCTATTTATTTATTCATTAGAGACACAGAGAGAGGCAGGGACATAGGCAGAAGGGAGAAGCAGGCTCCCTGTGTGGATCCCGATGTGGGACTCCATCCCAGGACCCTGGGATCATGACCTGAGTGGAAGGCAGATGCTCAACCACTGAGCCACCCAGGGGCCTCAATAGCAATGAGTCCTAAATCATTGCATCCATGCATGATACTTGCTTTTTTAACATCTGCCTTGGCTCTGTCCCTTTTCCTCATGACATCTCAATTCTTTTTTCTACACTTAAGGCATTATCTTAAAAAATATACATATGTCCTTTCTTTGATGCAAAAATTCTGGAAATTTATCTTATTGAAATAATTAAGGATGAGTACAGAGATTAATTGTAAGGATTTAAAAAATTATCATTATTATTAAGTACCTATTATGTGCCAGGCATTGTATAAAGTATTTTAGACATATTATTTCACTTAATTATAACAATAGGTTTGGGTGTAGGTACTATTTTTGAACTCATTCTACAAATGAAGAAACTAAGCCTTAATGAGATTAAGTAACTTTCCCCAAGATATGCAGTTGATTGATAGATAGGGAATTTGGGGGGTGACTTGAGAATGTTTTTCACCAGAACCCACAGGATTAACTATACATGAACTTCTTCTAGCACAGTATGCAAAAAAGAAATGTTGGAAATAACCAAACTATCCAAAAATAAAGAAATGGTTACGTAAGTATGATATATTCATATAACAAATATTATATATGACCATTAAAATTGTGTTGCTAAAATTTATTTCTTATTACCTATATGACAAGATAATCCTGACTTTGGGCTATTTAAAAAGAGATAATGCAAAGTGGTACGATGATGATCTTATATTTGCTTTTTTAAAAAAGTGAGTGAATCCAGTTCCTTCTTTATGCCAGGAATAGCAGGAAGATCATCTTTGGGTTTATAGGATTGAGAGTGTTTTTAAATATTATCTTTTGTTTTTTTAAATTTCTTCTGACATTTTCTATAATGATTATATATGTTTGTAAGAAGATTAGATTAAAACTTAGTCTTTTACTTTATTTTTAAAAGATTTTATTTATTCATTTGAGAGAGAGAGAGAGAGAGAGAGAGAGGTAGAGAGAGAACACGAGTGGGGAGGGACAGAGGGAGAAGCAGGTTCCCCACTGAGCAGGGAGCCTGACTTGGGGTCTTATCCTAGGACCCCGAGATCATGACCTGAGCCAAAGGCAGATATTTAACTGAATGAGCCACGCAGGCATCCTAAAACTAAGTCTTTTAAAAGTAACAAAAGGGGGATCCCTGGGTGGCGCAGCGGTTTAGCGCCTGCCTTTGGCCTAGGGCGCGATCCTGGAGACCCGGGATCAAATCCCATGTCAGGCTCCTGGTGCATGGAGCCTGCTTCTGTCTCTGCCTCTCTCTCTCTCTCTCTGACTATCATAAATAAATAAAATTAAAAAAAAAATAAAAGTAACAAAAGGGAGATCCAGTTTGGTCAAAGAGGTTTTTTGTTTCTGGTTTATGTATTACAGAAAGAAGTTTGATATTATTGAAGTGTCTTTAAATTTCCAAGAAGTTTACTTCACCTATTTGATATTCCAGCTTGTTTTGGGTAGCATTCATAAATTGACATAAATCAAACTTTCCCTTGTATATTTATTTGCAAGTCTGTTTTTTTACTTTCCCTTTTATTCTTTCACTTTCTCTTTTACATTTGCTCATCTTTCTAACCTGCTCCTATAGCTTCTAAAACCCACATTTCTTTCAGGGCAATCCTACTTTCAGATACTGGGCTCTGACGCAGCTTTGGCCTCTTGCCCCTGTGGAGTCTTTATGGAACCTTTTAGTTCATTCTATAGGAAGTTAACTCCAATAACTGCGCATATTTAACTAGGGTTTCACAGTTTAAAAGTGCTTTCACATGCATACTCTCATTTGATTTTTCCCCATAGGTCTTTATAAGAAACAGGAAAAGCCTTATAAATCCCATTTTACAGAAGAGAAAACTGAGCTTCAGCAAGTTTGACTTTATTAAACCCACATATCTAGCAAGTGGCAATGCTGGAAGCTTAGAACAGGAGGTTAGGTTTTGCTTTTACCAACCCATACCTCCTCTGAAGAGAGTTATCAAATACCACCAGATAGATAGTGATTTCCCAGATCTAAAGACTTACACCTTAATTGGGCAAACAGGTCGTTTTAATGTCCAAAATGGGACCCAGATAGTGCTTCCAGTCAAGGTAACTGCAATAAAGGCCACCCCTGTCCCAGACACAGAGCTATCCATGGTCCTGAGATCACTTGCCTCGAGCCCACGCTGACCCTCTCACTCTTGCCCATTTTATTCATTACTTGGTCATTACTACACCATTTATTATTTTGAATCTCACTGACTATGCTGTCTCATGTGGCCTCTATTTCTCTGCTTGGTTATTCATTTCAGCAGGTCTCAGGATCAGTAGTGCCTACTGGTCCAGATTTCCATACATGCTCCATAAAAACTTTTCCCCACATGGCTGTTATCCTTGAATCCAGGAGTAACCCAGGTCTTTGATAGCGAATTTCTCTACTCATCTTCAGCCTTGAAAAATGAATATCGGTCTGCATCCAATTTTTCTTTTTAGCCTTCTACATATTTATGCCATTTGTTTCACGAGTATCTGCCTCCAATTTTGTTTTACATATACTTTGTTAATGTCTTTTCTTGTGGGTTTTTTTTTTCCTCTTAAATTTGCCTTGTCTCTTCCTTGCTTCTCATGCTTTTTGCAATAATTTATTTTCATTGCCACTTTCCTACTTCTGGGGTTTTGGTCCAGCAATAGTTAACCAATACGCTTCTTAGTTTTAATTTGTCTGATCTCAATCAGTGTCTCTCAAAAAATGGCCCAGAGTCTTTGTGAGTCTAAATCCTCTGTGGCTATCACTAACATTTAGATTTCTGGGCTCCATCTCTGACTTGGGGCCCTTTTGGCTTGGAGCCCTTCTCCTTCTGGCTTTCCTTATTATGAACAGGGATACTCCTGTTCCCAACAAAGCCCTGGCCAGCACATGACAAAGTCAGTCTGAACTCTGCCTTTCCAGGACCCCATGCCATCATTTCTTTCAGTGGCTATTACTGCTCTGCCTCCTTTGCCCTCATCGTACTGTGTGTGGTTTCTGACTACACCGTGCTCTCATAACTCTCCTCTGCTGCTCCTCCCTTAACTCTACCTTAACTTCACTTTTCTCTATTCTTCATGGGTAGACTGTTGGGATTGCTTTAATGTCTCTTGTAGCTCTAGCTCTAGTTTCTAGCTTGAATATCTCTAGTATTATTCCTATAGTATTTTATCACTCTTCTCTCTCTCTCTCTCTCTCTCTAATCATTTCTGAGGGACATGTGCTTTCATCTTAGAAGTTGCCATCTATAAGGGCAAATTTGTTTGGTTCTAATGATAAAGTTGTGAGTGAAGTGGAAATATGTATTGTTATTACTTTCCAGCTAAGGAGACTGAGATCTAGAAAACTTTAAGTTCAAGGCCAGTGACAGAAGTGAAACTAGAAATGTAGTCTGAAGACTTTTATATAGCAACTCAATTTCCCAAATACTTCTTGAGTCTTTTTATGGGCAAAGCATTGCATCAGGCATTAAGGATACATGCATGGGGAAAAACTGCCCCTTGGGTTTCATGAAGCTTCCAGTAGGCATGAAGAAGTTAAGAAATGCTCAAATAACACCACCAGCAGCTGTGCACAGTACTTTGAGCTCTAATACATTTAATCATGAAATAGGACCTTGAGAAAGGAGGGAATGCTTGTAAGATTTTTAATATTTTTAAATTTTAAAAAAGATTTTATTTATTCATTCATGAAAGACACAAAGAGAGAGGCAGAGATGTAGGCAGAGAGAGAAGCAGGCTCCCTGTGGGGAGGGACCCGATCCCAAGGCCTGGGGACCATGACCTAAGCCAAAGGCAGACACTCAACCACTGAACCACCCAGCTGCTCCTGCTTAAAAGCTTTTAACTAGGAGGTAAGGAGTGATGGAACAGGAATTCTTGAGTGTGTGGAGTTTGATATGGACATTGAAAACCATGTAGAATTTCTAGTGGAGTATATTGAATGTTTGGTAAAAAAAAAAATACCCTGGGAACTTCAGGCTTGGGAGTTAAGAGGTTTGAGAAGTAGCTAAGTTTAGGGAGGTAACTTGAGGCCACATCATATAAAGACTTCAATGTCAAACTGAATTAGAGGTGGGGGAAGTCTGTAACTCTTACCAGTAGACCATGTTGCCTTCACACATGCATGGGGAAAAACACAGAATCTTAAATAAATTATTTTTACAAATGATAGTACAGATTTGGGCATGTAAAATGGAGAATGTAGCAAAAACAGATGATGAGACAAGCACAGAGACTCTGTGCAAGATGGTGACAGCAATTCTGAGCCTCAAGTGGGGGATCAACACTCAAAGAGTAGCCCTGGGGTAGGCAGCCCTCCATGTCAAAGAGAAAGCTGACACATGCTGCCTAGAGCTTGTGCTGGCTTCCCAATGAGTGTCCTGAGTCTGAAATATAGCCTGAATCTTGAGGTCTTTGCAATGTCTTTCACATTGTAGTAATGGTAAATAAAAACTATAAATGCATCAAGCCGCTTGGGCACTGAAATAAGGGAGTGTGGGAAAAGGTGATATTTAAGTACAAGCTAAAAGCTGTCTTTTCTAAAGCATGTATTAGCAGCATGTAGCTAAAAATAGCCACCTGTTCCAGGTCGGATTGCAGATTGGGAGAGCTCTTCACATACTATATTCAAAAAGCATCTGTCACCCAGTAGCCATGGCAACAGACATCCCTGAATAGATGTGGAGAGATGTTTTTGGAATGGAGCTGGAAAAGGAAATGGACATAACAGCTTCTGGGTAAGGGGTGAGACTTTCTGGTCCTCCTGTGAGTTGAAGGCCTCATCTTTCTTTCCTACTTCCCAGCCCTTCTCATTTTGCACAGCCATTGGGTTATTTTTTCTGAAGAAGTAGCCTCTAGAGTTAGTGCTTTTCCAATGGACTGGACAGGGAGAGGAGATGGGGAATAGGGTGGGACATCCACTGACATGAAGAGATAGGATGGGAAGCCAAGCTGCTTGGGTGAGCTTTGGAAAATCCTGGAGAAGGGAGTAGCTCAGAATCTAATGTGCCCTATATTATTTTGCTATTTGCATATTTCCTTTGTCAATAATCCTCAAAATGTATTTGTCACTTCACATTGACAATATTAAATGCTGTGGATCTTTTTTATTTTCTGTTGCTTTTTATTCTTTGTAAATACCTTGAGAGTAGGGAGTCTCTTGTAGCTCCCCATGTAGTGCTGGAACACTCCTTCAATCTGTCAGCGCTGCTTACATGATACAGCAGCAGGAGGTTCTCTTAGAGCTCAGAATACCTACCCAAAAGTTGTGTTTTGCCCTCCACCTGTCAACTCCCAGAAACCCTAATTCTGACAAATGGTTGAATGTGTTGAGTAGGACTCTGTTGAACAGGTCCTTCTTGAAGACAGTCATAAATTATGAATGAGACCACTCCAAATAATTGTGCACAACAAACACGCTTAAGTGCATGAATAAACATAAATGACTAAAGATGCTTGGGATGACTTTGTTGATAAGGACAGAAATGTGAGGATGAAAAAAAGCCAGAACCTCTTGAGTATGTTCTCCAAGTGACTGACAGCCTGAATAAGGCAGACATTTGACCCCCAGAGAGACAGGATCAAAATCAGATTACCAGTCAGGTGAGGAGTCAGCATATATTTTCTGGAGACAGAGTCAAGAGTCCTTGTGGCAGATCTGTAGGAGACCTGCACTGGACAGGATCTGAAAAATGTCTAGGTTCCCCTAGGAAGAGCTCTTTGCAAGTACGTAGTTCTAAATCCTGGCTAACAAGGTTGCTGAGGGTCATTTTCCCCTAGTATTCTCCTCAATGTTCTCTCGCTTACCTAATGAAGAAAACAATTTATTGAGCATCTAAACCTCTGTGTTCTTCACAGTGCACAAAACTCTAGGCTCAGCAGGCATAGGGCCATTCATTCATTAATTTATTCAATACATCCTTCCTGAGTGCTACTGCATGCTGGGTGCTACATGATCCCTGTCCTTACAAACCTTACATCTGGACAAGAATGTTGTTGTTATAATAATGATTCTGATGATGATGATAACCATCCCAGCTATGCCATGAGCACTGTGCAAGGCAGCCCAGTTTAGCACACAGTGCATTAGCTACCAACAATTGACCCTTGAACAATGCAAATTTGACCTGCATGGGTCCACTTACACATGAATTAAAAAAAATGAATACAGTATAATGCTATAAATGTATTTTCTCTTAATGATTTTCTTAACATTTTCTTTTCTTTGGCTTACTTTATCATAAGAATACAGCATCTAATACATATAAGATATAAAATATGTGTCAATTGGCTGTATGCTCTTGATAAGGCTTCTGGACAGTAGGTTATTAGTAGTTAAGTTTTTGGAGAGTCAAAAGTTATACGTGGATTTTAAAAAAAGTTATATTTTGGATTTTTCCAAAATGGATTTTTCACTGCAAGGGGGTTTGGTACCCCCAGCTCCTATATTGTTCAAGGGTCAACTGTATATTTTGTTTTCTCTATTCTTGGTGCTCCAGCATAGGGGCTCTTGCTAATCCTGGAGAGACTGCCTCTCCCAAAACTAGAGATAGCAAATGAGTCCCCTGTGAACCTATGTTTCATATATGCAAACCAACCAATACAGAGCCTATACTTGCCAACTACCTCCTTTATGGAGTTCTCACAGGTTGAGCCACTATCCCCCTGCTACAATCGTCCCAGGGCCAGGTACCAGGCAACTAGGGGAAGTCCTTATACCCCAGGGAGCCTGCTAAAATTATTCGAACTGGCCAACCCTAAACTTGTATTACCTGCTTACCTTGCCTCACCCATTCTGTCCTAAGAAAACTACTATAGGGGAATCCCTGGGTGGCTCAGCAGTTTAGCGCCTGCCTCCAGCCCAGGGTGGGTGGGGGGGTGATCCTGGAGTTCCGGAATTGAGTCCCACATCAGGCTCCCTGTGTGGAGCCTGCTTCTCCCTCTGCCTGTGTCTCTGCCTCTCTCTCTCTCTGTGTCTGTCATGAATAAATAAATAAAATCTTAAAAAAAAACACACACTATAAAGTCTCTTGTACCTGTTTTCCCTTTATTCCTTCTGCCTCCTGACCAATCCTGGTGTTTCCCTGTGGGGCTCTGCATGGTATGGAGTTCCCCTTCTCTGGATAACTGTAACAAACTATTTTTTCAATGGCAATCATCTGATCTGTTGGCCTCATTCTACCTGAGTAATAATAAAACTTACATTTAAAAAACATTTTTATTTATTTAAGTAATCTCTATACTCCACATGGGGCTCAAACTCATGATCCCGAGATCAACAGTTGCATGCTTCTGTGACTAAGCCAGCTAGATGCCTTAATAAAAACCTACATTTTATTAGTTTTTTTGTTTTAAAATTTTATTTATTTATTCATGAGAGACAGAGAGAGAGAGAGAGAGAGAGAGAGGCAAAGACATAGGCAGAGGGAGAAGCGGGCTCCCTATAAGGAGCCCGATGTAGGACTCAATCCCGGGATCCTGGGACCACGACCTGAGCCTCAAGTAGGGGCAGACATTCAATCGACTGAGCCCCCAGGAGCCCCTTAAAACCTACATTTTAAAACAAGCGCTCAAGGGCTGGAGTCAGATCTGGATTCAAACCTATCTCCATCCTTCACTGGCTGTGAGACATAGCCTCAATTTCTTATCCCTAAAATAGAAACAGCATCTAACCCATTGGGCTTTTAGAAGAGTTAATGAGATATTCCTTATGAAGCACTTAACTGCCATATGTGAATGCTGAATAAATGTGAGAACTATATATATATATATATATGAGAGAAAATAGAATGCAGGGCTCATGGCTCTTTGAAATTTATAATCAAGTAGAACTTTCTAGAATTTCCAAAGAGGCTTCATATTCCTTATCTTATTTTGTCCTGACAGCTCTGTAAAGGTAGATAGGTAGGTGGGGAAACTAGGTTTTACAGACAAGGAAACTGAAACTGCAAGTGAACTAGCTAGTCAGTGGAAAAGGTTGGAATAGGATCTAGCTGTCCTGACAACTAATTCTTTCCAACAGGCCTTTCTACGGAGAGGACAGACGTGGTATGGATGAGGACTTGGCAGTCAGATAGAACAGGCTTCAAAACCAGCTTTACCTCTTCTTAACCTGCTCATGCTGAGACAGGTCGGAAGCCTCCGACCTTCCATTTTCTTAGCTGTTGAAAAGGGGGAAATAATTTCTTTAATCATTACTTGAGACTTTTAAAAAGGAATTTAATCAAAGCTAGCTGGGGTACCGGATAATGAGCACTCTCCTATGTCAAGCTCTCTTATTTTCTTATTAGGAAATCTCAAATATAGAAAAAGCTATCTGCACAGGGTTGCTCAACATAATACTATCTGGATACAATTTGGAAGCAAATGACATATTCAACAACAGGGACATAGCTAAATAAATTATAGTATATTCATGCGACAGGATAGTATACAACCATTAAAAATGATGTTTCCAAAGTTCATAACAAAAACTGTATTTACTGTTAGGTCAGTAAGTCATGCCTTCTCTCCCATTTTGATATCACCTAGGTGCTGAAAGGGGTGTCCCTGAGACAGCAAGAGTGTCGCAGAGTGAAAATGTTGAGAAAAAAACAGATCCAGACTGTGGCATTTGAGCCCAGAGACTGGGCACTTGCCACCCAGGATTTCAGTGAGTGCCATAATGAGATCCTGGCAAGGTTACCATTGGTCCCTTGTTTTCCTCCCTTTGGGGCCATCATCCCTCCAATTTATATCCACATACTTCGAACTGGTGAGGCAGCACTTTCTGCATCAACTTCATCTACTGTTTAAACCTGCTTTCACCTCCGAGTTTGCCCTGCTTGGACCTCCGCTTTCCCTCACATGGGTCAGCCTCAGCTTCCCTTGCTCTGGGAAACCTTTCCTGATCTGTAACGGGATCGGATGCACCTACTGTGTGCTTCCATGTTGCTGAACCTCCTGGTCCTCACACTCATCAATCTCCACTGGAATCATTGGGCAGATATACTTCCTTCCCACCAGACAGAAATCTCTGCTGGGGTAGGGCTAGGCTCCTCACTCTCATTTCCCTCATCATCCACATGCAGAAGCTCATGTAGTTTGGTCGATGAGTGAATGAATGAGTGAACAATGTATTTTTGTATGTAGTGTTAGTAATAAGGAGGATTCCAGGCATGAGTTTCTAGAATTCTTTTTTTTTTTTCTTTTTAAAAGATTTTGTTTATTTATTCGTGAGAGGCATAAAGAGAGAGGCAGAGGGATCCCTGGGTGGCGCAGAGGTTTAGAGCCTGCCTTTGGCCCAGGGCGCGATCCTGGAGACCCGGGATCGAATCCCACGTCAGGCTCCCTGCATGGAGCCTGCTTCTCCCTCTGCCTGTGTCTCTACCTCTCTCTCTCTCTCTCTGTGATGACTATCATAAATAAATAAAATTAAAAAAAAAAAAAAAGAGAGAGAGAGAGGCAGACACACAGGCAGAGGGAGAGGCAGGCTCCCTGCAGGGAGCCCTATGTGGGACTCGATCCCAGGACCCTGGGATCACAATGAGCCAAAGGCAGACACTCAACCACTGAGCTACCCAGTTGCCCTGAGTTTCTGGAATTCTGAGGAGCAGGCTGCCACACTCTGCCAGCCCACAGTTCCCCCTGTCCCTAGCTTTTGCTTTTCTTACCACTTCAGGAAATGGCAAAGTCAGCCACACCCCCCAGGACAGCACAGATCGCCTCGGGAGGGAAAGAGGGCTGTCACTCACTGGTTCCTTTCTACAGCCCAGCAGGAGTTCCAGGACGGCCCCCCAGGGGCCGGTGCTGTGCAGCCAGGACTGAGCATTGAGAAACCAAATAGGCTCTGACCTGGAGGTTTTGGGGATCGTGCTCTCTCCACAAAAACCTGAGTGGAAACTCTGCTCAGCACTGGTGCTGTTTGTGTATCCTCCTGCTTCCTCTCAAACAGCTTGTCCCAGCTGGATCGTAAATAAGAGAACAATATAGCCACATAGTTATAGTCTCTGTGAATCACTGGTGACTAATTTTTCCCATTTTGTAACCCCAAATAGTTTTCTCTGTAGGCTCCTAGTGAGGGCAAAATCCCAGCCAATCATTTAGATGACAAGGCATATTTTTATTAAAAATAAAAAATCTTTTTCTTAACATGGGGCAGGAGGTTGGCAGATACAGATATTTAACCAATGACTATTTTTCTTTCTCGAAAAGTGACATTTTTATCTGTACCCAGCTCGGGAACTTTTTCACTGAATCAAAGAACTTTTTTCCACTGAATCCTTACTCCGCAAGAGCTTTTCAAGGCTCTATGGTCTATCCTCTAACATCCAGAGAAGATTTAAAAGTAACAATATAAATATAAATATAAAAATAAAGCCCCCAAAACAAAAAACAGCAAATCCCAGAGTGAAAGGTATCACTCCAGTTTTTCCATTGTGTTTGTTGGCTCGGTCTCCTTAGCAGAGAAATGGTCTTCCAGTATTTTGGTTACATATTATCATGTTCCACTTAGTAAACCCAACTTACAAAGGAGGCAGGGACAGCCAGTTTCCAATGCCCCAGTGCCTCTGACATGTTCTTATTTAAAACTAATTGCTCCCTGTAAAATTTGGCCTCTTGAATTTTGTTTTTCCATGATCAACATTCTTCAGTGTCTCCTACCAAAAGGCTCTATCCGTCATGCATAGCTTAGATAACTTATTGCATTGCCTGTGAGGATTTCTTTCTATGGAGTGTTTCTAGAAAACCCATCTGACTCCTAAATCAAACAATGGAGGGAAATGAGGACTGGTGTGAAGGGTCCAGAGAGGCAGTCTGGGATAAGAGGGGGAAATACCTAAAGATGTTATTTAACCAGAAAACAAGGTCTTCTGCATTTAGCATTTTAAATTGCTGAGAAATCAGTTGGCAAGGTGTTTGGTGTGGAGGTGGCCCGTGTGTGCATAAAGGTGACAGAAGATGTGTGCTGAGAAGGCATGGTCAGTGAAGGGGGGCCCAGAACCAAGAGGGAGACCCCTGGGCTTCTGAAGGACAAACGGGATGGGTCCTGGGGAGTCTTGCTCTCCTCCGACCTGGCTGAGCTCCAATGGTAGTGCAAGTCTTGTGTCCTACCGCTTGCCCTTAAGGACTCTGGCTAGGGCTGGCTGCCTCTTCTGAATTCCCATCGCAATGAGTGTGCTTGTGAAATAATTTAAGCTGGCAGCCTGCAGTAATTTGAGGCATGCAATGTCATTTTGCCCTGGAGAGTTCAGACCTGCTCCTTTGGGTTTGAGTCCATTTCTTGCTCCCAGAATCAAACGACTTTTCACCTCTGGATCTCTACCCAAGGCATGTTTTAACCATGGAACCAGGCAAGCTTCGAGGAGCCAGCTTCTGCCTGCCAATTGAGATTTGCCAGTGCTGATTTTACACATTCCTATTAGTTTTTAACGAGTATTTTGTTTTAGCTATAAAATTGCAACTGCAGAGCCATAAAGTTACAGATAGTGTGGTTGGAAGTGCATGCGTTCGCTCTCTAAGGGTTTCTACGCAGAACTAAGTCCCTAATCTCTCATTCACCCCCATCCTTGGTGAACTGCTCCACAGGTATTAATTGAGCACTTACTGTATGCAGAACCCCATTCTAGATACTACAGAGCGCATGACAGTTGCAGCCTCCTCTCCAGATTTGAGACTGGAAAGGAGTAAGCAAATGAGTAGTAAGCAATGGGCTCCATCAAGCCAGGTGCAGTGCTCAGTCTCCTATCTCTGGTGCCCTCTTTCCTCTGAAGCCTCATTGTCTTCTCCCATATGGCCCTCTGTGCTCCAACCACTGACTTCTCTCAGTGTCTGGAGGGGCATGTCCTCCCTCCAGTCATTGATCATTCACACCTGCTGTCTGCTTGACAAGATACACTGGTCTCCCCGTAACTGTCACCTTTCCCAGGAAGCCTTCCTTGACTAACACTAACTCTCCTTGCCCTCTCCCCTGCTGAGTACTCCTTGGGGCACAGTATTCATGAAACTCCATTGTTGTTCCTTATTTCATCATCATCTCCTGCAAGCTCTTTCTCATGCTTCTGTACTTCCAGTGCCCAGCACAGTGCCTGGCCCTTGTAGAAGGGGCCTAGTAATGATGTATTAAAAGAAGGAAGAAAGGACTTCCCCCCAACATAGATGGAGAGCAGCCCTGTAGCAGCTCACTTCATGACCTGTCCTGCTTTGGAGGAACCTTCCATTTTTGTCTTCCCTACTTCGAATTCAGGATGGTGTCAATACACTTCCCTCTTCATACCTGATGGCTTTGGGAACCCCAGACAGATCTTCCCCAAGCCTGGATGGGTCAAGGTTGTGGGGATCTGATATCCCAGCCATTGGCTCAGACACCTAGTGACCAACACTCTATGAGATTTTTCACAGAGTTATCCACAAATCTTAAGTTCTGCGGACTGGGCAGGGCCTGATGAGTACCAGGGCTCCACCAGCCCTCTGCCTTCTCAAAACATAGGCAAGCCCCCTCATCATTGCTCAGCAGTATCTTATTTTAGGCCTGTTAGGGCAGATATACAACTCCTGTCTTTTCTCCTAGCCAATAGACAATTGCCGTTTGGCTGGCAGGAAATGGTAACTATAATCCAGGAGAAGTTGGCTCTGGTTGACTCTCATTTTCCTGACATAGTCATTTGGGACATTTCAGCAATCTTTGGAATTTATATTCACACACACACACACACACACACACACACACACACACACAGATATTCATTATTAGTTACACAGGCCTGGATGGTAGGGACATGTGAAACCTGGGCAGGGATTGGGGTCAAGGGTAGGAGTGGGGACGGACACCTAAGAGCCAAAAGTTTGAGCCAAGCTGGAGAGAGCACAAATAATTCCCACTTGGAAGGCCAGAGGTAGGACCTGAGGTCAGAATCGTAGATCCAAGAGTGGGAGTCAGGTGGAAATGGGATCAGTGCACAAGCAGGTTGAGAGTGAGGGGGTGGTCCTGGGCTGTTGCCTGGAACATTGAGTAGTGGTTGACAAGCCAGCAGGGATATGGCCCAGGGCTAGAACAGGCTGGTTGCAATGGCTATGGGCAAGGTGTATAAAACAAGATCAAATTCATGCCTTCAATAAGCTTAAGACATCATAGGTTGAAGAGGAATCACGGGCATAAATAGTTCTCATATGAGAGGGGCCAGGGTACCTTGTCCTGGTTCTGGGGTTGCTTCCTAGAGGTGGTAGCATTTTAGAGGAGGCTTGCTGGTGGAGGTTAGATAAAGTTTATCTTGTCTGGGTGGGAAGAGAGAGGGACACTTTGATAGAGCTAAGCCGTGAATATAAGGCTGTGCTCAGCTGACAGGAAATTGGGTTGCAAGAGGCTAAGGCCCTATTCAACTTGTTATATGCCAGATTCTATGCTAGAATTTACTTCTAGTTAAGTTTTTATTAAAATTGATTCATTTATAGCTTAGGATTCTCATAATAGCACAGGGAGTTAAGAATGATTAACCCTATTTTAGAGATAAAACAAGGCTCAGAGACATGAAGGAAATTTGCCCCAAGGCCTGCAAGGTTATAGTTAGGAGAGGGTGGGGAGAAGGGGAGTGGCCACGAGGAGGAAGACCTGAAAGTCCAGGTGAAGGCTTTGTACTTTGTTCTGACTGTAGAGGCTTTGGGTGATCTGTTTATTATTTTTTTTTTTAGGACACCAGCCATTCCAGATGATTGTCAGAGGTACTCCAGAGCCCAGGCCCCCTCTAACCCTTTGCCCAGTCTTTTCCAGAGGCTTTGATATATAAAGTGTTAATGCTATGTGATTCTTTCCCACTCAGTAAAATGGTAGTTGTCTTAAAAGAGCTAGACAGCAAAGAAACCAAGTACTTAGCTCTGGAGGCCTAAGGTCCAATCCAGGTATGAGGAGAGGTATGAGGAGAGGTGAAAAGATGATGTGAGATGAAACACATACACTTTTGTTGTTGACACTGCTTTCTTACCTCCTACCCCACCCTCAGATCAATACCCTCTAACCTGGAGAAGAGGAAGACAGTTTAAAAAGCTAGATGTACCCCCAGGGCTTTATGGGGCCCTGTCTCCTCCCAGGGCCTGGAGTGGTGGAAATGGCAGATACCCCTTTAAGGATGGAGTCCAGACATGGTGAATACCTGCACCTCACCTGTCTGGGAAGTCCAGGGAGGATGGCGGGCCTCGGGGAGTCCTCTCGGCCACCATGGTATGCTCCAGAGACAGAGTAGAAGTGGCAGGGTGGCACCCCCAACCCCATCCCTCTCTCCTCCTGCTCCCCACCCCCTGCACTCCCAGGCCTCCCATGGTTCTTGCAGGGGGAGCAGGAATAAATGAGAGCAGGACTACAGGGAAGCTGCAGGGCCTGAAAGGGGTCTCTGGCAGGAGGGGGTGGTGCAGAGAGGATGGAGCAGCTTGGAGCAGCCAGCCAGGGTCCAGAGGAGGCATGTACACAGGCTTGGAGCCCGGGGGGTGGGGGTGGATATCTTTGATGACCAGGCAGAGATCCATTACATCTCACTTGGACTTGGGACAGATTGAGCAGCGGTGTCGCCTGCTTGTCTGCACAGATGTGGCAGGGACTGCACTTAGCATCAACTTCAGGGAGGAATGAGAACACAAATCTGGGGTACTGAAATGATTGAGAAAATGACTCCGATGACTGATTTACCTAGAAGCAACCCCGCTAGTTTTTCTGCATCAGCCAGAATGAGGGCTTGAGGCAGAAGAGGAATCCAGTTTCAGAAAGATAAAGAAAATGACATTGCACACACCAGTCTTCAGACTGGGAGAACCAAACCCTCTGCGTTGGCTTCTTGCCCTCTTTACCCCTTCCCCATCCTCCACCCCATCCCAACCACTTCAACATGCTGAACTGGGCCTCCTGTTCGCAGCATACTGTGGGCCTGCTAAGAAAACCAGGAATCTGTAGCCTGAAAATAGTAAAGCTAGAAGGGACCTTAGAGATAGGGTTGTCCAACACCTTCATTTCACAAGTAAGAAAACTGGGGCCCAAGGAAAGGATGTGCCTTGCATTAGGGTCTCAACATAGTTGAGTGACCGAGCTGAGAAAACTTGGTGCTTGAGCTTTTTCCACCACCTTTTCCAATCAAGCTCCTGTCGCCGTGGTCACCCAGGTGAGAGAACCATGCCCTGTTTCCACCTCACCAAGCCCAACCTGGCCCCACAGCCATAGCTCATTGGGTGCAAGCCGCTTCTCTCCCCCGCTGGATGGGTAATTTAGGGCAGATGTCACCCAGGACAGGAGAGGGGGAGTGAGGGATGAGGGGCACTGCCCGGCATGTAGCCTTACGGGTGGCCCTCCTACAAACTGACCTTTTGGCTCCAGAACAAAGCAGTTCTCCAACACGCCATGGATCATGCCTTGTGGGGGACGACATGACACATGCCAGGGATTCTTTCCAAGCCACAATTGCTTTGGAACCATGGCAGCAAGTGTCTGCCTGCTGAGGCCTGCGAGCATCCCCCAGTCTGTGGGGATGGAAGAGAAGTCAGACTTCACGGAGGTCGGAGTGCTGGCTGCCGGGAGACCACCCCAAACATTGAGACCTCAGGAGCAGTTGGGCCTCCCTGTCCTGAGGGTCAACTCTAAATCACTGTCAACCTCATATAGAGGGCAAGCCCCATGTTGCATTTACTCTGCAAGCCCTGGGCTAGGAGTTTTTGCTCACTGTACTCATTTACTCCTCACACCCAGGAGATAGGTACTGCTATCTCCTTTTTAGAGACGAGACAAATCAAGTTTAGAAAGGTTAAGTGACTTGAGGTTGAGGTCACACAGTTTTTAAGGACAGGCTCTGAGATTAGAATCCACTGTGTCTTGCTCATTGGGTTCTGTGGCCTTTTAAGATAGTTCCTTGTGTATCTTTAGCTTCGAGGCAGCCATGGCCATGCTGAAAGCTTCCTTGAGCCTCTCTCCTGGGCATCTCTTCTCTGAGAGTCCCCCCCATCAGAGTCTAGGGGCAGAGAGGGAGCCTGCAAGCAGCCCAGCCTTGCAGATTAGGGGTTGGGAGGCAGGACACAGGCACTTGGCTTCACCTCTCTCTGGCCATATTCCCTAATCATGCAATTCTCTCCCAAGAGTATTCTCTGGACTGTGATGGGCACTGGTTCTAGGGTCTCCCACATTCCCTTAGTGGGGAATCCAGAACACAGCAGCTCTGTACTGGGAGCAACACTCAAGGGAGGTTGATCACCCATGAGCCGAGCTCACTGTAATTAAACAAACCTACAACAAAATCAGACTTACATACGACTGAATACCAAGCATAATCATTATTGCAACTAGGGCCTAGGGCACCTTCTCGCCAAGCCTCGACCTTGGTAATTATGGAGCAGTTCCTTGATATTGATTGTACTGTCCTTTTATACAACTCAGCCAAATTTTTACTTTCCCTACCGTCACTTGGTTGGCCCTTTAGTTATAATCTGCTATTGCGCCTGAAAGTTTTCATTGGCGTCATGACTAGTTTTATCCTCACTTTGCTCCCTACTTCTCACAGCACATACACCCTGATCCCCATATACATTGAGAGGTAGAGGCTGGTGCCTCTGCTCGCTGATGGCAGGGCCCTTGCTAACCCTCCCATGGTTCAGGGAGGAGATTCCTGGGATCCCCTTATAAATTTACAGGTGATTCTACATTCTTCTGCACCCACACCTTTGCCCAGCTGCCCGCGCATTTCCATGCACACACACAGAGATGCACCCAACCATGTCCAGAAGGAGGAAGAATCTTTAAAACTATTCCCTACCCCAGGCTTTGGGTGCTAAGTGGGCTCCAGGTGCAGGAATCAGGCCTTGAAGTTGTGGAAGATTAGAAAGATCTCCTGAACCCTTCCTCCAGGCCTTCAGCTGCATCTGTTCCCATTCCGTGGAGGGTTCAGGTGCCCTGGGTGACTATGTGGGGCTAGAACCTGGCTCACACTTAGCAGTGGTAGCCTGATGCCGAGAGCAGTGTGTGGTCCCCTGCTCCATCCTGTTGGAAGGATGCGGTTCCCTGTTTCTGAGGAGCTGCGCTCCTACCCAGGCAGGCAGAGGAAGCAAGGAAAGGAGCCACCCCCGAGTTTATATAAAAGCCTGGCCCCTGGCCTTTTTTTGTGTGTGGTGGCTCCCGGGCCACGGAACAGTGTGAGCTGCGGAGGAGCCCTCCTGGTAGATGGCAGAGATCAAAAGAAAGGCAATTTTGGCACGTGCTAAAAATAGGCCTTGTAGTTATTTTAGAGCTGTTTTGCTTGAATCGGAGGAGCAAATTTTGGATTTTGCTCAAACTTCCTGTCACTCCCACCAGTCTCTTCCTCCTCCACCCTCACTCCCCAGGCTGGTGGCATTCAAAGGGTTTTGACTATGACTCCTGGCTCTCTTATCCTGGGCTCTGTACACACACACACACACACACACACACACACACACACGGAGAACTGAAAAGAACCGTGAAGCATTACTTCCCTTTACTAGATACAAGGCATTTTATGTTCTAGCCTGTCCTATTTCATTTTTTAAAGAGACAGGTTGCTAATGAATGTAATGACTAGTGAGGAGCACCCGCAGTTTGAAAAAAACCATTTGAACAATCTTTCCTTTTTTTCTTTTCTCCTGATGCTGTCACCAGCCCGTTGTGCAGCTTTGGGCAGATGGCCTAAACTTTACAAAACTTTAGTTTTTTTTAATCTATGAAGAGAGGGTTGGTCAATCATATTGAAGTTCTGGGGATTTGTCGCATTCTTTCTTTAAAGGGAATCAACCACTTGTGGTACTTTCTGGGTGCAAATTGGGGGCCCAAAACTTTAAGTTCAAATGAAGAGAGTTAGGCTTCTTTCCTCCATGGGTTTAGCCTTGGCTTTATAAAGAATTGAGCTTTGGAGGTGGGCAGATCCAACCCCAGCTCCCCATGGGTCAGTGGTGTGGCTTCCTAAACCACTCCATGCCCCAGTTTCCCCCTCTGTAGACAGGAATGATTACTATCATATAGGGCTGTTTGAGGGTTAAATATGACAATGGCAGTGAAATTCTCTCCCTTCTTTCCTTCCTCTCTGGATCCCCCCCCGCCCCCCGCCCCCCTACTCAGATTTACCAAACTTCCTTGTGGAGCTACTTCATCAACATCACTTCCTTTACCTAGAGCTCTGCAGGTTGTAGAGCACTGTCCCCCACGGTTCCCTGGGTCCTCGCAAGAACACCATGGCTTGGTTGGTATATTGCCCATTTTATTGATTAGAAAAAGGCTTCTAAAGTGACTTGCTCATGGTCACTCAGCTAGTAGAGCCCATAGGTTCAGGGCTTCTCCTGCCTGATCAACGGGTTGCCCTGCAAATCTGTTCATTTAATATAGCCTTGCAGAGAACCCTTGACCTGGGAAAGGGCCAGCGGAGTGATTACATAGGTAAGTAGATTAGAGCATAGGTGTCTGACTTCACACACAGGTGTTAGGTGTTTTTATGGACAGTCACCCCAAATTGCTTATAATAAGCATAGAAAAAATTTTGACCCATTTTGACCTTTGCTATCATTTCTAATCATTATATTTGTTCATTGACTTATTTTTGTTTTTTTCCCCTTTCCAAAATATATAATCCATATGGACAAGGACCATGTTTGCTTAGTCATCATTGTATCCCCAACACCTAGCACAGTGTCTGGCTAAATAAATATTTTTTGCTTGAAAAATATTTGTTGAGTAAATGACTAAACATGCCACCTGTGGAGAGACTGGGCTGGGACCTCTATGTTTACATGGCTTATTTCATATCTGTGCTCTTTGACCTGGACGATACTAATGTTAGGTCTTAGACACACACAGGGGGCGGGGAAATTGAAGTCATGACATGGTCCACTTGAGCATGAGCACGACAGACCACCCACTTGGACCTTGATGACCTGGTGATTTTAGGTAGAAGTAGTTTAAAACCCGAAGAGCTGAATAATTGCCTCATTTCTCCATTTCACTTGATTCCTGAAGTCCTAGCTGCAGACAGATGTGGAAAGGCTTCCTCATTAAGAAAGTGGCCTGACAGCAGTACATGGCACGGGGGCACGTGCTCACACACGGGAGTGTGAAGGGCAGCCAGAATTTGAGAGAGAGACGAGAAAGGGTATCTAGGGGGCTCGCCTTGGAGCCAGAGGAAGCCTCCGTGCCTGGCCCTTCTGCAGAGCTGTTTCCTCCTCGAAGTGTGCATCTGTGCATCGCTGGAGACCAGGTAATGACTCCTTGACCTTGGCAACCCAGACCGGCTCCAAGCTGGACCCTCCCAGCCAGAAAGGACCAGGCTGACAGAGCTCTAAGGAGATACATTTTTCAAGTTTGGATTTAAAAAAAAAAAAGGAAAAGAAAAAGAACAGAAAAAATTCAAGCCGAAGCCAAGAAGTTTGGCTTTGTCACGTCAATAGTATTTAAAGATGTTATTTGGCTGGAGCTGGAAACTGCGCGAATGAAAAACAACTTGCCCCCCCCCCCCCCTTGGTTCCCAGCTGTCCTCAGCTCCCCACTGAAGCCCCGCCTCCCAAGTCTAAAGGCACCTTCTGTTGCCAGCAGCCACCAGCGCTTTCGATGCCCCTGCCCTGGCCCAGGGTGGGTTTTCTTCCCTGTGCTGCTTGCTTCTGTGGCCCTGGGAGATTCCTGCTATGCACGAGTTTCCTGGGAACGGCACTGGCTGGGGGCAGAGTAGCTCCTCGGCATTGCAGGGAAGGCGAGGACACAGCTCTCACTGCCTACTGTGTGCAAGGCTGGCACCGGCCAGTTGCTTTGTGTGATAACAGATTTGAAGCTCCAACAACGGCTGTGAGGTGGGTATTGTGGGGGGGCTGTCCCCACTGTTGAGAACATTGAAGCTCAAAGGGTTTAAGTGATTTACCTAAGGTCACAATGTTTGGTACGTGGCCACATCTTTCGGATTCCAAAACCCACGTTCCTTCAGCTCCGTACAGGGAAGTGACTGGCGCCAAGTCAGGAAGCTATTTGAGGAATCTATCAAAATGTAGTTCAGCCTTCATCTGCTCCTGCCTGCCAGCCTTTGCCCACAGTGTTTCCTCAGCTTTCCATCAACCCTCCAGCCATCTCCCAGGCCGAGGTCACCTCTTCCCTCCCTCGCAAAGCCTCCCTGGCTTCCCCAAGCCAGAATTCATCACTTTCTCCATCCCTGCAGTGGGTCTGTTAAATAACTCCTGTGCAAAGCATCTGTCTGGGTCTGGCTGGTGGCACGGTTGCTGGGTCACGAGGGTGCCACTCGATGAGGCCAGGGCATCCTGATCCAGCCTGCCATCAGCTTGAGAAAGCACTTGGCGGAGACAAGGGGCAGGGTGCATGAGGTAAAGGACAATCTTCTCCACTTCCAGGCTGCGGACCCTCCCCTCCACTGGAAGTTGCTGCATTGTGGGTGATGCTCCACATCACCCTCAGATTTCAGGAGGAGGCCTCCTCCATCTCGATGAGAAATGGGGAGCGCAAGAAACGTTTGGGGAAGGATTGAGATATAAGCTCAGAGCTCCCTCAAAGCAGGGTCTAGTACATCTGCTTCAGAAATCATGGTCAGGTGAATGAATGAATCACTTAATGAGTCAATGTTGCCACTCTCCGGAGTCACCCAGCTTGGTCCTGGGTCAAGAGACCTAGGGGAGGATGGCTGCAAAGTCCTTATAGTTGTACCCCAACCATGCAGGCATGACCTGGGCACTGACTAGACTTCCAGATTCTTCTTAGGCTGAGCCTAGTATTTTTCTCTCCCTTAGGTGCCTCTGGGAGTGTGGAAAACCTAATGCCCCACACCTCTGTCTCCTGACTTGCCTTCGGGTGGGTCCCTATCCTCCTCCTCTTTGCTGCATCGTCTGTGGTCCCGCTCTCCACCCTGCCACTGGAACGACGCAGATGCCAGACCAGAGACTGGCCTCGGGTCTTAGTCCTTCTCTCAACCTAATGGTAGTGGCAAGGAGGTACCCAAGCCTGAAGCACAAGCCCATGGCTTCCTGCAAACACCAGCATATTCTAACTTGAGTTCTGGGAACAAGATGTGGGTGAGCCACCATGGACACCTGAGAGTGGGCACACGTGTGCAGTACAGGTGGTTTCTCTGTCTCAGGGATCTAGAGACACCAGGCTGTTCTTGGAATCTGAAGTTCAGCCCATCCAATCCCTTCATTGTATAAACAGTTTATTTTGGTTAATAGGAGTCTTTACCTGAAACGTATGACATCAAAAATATGTGGGCAGACCTCACAGGCCACCCAGGAGGAGGGATACCTGTGCATCCGGACAACCTCCTCCCCTCCACCACCACCCTGTGTTCTAGACCTTTCTCCTTATAGGGAGCTCCTCTGCTTTCCTCATGCTCTTTAGAACAAAACAAGCAGAAGACATTGTTGAAGACACAAAGATCCTTCTCATTGTCTGGGACCCCCCCTGTTCTTCCTTGCTCTGTCACCATGCGGCTCAGGCTACTACAGCAGGCCACACTCTATGACACATGTTTGTGCCTTTTGTCCCTTTTTTCCTGTAGTCTTGGAACAACCTTGTGAGCATGGTATTATTACCCTACTGTACAGGTGAGGAGACCGAGACTCAGAGAAGTTCATCGGCTTGTCCATAGCACTCAGCTGGCACCCAGCAGGCATGGGATGGAAGCCTCCACCTTCAGGCCCCCAAGCATGTGCTCACAACCAGCAGCCTGGAGACAACTCTGGGGCAAATGACTTTCCAGTTTCCTCTGGGCCACAGAGCTGCCTGATAGGAAGCCTGCTTCTCTCCCTCTGCCCTCTCTCTGTACTCCAGAAGCACTCAGTCTGAGCTGCAAAGTGTGACAGGTGCATGTGAAATGGCTTTGACACCACGGGAGCCTCGGAGGGGCCAGCCCCTTGGGGTCTGCAGAATCTAGAGCCCCCACCTCACCCTCCACCTCTGGAAAGGCCCCTCCCATGCTAGGAGACTTGGCTTGTGCACAGTGACCGGCCTCAGAGCCCTGACTCCCAGCTGTCAGCACCAGCCATCCTCACTCAGGAGCTAAGCCCTGGCACTTCCCAGGCCTGCATGAGGCCAAGATTCCCTTCCAAAGAAATACTACATCTGTCTTCCAGCCTAGGGCCTTGTCCCCCGTCCAGTGTCTTCATAGTTCAGATTCTTGTAACTATGAAGGGGCTGGCACCCATGAGCATAACTCCTTCCAGCTGAGTTCCATGAGATAGGTGGTGCCTTTTCCATGAAATACTAGACTCTCTACTCCTTTCAGCTATTATGGGATTAGAAGACCCCCACCCCCAAATTCTGGTGGGCTGCAATCCAACCCAGACACTCCAGGGGTCACCTGAGTTGGAGCACTTGGCTTTCCATCCCAGGCAAAGGCCTGGGGTAGGGTCAGAACTTTGGGCAAGGATCTGGAGCTGGACAGAGAAAGAACAAAGGAATATTGGCAGCAAATTGAGCAGGAGCTGGGGGCCCCTACACTTATGGGGAGTCACATTTTAGAAAGGATCACTCTTTAAAATTGGGGCACAAGGAGAGACTGTGTATGGTCAAACTCCACTTGCTGCCTCCTTCTGAAGGTACCACGTCAGAGACCCTATCAAATGGTCTCTCATTTAGTTTTCCCAGCTGCCGTTTCCATCAGCTCGGGAGCAGATGGGACTTTGGCTGAGTGTGCCACCAAGGTGACTGGCTTATATTTAGGGACCATGTTGTGTGAAAAGTGTGTACTTTGGGCACTGGACTCATGCTCACAAGAGACTTAGGGAGACTTACACCTTCTGGTGCCCAGGGTGTATGCTCTCTAAATGGACGGATGGTCCAGTGCCTCCGCAACTGCCCCTAAACTAACGTGACGTGATCCCACAGCGTCCTGCTAAGCATTTCCATGCGTGGCTGTATCTGGTTGGGTAAAGCAGCAGGATCGGAATGAACAACTCTGAGAAGCTGGGACACCACCCCAGAGGCTTGACCTCTGAGTACAGAGGCCACATTCACTTTGCTTTTCAGGAAGTTGCAATTTTGAAGTGTTCCCTGTTGCTGTCACCTCACAACATCACCTCTGGGGACAGCCTGGCTTGGGGCCACTTTAGGGTACAGAACCATAACGTGTCTCCAGTACGATCCTATTTTTAGAGCCTCTTCCTTCTTCCCCCTACTGCACTGAGAGTTATCACTTGGGAAGAGGGTGATTAATCCTATACACTGGAGGCAGGTGCCTTCTTGCTCTTGAGGCATGAGAGGTGAAAGGTGTGAGTCTCCCATGTGCCTGGAGCTGATAGAGCACTGGGGTAGGGGGCGGGGAGAAAGGCAGGGGGTGCTTTCCACGGCAGGGCAATAGTAGGGGCAGAAGCTAATTAGGTCTAAAATGCTTCCAATTGAGCTTGTGCTCAATTTGTTGCCAACATTCCCCTGGGAGAGGAAAGGGTCCCCAGGGCTAAGGAACTGTCCTTTAAAACAGCTAGGCTAAGAGAGAGGGCACCAAATCGCGCCTAGGTTGCAATAATTAAAAAAACAAAACATAAAAACAAAACAAAACAAAACAAACCTTTCTCCAAAGGACTGCTGTTCTCTGAAGTCCATTTGAAAGTGTGGGAATCTGGTGTTCTGCAAATATCGATACAGCCCCCCGCCCCCGAAAGTAGAGCCTTCCTATGAAATCTAAGCTGGCGGAAAGCAAAGAAGCCATTACCAATTTTGTAAGAGCAAAAAGCCTCTTCGAAGTTCTTTCGGTTAGGAAAAACCGTTCTTTCAGTTACTAGCACGGGGCTTTCGTAAAAGTCAAGTGGCGTAAGGTGAGCTTTCGAAAAGTGGGGGATACTTCACCAGCATTGAAAACTCTGCTATTGGGACGCCTGGATGGCTCAGCAGTTAAGCCGCCTGCCTTGGGCCCAGGGTGTGATCCTGGAGTCCCGGGATCGAGTCCCACATCGGGCTCCTGGCATGGAGTCTGCCTCTCTCTCTCCCTGTGTGTCTCTCATGAATATATAAAACAGAAATAAAATCTTTAAAAATGAAATAAAACTTGGCTATTTTTTATAACAAAGGTAGTGCGATGGTTGTTATGGAGAGGCTAACTGTTGAGGAGACGGATGCCGGGAGAGTGAAAATCCCCCAGAGCTCACCTGTGCTGGCAACAAGCACTGTTAGCAGTTTAGGATAGTATACTAGGGTTTTAGTCAACCAAGTATTTATACAGCAAGGGCACGTGTTTGAAGTTGCCTTTCAGCTGTCCCTGTCTGGGGAGCACCTTGCCAGGGTTCTCAAAGCACCTCTGTCCACCTGGTGGCACCACCTGCTTTCCCAGTAGGAGGAACCAGCTCTGGGCTGCCTTTCCAGTTCAGCTGCAGCCACCTCCTCCGGCCTCCTCTCCCTCTCCCTCCCTGCTGATTAGTAGGGCACCTGGGTCCCTCCCCAGGATTCCCCAGGGCAGGCAACACCTCCACGGCACCCCAAGTCCTGGCCTGTCCTCCAGGCTCAAGGATGGTCAGATTCTCCACCCTACCTTTGCTCACAAATTTCTCTGTCCATTGTTCTATGGTAGGAAATGGGCTGGGCTGGAGGTTAGGGCTGGTCGGGAGAACACTCGAGTTCCTAGAACATCCATGCCACCTGAAGTGTTGAAATACGTTCAAGTCTTTCATCATGAGGTTAAATGACTCATGGTTATGCAGCTAGGTCGGCAAGAAAGGTGGTGCTGAGAGCCAGTCCTGACTGATGGAGAATTAGAAGACCTTGCTTGGGGTCCTCACTGGTGTTACGGGCTGCACAGCCGGGGGAAAGCCACTTTACCGCCCTGGACTCAGTGTCCCCATCTGTAAAGCAAGGAGGTTGGTGCTCAATGTTGACCATGCATTGGAAGCATCTGAGAGTCTTTAACAAACTGACGCCTGGGCTCCCACCTGGGGAATCAGACGTCTGTGCAGGATGGGGTCTGAGAATCTTTCTGTGGTCCCTTCAGGGTGGCAGAGCCAGAAGTGGACTGCCCTTCATGGCTGCATGGGTGTTGCTAACCCCCACTTTATTTTCTCTCCCTAGGTCTGGTTTCTCAGACTCAAAATGCTCCTGCCTAAGACGGTGTTAGAGTCCAAAAGCTGTAGGTTCACGTCTCAGTTCCCTCACGTAGTGACCTCAAGCAGACTGTTAACCTCTCTGTGTCTCATTTCCTAACCTGTAAAATGAGGAAGAAAATACTGCTTGCCTCACAGGACTTTCAGGAGGATGGAGGATATGAGCCAAGTGCCTCTCAGCAGGCCTGGTACTGCGGCTCAACGGAATGACCTCCATCCTCTCTAACTATAAGGTCTGAGTGCAAAGGATCACACTAAAGGATCTTGAATGTCCCAATGAAGAGAAAGCAAAAGGTCCAGAGGGAAGGCAAGCAGAAGTCCCTGAGGGAGATGAACCCATTCTTTGGCTGCTGGGGGGGGGGGGGCAGTGGGGTGCTTCTGTGAACTTACCTATCCTCAGGGGATCTCTACCTGAAATGCCCAGACGCAGGGCTTGCTTTGTAACAAGGAAATGGGCTTGCCCTGCCCAGCCACCCACTGGTGGCTTTGGCAGAAGCTGGAGGAGTTCCCTCTTCAAGACCCAAAGAAGTCCCTTAGCATCTGAGCTCTTCAGCCTGGTAGCCGGCAGCTCTTCCACCGAGACAGCTTCTGCCCCCCCAGAAAAGCCCTCTTGTCCACCCTCTCACCCCTCACACACTGCCTTCTTTTTCTCCCAAGGGTTGGGTTGTGACTCAGTGGTTGGGTTTTCCAAGGCTTGTCTGCTGGGGAGACCTGGCTCCTTCTTCAGGACTTACCCTTCGAAAAATCTCTGGACTCAGCTCTGCCTGATGTAGAAGGATCTCCGCCTCCAGGGAGGGAGGGTGCCCCAAACACTGGAACCAGATGCACCTGCGTTTCCTCCCTTGCTTCACCACTTGTCAGCTCTGTGATCTCAGGCCCTGTGGTTTTGCCTCTCGAGGGGAGTCTGAACACGTTACCCTGTTTGACGCTGTCCTCCTCCTGTTGTGCTTGATCATGGAGCATGGGGACTTCCTCATGACTGGGAAAAAGAGCAGAGGAGGCAAATGGGTCATGACTGGAGTTTCATCTCTGGCCCTCCCAGCCTAGACCTTGGAAATAGCACGGCCCACAGTCTGCAAGCCTGACCACAGGGCCAGTCCAGCCACCAGCTGACTGCTACCTTGGGCAAATCATCAGCTTCTTTTGACCTCATTTACACAGCTGTGCTATAAGGCAGTTGATTTAAATCAGCCATTCCCAAAACGAATTAGTTGGTACACTAGTTTTTTAAGTTTCCTCTCAAAAAAAAAAAAAAAAAAAGTCTCAAAGGTCAAATAAGTTTGAGGAACACTGTAAACTCCCCTTCCCAGTTAGCACATCATAATGCTGTTAAAGGCACAGAGAGAAGCAGTAAGAAAGAAGCCAGTTTGGCTTTATTCAACTCACTTTTCCTAAATTCCTTTGACCATGAAACTTTGTCATTCCTGTGAGCATCCTGGAGCACTAGTGATTAGAGAAAACCACGTGAGAAATGGTGGTCTAACCCAGAGGCTTCTCAAACTTGAAGGTACATACAAAGCACCGGTGGGGCGGGGCGGTGGGGCGAGGGGGCTCATGGTGAAATGCAGATTCTAACTCAGCAGGTGTGGTGAGGTGACAGCCACCCAGCTCCCAGGTGACATATGCCACCTATTGAGTTCCTGAGGGCAGATTCCTAAGGATTTTTCAGCTTCAGTCTTGGAAGCCATGCAGAGATGGGGATTCAGGGACCCTGGACTCATAGAGACCTGGGTTAGGGTCCTGGCCCTTATGCCTTAGCAGCAATGTGACCTTGCACAAGGCTCTCTACCAAACAGCATTAGTTCTCTCATCTGTGAAATTTTGATATAAATAGTACCTGCTCCATAGGATTATTTGAGGATCAAATAAAGACTGTTCAAATAAAACATGTGGTGCCAGGCCTAACCCGTGATAGGAACAAACTATATCCCAGCCGTCATTAATTAGAGTCTACGATTCTACGATGGGCGCCTGGGTGGTGCAGTCGCTTGGACATCTGACTCTTGGTTTTAGCTCCAGTCATGATCTCAGGGTCATGAGATTGAGCCCCAAGTCTGGCTCCCTGCTCGGGACAGAGTTTGCTCCAGACTCTGTCTCCCTCTGCCCCTCCCCCCACTCCATGCATTTTTTTTTCTCTCAGATAAATAAATCTTAAAAAAAAAAAAAAAATCCATGAGTCTGTCCTGACCTGTAGGTGCTACCACCTTCACTTGCATAACTGACTGCTGCCCCCAGACCTCTTTCCTCCCAGCATGATGGCACTACTATCTCTGTTTACAGGCCTTTACATGACCTTTCTTCTCTAGCACATTCTAGTAACTTCTCTTGCTTTTAGGGCATCAGAAGGGTTGAGAGACAATGGTTCTCCTCTGGTGATTATAGGCAAACTGTGCCAGCAGCCCACTAGGAATAGCACAACCCACTCCAGCAGAGGTGGGGTGACACATTTTTCATGACCCTGTCCAAGGAGGTCCTCATTGGTGGGGAAGACACTGTGTCTTGACACTATCCTGGGCCTGGGCCCTGCTGGCGGTCTGGGATTTGTGTGCCACATGCAGCTACTGTGAGAAGATAGTCCTCATCACACTCACCTCCGTGGTCCTTGATAAGTGCCTTTGCAACTGAATCACATTAAAATCTTTCTACAAATAGAAAAGTGCACTAGCACTTATCATGTGCACTAGCAAGGCCTATGTTTGGGCTCTATTAAGCCCCTTTCTTGTGTGTAGACAGTGGATTAGGACCACATCACCCTGGCTGCCCATATCTTGCCCCATCTTGGGAGCTAAGGAAGGAAGAGGCAGGAGGATCACCGTTTATTGATCGCCTTTCAGGATTTGGCTTCTAATGTACATGCTCATGGAAGCTTTGCAGCAACCCCATGTGGTAGGTATCAGTGTTCTTATCAGGCTCAGAGAGGCTAAGTAATCTGCCCAAAGACACACAGCCAGTAAGTAGTGGAGCTGGGATTATACTTCAGGATGATTTGACGTTATTATCACTTTGCTTTCTCTGCTCCCAGTCTTTGTGGCCGATGATGACTGCCCACAGAGTCCAAGTTTTACCTGTTATTAGAACACCTGGAAAGAAAATAATAAATCCCCTCTCAATTTGATCCCTGTCTTAGGTCAAGTTCTATATCTGGACCAATGTAACCATAGCAACAGTGCCACACTACAAACATGGCAGCTTCTGTTCTGACCATGTAGGCAGAAGTAGGGGGCAGAGGGGAGGGGGTTAGTCCATGCCTAGAACAGGGTGCTAGGCAGGGTCCACTCTAGTGTGCTGGTGTATGAAATACCCCTTATTAGGAGCAGTAACAGGAAAGAATGGCTTTTAAAAGGCAGATGAGAAGGGCAAGCTCACCTGGAGTGGATCCAGGCATCATGCTGGTCATCTTCTGACCCTGGTGCTGACCCTGGTGTGGGTCAGCTCAGCCAGCTACTCCACCTGCAACAGCCTGGGCCCTCTCTGTCAGCCTTGACCCTGGAGCCTCCCAGGGGTGCAAGTAAATCACACCCTCATTCCCGACCTCTGGCCTACACCTAAGTCATCCCTCCGTCTGGTCACAGGGACTGGTGTGTGGGGAGGTGTGTTGGGCTGACCACACGCAGTTGCACACCTCCGGATCCCCGCCACACTGTGTCTCATGCTTCGTTTCTCTGCCCCTCAGTCTGCCCAGCGATGGAAGGGGGAGTGAGCATACGACCCGTGTCACGGGCGTAGGTAAGAAACTATTGAAGCCAAGACTTTCTGGAATCTTTGTGGAGTTGCAGGGTAGGACGAGGTGAAGTGCAAGTTGTTTGTCAGCCACTCCTCCAGACTCCTGAAAATTGACTCTGGAGAGTCTCTCTGACCCCCGTTGCCAATGAGTCATGGAGATGCACAAATGCTATTCAAAGCTGACAGCTACCAACTTGACAATTGTCCTCGACACCATGCAAATGTGAGTATGCTTAATTAATAACCTGGGATGCCCTGTCTGCTCCACGCTCAGGGAGCCCAGCGCCTTTTTCTCGGTAACCACTGCCAGCTGATTTTTAATTATCTTTCGGGACTGTCGCCTCTTGGAACTCTGGAAGGAAAATGCTCGCCCCAGCTGGGCTGGGGCCAGGCCTGTTGGAGAACAATGTCCTGCTCCGAGTCCATTCTGTTTATCTCTCTGCTGGAGCGCCAGCCCTCAGACGGGAGAGGAGTGTGCTCTTGCAAATCAAGAAGGGGAGAGAGTCTGGTGCCTTGTCGGCACTTCTGCAGGCTGCAGAGCTGGCATGATTCAAGATACTGATCTCTTTTCAAACTCTTAAAACTTTGCCCCTGGGAGTGCCTCGTTGACCACGGCAGCTGGGGTTTTTTATTATTATTATTTTTTAAATCAACATCAATCTGATTGTTTTTTCTTTCATGATAGGAGTCGGTGTTTATTGAGCGTCTACCCTGTGCCAGGTGCTGTGAAGCCTTGCAACCGTGTGAGGCAGGTACATTTGCTACTCCCATTTTACAGAGGAGGGGGCTGAGGCTTAGAGAGGGTAAGCTCCTTCTGCCAGAGATTGCACAGTGGCAAGATGATTGTGCTGGGATTCAAGCCCACGTAGTCAGGCTCCAGGGCCTACCCTTTAGCTTGGAATTGGGTATATACTCAGTGCTGCGGACCTGGAAATAGGTATTGGGAAAACATGTCAAACACCTCAAGCTTCTTGTTTATACCTTTGAACCTACTCCATCCCAGCAGCCTGCGCACACCTGCTGCTGAATAATAGAAGGGCTGTGGAGGGAAAAGGTGCCATATCATCCCCACTACAGTGATGGTGAGAGGTTCAGAGGGGCTTGGGAGACAGAGGCATAGACAGATATCTGTTTCTAGGACAGGGAGCTAAGCTCCTGGGCTTACAGACTCCTGCATGTTCTCTAGCCAGTCCCACTGGATGCTTTAGGAAAGAGATGGCTCATTCTGTTTTCACCCAGAACTTACGAGTCTAGGACACCGCAAAGAGGGAAGGGGTGAGACATGAGGCAGGGTGGGAGCAAGGGACTCCAGACAGAAGACTTTCCTGCATGCTGCTATTCATTGTTTTTCTACTGCCCTGACCCTGGGGTCTGCTACTTTCCCCCCTTACTTTCTCTTTGACCTTCCTTCCTAGCATGTTGAAAGCCACAGAGCTGGCAAGCCAGAATTTTAGAGTAGCCCCAGGCCAAGTGTAGTAGGTTGAATTGAGTCCCCTCGAAAGATATGTATGTGTCCTAAGTCCTGATACCTACGAATGTGACCTTACTTGGAAATAGGGTCTTTGCAGATTTAATTAAGTTACGGATCTCAAGGGTGGACCCTACCTCCAATGAGGGCGTCTTTATGAAAGAAAGGGGAGGAAGACTTGTGACACAGAGACACACAGGATGAGAGAGGACGTGTCACACCCATGAAGGCAGGGAGACAGAAACTTGAGATATGCCACCACAGGCCAGGGAATGCCAGGAACCAGCAGAAGCTGGACAAGGGGAGGAAGGATTCTCCTCTGGAGCCGTTAGAGGGGATGTAGCCCAGCAGGACACCTTGATTTTGAACTTCTAGCCTCCATAGAACTGCTAGAGGATTCATTTTGGTTGTTTTTAAGCCAGCCAGTTTGTGGCCATTTGTTATGGCAGCCCTAGGAAACTCACATACCAAGGCAAGACTTTCTGTCATTGTCCAGGTCACTGGGAGGGACCCGTAGAGCAGTGCCCGTCCTCTGTGACAGAAATATGCCAGTTGGGGATTGGAGTCTGACCAAGGCGTCATGCTTAGCCCACAGTCAGCTGCTTGGGTATATTTATTGTCTGGCTCCTGCACCTTTGAGGACAGGTACTAGGATTGATGGCTGGAAAGTGGTGCTTGAACAGTTCGACCACAGTTGAAGTGCCCTGGAAAACAATGGTGTGCTCGGAACACAGCGGTCTCTCTCTCTCACTTTCCCTCACCCCCTAAATCAGGCCCAGCCTGTCCCTGGGCTGGGGAGGAGAGGGTGGGAGAAAAAGTAGGTCAAAGGATTCCATATAATACAGTAACAATAATGTGTGAAGGACCCTTGGAAACTCCAAAGGAAAGACACTCGGGTCTTTCCTCTGGAAAGCTGGCAGAGTCTGGAAGGGGGGAGAAGGGAGAGGGAGGAGAGAGTTCTCCAGCAAAATAGCGCAGTGCGTGGAGCCATGAGGACAGGAATGGCTGGCTAGGGAGAAGCTCCTGGAGCCTGGTTGGCCAAGGAAAGTTTGCACTGTGATGGCTTCTCCTCTGTCGTCCTCCCCCCTATTTCTACCAAACAGTAAAAGTCAGCAATTTCGTGCCAGCAATTTGGTGTCAGAGCTTACTTGGGGAACACAGGGAGAGGGGCGTGCCATGTGTGAGGTGAAGCCTCACAGCAGGTGGCGGCTACAGGGGACAGACCTAAGAGGATGTTGATCAAGAATTCATCAGAAACAGGTGCACCTGGATGGCTCAGTGGTTGAGTACCTGCCTTTGGCTCAGGTCGTGATCCAGGGTCCTAGGACCAAATCCCACATCAGGCTCCCTTTCGGGAGCCTGCTTCTCCCTCTGCCTATCTCTGTGTGTCTCTCATGAATAAAAAAAATCTTAAAAAAAAAAAAAAGGAATTCATTGGAAACAAACTGGATTAAGAGAAATGTAACTGCAGAATTCCCAGGGATTGGGTAGAGAGGATGGAGGAGGGCCTGGAATTCTGACTGCCGGTGGGCCGGGAGAGGCAGGCAGGTGCTCTGGACGGTGGAGGGAAAGGTGAGCTGGAGGTCTCAGGGACAGCCAGGAGACAGCTCTTGGGACCCATGTTTGACAAGCTCCTTCCCCCCCACAGAGCTAGCAAGGCGTGTAGCATACAATAGATTGTCAATAAACCTCTCTAAACACATCTTGCCGGGTCCATCCAGGAGCAGAATACTATTTAATATGCATGGGGAGCTCCCAGGCTACAAAGCCAGATCAAACCATGCACGGGGATCTTACAGGGATGTGGCCTTCGTTCAGTCCTTCCTGGCTCTGTGGAATTTGTCTTTTTCTCTTTCCCCAACGAATTCTCCCCAGTGATTCAATCTGTAAACTTTTTTTTTTCCCCTGGATGGTTGTTCGTTACACTCTAGAATTCTCATCAAGCAAAAGCCATCTTTGATTTCTTCTATTCCTTTAAAGCAAATTCTATGACTTTCTGTGTCCTGGACTTGAGATTTCTCCCTCATGCTCTCTTTCTCTCTCAACAGCTTTATTGAGATATGATTTACCTACCCCAAAATTCAGCCTTTTAAAGTGTATATTTCAGTGGTTTTCAGACTTTTTAGAATTGTGCAACAGTCACCACTATATAAATCCAAGATGTTTTCATTGGCCCCATATGAAAAGCCCACACCCATTGGGAGTCATTCCCCATCTCCTGTACCCTGAGCCTCTAGAAACCACTTACCTACTTTCTGTCTCTATGGATTTGCTTATTTGGGACATTTGACCTAAATCATCCATATTGTAGCATATACCGACACTTTCTTTTTTTGTTGAATGAGTAATATTCCATTGTGTGGATGGACCACTTTTGTTTATCTGTTCATCAGTTGATGGACATTGGGGTTATTCTCACTTATCCATTAGGAATAAGGCTGCTACAGACATTCACAGAAAAGTCTTCATGTAATCATACATTTTTGTGTGTAGGTGCCTGGAGTGGAATTGGTGGGACAAATGGTAACTCCACGTGTCACATTTCGAGAAACTGCCAGACTGTTTGTCCAAGTGGCTGTACCAGTTTACATTCCCATCTGCAGCATAGGACAGTTCTGATAGCTCTACATCTTCACCAACGCTTGTTACTGTCTGGCTTTTCTTTTTTAGCTCCACATCTCCTTTAAAAGTTGCTTTCCTCTTGTTTCTTCCCCTTCTCTGGCCTTTGACCAAAGGATTATCACAGAAGCCAGTAGTGGAAAAATTTTCAACTGAAGTCCATGTCAACTGTGAATCCCATTTGTTCCAGCCATGCACAGACTCAGACCTACTTCAGAAAGGAGTTTCCCCCAGCCTCTGTGGGAAAGACAATAATATGGAGCGTGCTTCTTCTCTGGGTTCCTAGAGAAGTAACATGCAGGAGGTGGGTATGTTCCTTGTTCCTTTAAGAAATTTCAAGAAGGACAATCACTGGTTATATGGCACTAACTAGTCTCCTCAGAGATCATGCAGAAATAGCCAAGATGGCACAACATATTGTGGTTCTATTATTTGCCTTCTTACAGAAACCCTGGGCAACCATGATGAGTCTGTCCATCTTCTGGATGAGGCTACTTGGTATGGTCACCCAGCTAATGAATGGTAGAGCAGAACCTCCAACTCAGGCTACCTTGTGTTCCTCTCTTACCCGAAGGCTGTTGATGGGGTCTTGCCATCTTGTCACCAACTTGTTGGGAACTTCAAAGGGACCCTTTCTTGGAGCTCACATTTCCCACTGGTAGACCAGACACCTGCAGCCTCAGCCCTTCGCATTACTGACTTGGGCTTCCAAGGTCTGCCCAGGCAGTGTGGGGCTGTTTTGGCAAAAACTGGGCTTCTGGATTTTGCTTTAGCTATTTTCTTTTCCACTTCATTGTTTCCATAGGATGTCTGCTTTCCCAAAATAGCACCGGGGCATTCCAGGTAAACTCAACATCCGACCAAAATCCCCATTCAGCAGCAAGTCTGATTCTGGCTTGTCACTGTGTTCTCACTTCCTTTGATCACTGTGGCTCCGGAGGAGTAAGTCTGGGGCTCACTGTGGAGACTGGACAGAGAAGGAAGTGGGAGGAGAGGAGGGGGATCTGGCCAAGCTCTCTTGGAAGCTGACCAATTGACGCTCCAGACTTCTGCCCCAATGCCAAGAGGGTGGCCATGCCCCTGGCCTGGGGAAATGTGATGAGGACTGGAGGAAAGAATTGGGCAGGGTCATGTGGCCTACATTGTTTTAAGCAGAGAAAGGAAAAATCAACATGGACCCAGATTCTCCTCTGATTCCTGGAGGCAGCATGGTGTAATGGAGAAACCCTGGCTTTGCTTAAGACAGAGCTGAATCCTGGTGCTCAAGCTCACCAGCTGTAAGGCATAAAGCAGCTATAAGTTGCATTAGCAACTCCTTTGCCACTCTGAGCCTCTAATTCCTCATCAGTAAAATGGAGATAATAATAGTGCCCACCATGAGCAATAAAGACTAATATATGCAAAGCCCCCAATAGGGCCAGGCCTTTGGTAGGTATTCAATTAATATAGATTAGTCCCTTACCTGCTTTCTGGAGTTCAGGGGGGAAAAGTTACTTCTTCATGGCCTTTATTTATTTTAGATTGTATTTATTTATTTGAGAGAGTGAGAGAAAGAGAATGAGTTAGGGAGAGTGGGAGAGGGAGAAGCAGACTCCCCACTGGGCAGGGAGCAGAAAGCCTGACTTGGGGCTCTTGCTAGGACCTGGAGATTATGATCTGAGCAAAAGGTAGGTACATAACCAGGCACCCCTTCGTTGTCTTTTCTTTTTTAAACATTTTTCTTTCACTAGTGAGAATATTTAAGCTCTTTTTAAGCAAATTTTAAGTATATAATACCATATTATTAACTATAGTCACTATGCTGTATGTACATTGGATCCCCAGGACTTACTCATAACTGAAAAACTTACCAGTGTCTCCCCGTTTTCCCCACTCGGCCCTCATCTTCATTTAGCCATTTGATGTAATTATTACCCAAGTATTGGGAAGGTCCTAAGGTCCAGTTTAGAGAAGTGAAAAAAAGCACAAAATTTCATCAGACTGGCAAGGGGCAGCAGCCTTCAGCTTTGCTTGCTCATCTATGCACCCCAGCATAATTTCCTAAAACTATCCACTCCTTGCCTCCCGCACATTTTAAATATGAAATCTAAAAATTGTTTATCTAAGTTTAAATAGCTGCAGAGTGTGATTTCTGGCATATTGTAAATATTGATATTTAAAATTAACTGTTACATCACACTCTTAAATTTATCCAATGAAATACAACATCTAATGAATATAACATCTATCATTTCATATCCACTATGATCCATTGAAAAATGGATGAAAAAAATCTCATTTATCCTTTAGAACCTTTACATCCTTTTATCTCCTTGAACATGTGTTACTATTCCTACTTCCTCTACAGATTTCTATTCCAATATATTTTTAATGCTTCAAAGTATTTTCTTGATTACATTTAAATAAATGGAGAAAGGCATTTTTGCACTGAGTACTTTTTCTCTTTGCTCTCATAGGATTCTTCCTCAAGAGTATGCGTTCTTTGATGAACATAGGAGAATAAGTAGAAGCTATTAGATGAAGATTGTTATTCCTTCCAGCACCAGTACAGAAGTGCAGCAGACCCTGTGGGTATGGAATCCTCCAGGAAACTCTTACCAAGGTTGGGTCTTCCTTCTTTTCTAAAGTGGGGAGAGCCCTAGCATGTGAGTTCTCTTGTTCCCAAGCAACTCCATTTTCGGAAAGAGAGCCTGTGGAAGTTGAGGGTCTGTAAAGTGGTTTCCTGATTACTATTTTTGCCTGATTACCGTCTGGAATGTCCTGTGTATCCCAGTTAGTCAGCAGCTAAGTTTGAATTTGAAACTCAGCTTTGTCACTTATTAGGGTCAGGGAACGTTAGGCTGGTTATCAGACCTGTGTTTCCCTAGAGGACTGTTAGATTAAAATGAGGTTAAAAGAAATTGGGCTACAGGGCACCTGGGTGGCTCAGTGGTTGAGCATCTGCCTTATGGCTCAGGTTGTGATCCTGGGGTCCTGGGATCAGTCTCTCATCAGGCTTTCTGACAGGGAGCCTGCTTCTCCCTCTGCCTGCCTATGTCTCTGCCTTTTTCTGTGTGTCTTTCATGAATAAATAAATAAAATATTAAAAAAAAAGAAATCAGGCTACAAAGTAGGGACTCAATAAATAACATGGGTTCTCAGGAGATCTATCTATCTATATGTACGTAAATAAATACATAGAGATATAGATATTTATATATATATTTATATATATTTATATGTATATATAAATTAGAATGTATTTATAATCAGGGTGTACATTTGCTGGTGTAGGGTTTCCCCCAAGTCTCTCATAAAATTAATGGTATGTCTTGCAATTGATGGCCACTCAGAATTAAAGATATGGGGCAGTTTATGTCCTTCCAGCTTGTTCTCAGCCTTACTTCTTTTGGGTTGCCAGGGCTTTACCTGATAGTGTTCCAAATGGCCTTATGTTCTGGGAGCCAATTCTTCTGCAGCAGTGTGGAATTCCTCCTGGAGCCTTGCCTGGTTTGTCATGATAACTCAGAGCTCATCAGCTTGTAAGTTTTGTGGGTCTATCTTCTCTAGGGCCACCAGTCCTAACTGTGAGGACACAGAACTTCATCTGATGGTGTTTTTTTTTTTTTTTTCTCTCCACAGCTTTGTGAACATTTTCTGTGATTTTCCTTGATTGGTTTGACTGATCATTGTCCAGAGGACCTATTGGCCTCCCTAGATTTGGAGACATCACTCTGTATTCCTTACCATTTAACCTGGCTGGCTCAGTTGGTGGAGCGTGTGACTCTTGATCTTGGGGTTGTAACTTCAAGCCCCACATTGGGTGTAGAGATTATTTAAAAAAAAATCTTTAAAAAAATTTAAAAATGAAAGAAACAAAGTTGACTAAAAAGAGATCTTAATATTGGCCTGTGTGATAGGTCACTGTAAATCACCTCCAAAGAACCCTTTGTCCCTGCCTTTGAGGGACAAAGATCCCTACTCCACATGATATATCCTCTCCAGTCACATACCAGGTGCTCTGCAAATGTGAATGCAAATGTGAAATGAATGAATGAATGCCATGGAGATTCATTAAAACAAAAGCATTTTATAATGGAAGGTTTCAAACAAATACAGAAGTAAATAGCATCGTGCTTCCCAAACCCCACCCAACCCTAGAAAGAGCCTGGAAACTCTCATTTTGAAGATGCATCTCCTGTGCATTTGATGTGCTCAGTGGAACTGCCCTTGGAGAAATGCTATCTAAGTCAGTGGAAGTTTCTGTCCTCTCCATCTCTTGTTTAATTCACCTCTCACTGTGCTCCACCTTGTATTCTGATCCACTTGCCCTGGATTTATTTCAGGTCTTTGAATGTGTCCTGCTCTCTCTCTCTCTGATTATGCACCACTATTCTTCCTTTTTACTGAAGTGCAGTTGACAAAATATGTTAGATTAATTTCAAGTGTACAGCAGTGACTCGACAGCTCTATACCTTATGCCATGTTCACAAGTGTGGCTTCTATCGTCTGTCACCATGCAACACTATTACAATACCATTGACTATATTCTCAATGCTGTACCTCTCATCCCCGTGACATTCACTCCATAACTGGAAGCCTGCACCTCCCCCACCCCTTCACCCCTTTTGCCCATCCCCCCATCCCTCCTGTCTGGCTATCACCAGTTTGTTCACTTTGTTTTTCTAATACCACATATAAACGAAACATACCATGCCCTCTTCACCTGGTTTTGTATAGGCTTTGCTTCTGTCTGTACCACACTTGGACTCCATTGTACACCCTCATCCCCTTGTCACTTAATTAACTCTTATTCATGGTTTGGGTCCTAGTTCGGCATCACTTCTTCCCTGTTGCCTTCCCTAACCTTCAATTCCAGGTGTCCTACCTACCTGCTCTCCCAGTGCCCCACCCTTGCCATCATACTGCTTTGTCATTGCATACGAACTACTGGTCTTGCTCTCTAACCAGACTGCGGGCTCCTTGAGAATGGAGACCTCATCCATTTTGTCTACTGCTATAGTCCCAACATTCAGCATGTACCTGGCATGGATTCAGCAAGTAATCACTTAAACTGAAACTGAATTTAACTGAAAGTTTATTTCAACCACCCAAATGAGGGGAACAATTTTAACAGTAGAAAATACCCACATTTTATTTGTGTGCAGTATAAAACCCTCAAGCATTAGTGTGTATGTGCAAAATACAAGCTGGTTATAAACACTGATTTGTGAGGTATTTTCTGTAACATTTGTTTGTGACATATTCACTGTATTTTGGTCAGCTCTTGTTAACAGATATATCACAGTAATTATCAAAGAACTGAGACAAATGAGGAAATGACCACCACTTACTTATTCTGTCTTCTTACTGAGTCTTTATTCATATTTTTGTTCAGCTTGAGGAATGCCAGCCAAGTTTCGAGAGCACTCTTTTCTTTCTCTATAGTTTCATTTGCTCCCAAGGCAACATGCCATCTATTTCTCCACCGTCAATAGGGTAGCCACTGACCACAAGTGGCTATTAAGCAATGGCCAAAGCAGATTAAGGTATGCTGTATGTATAAAATACACACTAGATTTCAAGGACTTAATGTGAAAACAAGATTGTAAAATATACCATGAAAAATTTTAATATTAATTACATGTTAAAATTGGCAGTACTTTATATATATTAAGCTCCATTCATCAATAAAAATATTATTAAAGTTAATTTCACCTGTTTCTTCTTACTTTTCAGTGCAGTTGCCAGAAAATTTAGACTTGCATTACATTTCTGCTGGAAAGCACTAATCCATACAGCTACTCAAACTCTGTCAGTTTTTTCATCTGTGAAATGGGGATAGCAATAATACCTTCCTCATAGGATTGTTACGAGGATAAAATAGGTTAACATGTATAAGATGCATAGAATCATACCTGGCATAAAACAAGTGCTTTGTAAATGTCCATGAAATAAATAAGTGATGTTTAGCATATTTAGCACCTAAACCTCTTATATTAGCCCAGTCCCCTAAAAAGCAGAAGTTGAGACAAAGCTCAGAGACTAATGTTTTATTGGAGGATGTACTCCCAGGGAAGCTGGACTGAGGGAAATGAGGAATGAAGCAGGAGAGGAAGGAAGTGCAAGGTGGTGTATTGTATTGTTGTGGAGCTAGCCACATCTCAGAAATGTTGTCAGGGGGGAAGGTAAACAATGTGTCCGTCAGTTCCTTCCCAGCTCCTATTTCACATGGGTCAAATTTTGCCCCTTATGGTACAAAGTCCTCTGCTCTCTGGTTATGTCACTGGGCCCCTCTAGGCAGCAGTGGGGAAGTTGGAGAGTCCAGGGGTCTACGTGGGCTGGACCTAGACTCTGGAGTTACTATAATCCCTGACATGGCAGGTGTCATGGAAGTTAGTCTTGATGGAGCCCAACCCTTATCCCTGGAGGGTCATCCAGCCATGTCCGATAGGGCAACAACAGTGGCAGTAAATAAAGCTTTATGACGTTGGGGAGGTCATCCTGTGGTTAGGCTGAGCCAGCTGGGAATCAGGGCAAGAACCAAAGCCCAGGATGGAGGAGAGCAAGTGGAACCAGGGAGAGAGGTGTGTTGGCTCGACCCAGGACTCTGAGATCCTGACATGCCTGCTATTGGTCTTCTCACCTGGGAAGGCTCACAAGCATCTCAAGTTGCACATATGAGATTAAACTCTTGATCTTCATCCTTGGACCCATCCTTTGACCCTAGACCTCTGCTTGCCATCTTCTACAGCTCGGTAGATTCACCCACTTGCTCTGGCGTGAAACTTGATCACTACAGGTCTTCCAGCTCCCCAGCCCCACATACCTCCATCAGCAAATCCTGTTGATTTTACCTCCAAATCACATGTCAGGGTCATCCGTGTTTCTTCACCCCCAGCCGGGGCCCGGCCAAAAGGATCTCTCCCTTGACAATTGCAGTAAATGGGAAATGGGTCTTCCTGATTCCTGTCTTCCTTCTCTCCAATTCCTTCTCCATACAGCAGCTCAAGTAATCTTGTAAAAGTGTAAATCGAATCGTGTCTCTTTGGCTGCTTTAAAACCTTGCCTGGCTTTCCAGTGTGTTTCGAATCCAGCCCAACTCCTTATCTTGATCTATAAGCCCTCCATACCAGCCCCTGTTTTGTCATCTCCTCACCTGGAGACACTTCCCCCTGGCTCCTTGGTAGCCAACATCATTCTTTCCTGACACACCCAGTGCTTTCCTGTTTTAGGGCACAGATTGCAGAATACTGCCTGCCTCTATTTTGTAAATAAAGTTTTATTGGAACATCAGCAATGCAGAGATTTATGGACAGTGAAGCCTTGTGTATTTACCTTCTGACCCTTTACAAAAAAGTCTGCTGAGCCCTGTTTTAAGGCCTTTGACCTTGCCTCGGGCTCTTTCCTCAGCTTTTTGCCCAGCTGGTTCATTGACTTTTAACTCAAATAAAGCTTCCTTGACAATCTTGCTCTTAATAGAAGCTTCTCCATGAATCCCATTCCCACCACACACCCCTTTATTCTCCAACATCCCACTCTACTCTTGCCTTTCTAGTTCTTTCCCAAGGGGAGATCACACATTTATTATTTTACTAGTTTATGGTCCCTTTCCTGCCTTTTTTAATGCTAAGCTCCATGAGGGCGAGGGCCATGGCCATTTTCTTTGTTTTGTACCCCTAGCGCCTCTAGGTGCCTACTTTTGCTAATAAACTACTGGAATAGACGACTCCTTTGGAGTGGTTCCCACCCTCCTCATCACCACCCCAGTCTGCATTGATCCAGCAATTCTGCTGCTGCTGAGAACAGCTTGGGGGTGGACGATGCTTCCAGAGAACACTTGTGTGTTAGGTCTGAGCAATGGTGTTGGAATTCCTGACAATTCTCACCCATCTGGGGAGTTGTGATACCACCTTATGGTGTGATTTCTTTTTTAACAACTCTACAATTTCCATGCTGTTCTACACACATCAGAAAATAAAAAGTGAGCACAAGGCACTGTGGATTTACCTTTTCATTAAAACACCCTGAGAGGTGGGGCACCTGGGTGGCTCAGTTGGTTGAGTATCTGCCTTTGGCTCAGGTCGAGATCCTGGGGTCCTGGGATTGAGTCCCACATTGGGCTTCCTGCGTGGAGTCTGCTTTTCCCTCTGCCTATGTCTCTGCCTCTCTGTGTTTTTCATGAATAAATAAATAAAATCTTTTAAAAGAGCAAAAGGCCTGAGAGGCTCTTTGTTGGGGACACCTATCCAGGAGGGCAGCTGGAGGAAGTCCTCAGCAGAGGCACTGGTGGTTGCCTTCTCCGCAGCCACCAGGGGGCTGTGCCACCTTCCAGCCTCCTGATTTTGTCCTAACTGCCACAGACAGGTGGAACAGGCTACTCTGAGCTGGGGATCCCGGCAAGCAGCAGCAGCTCAGGGTGATGGAGGAAGCAGGCCTGGTGTTCTTCATTGGGGACAGGCTGAGCATGGGCAGGAAAAGCCATGGACATGTCAACACACCAGACTGAGACCCAGAACCAAGCACAGCTGGCTTCAGATACGCACAGGCAGTCATGGGGTGGAGGGGGCAGGGCAGGAAGTGGCTCAGAGGGCCACTCCCTCTACTTTACACACCAGAACACTGAGATCTAGAGAAGGGAGCTAGCTAAAATTAGAACCAACTAGAACTCAGGTCTCCTTGTACCCTCTGGGCTGAATCTTCTAGGCTATTTGGTGCTGCCAGGCTGTTTTACTGTGCAGTGTCTAGAATGGCTGGACACAGGATTTCTCAGGAAGGCTTTTGTGGAAAAGGCTTGAAAGAGCACTGGACTTAACCTCGGATGGACCTGGGCCCGAATCCTGGCCACCCAATAGCTGTGATGCCATGGTGAAGGCCCCAAACCTCTTTGAGCCTCAGTTCTACATCCATAAATTGGGACAAGAGTCCCTGCATTGCTGAGCAGTTTTGAGGATTCAATGGAATAACACCCAAAGTATACTTAACGAGTGGCAGACACATAGTAGACGTGTGGGCGTTCAATAGATGCTACTTGAATTTTGAGCAGCCTCGCTTGGCAGAGGAGAGGGCAGACACAGGAGTTCAACTATCTATGGCTTAACACAGCCTCTATAATAATAAATTTGCAGAAGGAAGAATCCACAATGAAGGCCCTTTCCCATCTCCTCAATCCTGATCTCCCAGAAGGCTGATATGGCTAGTGATTCTGGGCCACGTTTACTAAACAAACAACAACAACAACAAAAAATGCACAAGCATTTAACTCCTGCTAGGGGAAAACTTCTTGCTCAGGAGCTGTGAAGGTGATGGTCTCTCCTCTGCATGTCCTTTGAGGAGTCAGGGTGTGTTCTCATGACATTTTACTTCCTGGGATCCAGGCTTCAGTATTTTCTGATGTTGGTCTTGCCTTTGGAACTGTCTATAAGAAAGGCATTCCAGCCTCTCTAGGCCATTTTATGAATATCCAGTAGAACAATGCTATTATGAATGTAATTCTCTACTTTTCTGGAAGGCTTGAAACAAATGTGTCTACACAAAATGTTACTATTGCCTAAATGGATGCCTGGCTACTTATCCTGGGGAGTTAAGAGTATAGCAATGGATGTAGGGTCATGGGTTAGGTCCCTTTTATGCAGATTATGCTCTCCCTCCGCCCCCACACCTCACCCCCTTCCCTAAGCAGGTAACCATCTGGGAACAAGGTAAGAGGGGCTTGTATAAATCCATCAGTCCTTCTGGGAGAAAAGCTTCAATGCATGGGCCATTGATGGTTGGTCATTAACTCCCTCTGTGGGATAAAGGACACCCATTTGTTCTAATGTGGGACATTTATTCAGAGGCCCCTGAGATCTCAGTGTCTTGCTTCTCTCAAATCGAGGTTGTCCATCTGTGCTCCAAGGAATTCTGGGTGTTCATCAGGTGTTTTGGTGGAAGAGGGGCCCAGCCACCCACCAACCTCCCTCCAGAGAAGTCTTGCTTTTAGCTATTTGCACATTGGGCATCTTCGTAAGATTGCATTTGAACTAAAACTCTTGCAGCTAAAAGCCAGTTTGAAAACCATTGCATTAGAGATTTAAAATTATGAGTGCCAGGCTCTGTTCTCTGTGATCTATGCACGTCATCTTGTGACATATACTCCTTATAACCATTTCAGTAGGTGGTGGTAGCCCCATTTCACTGGGAGGGAAATCAAGGCTCAGAGAAAGCTGAGGAAGGAAGGAGTCCAGGCCCAGAACCCAGTCTGCTTGGCTGGAAGCCAATGCCTCCAGCCAGGTCCTGCCAAATAATAAAGTGTGCAAATAACACAGGACTTCCAGGTAGAGATCTGGGTTCAAGTTGGGCTTCTGCCTCTCCCTACCCAAGAGGTCACTGATTAGATACTTAATGTTTTCTGAGCCTCATTTTCCTCCTCCACAAAATGGGCATGATAATAAGCCCAGGGAGAAGATGCACATAGTACGTCAGACCTGAGTGGTGCTATTTGTGTGGAATCTTGGGGAAATAGACCAGAGAGCCTCCCTCAGGACCTCTTGTACCCCCAGTTGGAGGAGCGGGCACTATAGCCACCAGACTCCTTGATTCCCAAAGACTCCAGGTTTGGGGCTTCTGCGTTGTGAGGGCGGATGTCCCTCAGGGGCCAGCAGCCCATAGTTGCTCTTGGTCTGGGGCTGTGGGCCCAGGCTCAGGATCAAAGTCAAGTGCTCTGTTCTCCAGGGCAAGACACACATTCCTGCACCCTGCAGGCCTCTTTAATTAACAGAGAGCCTTAGAGCAATACCTTTTTTGGGTGCTTATCAGCATATCCTGATAAAATAATTAATGGGTTTCTCTTCTCCACTGAGCATCCTCCTGCCCCAAGAGGGCTGTGCTCGGAAGCAAGGTGCTAATTAGTTCCTGTGTGATTATCTGGTTGAAGCAACTGCTCCAAGTCTCTGCAAATCATCCTCGGCCCTCCCCTCCCCTGGGTGAAGTTTCAGCTCTCTGTTTATTCCTTTTGCTGGGTGCCAGCTCTGCCCACAAAGTTCAGCCCTTTTGCACATGCCTCGCTCTCTCTCACCCAAGGGTCTGCAGGTGGTACCCTGGTGCCCAGGGCCCTGCCTTGAGCCTGTGAGCCATCACCAAGAAGCTCTCAGGGAGGTTCCTGGAAACACTTCAGAGCAAGTCTAGACTTTCTGAGCCTGCTTCAGTGAAAAGAGCAAAGGCAACCAAGTGTCATGCAAAGAGCCCTTAGCTGGGGCCAGAGAATGGATTCTAGACTGAGCTGTGTGGCCTGGGCTAAATTATGCTTTCTCTCCTTGTCTCAGTTTCCTCAGCTATAAAAAAGGAGTTGGAATGGCAAATGTGTGGTTTTGCCAAATGTGATGAACTGGTCATGGCTCTGGTCAAGATGCCAGAGACCATTCAGTGGGAATGCCAACTTCAGTGGGAACACTGAGTTGCAGAGGTTGATCCGGGATGTCGGTCATAGTTGATGCAGGTGTCATGTTTCCCAAAGTGGCACAGCTGGCATTCAGGCGATGACAGTCTTCACTGTGTTTAACTGTGCCATGGCTTTCAGGGTGCTCAATGTCCTTAGTCAACATTTGCTAAATGGCAAACACTCCACACATCTCCAAACATCCCCTGGGGGGTGGATGGCTACACCATTGCTGGTTAACAACCACAGGCAGGGAAGTAGAAATAACAATCGGGATGCTTTGGGCTGCAAGTGACAAAGACTGCACTTAAAGTAGCTTAGCTAAAACAGAAATCTATTTGTTTATGTGACAGAGAAACCATGGGAGGGGTTTGGACTACCTTTCTCCATCCAACAAAGATCTCCCCTTCAAGGAAATCTGTAGTAGGGTAAATTTTTCTATATGTTTGCCTCTCCCACCCCCTTTCTCTTTCAGGGAAAATAACAAAACAGATGGGCCGCAAGTCCCTTCCAACTCTGGAAGCTGGATGGGGGAGAGAGAGCTGCTTTTCTCACCTGTGACATCTAGAATACTAGCAAGGGCTTAAGCACAGCCAATTGCAGGTGCCTGCCTGGGACTTAGAATTTGATAGACTACACAGAAGCTCAAGGGTCCATCAGGGATAATTTGTGGCAATGGTGATGGAGTTGAGAGTGGGGGGTTGCTAGATACCCGGGGGTGGTGGGCTCCAGCAGGGCAGCAGCAGGTCCAGTGGTGGTGGTGGCTGCAGCAGCATCCCAGGCTCACTGTTCCAGTAATGACCTTAGCTGAGCCTTTGCCATCTTTTGTTCCTGCCTCTGCCATGTCCTTCAGCCTTCCTGTTGATTCTGTGAGTGACCCAGTACCCTTCCAATAAATGATTTTCCCTACTAAGTTAACCAGAGTTGGTTCCCATTGCTTGCAACCAAACCCCTCTCTAATACGCTTGGAGTGGGGAATCTAAGCAGGATGGAAACCCCTCCTAAGTGGGATGTTTCCAAGTCTCAAGGCACTTGGAAAAGGCAGTTTGGAATCAAAAGCCGACAGGATCCAGGGGGCCACCAAGGCAATTTTCCTTGATGGCGACCATGCCAGTGACTTGTTCAAGACTGGGGATTCCTTCCCACAGGGGCAGTGCTCACCACCCATGATGCCCCTTTCCTCACTAGGTAGGGGTAAACGGACAGATACCTCTACACTTGTCGCTGCCAGCTCCAGAAAACAAGTGCTTCTTTGAACTTAAAAAAGCAACCACACCAATGCCTGGGTCGTTCCCTCCTCCCTGATCAACAAAGCTACAGCAAAAGATGGGCTAGCATGGTTGCCATGGAATCTGTGGGTAGGGAGAGTCCCCCTTTGCCTCTAGCAGGAAATGGCAGAAGGTAAAAACTTCGATAGGGCAAGAATCTAGCAGAAGCTGAGCAGGGGCACGAGGAGTCTCCTCTGTTGGAGCAGTAAAGGGGAGAAACCTGGCTGTGCAGCTGGTTGCTTTCCTAGGAGGCCTTCAGCTTCACAGTTGGACTTGGGAGGTGGTTCTTGGAGTTTCCTAGTTAATTGTTTGCCCCTCCTCCACCCCTATCCCGGCCCCCACCTCCCAAGTGCCTGGAGGGTCAAAGGCAGGTAGCAGAGACTGGGGGTTGAGATCATGACTCTGGACTCTGAAGACACACTTCCTGGGTCCAGATTCTAGCTCTGTCACAAGCTGGGTATATTCGGGCAAGTTATTAAATGACTGTGCCTCATTTTCCTCCCTTAGAATGGTAAAAATAGCAAAAGCTACCTCATTAGATTATTATGAAGATTAAATGAGTCAGGGGGCCTGGGTAGCTCAGTTGGTTGGCCATCTGACTCTTGGTTTTGGCTCAGGTCATGATCTCAGGGTGGTGAGATTGAGCCCCCATCAGGCTCCACGCTCAGTGCAGAATTTGCTTAAGACTCTCTCTCCCACCTCCTCTGCCCCTCCCCTCTGGTTCTCTCTCTCTCTCTCTCTCTCTCTCTCAAATAAATAAATCAATCCTTTAAAAAAAGATTAAATGAATTATAAATAAAATGTGTTCAGACAGGCCTGGCACAGAGTAGGATCTCAATACATGTTTTAGTTCCTCTGGGTGGTGCCTGGAACAAAGCTGGATCTTCTGACCTGTTGAATAAAGGATCCAGGTCTCCAAAGATTTCCTGAATGGAACCAGGAAGTCAGGAAGAACAAGGTCATCATAGTCTGGGAGGGCCCCAGATAAATGTCTGCTCCTTAAAACCAGAAAGATAACCTGCTCTAAAGTCCATCACCCCAGGAGCCCTGCAGCAGACCCGTGGTGTAGACACACATACTCACAGGCATGCACACACAGACGCACGGGACACCAGCCTCAGACAGCCCAGCCTTGGATACCCAGCACCTTCCTTACATCTCCAGCAACTCCTCACCACCTTGACCTACTTTCCCAGGCCTGGTATTCCTCTAGTCATTTTTCTTAGCCTACAATCCATTCCTAAACCCTCAGTACTGGTCCAACACCCAGGCCCCCCTGGAAGAGGGAAAGAGGACCTGGAAAACCCAGCATTCTTAAACTGCCCTTGCCCGTAAACCTTTTTGCTTTCTCTTCTCAACATTCCTAACACAGAATCAGAAACTCCAGAGCTGTTGACTCCTCTGCAGGTCCAGGAGCGACAGCTGTGCCCTTGTCCCACCTCCTCTCCTTGGGCCAGGCCAGAAGAAGACTTTTAGTGACAATGCTACTGCTACTACTACTATTGCTACTACTGCTACTGGAGAAGACTTTTGGCGTACTTATAACATGCTTAGTACTGCTCTATATGTTTTTTGTACAGCAACTCTTTTCAATCTTACTAAAAGATCTTTACAATCTTACTAAAAGATAAGTGCTGTAATCATCATTCCATTTTTCAGATGGGGAAACTGAATCACAAAGAAGCGGCGGCTTGCCAAGATCATGCAGTTAGAAGCAGCCAGTCTGTCCCCCAGTGCTGAACCATTAACTACTGCAAGATCCTCGGCTACAAGCCCTGAAAGGTGTGTTGCACCTCCCAACCCCTACTCACATGAGCAGTTCAAAACAAAACTAGGACAGTATCATAAAAGAATGGGAGAAAGTACAGCAGAGTTCTGATCGTTTTCCCTAAAGTCTACTTTAATGATTTTTAAAAAATAGTCTTTCCAGGCATACACTATCCCCCCCAAGCTCGGCTGGTGCCCTAAGCACGTGTTGCTCTGCCCAGCAGATAATTCGACCATTGCTTTCTCCTCCTTCTGGCTGGAATGGCTTCTACCTGAAAAGTTCGAGATTGGTCAAGGCTGGGATTGGTTGTTGCCCATTGGGAGGCCCGGAAGGTGCTTCTTGGCTGGAATGGGATTGACTTTGGCCCCGGTCTGTAAATGGCAGGAGGCAGTTGCCAATCCAGTAGAACCTGCCTATAAATGGTAGGAGGCTAGTTGCCCTGGAGGACAACAATGTGTGAATTCAGAAGAATGCTCCTTGGGAGATGAAGGGGGCTGCCACCAGTGTGTGTGTGTGTGTGTGTGTGTGTGTGTGTGTGTTTGTGTTAAAGAGGGTATCTTAGAGCCCCTTTCTGGTCTCCTTGACCCACTGGCTCTTCCAGTCACTGAGGTGATTTCTGGCCCTCCTTTTGTTCTTGGCATGTAAGGCTGTACTGTGTTCTTGGTCTAGTTGTCACTGAAAGAATGTTTACCCCCCAAAATCCTCCTTTCATTTCAGTCAGTTCTGTATATCATACAAACATTTGCAGCCTCCAATGTACTGCCTTTCCCTCATGCAACGTGCAACAAGGACCTGCCCCTCCCCTGCCCAGTGCTGGGGCCTGTGCTAGGTTAAAAAGGTGAGTAAAAGTCACCGGTCCAGTGCCCACGAATGCTCAGAATTTGGGGGGGACCTCCACAATTCATTTTCTCACTGCACTCTCCTCCCTGTCCGCCACCACACTTCAGGGAAGGCACAGGGTTTTACCTTTCTACGAACTGCACCCCCCCACCCCGCCCCACCTCACAATGGTCCCATTGCCCAGCTAAAATAATCCTCCGTAGGTGTTTGACAAGCAGGTCTGGAAGGCGGGGACCTGAAAGGTTATCTAACCCAGTGGTTCTCAAAAGGATTATATCACCTCCCTTCAGAAGTAGTTTGAAAAATTGTGGAACACTTTTGTTTGCTGGCCGGGGGGAGAGGGCTTCAGGTCCTAGATGTTCTGCAGTGCATGGGGCAGTCCTATACAATGAATTCTTCTCTACCCCACCTGTCTTTCCAATGTTTCTGTGGACATTCAGGTACTGAAAACCCTGGTTATAGTTTTCTGAGCACGGAAACTCTAACTCCACATGACCTATAAACACAAAATCCTTTTGTGTGGTTTTTAGCATATATTGAATATTCCAGAAATACAACTTCTCTGAACATTGAGGGGAAATTGCACTTGATTTTAGCCAGCACTTTACTAAGAGTTGTTCACTGCTTTGGAAAATCACTTCACCGATGGTGGCTCTGCTCTTGATAGTAGAGTTGCTAAGAAGATAGGTATCAGTTTGCATGGGTAGCTATGGCTGTCATGGTGAATCGTAGTGGTGACCCAAACATTTCTCATTGTCTTTCAGTGTAATGGGGGTTGGGCACTTCCATATTGAATAGGTAATTGAATGCATGTATGTATGTGTCTATCCTTTAACTTCTCCTTTTGTGTAACTATTTAGGCATTAAATTGAATTTAAATTAAATCTTGAAATTGTGTGGGTGCTTTACATTTTTTTTTGAATTTCATTTCAGGTAATATAAGGGAGTGTTACACTTGTTACAAAAGGGGATCATGGAGTCTGTTGAGGTTTAAGAAACCTAGAGCTAGTCCATCCCCTCAGCTTTGGTCTCAGCTGTCCCTGATGGATTACAAACCTATTGAAATTTTAAAGCTTTCAAGATTAAGAGTTTTTACTATGCTCCACGGCAACCCATTTATTAAATTATTAATGTTGCAAGTCCCTGTGGAGTGAGGGAATCATCTGTTCAGTCTCCTGGAGAAATGATGATGCTGTGCTTGGGACCATGCTGAATTTCAGTCCTTTCAAGATTACTTTTCTTGCCTTGGGAAGGACCTAGGGCCAGTGGGAACTTAGCTATAATCAGCAGGAAAGGAGAAGGCCTGGGAGGGCTGGAGACAGAACATACATTGAAGATAGGAGTCTGGGTTGTAGCTTCTGGGTGGCCAATAATCTGGGAATGGCTCTGGGTCTTGTACACAAAATCTGGGCTGGGTCCATCCAGTGGTGGCAATCTATGACTCTGGTTCTTCAGTTCTACAGAATGGCTCAGAGTAGGTGTAGAAGTTAAAGAGATGTGCTTTAGGAGTGTCTGGGTGGCTCAGTTGGTTAAGTGTCTTCAACTCAGGTCATGATTCCGGGGTCCGGGGATAGAGCCTGGCATTGGGCTCCCTGCTCAGTAGGAGAGTCTGCTTCTCCCTCTATCTCTGTTCCTCCCCCATTTCATACTCTCTCTATCAAATAAATAAAAATATAATATTTTTAAAAAAGATTTTATTTATTCATGACAGACACACACATAGAGAGGCGGAGACATAGGCAGAGGGAGAAGCAGGCTCCATGCAGGAAGTCCAGTCCCTGGATCCCAGGTCTCCAGGATCATGCCCTGAGCCAAAGGCAGATGCTCAAATGCTGAGCCACCCAGGCATCCCTAAAAATATAATCTTAAAGAGAGAGAGAGAGAGAGAGAGAGAGAGAGAGAGAGAGAGAGGGATGCTTTTACATCAGTCTGGACTCTGAATCCTGCTCTTCCACTTAATAGCTGGTGACCTTTTGCAAGTAACTTAACCTATCTGAGGCTCAGTGGTCTCATCTGTAATAGGAGGATAAAAAAAGCATTCACCTGATAGGGTATTGGTACACATTGAATAAGACAAGGGATGCAGGGATCCTGGCACCTATTAAATATGCATTGCTACCTGGCCCTGCACACCACCAGGGACTTGCGGCTCACCTGGCCAACATGCTTCTGTTATCTTCTGATGTCTGCTATGACAGGGTGTGAGAGGTGCCCTGCTGACACATACTGCTGTCACATCACAAGTGGTTTGAACTCACCCTAACACCAAGCAGCCTAGTCTGATGTTGCTGATTTAAACAGCCCGCCCTAGCTGATGGAGCCAAAGCTAAAACCTTCTTATGTTCCAGTCCAAGGAAGCCCAACCAACACTAAGACAAATCATCACTGTTTTTTTTTTAAAGCAGTCTTAAAAAAAAATTTATTTACTTATCTTAGGGAGAGAGAGAGAGCATGACCGGGAGGAGCTGAGGGAGAGGATCTCAAGCCGACTCCACACTGAACATAGTGCTCAACCTGGGGCTCGATCTCACAATCCTGAGATCACTACCTGAGCTGAAACCAAGAGTCAGATACTTACCAACTATGCCTCCCAGGTGCCCACAAATCATTGGCTTTAAAATGAAAAGGGGCTGGGTAGCCCCGGTGGCTCAGCGGTTTAGCGCCGCCTTCAGCCCAGGGTGTGATCCTGCAGACCCAGGATGGAGTCCCACGTCAGGCTCCCAGCGTGGAGCCTGCTTCTCCCTCTGCCTGTGTCTCTGCCTCTCTCTCTCTCTCTGTCTCTCATGAATAAACAAAATCTTTAAAACATAATAGATAAAAAATAAATTGAAAAGGGGCTATGTTGAAAGCATTTCACTATCAAAATAATAGGATGATATGAACTCGTCTATTCACATGACAAATGATTTTCTATGCCAACTGCATGCTTAGAGTTGTTCTAGATGCTGGAGATCCAGGAATGAGAAAAACAGACATTTGCCATGTGTGAATCAGAGCAATTGCTACCATTGTTAGTTGCTACCGCTTCTGTTTGGCAGTCGGAGGCATACAGAGCTTAACAATAATATCTGCATGGCACTCAAGAGCTTTCAAGAAATTTTCACTACAAAACTTGTGAGGAGCCATTATCACTCCCATTATATAGATTAGGAAACTAAGCCTCCAAGAGGTTGTATGTGTGGCCCAAGGTCAACTGTTCCACTTTAAAGGAGCAGAGCAGAAATTGTAACCCAGGTCAGTAAAGCACTGTTTCTACTACGTTGTACTGCCTCTCCACACTGTGTAGGGTGGTTTGGATAGAACATAATCTCTCACCTATATGCTAATAAAAAATATGCTATTCCTGAGTCAAATTGACTCAGCCTACTCTGGGGTTCCTGAGCAAAACAAATGTTGTTGGAATAGTTAAGATGCTGTGCCTCTATTTCCCTCACTAGGTTGGCTCAGTGGGTGTCAGAAGGGTGAGGAGCCAGGACAAAGCCCAAGGCTATGACACTCTCAGGAAGCAAGTAGATCTAGCAAATGTGCGGACCAACTTAGCTTTGCCCCACATGGAGGCTTCTGCTATATCACTAGGCTCAGTGATGCAATGGGCTTGATGCCTTCTCTGCCTGAAGGCAGGGGGCTGGGTGGGAAGGCCCTCTGTGGTCCCAACTCATTCTCTGAACCTCAATTATGAGTTTGTGACTCAGAGCTTCTTCACAGCTGAGAGGTGCTAATTGGTTCACATGCTGTTTTCCAAGATGTGAACTGAGAAGGGCTAGCAAGCTATTTTGGCAAGCCCATTCCAGAGTATTCCCTAGGGCTCTCCATGATCCTGGGGCAGGACATGGGGGAGGGGTGGTGAAGAGCAGAGAAGTGCTGGAAAATTCGATCAAGGAGTAGAAGTGATAAATCCGTTGGCTACCAAAATTATGTAGGTTGAAGACAGGGGATGACTTCAAGGAATGAAAGTTCCAGGGATTTTTCCCCACCAATTTGTGAACAAGTGTATGTATCTATCTGTTTGTCCCTGATGGGATTAAACACAAGTCCTGGTGGTTTAATCTCCAAAGGGTCATAGAGGATAAATTCAAAAATATAGTTCCCTCTGACCAAGTCCTCAGAAGTCTCTAAGACCATACACATTACCATTTGTTCTTGTGCATTCTTCCCTTACTGGGGCCAACAAGGAGTTAAAGGTAAGTCAGTGCCTATAAGACCCAATAGACAAAAAATCGTGTGTGTGCATGTATAACTATGTGTGCCTGTGTGTGTGCATATGTGTATGTTGGGAAAAGTTTGCAAAATGAATAGGGTCTGGGGACATTTTATTTGGTAAATTGGGGCCTTCCCAAGAAGGAACATGCTTGGCCATGAGCTGGCCTGGCTTGCTTTCTGGGATAAGAGGGCTGAGGCATATATGGCTTTATTAATAGCCCAAGCATCCCAGAATCCTTTTTCCCTAAGCCAGTTCCATTTGTGGTTCCAATGGGGTTTTGTTTTTGGTTCTCATGAGTTATTTTCTGTCCTCTGCCCTCTGCCCTCTGCCCTTCTGCAGTGGGTCAGCTGGGGGAGCTGAGCAAGGGGCCTGACTGGTGGCACAGGGTCCAGTCCTCCAAGAAGAAAGAAAGGCTATGGGGGTGGGGTGGGGCCTTTCATAGGGAGTCTCCACCAAGGGCTTTGTGGGGACTCCGGGGTTACTACTACAGAGAACTGCCACTGATTGGAGCAAAATGGGCATTTAGGAAAAAAAAAATACAAGTGGAGATGTGGGTGACGTGCTTCTGAGGACTGCCAAGGCCTAAGGTTCACCCTCAATGGAAGGGGTAAACGTGTTCCCTGTGTGCACAAGGACTGAGTTCTCCAAAATTGGCATCCCAGCATTCCCCAAATAGGTGCTAAGGCCACAAATAACAGTTCAGCTCCTAGTTTCCACCTTACTTCTTTCTGGGAGCCAAGATTTGCAACATTGACAAGAGACTTCTGCTCAGCGTTGCAACCCAACACCTTCCCAATTTAGGTCAATTTTGTTAAGAAAGAGAGAGCATCTTGTGACATAATAACTTATTTGATGACAGTGGTACAATTCATCACACCCATTCCTTACCATACCCTCCAAGGATATTGTACAGATAACTATTTTTATCAACATACTTTGGTAAAAAGAGCAGCTGGCTGGTTGTAGGACCTCTAGGAGGGAGATGTCTCCAGGGACTTGGGGCTGGAGCATGGACATTTAGGAGAAAAGTCCACCCTTGATTTGCAATTTGGGAGTAAATGATTCACAACTTCAATCTTAGTTGAAAATTGAAGTTGTGGATGAGATCTTTGAGGAACAGAATATTGAAGGTGAAAATTCAAATAAGGATTAAAGTCAGGGGTAGGTCACCTTGAGGTGAAGGTGTGAAGAAAGGAGGGACAAAAGCATGCTTAAACCAACTTTGTGTTTCTTAAATCATTCTTGTGCCTAGAATGTGTTTAAGGAAGGAAAGAGGGAGGAAGGGCATAGACCATCAGAATGGCAGGGGAACTAATATTTATCCAGCACCTTCTCCATGTCATATATTTTGAATGTCACCATGCTCAATTATTCACTTATTCTCATGTTTTAGATGAAGGTCCAGCAGTTCAGAGACAGGTATCCAAAGGCCCACAGGCAGTAAGTAGTAGAGATCAGATGTGATCCCAGCCATTTGACCTTTTTTTACCTTTCACCATATTCCCTATAAGAAGAAAACCAAGTACAGTTGGTCAGAGTGCAAGGGTAGAGAGGATTAGTAGCTCAAAGGGGAAGCAAGAACAAACTTAAATTTGTTCAGGATTGGGGAGGCTGAGCAGCCCTTTAGACAAAGTGGATGGAACACCAATATTGGAAGAAATGAAAGATCCTGGGTGGGACATGGTGGGGGTGGGGGGTGGCATTTAAGAGAAATGGCCTCTACAGGTAATGTGGGCATACAAAGAGAATGTCCTAGAGGAGAAGGTGAGGGGCTCAGGGAAGTCTACAGAAATTGGAGACAAATGAAAAATAAGAGTTCACTAGAAGAAAATACAGAGAAAGACATTTAAGCCAGGGGAAATCAAATGGACAGAATGTGGAGGCCTACAGTGCATGAACTGGTTATCAGTGAGATTGTGTTTGGCAGGGAGTAGCAGAAAACCCTAACCTAGTGGCTTAAACAAGTAAGGGTTTTGTCTTTCTCATATAACTAAAAGACCAGAGGGAGACAGCCCAGGGCTAGTGTGGCTGTTTAATGAGGCCCTTGGGGACCCAACTTCTTCTGTCCTCCTGCTCTGACATCCTCAACTCAAAGCTTCTGTCTTGTTCCTCACAAAAGGGTTGCCACACCTCCAAACATTGTGTCAGAGTTCTAGGAAGGAAGAGGGGGGAAATGATGGACAAAATCTACTCATTTATGTTGGTAGGAAGCCATTTTCCAGGACTCCTGTCCACCTTGGACCAGCTAGAACAGTGTAACCAATCTGGTACCTTACCTGCAAGACAGAGTGGGAATTTGAGTATTTCTCTTTCCACCCTCTGTACTATAGGAAAGCAAAACAGAAGGGTATTGGAGTGGATGTTGATCAGGTCAAACTGGGGCTCAGCCACAGTGCATTCAGCAAAATTATGAGTGGTCCAGATTAGTCAGTAAGAAGTGACTGGAGAGGGAACTGAATTGTGTGTCCTTTCTTTCCAAGCTTAGCTTAAACTATTTGGAAGAGTCCAGACCCCAGTGGACTATCTTTCCTTTAGTTGTGACCCAGGGTTTGGTCATTGACAAGCAGGTGAATATATCTTTCCAAGAGAGTCTACTCTTAATTCTCAGGAGAACATTATGGATAAACATGCTTTCTTGTTCCCATCAAATCCCTTCTTTTTCCCATCTGTCCCTCCATCCATCCACCCAGTATCAATGAAGCATTTACTATCTATGTGTCAGATTCTGTGCTAAGCTTGTCCCCTTCTCCACCCCTCTCTCAATCTCTCCTTTTTAATCTCTCCTTCTCTCCCCGAGGCTGGGCCAAGACCTTTTGCAAACGTGGGAGCCTAAGGATGAAGAGTTATCTAAGACAGTTGCTATTTCAGTCCAGAACTTGAAGCTAAAAATGTTCGAATGGAAAAAAAAAAAGTTTAAAAATATAGATGTGTATTTTTCTAAAACCCCATTAAGCTGTCAAAGGCCCTCAGTGTGTGTTTCCTTTCCCATCGTTGCTAATCAGCAAGGTATGTGTGTGCCCCAAACAGAAGAGTAGCCAGCCAGCCGCCTCCTCCTCCTCCTCCTCCACCTCCTTTTTATTCCCCACCTCTTTCCACTGTTGCTGGCACTGGAGCTGTCCCCCAGCCTTGGGAACCCAGGAGCTGGGCCTCCACTCCCTAGGGAGATTGCTGGGTGGAACAGCACCACAGCTCCTCCAGAGCAGCTGGAACACCAGCCCCAGCTTTCTCAATGGCACATTTGGACTGTCTGGGCTCAAATCCTGGTTGCACCACTTACTAGTTGTGTAAACTTAAGTGCTTTATTTTTTCTGGTCTCAGCTTCCTCATCTGTAAATTGGGAATAGGTAACATTTTGTACATCTTGGTGTCATTGTGAGATGAAATGAACATGGAAAGCATATAGAGCAGGGCCTGTGTCCACAGAACTCGATATACATTGTCCATTACAACTGCTACTGTTCCCAGCAGTGCTCTTGCCTCGTTGTGCTCCATTCCTTTCCTCAAATTTAGACTGTGATAGAATACAATAGCAAAAAACAGACCCTTAGATCCTCTTACCCATCACATAATTTGAAAATGAAAAAATGTAGTGGAAGTGGCTTTCTTGAAGTTGCCCAGTTAGGTGCAGAGCCAGAGCAAGGATGTGGTGCCCTCTGTACATTGCCATTGCTTGGGCCACCCCTTCCTCTCTCTTAAGCCCACCACATGCTTGCACAAAAGTATTTCATATTATCATTGTTTACAAATGTGTCCCATAAACTCCATGTCATTGTCATTGTCATGGCCTGTCTTGCCTTGCTCATGTCCAGAGAAGAGAAGCCACGCATGTAGCTTGCTTGCTTGGCTCAGTATCTGTGATGTAGCCACGTAGACAGAAGCCTGAAGAAGAGTTGCTTGGAAGAGAGACTCCATGGTGTGGTGGCATAGGGCAGTCCCAGAGCAGTGGGACCATGCTCCCAACCCAGATTTAAGACAATACCTTAATGTCTCTTTTGGCTACACAGGTGATTGCTTCAAAGGAGGTATTTATAAGAGGAGGTTTGAGTAAGTCAGAAGACATAGACACTTTCCAGCTCTGCAATCAATGATTCTGACATTTATTTATGTTAATACTCAGCAGTGAATAATAGTTTCCAACCAGTGAATAAGAGGTAGGGAACCCAAGTTCTGGGGGTATTTGTGAACATTTTCATCTACTGATCTGAACGATTTAGGAGTAGCCCTTCTAGAAGGAGGTGTGTGTGTGTGTGTGTGTGTGTATACATACATATACATGTAAATAGTTTATTTTTTTTCTGTATACTATTTATGTTTTGATACCTTAAAAGACCTTTCTGACTGCAGTGTGAATGCTCCACCCAGGGCTAATCAGTTATTAGGGATCACAGAGGACTCAGTCAAGTGCTTGCCTTTGTGGTACAAACTAACCAGCCTATAGCTACACCTCCTCTATCGGCCTATCCACTCCAAAAGGCAATATCCCTCTGCTTTAATCACACAGGGTCAGGTATCAGGCCCTAGAGACCATCCCTACAGCCCCAAATCCATTGAAATTATTCAAACTTGTCCAATGCTAAGCTGTTGACTCCGCTCTGCCTCACTTTTCCCTCAGAAATCCCAATAAAAGCTTTTTTTTTTTTTCATTATGGAAAGAAGTTTTATTGAGGTGGATGGGACAGTACAAAACCAAAACATTGTTTTAGCTTCATCTATACACAGGGCAACCTCTGATCCCTCCTTAAAGGGAAGTCGGCTTGATGAGAATGCAGAACTTGGACAAACGACTTATGTGGAAATATAAAATGTCCCAGTGAGAACCATCAAACCGCAGAGCTTTCAAGATTCTTGTGCTTTTTTTAAGGATCATTTTCTAACACCACAGTACGTTGTCATCTTTTGATCTTTGTGGACTAGAAAGTGATCATGCTTACCGAATGGCACAGAAAGGAACATGCGTATTTTTCTTTAAAAGTTTTGAAGGTGTTTAGTCATTAAAAAGAATTTAAATTATGCCTAGAGCATCACTTTAACCTAAACCTTCTCCTTGCTCCTGCCTTTGGCCTCCTGACCACCCCGTGCCTTCTCCACGTGACTGCATGGAGTGCCATGCCTTCAGTCTTTAGCACCTGTGAGTATAATAACTCTTGTTTTTTCTCGAGCCTTTGTCTCCTCTTGTGGCAGCACCTGACTGACCATTACATAAAAGAATATAGAACAGGGTGCAAAAGTTCCCCAAATATCAACAGCCATGACGTTCTTTCTGGTCCCTTCACTACATCAGTTGCTTAGAAATCAAGTTGGCTGGTTGTGAGGTGTCCAGTGTGCATAATGGGACTCGACACAAGTATATCAGGATCCCAGCTTTTGAGAAGCTTGCAATTTAGTTAGGAAGATAAGTTATGAATGGGTGAATAGTTCAGTGACAGAGATTCCAATGACAGTTCGAGATAGCTCAGCTCAGGGTGAGGAGCAATAACCTATAGCCCCAGGGTGCTAGGAAAGGCCACTGGGTGGGGGTCAGGAGATGAGGGCTTGGCTTCTAGCACAACCAACATCTTGTTACCTGAGTAAATTTTTTTTTTAATTTTTTATTTATTTATGATAGTCACAGAGAGAGAGAGAGAGAGAGGCAGAGACACAGGCAGAGGGAGAAGCAGGCTCCATGCACCGGGAGCCCGACGTGGGATTCGATCCCGGGTCTCCAGGATCGCGCCCTGGGCCAAAGGCAGGCGCCAAACCGCTGCGCCACCCAGGGATCCCCCCTGAGTAAATTTTGACCTCTTGGGAAGTGAGTGGTTGACCTGGACTCCTAACTCCCTGTGTTTACCCCTCCAGGCCCCAGTCTCCTTATTCTATAAATATGGTGGGACTAGGTGCTCATTTTCTAGGTTGGCGTCACCTTCCTGTTTTGTGGGTCTTGGAGTACCTACTACCTCTGTTCAGGGCTGTGACCAGGCTTATGGTGGCAGACACACAGCGTAGCCTGTCATCACATCTCACCCTCCCACTCCAGGGGAAGTGGTCCTCTCCTCACACTGGACAGCTGGTGGGCCAGGGAGAAGCAGGGTCAGGAGAACTCAATGTGGGGGTTTTCTGCCCTGGGAACATGCAGCCTCAGGGCCTAATTCACTGTGTAAGATACGCAGAGAGCGAGAACTAAAACACTTTTATTTGGGGAAGCACTCTCAGAAGAAAACTCTGAAATTGAAAACAGTTATCATCATCCCTCATCTGTTTTATATGAAACAAGGGTTCAGACAAATTCTAGCACTTTCCTATGGACCACTGGCCTGAAGGAGACCTCACCATGTGGCTAAGTGGCTGACTCTTCAGCACAGCTTTCCCTCCAGCACAGTACCCTTCTCAGATGTCTAGACCACATCTCTTCTTCATGTCCAATTGCTTGCAACCCCATCAAACTAACCTCCCTTGTTTCCTTCTTGCTCAAGTCTGCCTCCAAAAAAATGCGTCATGGAGAGAAATAGCTTCTTTCATAGCAATAGAAACCCTATTTATCAGTTAGGAGGTTTTAGGCTACAAGTCCCAGAATATCCTATTGATAGTGGCTTAAAGCATACAGACATCTACTATTGTATTTAATAAGACATCTGGAAGCAGGCAGGGGTTATGAGCATTTAATGGTCCAATGATTTCAGCAGAGCCTAGGTTTTTTCTGTCCTTTCTCTCTACTGCTCTCATGGTTACAAGATGGCAGCCTTAGTTCCCAGTGACAGATTCTCACATGAGAAACCATAGTTGGAAGTGGATAGTGGCTAAAGGCCATTTCACATCACACGTCTCTAATCAAGGAGGAAAGTCTTTCCCAAACAGGATTCCTTCACTGACCAGAATTGGGTCAGATGCCCACTCCAGACCAGTCATTGGCAAAAGTAATTATTTGTTGACTAATAAGACAGTGCATTTTCAAAGAGGGTGTTATCACCCTCAAGGGGGTGAAAATTGGTTTTGGGGAGAAAAAATCTTTCTTTTTACATATAAAGCACAGATACACATATGGTATATAAACATATTCAGTATATCTATGGCGTTAAAATTTCATGGGAGGCAATTGGGGGAAAAATGTCTAGAGAGATTCCTTAGGGTGATAAAAATAATAATTTTAAAAAAGGTTGATCAACACAGGTGCCCATACAGGGATGTTTATGGCAGTTTTACTCAAATTGCCAAAACTTGGAAGCAACCATGATGTCCTTCAGTAGGTGAATGGATAGATAAACCATGGTCCATCCATACAATGGAATTTCATTCGCATTAAAAAGAAATGAGCTAGCAAGCCAGGAATAGACATGGAGGAAACCTAAATTCATGTTATGAAGGGAAAAAAGCCAATTTGAAAATGCCACACATTGTATGATTCCATCTATATGACATTCTGGAAAAGGTAAAACTATAAGATGGTAAAAAGATCAGTGGTTGCCAGCAGTCAGTGGGGAGGGAACAATGTATAATCAGAGCACAGAGGATTTTTAGATCAGTGAAATTATATATATTATATGATATATATATATATATATAATAGGATATATTATAATGCTGTATGACATTTTAATGCTGGAAACTTGTCATTATACTTTCATCCAAACCAGTAGAATGTACAACACCAAGAGCAAACCCTGATATAAACTCTGGACTCTGGGTGATGATGTGTCAGCTTAGGTTCATCCTTGGTAACATATATACCATCCTGGTGAGTGATGGAGAAAATGAGGGGGGGGGGTTACTGTACATGTGTGGGGGTGGGGAAATCTGGGAAATCTCTGTATCTTCCACTCAATGTTGCTTTGAACCGAAGACTGCTCTAAAAATATAGTCTTAAAAAAAAAAAGAGAGAGAGAACCACTGACCCGGACCAATTACAATTCATTGCCAGGCCCTGGGGGTATTTCTTTTGGCCAGGAAGTCTGGGGAATGATGGCCAAATAGGCACCAACAATGTTTGCCACATCCTGCCTAGAAAGAATCGTGCTTTGTGGGGTGAATACTTTGTGGGTGCATGTAGGTGTGAAACTTCCAGGGCACACCGCCTACAGTGTGCAATCATCACTCACCTGTTTGCAAAGTTGGGCAGGGCTGGCTAACTCCATGGTTGAGTTGGGTTTGTAAGTTGAGGGCCAGAGCTGAATTTCTGGGGACAATAATGAGAATAAGCCAAGGACTGTGGGAGAAAGAACAGAGACATTGAAAGGAGCTTTTTATGAAGTTTGGCTGCGTGGTGAGAGACTGTGTTAAACGATTTGAAATATGTATTTTTTTTTCTCTGTGTGTGGCTCCAACAACGTAAAGTCTGTGGCTCTAGATCGTTAGTATCCTACTCCAGTGAACCATGCCCAATGAAAAAATCGAAAGGACCAACCTTTTTGCACGGTTGGCTAACTGTAGGCAGTGGGAGGAATCCAGGGGCACAAAGGTGTCTTGCATTCCTCCATTCCTAGGATCCAACTCTAATCGTGCAGAGAAGTTAATAAGGTTGAGATTATTCATGTCCATTTCAGTGGAAGGAAGATCTGTTTCAACTAAGGAAGGACACATTGATGCCTCTGTAATGATCATGACACTGAGAAACACCAAGGAGTGTAAAAGCTGTATAGTTGTGCTTCTTTACAAAACTGAATCAGCTTAGCTCTTGTAGGATGACGTCTTCTAGTAAGGCCCCTTTTGGGGTGGGGACACCCCAATATCAGCTGCCTACCCAGAACCTAAGGGAATCAAGCAAGCCTGCATGGGCTGGACCAGAAAGGGGGCACCTTGCCTCCCTGGGTGAAAATCATGCTTCTGTTTCCCTTGAGCTCGTTATAAAGATCCAGTTCACAAGGACCTTGGTCTGTCAGGTCCTTTCTCCCAGAACCTTTCTTAGAAGACATTTTGGATTTAGCCTCTGGAAAGACAAGCTACTGCCTCAGTAGGGGTACTCCCTGAAGTCCAATTCCCTGTGGAGCTCTTTGATAGGGGCCTCTACTCATCACCCACTTGCCCCATGAACTCCCACCCCCCTCTCTCCCCTGCTCCCTTCTGCAGCCACTTGCTTGGGCTGTTACTCTCTGCTTGATTCCTCTTTCTGCTCTCCTGTGGCCCATGGGGACCCTGAGGTTCCTGCTTAGGGCCCAACCAACCATTCCCTTACTTCAGTCAGCCCATTCTGCGCTGGTGCACCTTGGTTTCTGCACCCCGCAAACCTCCCCTTCCACCACCCCTAGTTCGTTTCCCAGAGTTAGGAGTCTTCATGTTCTGTCTCCATTTCTGATATTTCCTACCCATTTCTTCTCCCTTCCCTTCTATTCCCTTTCACTATTATTTATATTCCCCAAATGAATGAGACCATATAATGTTTGTCCTTCTCCAATTGACTTACTGCACTCAGCATAATACCCTCCAGTTCCATCCATGTTGAAGCAAATCGTGGGTATTTGTCGTTTCTAATGGCTGAGTAATATCCCATTGTACACATAAACCACATCTTTATCCATTCATCTTTTGATGGACACCGAGGCTCCTTCCACAGTTTGGCTATTGTGGACATTGCTGCTAGAAACATCGGGGTGCAGGTGTCCCGGCGTTTCATTGCATCTGTATCTTTGGGGTAAATCCCCAACAGTGCAATTGCTGGGTCTAGGGCAGGTCTATTTTTAACTCTTTGAGGAACCTCCACACAGTTTTCCAGAGTGGCTGCACCAGTTCACATTCCCACCAACAGTGTAAGAGGGTTCCCCTTTCTCCGCATCCTCTCCAACATTTGTGGTTTCCTGCCTTGTTAATTTTCCCCATTCTCACTGGTGTGAGGTGGTATCTCATTGTGGTTTTGATTTGTATTTCCCTGATGGCAAGTGATGCAGAGCATTTTCTCATGTGCGGGTTGGCCATGTCTATGTCTTCCTCTGTGAGATTTCTCTTCATGTCTTTTGCCCATTTCATGATTGGATTGTTTGTTTCTTTGGTGTTGAGTTTAATAAGTTCTTTAGAGACATATGTTTTCATTTCTCATAGGTGAATACCTAGGAGTAGAATTCCCGACTCACTTGGTAAGAGCCTATTAACTTTATATCTGAAGAGCCCAAGTAACAAAAACCTGCCCCACCTTTCCAAAGTGACGGTGTCATTTCACACTTCACCATTTATAGCATGAGCGGTCCACTCGCTGAACATCCTCATTGGCATTTGGTGTTGTCAATCTTTTAAATTTTAGCCGTTTTAGTGCAGTGTCACGGTAGCTGATTATGGTTATCCGTTGCATTTCCATAATGACTAATAATGTTGAGTGTCCTTTCCTGTGCTTATCTGGCTGTTCATACATCAAGGGGGTTATTTTTAACTTCTCTGGGTCTCAGTTTCCTTGTCCGAAATGGGGATGAATCTTTCTAACCCTCCTCCAAAGGGTGATAGTGGTGGAATTGAGAAAGTTGGGTTTGTTTGTTTGTTTGTTTTGTTTTGTTTTTAACTTTGAAGATTGACATAATGGGAGAAGATTCTAGCTCTCCCAAGGGAGGAACTCCTTATATTTTTGCAATAGGCTCTGGAAATACAAGGTTGGTTTTTCTCAGATATCACTTCATCATCCTCTCCAGGTCAAGAAAAGTCACTGACTCTCTCTTATTTTAGGAGATCCAAGCTCCTCATTCCATGAGGTCCAAAGCCCTTTTGCCAGCATCGTTTCCATCCCGATGTTGGCCGAGCCTCATCCGTAAGTTTGTCTTCTTCTCTGTAATAGGTTATTTCTCCCTGGCCACCGCAAGTCTGTCCTCTGTCCCTCTCTGGGCTTTGCTCGTACATTTCCTATTCGGCATGACCCTCCTTGTCCCTTTTCATGGTGTTTCCTGTTTGAAGGCTCTCTTTCCAGCTCACCCCTTGAAAGAATCCCATCCAGTCTTTTCTTTGGAGACCTCAGCACTTACGCAGATAGATTGTGACATAGGGACTTTCTCCTGAGCCCCTATCCCTTGCCCAAGCTCCATGTTTCCAACCTGGAAGTCTCCATCTGAATGAATGTTCCACAGGCACCTCAAACTCCATATGACCCCAGAGTTCATCTCCTGTTATCCCCTGTGGCCCCCTTTCCCATTGAATTCCCCATTTCTACTTACACATCACACTTTCCTAGTTGCCCAGGCTCAAAGCCCCCCAGGATGGTCTGCGGCCCCTCCCTTTCCCTAAGCTCTCACCAGTTACCGAGTCCTGCCAATTCTACTGGCTGCCTCACCCACGGCCCTTCCCCAGCAGCCCCCTTCTCCACCAGTAGACTCCACTTATCATGATAGAGACAGAAAATCCAGCAGCTACTTTCCCAGCTTCCCTTGCAGGTAGTCATGGCCATATGACCTGGTTGTGACCAATCAGGTAGCAGGGGACGTCTTCTGCAATGATTTTCCTCCCACTTCTCAGTTGTCCTCTGCCACTGGAGGCTCTTCTTGCTGTTCTCAATGCCCTCCCACCCCTATGGCTCCAGGTGAATTCTCTCCTGAGCATATCGACCAGATCACCTCTCAGAAATAGAGTTAAAAGAAAAGAAAGAAAGAAAAGAAATAGAGTTTTAATCAGGTTATATCCCTTCTCTGAAATGTTCAACAACTCCCCATAAGATGTTAGAGAAAGCCTAAAAGCCTATAGCCTGGCATATGAAGCCCTGCACGATTTACTTCTAACGAATCTCTCTTACTTTCTGCCTGGTGACTTGCTCTCATCTCATTATGCCTGGCCAAAAGGGGCCATATTCCTTCCCTGTGAATTAGCTAGGGTTCTCCAGAGTTTAGGAGGAGAGGTGGTCAGAAGAGCCAGACTGATCTTCATTGGCCTATCCTGTCACCCTGTTCAAGATGGCCTTAGGAGCAGGTGCGTGGCATGGCTGACCACCGCCTTTGTGTGACTTGATTCGAGAAGGCCAAGGCCTCAAATGACCTGCACCTTCCGGGTGCCATGGAGTCTGGAATGCCATCATTTGCAGAACCATAAAGGCAGGGGTGCTAATTGTCTCTGCTGTCTTCTAAAGCAAGGACTTATAGGACAGTATTGGCCAGAAACAGGCAAGGTGGCCCTGATCCTCAGATAAAGATCTTCCTAAATAAGATCAAGTGGATTCCAACAAAGAGCAGGTGAATTCCAGAGCTGACAGTGCTGAGGGGAGAGGAAAGGGAGGATGACAAGGGAAGTGGAGATACACAGCGTACAAATGCCTAAAATTCTCATGGGGCTATGCCCCATTCTCCAGGCTCGTAGAATTTAACTTCCCCCTTGGTTCTGCTTCCTGAAAATAGTCATCACAAAAATAGCTAATATTTATTGAGCACTTCGGATGCTTGATCTCATTTAATCCTCACACTACTCTATGAAGTGAGTACTGTTGGTACTCCTGCTTTTCAGTTTCGTGCTCTGGGTTTGTACCTGGTGAGTGGTAGAGCTGAGGACAGAACTCCAAAGGTCCTGCAGGCTCTGCTGACATTCATTCATTCATTCATTCACTAGCCATTTACAGAGTCAGGGACTGTACCAAGGATCTAAAGATAAATAATACGTACCTCTTGCCCCCCAGGAACTTATTGGCTAGGGAAGCACTTAAATACTCCTAACTGTATCACTATGAGTACTACAGTCAGAGCCCAAGCAACTTCTTCATCTTGCCCTCGATGGTAAAAACTCCTGAGAGTTTGCCCTTCCTTGTCCAATCCCTCTTTCCACATCTTTTGTTATCTTCCAGGATGCTGACGTCTGTTTGTGACTTCATCTGATACCCCCTGACATGCTTTTTCTTGTCCTTCTAGACTTGGTTGTCCTCCAGCTCTATTTAGCACTGGCTACACAACATCCTGGCAGGTCTGAGTGGGGAAAGGTAGGGGCCTGAGACCAGTCTAGGGAGCCAGGGGGCTCGTCACGTGCCTGGAAGCAAGTCCTTGGATAAGTCACCTAATGCCAGGGGGCCTCATTTTCTACCTTTTGTAGAAGAAAGGTTTGAGTTAGGTGCTATTTGAGGTCCCTCTAACTTTAGGTACTGTATGAGCTGAGCCTAACTTTCCAGCATGGAGTCAGAATAGAAGGGGAAGGGGTGACTGGTAGCATTGCCCTGAATTTTCTAGTAAGCTCACTGTTTCTTCCCCCTCTCCTCTCCTGGACCTCATTCATGGTAAACCTCCTTTATTCCACTGACATGTCACTGCTTTCTATCAGGTATCCCCCTCACTAGGTGTGCTCAGGCCCCAGTTCCACCCTGGGTCATAATCCACCGACTCCTGACCCTGAATGACTTAGGTCTACTTCACTCACATCTGAGGTCCAAATGACAGATTTAGCCCTGTGTCACTTGTGGAAGCAGAGGAAATCTAGGATTCCCAGTGCCTGGCCCAGGCTCAGATCCACTTGAGTGAACTGGCTACTTCCCGGTCATGAGGGCAATGAGGGCCAAGACTTCTTTCCTTGCCAATAGATGATCACAGGCCACACGAGAGAGGGTTGCTGGCTGCCACCAGACTTTGCTTTCTCTATGTTATAGGCCTAGAGTCTATTATTGACATATATCACCCCAGGAATAGGTGCTGTGGGCACTTTCTCTGCAGAAAAACATTTCAGGCATGTTTGTCGTTCATGTTGTTCTTTCTTCCCTCCTTTTCCAAACCAGCCATGTGTAGGAACTTTGTGCCTGTGCTAACCTACCAGCTCAGCACTTTCTTCTGATGGAGCCAAGATGACATAATCATAGAATACAGAGACTTACAGAAGGGAAGTATCATATCTCAGATTATCTTGCAAACAGTGGGCCTGGCTCAGATCAGATCCCCCTCCCCTCAGACTCTCAAGTCAGCACATGTGCCTTTCATCCTTGATTCATAGTCACGGATTTGCCCTCTCCTACCCAGCTCCAAGTACAAAAAGACCTGCTATCCCTTCCATAGCAGACTTTCATAGCAGGATGATTTCGAGCCGGGATCTTGGTGTGAAATGAATTGTTCTGCTCTGGAAGGTGGCATCTGAAATGCTTCTGAGCCTGAGCCCTGGGCTTTTCTTCCTTTGTTTTCCTACCATTTGCTGTTATAAACACCCCCTCTCTCAATAGAAAGGACATATAGCTGAAGGCACAGCTGTCTTGCATACATCGATGCTCCTTAATTGGTCTCAGTAGCCAATCTTTTATCCAGGACATCTGCCTCACCGAATCACCCTTCTAAAGAAGGAGCCAGTGTTTACCTTTGTAGGATTCTAAGAATTGACTGAGCACCTGCTATGCCCAAAGCTCTATAGCAGGCCCCACACAATATAAAAATACTTTCTTTCAATAAATATTTATGATGCACTTACCATATGCAGAGAATGTGGCTGTCAACAAGAGGCAAGTCCTTGACCTCTTTGGGCTTACATTCTAATAGCCTGTGAAACTATAAGGATATAAAATATATAAACCTGAAAAGAATGAGTACCCTATCCATAAGGAGTTATAATCAAGTAGAGAAAATAAAATGTGGTGATCAGTCAGCAATATGTATGTAAAAGCCATGGTCCATATCCAGCCAGCCAACTCCTTTGCTGTTGGGAAGAACACGGCCTCTGGTTCCATCATCTGTGCCGACAAGGATGTGTGGTGGAGACAGCTCTGGGTTTGGACTTAGCCCACCCTGAGGGGTTCCAGGCTTGGCTATTAGAAGCCTCAAGCAAGTGTCTTAACCTTTCTGAGTCTTGGGTTCTTCATCTGCAAAAGGGTTTGTTTTGCTTTCTTGCTGGTTGTTTTGAGACAGATGAGTTAACTAACATACATGAAAAGTTTTGCAAACTGTAAATAGCACCAAAAGATTGTTATTATTTTTGAGATAAAAGATCAATATTTAAAAAAAATAAAATGTTCCAAGTGTGATATTAGTTCCCCTAGGACTCCCAAAGGACTAGGGTTTTCATATAGTGACGAGTGTACTCAAGTGTATCCATGTCAAAAATATTAGGGCGGTTTTCCAGCCACAGCATTCAACAAGACCAGGGGCAGTTCTCAGTGAAATTTGCCACCACTTACATGGGGGTGATTTCCAAACTGGCTGCTGGCACTTGAAATCTATAATCAGAATGTCATCATTTGGGGTTAAACTAAATGAGGTTTTGTCATTGTTGAATGAAAATACTTTAGCTCGGTGAGAATGAATTTATAATCTTGAGCACAAGTTCTGATGAGGGGATTCATTCGACAAGTGTCTACTCTGTGTTGGGAAGATACTCTATCTGGGAAAATGATGGTGGTCAAGACAGCATGTCCCCTGTACTCATGGAGCACTGCCCAGTGGAGACAGGAGATGTTGAACTAGCGCTAGAGGGGTAAGTGCAGTGAAGGGGTGGTCAGGGGAACATGGATGCACCAGGCAGGCACCTCCCATCCAGACTCAGGGATGGGAGTGGGGGTCGTGAAACACTTTGGGGAAGAAGTACTGTTGAAGCTGTTAGCCAGATGATGAGCTGGGATAAGTTGTATAGGGTTGGGGTGGGCTGGAGAGGTTCCTGGCAGAGGGAACAGCATATGTGAAGGTGCAGAGGGGAGAGAGAAAAAGAAATGTGGAGCCAGGAGGGTGCAACACCAGCAGGGGCCTGTCACCAATGATCTTATGCACTGTGGAAAGCAGTTTGGACTCTGTCCTTAGGCACATGACCAGTTTTGTCAGGGACGGTCATGGCTGATGCCTTTTGCCTTGGGGGAGGTAGTAGGGGGCAATGACTGGGAAAGTATGGGGACAGAAGACATTCAGCTCCTTTCCATGATTTGGGAGAGTGTGGGCACAGACTGACATGTCTCAAAACGTTACTGGGAAGACTTCAATTTTTTTTTTTAGATTTATTTATTTTATTTGAGAGAGAGAGAGTGAGGGGAGGGGCAAAGGGAGAGACTCAAGCTGACTCCCTGCTGAGTGCAGAGCCCGACATAGGGCTCTATCTTACTACCCTGAGATCATGACCTGAGCCAAAACCAAGAGTTGGACTCTCAACTGACTGAGCCACCCAGGCACCTCTAAAGTAACTATTTCTTAAATACCAAAAGAAATTATTGAATTCTTACTCAGTCTCACAGTTTTCTTTGTGACTCCCAGCAGCTCTATTGGTCACCCAAAGAAGTTTGAGGATGGAATCGCTTGCCTCTAAGGGGTCGGTGAGGAAGCACCCCAGTGCCAGGAGACAATAGAGCAGCACTTCCTTCTGGAGAGAAGTGGAAAGCAAGCTGGGTCTTCCTTCAGCTCAGGTTGGGGGAGGACAGGTGTCTAAAACCACCTAACCTAGTTAGGCACCCAAACCCCTAGCCCCCAGTGGTTGTTGGGTGGTAGTTGGCTGTGTGGGGGACGCTCAGGCCTGTTCTCCTGTCTTCTCACCCTAGAAACTGGCCAGTGTTCAGATTCCCTGAACCAAAGGCCTCCTGGAAGGCCAGCTCCCTCCTGCACTGTTCCCAGCAGAGTAGGCCTGTTATCAGAGTTAATGAGAGTTACTCATGGTTTAAGTGCTGTTTCTGACCTAGAGTTGGCATTTCTGCTCTGGTTCTGCCTCTCCACGGTAATTATCTAATTAATTATCAAGAAGGGGTGAGGCAGTTATGACACAAAGCCTGGCTCCTTGGCTTCTCACCCAGAGAACCCCCCTGTGCCCTCGAGAATCAAAAGGTGCTGGCTTGAGTCAAACAGGATGTCCTCAGGCCCCAGCATTGGTCACTCAGCCAGTGTTCAAGGCCACTCCCTTCCTTGGTTCCAGAGGCTAAGCTGGAACTGGGGCTGCCCTGAGGGTGAACACCAGACTCTCGACAAACTGCTTAGCTATCAGCCACTCTGTGCCCTTAGGAAGTGCCCACTGCTGTGGCCCAGGGTTTGTCACTAAGGCTCTGTCCCTCATCAATAAACAGACATAACAAAAGCTTTTATTTTAGTGAATGCAAAAGATGCACTAGGCCCCCCTCTCTGGATGAACTGAGCTCCAGGGCATTAAATCTCTTGCCTGGAACCACTAGTAGACAAGTGGCTTCTGGGTCTGAATCCAGGGCCCTGAGTCCAACCAGCCTTGCGTGTGGCAGCTCCCCAAAGAGGGAGCCTCTAGCTCACTGGTGCCCTCAGGGCTGCTGACCCACTAGAGAGGTGTGAGTCTACACTCCTCATACCCCAACTTCCGAAGGTGGTGGACCAGGAGCTCCAGAAGTCAAAGAGCCCCCAGCAGGAGTCTGGGGGAACTCAAGAAGGCACCATGAAGGGGGTTCAGCCTTGGAGGCCCAAGGCCATTGAATCTGGATTGGGGCCAGAGCGCAGTGAGGTTCTGGCTAACACACAGCTTTGTTGTATCATGTCCTTCTGGCATCCTCGGGATGCCTGGGAGAGCTGTTTTGTAGAAGCCCTTCCAAGCCAGACTCTTGATGCTTTAACTTGGAATCTTGAGGTGGAGTAACTGTGAAAGCAGCTAGTCAGAGTTCACTCTGTTGGTGATGGATTCCCAACTCTCCTGTGAGGTCCTCCTGGGGCAAGCCTCAGGCCACAGGCCTCTCTGAATCTCCCAGAGCACTTACTGCGGTGCCTCAGCTGAACAGCTCCTCAATTATCCTCATATTATCAATCACAGACTGTTTGCATTACCAGTCATTTCTTTCCAAATCCTGTCGATGTAATTTCTAAACATGTTAGCATTACTATAATGGTATGCAAGTGGTATTTGATTCCCAACATTTTTTATTTGACATTATTTTATCTATTGCACACTTCAATGCATAATCCACATACTTGTCATTGTTAATGGCTACACTGGATTCCAGGGTCTCGATGTCCCATACTTTGTTTAAGCATTCCCTGATGGCTGGGCAATTGGGTTGCCTCCAATGTTTGAACACTATAAATAGTGCTGTTAGGTCACCTGGCTTTTCTCCTCATCGCCTGGATGTGAGAAGGGGGTAGAACGGGGTGGGAACCTCTTCTCTTGTGCATTCCTGGAAAGGCCTACCCTTCATACTCCTTCCCTGGACTGGGGCGGGGGGCGGGTCACAGAGACCCACATCTGATGCTCTGTCCCAGACATGCTGGGGTCTCAGGCTATTATAAGGGGACTTCTTACCTGGCCTGTGGTATTCCAGGAATGAGAAAGTATACTCAGCTCTGGGCTCTTGAATCAGCAGGTCTCCCACATTGAACTCTGCTTTGGACCTAGTCTTTCAGGTATAGTAACTGTTGCATCATCTCATCAGAAGGCCCTGAAGGGAGACCTGGTAACACATTGCTTATGCTCCGGGAAGGTCAGTTCAAGATTACACTGGGAATCACAGAATGTCTGAGCTGAAAAGGGGATCTTCAGCTTGTCTAATCCAACCTCTCCATTTTATGGCTGAGGAAATTTAGGGCCAGAGAGAGGCAGTTACTTTCCCAAGATCACCTACCTTGGCAAACCTGGATCAGGGGCCAGGAGGCTCCTCATAACCAGGCTGGGCCTTAGCATCCTCCAGCCTCCCCACTGAAGCATGTCTATGGATTGGTATACTCACCATAGTTAGTATGTCAATTCTCTACAAATTGACCTACAGATTTAATACCTTCCCAATTGGGACCCCTGGGTGGCTCAGCGGTTTAGCGCCTGCCTTCTGCCCAGGGTGTGATTCTGGAGTCCCAGGATCGAGTCCCACATCAGGCTCCCTGCATGGAGCCTGCTTCTCCCTCTGCCTATATTTCAGCCTCTCTTTCGCTCCGTGTCTCTCATGAATAAATAAATAAAATCTTAAAAAAAAATAATACCTTCCCAATCAAAACCACAGAAGGAGTCTTTGGGGATATGGATAGGTGGACTCTAAAATTTATACAGGAGGGTAAGCCAAAGCAATTTTGAAGAAGAACAAAGTTGGAGACTCACAGTACCTGGCATTTAGACATGCTATAAAGCAACAGGAATCAAGAAAGTGTGGTTTTGGTGAGAAGAAACTGGAAGGAGGCCCATAGAAAGATGGGCACTTGATTTCTGGAAAAGATGAAAGAGCAAGCAATTCAATGGAGAAAGAGAGTCCTTTCAACAAATGGTACCAGAACAAGTAGACAACTCACATAAAGACAATAAACTCTGACCTATACTTCATATCTCATACAAAGATCAACTAAAAGTAGGTCATAGACCTAAATGTAAAACCATATAACTATAAAACCCCTAGAAGAAAACATAGAGGGATGCCTGGGTGGCTCAGTGGTTGAGCATCTGCCTTTGGCTCAGGTCATGGTCCTGGGGTCCTAGGATCAAGTCCCACATCAAGCTCCCTACAGGGAGCCTGCTTCTCCCTCTGCCTATGTCTCTGCCTCTCTCTGTGTCTCTCATGAATAAATAAATAAAATCTCTTTTTAAAAGGAAGAAAACTAGAAATTCTTTGTGATTGTGGGTTAGTCAGAGAGTTATTAGACACAATAATGTATGATCTATAGAGGAAAAAAATAACTACATTTGATCAAAATTGAACACATTTACTCTTGTGAAAGATACTTTAAAGGGAATGAGGAAAAACCAAACTGATTGTGAGAAAATGTTTGCAAATCACTGATCAGACACCAGGCTTATATCCAGAATACACACACACACCCTCTTGAAATTCAAGAAGACACAACCAAAGTTTTCGAATGGGCAAAGATTTGAAAAGGTGCTTCACCAAGTAGGACAGACAGGTAACAAATAAATACGTGAAAAGATGTCCAGCATCATTAGTCATTAAGGTAATGCAAATTAAAACCAGAGTGAGATACCATGACATACCTATGAGAATGACTACAAATATTGACAATACCAAATTAAAAAACTGGAACTCTTATTAGACATTGCTGATGGGGATGCAAAACAGTACAACCATTCTGGAAAGCAATGTGGCTATTTCTTATGAAGGTAAACATATATTTACCATATGATTGGCAATCCTATTCCTAGGTATTTATCCTAGAGAAATGAAAATCTATGTTCATACAAAAACCTTACATGAATATATATAACAGCATTATTTACAGTCGCCAAAATCGAAAAACAATTCAAATGTCCTTCATTGGGTGAATGGATAGACTGTGGTACATCCATGCAATGTAATATGATACTACTGGGTAATAAAGAGCAACAAACACCAATACACACACCTTGGCTGAATCTCACATGTATGATGTTAGATGAAAGAAGCCAGTCTCCAAGGTTACTGTAGGGAAGGAAAAATAATTTTCCCTCCACCCTCCTGAGTTCTTGGCTGAGACCACCCCCCATGATAAAAGACAGATTAGCAAGAAAAAAATTGAACAGAAGTTTCCTGATGTATATTCATATATATATATATATATGGGAGATACCCAGAAAAAATGGGTAACTCTCTGAGGTGGTCCAAGCTACCACCTTAAATACCATCTTCAGCTAAAGACAAAGGAAAGAAGTTTGGGGCATGGGGGGTGGCTGACTATGGAAAGTTATCAGGAAAAACATTGTAAACATAGTAAGGTGTGTCATGCACATCTAGGTCTGTGCCTTCTCCTCTGATACATGTTTCTAGAAATTTAGAGTCTCCCTTCTTTTCCTGGTAAAAAGGAGACATCTTTGCAAATGAAGACTTCCTTTATGAATGTAAATATCCCTTACAAAAAAGGTAACTTCTACTCTGTTTTTTTAGAACTTCTGTGTCCGCGTTTTCTTAAAATAGCTCAAAACAATTCTCGTGCCAAAGAGGCATATTTTGGAGTGGCATACACTTCATTATATATTGTGTAATTTCATTATACGATGTTCTGGAAAAGGCAACACCACAGAGACAGAGAACAGATCAGAGGTTGCCAAGGGCTTGGGATGAAGGAAGGGTCTGAGTGCAAAGAGGTAACATGAGGGAATTCTTTATAGTGTTGGAATTGTTCTTTATCTTGTCAGTGGTGACTGGTATAAGAATGTGTATGTGTTAAAACTCAGGTAACTGTATGTAAATTAAAAATATAAAAAGCAAAAGTGACAAGGCACTTCTGTATCATTAACTCATCTGAGTCTCTTAACAACCCAATAGTGGATACAATAGCACTTTCAAAGAAGGGATAGATTCTTTAGGAACTATTTTTGGGCCATTGCTATGAGCATTTTTCTAGGTACAGGCAAAGTCTTGGCCTCAGAGAGCCAGTTAGCGATTCTGAAGAGGACCTTGCCTATGAACCTGTAAACTTCCTTCTCAGTTCTGCCTTCTCTGGGGAAAAGTCGCCTCTCCTGGGGCAAGTGCTATGGTCTCTGTGTGGGCAACTCCTGGGCTCTGGGATGCTGTACAGGCAGCAAGAAGCCTGGCAAGAGCAGCATTTCCAGGTATCTGGTACTCAGATGGCCCGGGTTGCCTACTATAGGGGCAGCATTGGGCCCAACTTTTCCAACAGAGAAAAGAGACCCCCTTTCGCATAGCCCACATTCTCTGGTTCACACCACTTCTGCTGTGAGTTTCCCCTTCTTCTCATGATTAAAATCAACTCAAATATGCATAGAGGTAGATTGAGGGGCAGTAATGTAAAGAGCAAGAGAGAATAGGTGAATGAACAAAAGTAGTGGTGGGTAAGCAACAATGAGTTATACCAGGTGGCACTCTAGTCACTGTTCACGTGTAATTCCTTGAGCCCTCAACAATCTTATAAACAGGTACTTTTCCTCTATAAAGAGGTGACGTAAATGGGCCCCAGGGAGATTAAGTGACTTGCCTGAGTCCCATGGCTAGGAAAGCAACTGGACCAGGCTTCTAATTCCTCTTTGGGATTCCGCAGCCTATGCCTTGGTAGAATAAATAGTGTAGACTAGTGATTCTCAAACTTGACTGAGCATCAGAGAATCATGTGGGGGTGGGGGCTTGACAAACCAGTTTGCTGCTTCCCACCCATGGAATTTCTGAGTCTGTAGCTCTGGGGTGGGTTCTGAGAATTTGCATTCCTAACAAGTTCCCAGATGTTGCTGGGATTGTTGGCCTGGAGATCACACTTTGAGAATCATTGATATAAACACTGAGCTTGTGTGCTCTTGAGCCACACACACTTTTGAGTGGTAGGAAATTCTGGTTTCACCACTTTCTAGCTCTGGACTTTGAACAGCTAACTGTATCTCAGTTCTTCACCTATAAAATAAGGAGAGTTGTACCTTAGGATCACTGTAGGAGGTTGGAAAGATTAATGAGTTAGTAAATGAGTGTTTAGAAGACTTCCTGATGAAATGTAAACACTCAAAAATGTCAGGTCTCAGTATGTGCTGGACTCTTAAGATATATCCTCTCATTTAGTTTCAAAAGATCTTTAGAAATTAATAGCATCATTTCCAACATTTTCATTTTACAAATGGGAGAACACAGGGTCAGAAAGACGAAGGACACCATGCATCTAATCACAACCCAAGCTAGGATCTGAACTCAGGTTTTCTGGCTCATAACAAATTAGGTCTCACTGCTTCCTGGAGCCTGGTCCCCTTTCTTTAAACTCTAAGCCCTGGGAGAAGATGATGGGATCTTTAAGGCTAAGTGCACACATAATTAGCTGAGAGTGGGAGGGGCTGAGTGAGAGAGAAAGGAAGAAGGAACAGGAGGCTCTAGGAGGATGTTTGTCTGGGAACCTGGCAAGCAATTACTCAGGATGCTCAGAGTGGGCATTTTGTGTCTTCAGAGGGCAGATACACAGGGTGATTCAGTGTCTTGCCCACACATTCCCTCTTTTCTCTTGGCTGCTGTAACTGATTGAAGTCATCAGTGAGTGATGTGACAGGTGCAAATGGATCACCCACTGATGGTTTACGCAGCACCGGAGGACACCCCTACTCCCAGCCTAATATGGACAGAAAATCCAGCTACTGGACTACAGCATCAGCACACACTACAACCCTCCACAGGATGAATCAGAGCATCCCACTCACCCACTCTGAACACAATGTTCCATAAGAAGGAGGGATCAGCAGCAGCAAGCCCTTCTGTTGCGGGGAGGTCTTTGTATCCCCCAGTCCTAACTGTGGTCAGTTGCCATGCATTAAATGCTTAGGAAGATCAGTGGAAGCAGGGTATAGGGTCAGCCCAACCACTCATTTGCTGGAAAGGCAACTCTGACCCCTGCCTGGCTCTCAATGTGTTCCTAAATGGATGACTCTCACTTCAAATTGGCAGCCTGATTGCTCCCCTGAATTCCAGACTCTTCTGTTGCATGGTTTAGGAGACATATCTACTTGGGAGTCTCCCATTCTACCCAGATTCACCATGTCCAAACCTCCTTGCCACACCCACTCTCCCCATAAGTTTGCTCTTTCTTGTGTCTTCACTGTCTTGATGATAGCATCCACTGAGCACCCAAGCCAGAGGCTCAGAGAGGACCCAAGGTGCACATTCTAATGTGAAATTCACTCTGAAAGCTGCTAGCAGTCATAAAGTGGGGGACACTCTGTGAAGAACACCCAGGACATCCTTGGCAGCTGCCTTGCCATGTTTGCCCCCAAGAATGTCCACTGCCCTCTGATTGGTTGTTCCCAGTTCCCTGTGCCCTGCCTTGCTTCTTTCTGAGGGAAACTCTGTGTGGTTTGTAGATCAAGCCTTATCTTAAATGCCAAGATAGAAGAGTCACCTGGCACAAGTTTTGGGATGAACTGAGATGCAGAATAGTTACCTTAGACTATATTCCAAGTCCTTCATCTTGACCACAATGCCCGCAATTCATCCTCATTTTTCTTCTTGTCAAATTCTTCTACTCACTGACTTAGCGTCTACAACAGGGTCTCCATTGCCAGCCCTGGATTCAGGGAGGGAACAAAAACTAGGGAGGCAAGGGGCACTGGCGACAGCTAGAATCCTAAACAACAGCTTTCAGTCTCATGTCCATTTGATCCTGTTGAAGTCCCCGGCTAGGGTGCTAAGGGAAAGGGAAGCTTTCTTCTTCTCCCATCAGTCCTCCTCTCTTCCCTCCTACCATAGAGGCCCATTAGTGCTAGTGCGGGGGGGGGGGGGCGAGGAAGAGAAAGCCCACAAGAAACTGAGGAGTTAGACCATCTTCACATTCTCACAGCTGAACACTTCTATCAACCTTGAGACTCTCAGATGCTGAAACAGTTAACTTTAGAAGGAACAACGGAGTTATTTGGAATGCTTCCACTTATTACGGGGGAAAGGAACACATTGTTCAAATTTCTTAGCCCTTTTTTTTTAATTTAAGAGATGTAGGCTATTAAAATGTTTCCTCCAAAATAAAAAGTCTTTTGAAAGTTCTACGAAGGTAGCCACATTTCAATTATGTTTATTATAACTAAGTTTAGACGTATATTTGCTGAGTATAATGTAAAGCCAGGGATGAATATTCTAAACTCTTCCCCAGAAAAACACACTTTGATGATGCATGAAAACTTTGCATGCATGGGGTGAGGGGTGGGTCTTGCGTACTGCACAGCCACTGAGTTAGGATCACTAGGCTCACAAACTTTAAGGACCAAGCTCACAGCCACTAAGAAGCTAAGTGACCTCAAGCACATCTCAGCTTAGGGTCTCAGGCTTCTCATTTGCGAAATGTGGAGCCTAGACAACAAAATCAAAAAGGTCTTTCCTAGCCTTCATATTCTGATTCCACACTAGTGCTAGTGCTAGTGCTAGTGTGTGTGTGTGTGTGTGTGTGTGTGTATGAAGTGACCAAATGTAATAAATAATAAAATTACTAGTTTGTATCTGTTGTTTTATGACTCACCCCTTGCTGTAGAAGTATCCACCAACACCCTGCCCTGCCTCTGTATGGGTTTAACTGTTTCATGATATCGTCCTCTCTGGGAAGGGGTGTCCCCCCCCAAAAAAAAAACCAACTTCCACTTAACAAACTCGTATGAATATTATAGAAACAATTTTTTGTTTCAGTGGAAAACTATGCATGTCTAGAACACATCCTTCGTGGTTATCAGATTCTACTATTCTACTGTCTTTGAGCAATTTTGCAATGCCCTGTAAATTATAACTGATAGATATGTAAATTCTGTCCTGATAGAAATTTAACTGACTTCTTCAACCCAGTTTTATCTCCATTTATCTCCAATTCATCTTAACATCCTTTACTCAGTAAACATTTCTGTGCTTTTGACCTTTCCTTTTTTTTTTTTTTTTTTTTAAGATTTTATTTGCTTATTCATGAGAGACACAGAGAGAGGCAGAGACACAGGCAGAGGGAGAAGCAGGCTCCATGCAGGGAGCCTGATGTGGGACCCGATCCCAGGACTCCAGGATCACGCCCAGAGCCAAAGGCAGACGCTCAATAGCTGAGCCACGCAGGTGTCCCGCTTTGACTTTTCCTTTAAACATCTGCCTGGTTCCCTCATATCATGAGGAAAATAAATTCCTCACCATGTACACTTTTATATCTGTGTGCAAGGCATGATTTTACCTTCTTGTGAAAATTATCTTTTTGGTAACACATTGTCTCTTCCTAATCTTTTAGGAGACTGTTTCTATTTTTAGCCTATTATTTGAATTTGGTTTCACTTCAGGGCTCTTCTATCCTCACCAATTAACCCAACACCCCCTTCCTACCCCATCCCATGTATTTCTCTTTCTAGATCTTCTATTCTTTTACCCTGGGCTTGTGCAGAATCAGGCTTGAACATATCCAGGCACTGCTGGAAACCAAATGTTTTTGGGGTTTGTTATGTTGGAAATTTCAACTTCATTGCTTTAGAAACACAGCCTGGGCATGTTTTGGTATTTGGGATCATTTAAGAGCTGCCTATTTGGTGCCAGGAGACAGAGACCATAGTTAGCATTTTCTTAGCTTTGGAAGGCAGAGTTGGGGCCTGCATCTTTTCAGATAATTTGTATGACATTAACTATGCAAATAATTTAACCCTTAATTTCAGATTTTTTTTCACCTTACAGTAGAAGGGATATAATATTGAGGGTGATTTCTGTTACCTTTAGTTTCTGTTTTGTATTTTGTGTTTTTGTTTTTTAAATGGCTTCAGTTAACATTTTGGTTTTTGTTGTTGTTGTTGTTTTTAATGGCTTTAATTAAGAACTAGACAAACTCTGAATGACTTTGTCAATATATTTAGCTGGCTTATTTGGGTGTGCATGTACGTGTGAAACACAGGAGATAGAGGAAATGAGAATGCCCCAACAACTTGCAAAGTGTATGAACTGTGATACTTATGTTTATAATTTCCGTTTTCTTTGGCTGTCAAGTTTAGGCCCCAAACAATGATTATCCTGGGGGAAACAAGAGCCTTTGCAGGCAGCCCAAGTTCATGGCTTTCCTGGGCCCCTCACAGGGTGGGAGGTACTTTATTACTTGGACAAGCTAATTAGAGACACTTCATTTACTCTTGGTCAAATTTACAGCCAGGGGAGGAAGGAGAGAGAGAGGAAGTGAATAGGTCTCACTTCTTAACTTTTTTTTAAAACTTAACTCTTACTTTGCCCTGGTGTGGACAAGTACATTTTAATCCTCAAAGTCATGATTCCAACAGTACACTTGATTAAGGTTCTCAGATGTCCTGCCAGAAAACATGTTGCTGCATCAAAGAAAGAGGGGAAATTATACATGTGGTACGTAGCTTATGGAGGAACGTTTTTAAAAATAGGCATAGAGGATGGATCACAGATTGGGACTAAACATAGACCTGTGGGCCTTGAGGACATTTCTCTGAATAGTCAGGGAGAACCAGGGAGGCCATTTCAACATTTTATGAATGAAATTCTTCATTAACATTTTTTCATTAGAGAGAGGCAGACTAAATCCTAGACTAATATAATTGTAGCACAAGAGATATTAATGTAATTTAAATATCACATTATGAAAATTCAGTGCTATAAAAGCCTCTAATTTGCCAAGCTCTACTAGGTACCATATGGTACACTTACACAGAGAAATATTTTCTTTAAAGAGGAGAAAGTCTGTGATGTTATAGGCAGAGAAGTCATGGATGCTTAGGATCTTGATTTGGATACTGATATTATTTTGAGCCACCAGAGGAAAAAGCCCAGCAGATACCCAGAGCAGGGTGCTAGGATGTTTGGGTCCTAACACTGCCTTCTTCTTGGAACTGGCTTTCTGGCTGTGATAGAGAAATTCAAGCAGGAGTGATGGGAAATTCTTGGCCTTTGAAAACCCTACTAACGACTTCACATGGATCTCATCTCCTTTGAATCTACCAGAAGCTCAGATGAGAAACTTTGGATCATTTCAGACTTTCCTTCTCCCTCTTACTCTGCCCACATGAACTACCACCGACTCCAACCCTATTTCCAGCTGCTGCATTGACTGCTGCCTGAACAATAGTCTTCTCCATTCCCTTGTCTGAATAAGCAGTACGTTCTGTTTTGGGTCTCTCTGCCTTCCCATCCTATTTTCTTCATTCTGCCAGAGTGGTTTCCTTAATTGCAAATCCTATTGTGACCCTCTCTTGCCTACAAATCCCTGCCTGCCCCAGTAATGGGAAAATTTGGCCCTTAACTAGAGGTTTATATTCTACCTTGAAAGCAAATCTCTAAAGATCAAATAGCTTCCAGGTAACTTAACTCAGTCTCAGAAAAAAAGCTCAAAAATATTTAAATTAAAAAGAATCCAGCATTCAACAATATAAAATTCACATTGTCTCTCATTCAATTAAAAATTATCAGGCATCAAAAAAAATTATCAGGCATCAAAGAATAACTAGGAAAATAGGGGCATCAGGGTGGCTCAGCTGGTTAAGCATCTGCCCTCAGCTCAGGTCATAATCCCGGGGTCCTGGGATTGAGCCTGGTATCAGGCTTCCTGCTCAGCTAGGAGTCTGCCTCTCCCTCTCCCTCTGCCCCTCCTCCACCACTTGTCTGCTCTCTCTCTCTCTCTCTCTCTCTCTCTCTCAATCTCTCTCAATTCTCTCCTCTCTCTCTCTCTCTCTCTCTCTCTCACACACACACACATAAATAAATAAACTCTTTAAAAAAAAGAGCCAGGAAAATAAAATCCATAATGGGGAAAAATCGATTGAAGAAACAGATGCAGAAATGACACAGATGATAGAAATAATATATAGACAAGACATTTTTTAAAAAGTTATTATAAATATACTCTGCATGTTCAAGAGGATAGAGGAAAGCATGAATATGTTAGAAAAAACATGAAAGATATATCTATATCTATATCTATATCTATATCTATATCTATATATCATCTATCTATATCTATTTTTTAAAGACCCAAATCAAATGTCTAGGGATAAGAAAACTCAATGTCTAAGACGGAAAATATACTAGATAGGACTCACCATAGATCAGACACTGTAGCTGAAGGATAAAACAGAGCATATAGGACAATGAACTGTTGGACAACTTTGAGTGCATAATAAAGGAATAATTGTAGCCCCAAAAGGAGAGTGGAGAAATAAAGAGAAGAAAGACCTGAAATTTTTTCCTAATTTGATAAAAGGAACCAAGAAGCTCAATGGACCCCAAGCACAGGAAACGTAAAGAAAATGACACCCATCCATATAACCAAATTGCTTAAGACATGACCAAGAGAAAAATTTTGAAAGCAGCCAGAGACCAGCCATGAAGAACAAAGAGAAGAATGACAGCAGATCTATCATTGGAGACGATGCCATCCTGAGGACAGTGGAGCAACTTCTTTTAAGAACTGAAAGCACTGGGAACCCAGAGTGCTATATATAGCAAAAATATATTGCAAAACTGAAGCGAAATAAACATTTTTTTTTCAGACATCCAACAGCCAAAGGAACTGATCACAGTCCTACAAGAAATTAAAGGAGGACCTCTGTGCAGAAGGAAAGTGAAATAAAATAGAAATCTAATTCCACACAAAGGAATGAAGAGATGGTACATGGTAAATTTGTAGGGTAAACATTAAAAATTTTTTGAATTTAAGATATTTAAGATTTTGACTTTAAGATATTTTAATATATTTAACAGATCTTTAAAAGACACTTGGTTGTTTAAAGTAAAATATGTATTGTGGGGTTTATATTATATGTACAAGGAAGCTATTTGACAAGAATAATACAAAAATTTGGGGAGAGGTATGAAAATGGAAGTATACTGTAAACTTATGTTATATGTGGACTGGAATAATATTACTGAAAGGTAAACTGTGATAAATTAAAGATATATATTAAAAGCCTTAAGGAAACTATCAAAACCAAACCAAAAAGGTATCAGTAATATGCCAATAGGAGAAATAAAATAGAATTATAAAAAATAATCTAATCTAAAAACGAAAACAGAGAAGGCCGGGAAAAAAACCAGATGGGCAAATGGCAAATAAAGGGAAAGATCGTTCACATTTAAAACTAATCATGACAATAATGACATTAAATGCAAATTATACATACAGTTCCATTTCAAAGGCAGAAATTGTCAGACTAGATTTTTAAAAAGGCAAGTTCTAATCACATTTCATGTATCAGAAACCAAATTTATTTATTTATTTGATTTTATTTTCTTAAAGATTTTTATTTATTTATTCATAGAAACACACACACAGAGAGAGGCCGAGGGAGAAGCAGGCTCCATGCAGGGAGCCCGACGTGGGACTCAATCCCGGGTCTCCAGGATCACACCAGGCTGCAGGCGGCTCTAAACCACTGCACCACGGGGGTGGCCCAGAAACCAAATTTAAATATAAAGACACACATAGGTTAAAAGAAAAAGGATAGAAGAAGACATGTCATAGTCACATGCATCAGAATAGCCTCTCCTGTAACCATGGGGGTAAGAAGCCTGGGGGTTGGGAAGAGGGTAAACAGAGAAAGACCTCAGCACTGTTCCTCCCATGCCTTCCCTTGCTGGCAAGCTGAATCTCCTCCTCTATGAACTGCTGTCAGGTGGGCATCAGTAGTCCCCAGTGGTCACTGTCACCCCCAGTAGTCACTGTGGGCAGACAATGGGGAAAGTGGTAGAGAGAAGGCATTTGGGTGAGAGACTGGTTTTGTCTTTGTGTCCAGACAGGACTGGCTGCTAGAAAGTACCCACAGGAAGAGCTGTGGGTGGAGTGACTGGAAATGGTGCCAGGGCATCATGTTGGACAACTTTGAGTGCCAAGCCAGGGGCAGACACGGGAGCTGAGTAAAAGGTAGGGCGGTCTCAAGTGACAAGGGTGTTGGTGTTATTTTTTACTTATCAAACTTTTTTATACTGGTGGGTGAAGGATGCTAGCAAGTTAGGAATGCTGGGGTATCCTCAGGTCCTGGGTGAGCTCAGCTCCAATGGAGAGCAATCTGCCTACTTCATTCAAACTGAGTTAGCCTTTTTTTTCCAATACAATTTCTCTCTTCATGCAAAGTCAAAATATACTCCCTGGAACTCCCTACCATGGCTTCTGGTGATTATCTTTGGGTCAATAGAAACCACCATGACTGTGAAGGGAGCATCCATGGTGCTTGTTGATGAGTACTTGAGTAGAGTCAGATAGATGGGGAAGCTGGACAGCTAAATACCTGAGGGATTAAGTCAAGGTCAGTGGTACAGGGTTGAACCAAGGAAGCTCCACCAGGCTCGGAGTAATAGGTGGTCCCATGGGAAGATCCTTCCATCAGAGAGGAATAACGGGCCCTGAGATTGTTCTGTCTTGGGGGCAAAGAGCTCAGGTCTCAGAGCAGCACCTCCAAAGTGTTTAGCCATTTCAGGCAATGTTTTCCCAGAATTGAATGTCAGGGTCACAAATCAGACTCTTGTCTATAATGCCCTGCACTTAACAAAGCCTGGCCATCTCCATATAGGTGACTGATAATGGGGCTCAAGAGGATCAGAGACACTCTCTCAAAGGATAAGTGAGGCTCCACAGCAGGGCCCCATCTCTCCCTCACCCACTGTTTCTTCCAAAGAAAGAATGGTCACCGACAAGCCACCAGTCAGGTAAGCACACCAAAGTTGGCTGAGGTCAGCCCAGCACTTCTAAGACCTGTGCCTCAGCCACCAAACGGACTGTCTGAGCCTGGAAATTTTTTCAATTTCCCCCTCCACCTGGTTGCAAGAGTTATCTTTCTGCAAACCACAGCCTTCTCTTTTCACAGAACAAAATCCACAACCTCCAGCCTGACATTCTCCACGATTGTTATTTTTCCTTAGTAGAACTGGTGTGCATTTGCATCTGTTTCCCCACTAGCTTGCCTTAGCCTGGGTACCCCACAAAGCAGAGCTTGAGGCATAACCAAATATGCTACTGCTTTATTAGGGTGTGCAGTTCTTGGGAAACAAGACCAAATGAAAAAGGGGTGAGGCAGGAAACCAGGGGAGCCAAGATGCAGTGCGCTACTGAGCTGGCCCTCACTTATGTGAAAAAACCAATTGTTTGGTATCATGGGGCCATCTTCCAAGAGGCTGTGTGAAGCTCTGAGTCTCAGGACAGCCCATGCAGTGCGGGGGGAGGGCAGGGGGGTGAATGTTTGCACTGTCTCCACTGGCCACAGATCTGGCCAACCTCATGCTTCGGGGTTGTGTGTATGAGGCCCATTAGTGGCACCTCATGCTTCAGAGGCAACATGGAAGCCCAGAGGTCAGAAGAGGCACACTGTGCTTGGATGAGGTGAGGGGCCTGGCAGGTAATGTCGCCTGGAAGCTGGCTGGTTGTACAGAAGCAGCTGGGGCACAGGCAGTAGCCAAGAGGCCGAGAGGGTCAAGGTGGTGTCTCAAGGGCATGTTAGTCCTGTATCCACCACATGCAGAGGGTTCTCGGAGAACGTCTGAAGAGCAGTAGGTGCTTCAATATAACTACTATAACAATTTGTGTAAAGTGCTTGCCCGGCCTGGTACTTTGGAAATGCTCAGGCAAAATTAGCTCCTATTATTTCTAGCATCATGCATAATATCAACCATGTTCCAACTCTGTGACCTGGAAAAGGTGTTTCTTGCCCACTCCATTGGCAGTGTCCCTAACACGTGGCCGATGCGCCTTTCATAAAGGTTGTTCCCCAACATCACAGAGGGAATTCAGGCAGTGGAGCTGGACAAGAGAAGAGAAAGTGGGCCTGAGGGCGGGCAGGGCGGGGCTCTACTGGGAGGGGTCCCTCAGCTTCCTTTCCCCACATGACTTCCCCTGGCCCTGCCCAGCCCTGCTTCTGCTTCTCTCCACTTGGTCAGCCGACATGAACCAACGCAGCAGGCCCTCTACCCAGCTGCCCACCGCCAGGGGCCACGGATGCACTGGGGCACTTCCGCGGGTGCAGAGGCTCTTTCCTAGGCTGAGCACCTTGGGCAGGAGGGAGCAGCCACTGGAACAAACCAGGAACTCCCATTTTAAGGTGGTGAGAGCCTGGCCATGAAGCATCTCTTCCTCATCTCCTCATCCTGATGCAGACTCTCTCCTCTCTCCATCCTGGTTGTGGTGTCTCCTCATCACTCACATCCTTAGTCTGGAACTAAGGCCTGCTGCCTTTGAGCAAAGCCGTGGCTCCAAGAGGCACCAAAAAGCAGAGCGAGGTTTTCCCATTACAGCTCACTCGTAATGCGGAGAGGGGAAGAGCTAGGACTGTATCTCCTCTCTCCATCCCAGCAGAGTCCCATGGCCCTCCCGCTTCTAGAAGCCCACCTGGTAGCCTGCTTCCAAGAATTACTCTGGACCTGGCCCAGAGAGGCATAAGAGGGAAATCCAGAAAGTTCTGCCGGATGGATGCAGCACACGAACTCACCATGTGACCCAAGAGTTGAGCACATATGGCGGGGGGGCAATTCATATGTATGTTCCTCACTTTAGAGATACAATTAAATGATGTGATCTCATTAGCTTATTTGTTCATTCATCCGGCAAATGAGTAATTAACACGAGAGCTAGGGACGTGATGGTGAAGTCCAGCTGCAGCAGGAAGAAGAAGGTCCACAAGCAAGTTAATTAAATTATGACAAAGGAAAAAGGCTATTAGCTACAGAGAAGGGGAAACGAACTGCCTTAGGGAACCAGGAAGGAATTGTCAGGAAGGATTTTTTTTTAAACCGGGTCAGGAAGAAAAAGTGAGGAGGCTGTGGACAGGATTGGTACATTCCAGAGAGTCAGAAAACTGTACTAAACTAGGGGCATATGAAGGAACACGTATTTATTATCCTTTTGTGAATTTTTTTACCTGAAACTTTTTGGGTTCCAGGTCATTGAGTTCAGTGTCAAGAGTCTAAAAAACAATAAGTCAGAGAGGATCCTTCTCCCTTTCTAGTGGAAAAACAGAAACTAAACAAGCAAAATCCACACACAGAAGTATATGAAGGAGAAGAGGAACTATAGGGGGATAATTGGAGTGAGAGGAGCCCCATCCATCTGGGAATCAGGAAAGGGTTCCCTGCGGAAGACACAGTTGAGCTGACTGTCAGGCAAAACAATCCAGGAAAAGAGAACGGCATGCACGACAGTTCTGGAGTAGAAAAAGCATAGTCTCCAGAATATCTGAGAGTAGTGCCGAACAGGACACTGGACAGTAAAGCATCCTGGCCTATGGGATGCAGGCAGAGTGAGAGAACACAGGACCGGAAGGCTTTGTTCTTCATCCTAAAAGCAAGGGGGAGGCAGGGTGGCATACTGAGATTTTTTTGTCCCTGACCACCCCATGGAAAATGGAGTGGACCAGTAATGGATGTGGTTAAACCAGTTAAACCAGTGAGTCTCAATCATAACTGTAGATTAGAGTTACCTGGGACATTTTTAATAAGGATGGTGTGGGGCCTACTACCAAAGATTTGTGTTTAATTAGTCTGGGATGAGTTTTTAGCATTAGTGAATTTTTATTTTTTTAAAAGATTTTTCATTTATTTATTTTTGCAAGAGAGAGCACGAGTGAGAGCATGCACGAGTTGGGGGAGGGGCAGAGGAAGAGGGAGGAGCAGACTCCTCACTGAGGATGGAGCCCCATGCAGGACTCAATCCCAGGACCAGAGCAGAAGGCAGAAGTGCAGAAAGCAGACGCTTGACTGACTGAGCCATCCAGGCGCCTGGCATTAGTGGCTCGTTAAAGTACTGCAGGCATATCTAGGGTGAGAAGCCTGCAGTATGAGGATATATCCCTTTGAAGAAGAGGAGGAGAAGGAAGCTCTCACTCCATTGGCCCAGCGGTGATGGAAAGCAAACGATGGGTACTTTTAGGAGGCTGAATAGAGAGCAGTAACCAAGAAGTACAACCTACCAGATTTTTGGTTTGGGCAATTCTCTGAGAACTAAAACAGAGAAGAGCCAACTGTGGGGTCATGACATAAATTCGAGTTTGGATGTGTTGGATGGAAGCTACCTGAGTGGATGGCAGGCAGTTGGATACATAGACCTGGAGCTCAGAGAAGTCTGGGCTGGGCTGCAAATTTGAGTGTTAGGGACGGAGAAGTAGTATTTGAGATGTGGTTGGGATTGCCTAGCAAAAGGAAAATGTGTATGGTGGGAGGAGACAAGAGGACCTGTGACCAAGGCTGAGGTAGTCCTCAGCTGGAGGTTGAGGAGTGGCAACAGAATCTATCAATAAGAGGCTGGAGAGAGTCTTGAAGTCCAGAGAAGTCCAATGTTCCTGAAGACCAAAAACAATGAGATCTGGAAAACGTTGATTGGATTTATCAACCTCAGGGTCACGGGTGACTTTGGAGAGAGATGTTTTGGTGGAGCAATTAGGGCAAAAACCAGACTGGAGAGAATGGGAAGGAAGGAAATTGAGAGGTCACCACAAGAGTTTAGTTGTATGAGGAAGAGGGAGAGGATGGTGGTTGCTGGAGGGGTTTGTGGGATCAAAGGGATATTTGCTAAGATGGGATAGAACCGAGTGACCTGAAATGTTACTGGGAAGGAGAAGGGGTTGCAGATACAGGAGAAAGATGGGAGAATTGCAAATATAGGAGAGTGATTGGGGTCAGTGATAGGGAGTCACCCTCTATCATAAGAAGATTGAGAAATGAATGGTTGGGTGCTGCAGTAAATAGCTTTGTCCCTTTAGGGTGGGAACAGCAGAGATACCCCATGCGATAACTCTCGAAGTCTCTACAAGGCTGTCTACTGGGAGCAAGGGAGTGTTTATTGGGAAGGCGTCTTCAAGGGTAGGTGGTAAGAGGCCTAGAACGCTGAAGAGAGTTGGGATGATCAGCAGGATTTACTGGGGAGACATGAAGGTTGAGGTGGCCAGAGAAACAGAATGTGGGGTTGTAGGACAGTTCTGTGGAAAATGCTGGTCAAGAATTTATGGTAGTATTAAGTTCTAGAGTGCTTTTCTGAGACCTGGTGAGAGGGTATTCTACTCTTTATTACTGTTTAACAAGTTACCTCAAATTTTAGATCAACCAACCTTTACTACGTCGGTTTTGGGTTAGGAATTTGAGTACAGCTCCGCTGGGCGACTCTGCTTTGAAGCGTCTCACACGGCTGCAGCCCGCGTGCAGCCTGGGGCTGGGGTCTCTTCTGAAAGCTCCACTGGGGAAAGATCCACTTTCAAGCTCACGTGTGTAGTGACCGGGGGGATGCTCGTTTCTCACAGGCTACTGAGCTGAGGGCCTTAGCTTCTCCCTGGCACTGGGCCTGCAGCCTCCCTTTGTTCTTAACCTGTGGGTTTCTCTGGAGAGCAGCTCGCAACATGGCAGCTGGCCTCCCTCAGGGCGAGACAGAGGGAAGATGTGCAGGATAGAAGCCATTGTCTCTTGTGACTTAATCTCAGAACTGATACCCCATTGTTCCTGCCTTACTTTGATGGTACAAGCCAATCACCCCAGCTGGCGACTCTCAAGAGGAGGGGATTACACACAAGTCAGGAACTGGGCTGACTGGGGCCGTCTCAGAGGCCGCCTGCCACGTTGCGCGGAGCATGTCAAACAGGGGATGAGCCTGGGGGAAGGGCTTTGGTCAAGTCACTTAGGGCTGTGGGTGCCAGACTAAGAAACTAGAGTTTCATCCCACAGACTATTTGGAGTCATGGGCAGTTCTGAGGCAGAAAGGGTTTAGACCAGTTTTTCAAAGGTCTTCTCTGAGGATGGGGGGATGATAGAAGAGGTTCAGGAAGAAGAGCCAGGAGCCAGGGGCAATCATCTGAGAGGATGGGGACTTCGACGGAAGACGGAGAGTGGTTATGGGAAGGAAAAGATGGATTCCAGGGAGCAGCTGAGTGATATCATGTGGTTCTCAGCCAGCCCAACTGATTGTGGCCCAAGGGGTTGCCCCTGATGAGGAGTCAAGGAGTTCTTTAAACATTGGGAGGCAGGACAGTGGGGAATCTTCCCAGCATGAGATGCTACCTGTTTACATCCTGGTGACATGAACGTGCACAGGGGTGAGGTAGCCTCCAAGTGGGTAGGGGGGGCTGTAGGGGAGCCAAGTCGTTCAGGGAGGGTGGGGACTTTCATAGAGCAAGGGAGCTTTAGGAAAAATGCAGATTTTTGAGAAGCCAGCGGGGGGTGGGCTGATTCAGAGTAGCCAACTCAAGAGAACAACGTACAGGGTAAGAGAAGGAGGAGACAGGAAGGAGAGCTGCTGGGTGGAACCCAGGCTGGGCGGACCGAGGTGGAGGCTCAGCCACCGAGCTGAGTGACAAGGCGCCGGGCCAGGAAAGCCACTAAGTCACAGCCCGCAGCTAAGGGAGCTCTGCCTCCTGAGGCAGGTCATAACTACAGGCGCTTCCGTGGCATTTCCAACCAGCAGGACACTTGCACGTGGCCTCCACTGTCATTTCACAACAGTGAAATGACAGTGAGCGGCAGGCAGGGCAGGGAGGGTAGTCTCCGCACAAAGAGTGGAGAGAGAACGAGCCTTGGGGCCTTTGGATGATTTGTTTGAGGTGATGCAGCTGGGACGTGGCCGATCTGGAGGGCGAAGCTGGGCTGCCGAGTCCAGGCCCAGAGCCCTCTGCCTCACCGTGCTGCCTAAAGTCCTTGGGGAGCCCACACAGAAGGTCCCACCCCTGTAGGGATGCTGATGGCCAAAGGCAGGGCGAAAGAGCAGCATGAAGGGTCCCAGAGTTTGGGCTCTGGGGTTCACTTAGGAGAAATGAGGAAGAGATGGTAGTAATTACAGAGAAACAGGTGGATTCCAAGGGTGGAAACCGGAGGGGCGTGCTCTCCAGGATGTATGGGAATCAGAACCCCACAGCTGTTAGCACCCCGAAAGGCAGTCTCCCTCTCTCTCGGTTCCTAGCCTCCCGTTTTCTACCCTTGTGTTCCTCTATCTGGTCTTTCCCTCTGCCCGTGGGGACCCCTGTCTCAGAGCCTTACCCCTTTCCTCCCACCTACACATCTGCTTTACCATCTCTTCACCAACTGTTTTCTCTGCCTCTGTGTTTGTGTGTGTAGGAGGGTGCCAGTGGGCCCACCCTGTGGCTCTTGAGGCCATGCCACAGCTCCCCCTGAGAACAGACCAGACCACTAATAGAACCTCCTGGAACAAAGGATCCAATATGGCCAGCCCCGTGACTTTTAGAAAAGGGGGTCCTTATGAGCTGGGGGTCCTTAGCAGGGACTCCAGTTTGATGCTGTACCAAGGAAACAACTCGTGAGGCCGCGACAGTGACTGTCCTCAACCAGGCATGCTCCAGCCTCAGGGCCTTCACCCTTGCAGTTTTTGCTCCCTGGACCACACTTCCCAGGTATCCATATGGCTTGGTCCTTCATGCGGCCGGGGTCTTTGCTGGAATGGAACTGGTCCCTGAGATCTCTCCGGACCACCTAATCTCCAATGCATTCCCAGCCCCTTCCCACATTCCTTACCCCGGCTTTATTTCCCTCCATTATACATCACCACTGGGCTCATTAGAGGTTTGTCATTTACTTTTTGCGGTCTCTATCCTCCTCCTACAATGTGAGCGCCACTGAGGCAGGGAGTTTTTACTGTCTTGTCCACTTTTGCGTCCCCAGGGCTGAAGCATAGAATGGGTGCTCCAGGAAGACTTGCCAAATGTACTCATTAATCAGCAAAATATATCCTGTCTTCCCAAATGCCCTCTGCCCACACCAGTGAACGTGAAATGATGGTCTCGTGAAAGGGGGGTGATGAGCTCCCTTGAATGGATGAAAAACCAAGACTGTGAACCCAGAGTAGAACTTTACGAAGGAAAGCTTTCCTTGTCTAGTGCTTATGACTTGGCAGAATGAGCTAACGGTTTGGGATTGAGCACGAACAGCAGCTTTCTAGGTAAAACAACTACAGATGTGACAAACTCGATGAAATGGAGGAAGTATTGTAAATGCTGTTAGTGAAGGTGGTCATGGTGTAGGGTTCACCATGATCCCTCCTGGTGATGGCCAATGGGCACACATCTAGCCTTTAAATGACTAAGCCTGGCTTCCCTTGGCTTCGATCCTACCCTAAGTAACACAGAGTATGCTACCAAGTGAGGAAAACTTGGCCAGAGACATTGTTGCCCAGAGTGCCAGGAGGAACCACCCAGCTTGGTCAAGACCCAGGGGGAGGGCAAGGCTTCTGGTGAGGGAAGCCAGGTACTTTGGGCACAAAATTTCGGGAGGCATACACTCTGGGATTAATGACAGTGGAGGGTTGGTCCTTGCAGGATTCTAGAGATGAGAGTCTCCTTAAATCCTGTGCTCTGAATAGGAGAGTAGCTCTCAGGATGGGAACCGTGAGGGCTTTAAGGGCCCTAGGCACTGTTTTTGCCTTTGTTCTTAAAATATATTTATTAAAATTATATTTTCAAACTGTTTTAACCAAAAGACCACTATGATCCACGCTGGATTATACTCACATTTTTCTTCTGATTTTAAAATAAAACATTTTAATGGTCCCTAAAATTGCCCTGGGCCCTAGGCACAGTGCTGAGTGGCAAAGCTGCTCATGATGAGGGCTTATGCGTGCCTGAGACCGAGTCCTGCTGAATTCTGCACCTCAGATGCCTCACTTGCCTCCCCCAGTCCCAGCCCCAGGCAACGGGAGTATTTACAGTCCTGAAGTTAAAACCTCTTTCGAGTGATTTTATTTCCTCCCCTTCTCTGAGCTTCAGTAGCCTCATGTCTCAAATAGGTAGGATCAAGTAAGAGTTGTTTATTGCAACATAAATAGGAAAAATCAATAAAATCACCATGTGGCCCACAATTCCACTCCCAGGTAATACCCCAAAGGAGTGCAAGCAGCGACTCACACTGATACTTATTCGCTCACATTCACAGCACCGTCAGCGGAAACCAGGTCAACATCTGGAGGCAGATGGACACACAACGCGGCACCATGGAACATTATTCAGCCATAAAGTGGAGGGAAATGCTGACACGGGCTGGAGGGATGAATCTGAAAACATCCAGCTCAGTGAAATAAACCAGACACAAAAAGGACAAATACTGAAGGACTCCCCCAATATGAGGTACCTGGAATGGGCAAGTCTGTAGAGACGGAAGGTCATTCAGAGCTTTTGTGTGGGATGGTGAGAAAGTTCCGGAAATGTATGGCAGTGATGGTTGCACAATACTGTGAATGTATTAGTGCCATTGAACGAGACACTTAAAAATGGTTCAAATGGCACATTTTATGACTCTACCACAATAAGAGAATATATACATAAGCACTTTACATGGGGCAAAATGTCCTACAGAAGTAGGACATCGTTTTATTATCATTGCTGACAATTAGCGCAGTGGCTGCGGTAGATGAGCATTCCGAAGTTCACAGACAGGCAGGCATAAAAGTGCTTTGTAAACACAGCCCTCTCCAGCCCAGACCTGTTGCTCACCACCCACGGTAGCCGCAGATTGCATGGATGGTAGCCAAGATTCGCAAAGCCTTGAGTATCACGGAGCGTGCACTTTCACCCTGGAAACCTGCCATTCCCTGCCTTCTAATAGCATTTCCTTTGGGGGACCAGGACTATGGGCTTGGCTGAGAGAACTTAGATGTTCTTAATGTTGGTGGCACGAGGAATGACCTGTGAGAGGTCGGGTTACCCACCAGGCCCTGACAGTGGGCACTTTGTGCTGAGCTCGGCCCAATCCGGTTGCCTGGTTTGGAAAGAAAGTTTTGGTATGAAAGGAGAGCTCTGGGGCACAACGGCCTGGAATGGGGGCCCACGGGCCTCAGTGTGGGAGCTCCTTCTCCTTACATGAGCAAACCCTATTTGCCAAGATGAATCTTACAAAACATACAACAGGGGTGGGATGAGGGAGTCCCAGGACAGAAGGACACTTGACAAACTTGCCACATGGTTTCCCTGGATAACAAGCATGTTTCTAGGGACACCATGTCTCTTAGGGGAGCCTGTGAATTCCCTGGAAATGGCAAGCAATATGCTGGTATTTGTAGGGGAAAAGTTTACAGGTCCCACTGGATTCTCAAAGCAGTAAATAACTAACCCCACCCCACTCCCACCCCCCACCCCCCACCCCCCACCCCCCGCCAAATGCTCTTGAACCATTGTTCCTGTGAATTTAGGGACCAGTATTTGACCTATACCCAGTTTCCAGTACGTGTACAGAATGCTTCGAATTGTGTATTGAGCTGCACACATTTGGCAGGAGAGATATGATGCTTCAGGAAGGGTCACTGCTCAATCCTCCTTCTTAAGTGAAGCAATTGGTTTTTAAGCAAGCAAGCTTTACATCTGTGCACTGATGCTCGCACCAAGTGACAGCACATCGACTTGTTGACTGTGATCCCAGCTTCTGTGCGTGTAAATGGCACACCCAAGTCACCACTGAGCCCAGAGAACCAAGCTCATAAAAGAATGACGCCCCGCCCCCACCCCAAGCCCTACTGATCCCAGTCTATTTTAAGCCCCAAATAGAGTTGTAGGCGATCTGCAGGGACTTCAGGCCAGGCTGGCAAGCATCAGGCAGATGGCAGCTTGCTGGGCCCTATGCTTCCCCACACCGGAGCCAGTAAGGAAAAGGGTCATAACGAATGGGTAATTTCAAGGCTCTGAAGAGTGACTCAGACATTCCAATGGGGTTTTTATTTTTCCTTTTTGTTGATGTGTGAAATGCAACTGTAGTCATTTTTTCCAATGAGCTGATAAACGGTGATTATCCGTGGCAGCCTGCAAGCTAGGGTCATCGTGAACAACTCCACATGCCACCATTTTTCTCTCTCCCGCCCCCAACAGCTAAGATAACCAACCCAAGGCTCAGGTCAGAGGCTTCTCCGTCCCAGGAATTGTAGCAAAGATGCAGGCACAAATGGTCACAGGGGGTTGTCTGGGAAGGGTGGTCCCATGGAGAGGTTGGAAGCTTGTGGGCTCAGGCCTAACCACCACCCGTCCCACCCTCCACTCCTCTGCCACCTGGTAGGAAGAAAGAGCAGGGAAATGGCTCATTGTGCATCAGAGAAATGGTCATCCAGACGGGTAAGAAACATAACATTTGGTGAGCTCCGTCTATGGGCCCAGAGCCGAGCCAACTGTCCCCTCCCTTCCACGTATATCATTTCATGGAATCCTCACAACAGTAAGAGCTGCTTGAACCTGAATGCATATGGAATGCCAGGTGCTATGCATACCCAATCTTTACAGGTGTATTGGGCTGCACACATTTGGTAGGAGAGATATGATGCTTCAGGAAGGGTCACTGCTCAGTCCTCCTGGTGGCCCTGTATGCCCAGCTGTAGCAATGGAGTAGAGCTTCCCATGGATTTCACATGTAGCGGCTCCTGGTTTCCTCCTCACCAGCTGTAGAGACACAAGCTTCCAAAGTGAACTCACTTTACTGGTCAACCAGTTCCTGCTGGGAAATGACAATGGTCAAGAGGAGCTGGGAGGGGGAGGGGCCTGCTGGGTGTCACTGCTGCCTGATGGAAAAATCTGCCTTCCTCCAGGTAAGGGGACAGGAGGACAGACCCTCAGATTGGCATTGCACTATGGCATTGCCCTCACTTCTGGGGGGAAACTCTCTTAGGTGGCAGGGGCCCAGAGCCTAAGCCTAGCTGGTGGTATTGGGGGAAGGACAGAAACACATAGCAAGACTGGGTGGTTCTTTTGTGGGCTGTTTAAAGCCATTCTCATTGGGCAGCCTGGGTGGCTCAGCGGTTTAGTGCTGCCTTCAGCCCAGGGCCTGATCCTGGAGACCCAGGATCAAGTCCCATGTCAGGCTCACTGCATAGAGCCTGCTTCTCCCTCTGCCTATGTCTCTGCCTCTCTCTCTTCTCCCTCATGACTAAATTTAAAAAAAAAAAAAAAGCCATTCTCATTTTGGTGAGAAGCCCTACCATAGTCCCCGGGTGTGATGGTGGGGCCAGGCTGGGGTGGGGTAGGGCAGTAACAGTGCTGAGAGATGAAGGGGTGTTTGGGAAGGAAGTTCTGGTGAAGGTCTGACTGGGCAGGGCAAGGAATCAGAGCTCTGCATGTGAGCAAGAGATGGGAGGTGAGATTTTTAACTTGGACTTTTTTCTGGTTCAGTTTGTACTGGAGACTGAGTGAGGTTTGCACCCCAAGGTCAATTTCATTTAGATTCAAAGCTTAGAAGTCACAATTTTAAAAAGAGGTGGGGAGAGAGGGATAGATACTTCACCCAAAAGAGCCTTGGTGCCTTGGATTTAAAATTGCCACTAATACTATGGGACTTGAGGGGCGCCTGGGTGGCTCAGGACATGATCCTGGGGTCCTGGGATTGAGTTCCACATCAGGCTCCCTACAGGGAGCCTGCTTCTCCCTCTGCCCATGTCTCTGCCTCTCTGTCTGTGTCTCTCGTGAATAAGTAAAATCTTTAAAGAAAAATCTTATGGGACTGAGAGCTAGTTTCTCACTAAAATGTGGGCTATCACTCCTCAGAGTTGGTTTTATTTTGGATGTGGGGAGGGAGTTCAGGAGTCACTTTAGCATTAAATCCCTGGAAGTTAATGCTCTTTTTCTTTCTGGCTGCTTTTAGGATTTCCTCTTTGTCTCAGTTGTTCTATATTTTAATTTGTTGTGTCTGGGTGTGTATCTCCTTCTTTTGAGAGGGAGGAATTCAGTGGCCTTCTCAAATCCATGGGAGGCCGTAGTTAATCATTTATGACAAATTCTCATCCACTTCTTTGAACAGTGTACCCCTCTCATTTTTTTCCCTGTGTGCTTCCGAAGCCCCAACTGGATGCAGACTAGATATTCCATTTCTGATATGTCTCTACTCCATAGTTTCATATTTTTCACCTCTTTATCCTCAAAGTTGTTGAGGACGATATTTGGCACATGAGGAATCATTGCACCCTTTCCCTGGTAAAGGTGAGTAAACATAGTTACTTTGGCGGGGAGGAGGGGGCACTTTTGTTTAAAAGACAAACTAGAAAATGAATCACTGAGAAATAGATTTCTATGAAGAAAAATTGGGATGCAGAATGGTCCTCTATATTTTGCTCCTCCAGGCCGTTTCCCTGGACTGGTAACATTGGCCTCACTCAGCAGCTTGTTAGAAATGCAGAATCTCAGGCCACCCCAGGCCTCCTGAATCAAAATCTGCATTTTAACAAGAGCCCCCTCAAAATTCATACACACTGTAAAAGTCTGAGAAGAGCTTCTTCCTCACAAACTTGGCTGAGAATATTAGAATTGCCTGAGGGTTTTCTAAAAATACTGGCACCTGGGTCTCATTCCCAGCCACGCTGATTTCATTAGTGGGGGTGTGGGGTGGGGTGTGAGCCCTGGGCATTGAGAGGTGTTTTGTTTTTGTTTTTTTGTTTTTTGTTTTTTAAGCTCCCCTGGTGATTCTAATGTGCAGCAAGCACTGAGGTGTTCAGGTGTGAGGGGCATCTGGGCAGGGGGAGAAGCAGAAACAGAGGATGCACACTCACTCTTTCCCAGGGAACAACCGTCTAGCCAGCGGGGGTTGGTCCTGGCTTTCCCCCTCTGAAGGCAGCCGTGTGGCTTAGAGGAAGGAAGTTGCCCTGGGATTCTGGGTTCTTACCCCAATTCTGCCTCTTTTCTAAAGGCTATGTTCCTAATGAAGGACTAAGTGAACCATCTCTCTCGAATTCCTGGTGTCCTTACTGGAAAATGAGGCTACTTATTCCCTCAGGCCATAAGACCTAGTGTTTCCCCTGCATGCTCCGTCCTACCCGCCCCCCCCCATCCCCTCACCCTGGCTTTGGGGTCCTGCCTCTCCCAGCACTGACACCATCAGCAGCTTCAGGACAGGTGTGCCCCTAGAGGGTACAGAGTGCGCGACTCCCTTGACATGAAGGTGGAAGGGGTCAGGATAGTGGCTACCCATTGGAGTGACAGTGAAGGGGCACTCAGAAGCCTTCTGGGGTGTGATAGCACTCAAGATCTAGACCGGGGCGGTGGTTTTATGGGTGTATGAGCCTTCACTGAGCTATTCACCTGGGAATTGAGCTCTTTATGTAAATTATACCCCAATTAAACACAAAGAGCAAGTGGTGCTCGCAGCAGGCCCCAGGGGACTGAAAAGTTCAAGTCACTTGACCCTCAGGAGCTGGGGACATCAGCGAGCTTGGGAGCTGAGGCAGAAATGGGGTCAAGGGGGAGAGAAGGAGAGCCAGAGACCCAGACAGACAGGCACAGATCGAGGTGGGCAAACAGAGAAGGTGCTTGTGAGAAGTGGACCCAAGTTCCAGGCAGTTGAAGTAGTCCTAGGAGAAAAGGGTAGAGTTTGGCTTCCAAGTAGGGTGACTGGTTTGCCCAGGACTCCCAGTTTTGCCACCAAAAGTTCTGTATTATGGGAAATATCCCGGGCCAAGACAGTGGGGACAGCTCAGCGGCCCGCTCCCAGGCCTGACACTGGGCTGGCTGGGGGAATGGAGCAGGCCTCGGGAGAAGCCACCTGCACCCAGAGCCCCCGAGGTGCCCAGGAGGAGCCCGTGATAGGTTAGGTAGGTGGGTGCGCTCCTCTTCGGCCAGAAGTAGCTGAGAATCCCCTGAGAGCCTGAGAGAAGGTAGCAGCCACCTCCTTCGAGGTCCTTGCATTTCACCAACCGCCTTCGGGCTAAACAGTCTCCACCTTTGCAGTGCCCATCAGGTTAGCTTGCAATTTTTAGTTGCTTATTGGTATTTTTCTTGGCCCTGAGCCCTCGGGGGTATGGGTGAGGCTTCCTTGCCTTCGCACACTCTTCTAGCTCTGCTGGGGGGTGGGGGGCGGTGCAGCAGTGCCTCTGGGGGTTCCTGATCCTTTTGTGCCACAGATCCTTCAGCTTGAAGTTTTATTTTTTAAAAGATTTTATTTATTTATTCATGGGAGATAGAGATAGAGAGGCAGAGACACAGGCAGAGGGAGAAGCAGGCTCCATGCAGGGAGCCCGATGTGGGACTCGATCCTGGGACTCCAGGGTCACACCCTGGGCTGCAGGCAGCACTAAACCGCGGAGCCACCTGGGCTGCCCCAGCTTGAAGTTTTAATGCTCATATCAGAAGGTGGCTTTCTGCATGTAAATAGGACGTGGAGAGTCCGAAAGAAGATGCATCATGCAGAGAGACTGCTATCAAAAGGTTTTCTTGGATTGCATTCATGATCCAGCCATAGACGCCCTCTTTCATTAACGCTTGACCTACCGAAATCCAGCAGCAGGTGGGATGTTGAGTAGCCACGAGGACAAGTGGTCGACTGCGAGGCCTGCAGCAACCATGGCTGAGTGGGCCCCCCTGGGATCCCTGCACAGGCCCTTGCACCCTCTAGCAGGGAATGCGAAGTTCCTCTTGGTAGTTAATGAAGACATAGGGCTAATTTTCACACCTAAGATATAGGCTGAATCCGAGTTCACCCACACCCCTGAATTCTACCTATATACTTCAGGTTAAAAAGTACTGCGGAAGTGAAGGAAAGTCAGGGACAAACCGTAGAGCCGGTGCCTGTGAAGGTCTTAGTCCGTGAGGGACGTGGGTGCTTCTGGGATGGGCAGGGGAGCCTCCTAAGCCGTGAGGCCAAAGCAAGCAGGAGAGCCTGGCCTCTGTATTTCAGAGCCTGCCTATGGGTTCTCAATAGGCTTTGTGGTAGTAAATATAACATTTGGCGTGACCCTGGCCTCCTCCCTCCGTTCCCGTGTGTGGGAGGACAGCCGGCTGGCCAGAGTGTGGCCTGGGGGGGACCCGGGGAGCCTGTCTCTGCAGCCTGGAGCGTGGCCTTTGGGGATCAGCCCCGGGTCAGCCCACCCCCTGGCCCACGGAGAGGCTTTGAGGACTGCTGGGAAAGCCTCTGCCCTTAGGATTCCCTGAACATCCCCCCCCCTGTGGAAGACAAGCTCCAGGTAAACCCTTCTCTTGTAAAGTGAGAGTCCACTGAGAGAGGTGGTACAGTCAGACCTCAAGCAGGAGTGATTAGAGGAGTGATTTTTTTTTTTTAATATCACCCCATGCAAGAGTGCAGGGGACAGAGACCCTTGGGGCAAGGAGCCCTGTTCCTGGCACCAGCCCAAGTGACCGCCAGCTGGAAAACTGCCTTCTAATTAGCAATCAGAAAATCAAGGCAGAGCAGGACGCCGAGCGGCACGACCCCAGCCGTAGCCGGTGACATCTCCACCCTCTAGACAGCAGGCCCCTGCCCTGCACAGCAAGGCTGCAGACCCCACGGGTTATTTTTATCTGATGGTGCTATTGTTGGTCGTTGAGCTGCTGCTGCTGCTGCTGCTGCTGCTGCTGCGGTGGGTTCCAGCAGCCTTGAGCTCACAGGGACGGTTTCCTGTACGGCTTCCTCCTCCTCCCTCTTGTGAGGTTCCCTCCTTCCGCCAGTGCTCACAAGCAGGCAACTGGGGCTCCTGGAGCCTGCCCCTGGCCCTGGAGGAGGTCAAGGGCCTTGAGACCTTCCCCGGTTCATCCCAACTCCTCCACCCCACTCCGTGTGCAGGGAAGAGGGAAAGCTAGTTCTAGCAGCCTCTCTCACACCCCACAGCTCTAGGAGATAAAAGCACTGCTTTCTAGCAAGCCAGGTTCTCCAAGTCAGTGGCTCTCAAACTGCTTAGACTGTGACTGGTGGCAAGAAAAAGGTCTTTTTTTTTTTTTTTTTAAATGACCCGGTATACACATCCATACCTACATCAGAATGAAAGGTTTCAGATAATAACAATCTTGCCATGTCTGCTGCACACTGATTTTTTTTTTTTCCTATTCTATTTTAGTTTTCCCTGTTTTAAGATTCTGGTTGCAATCCACAAGTAAATCCATTTCACAACCCAATCAGGATTCATGATTCAGTTTGAAAAATACTGTACCAGATACCTCTTTCTGGAGCTGGTTCTCTTTTCTGGATGAAGGACACTGGGGTTTCAGGAGGTCCTCTGAACTCGGCACTGCCCTGGTTTGGAGTTCTGTTCATTTTGCAGAAAAGGAAGCTGAGACTCCACCAGCCTGAGTAGCTTGCCCATGAATCAGCCACAGGAGAACATTTACAGCATGGGAGATGGCAAATGCTGCAACTCAGGGCTTTCCCTCCAACCCTTTGGAAAGCCAGCTCTTACTTACCAGCACACTGTTGATTCCCACAGTGGGAATAGTGGGCATTCTTTCTGCTTTTTCTGGTTCCATAGTCGGTATATTTCGAAGCCTTCTGACCCCAGCTTCCTTATTTGTAAATAATATTAAAAACACCCACTTCATGGGGAAAATTATATTCACTGAGTATATTCTGGTAAGTAAGAAGGACAATGACTGGAAGGAAACAAAAATGCAAATAATTATTTGCCTCTGTGATGGGATCTGAAATGAGATCCCAAATTCCACCATCTTGTGTAATATCCATCACTGCTAAATGGAGTTTTTACAGAAACAAATAAACAAACCCAGCTCTATAAAAACCCACACTTTGCAAAAACTATTGAGAATTTGAAGAAATGAAGGCAACCTGTAGCCCAGTGAGCTGTGTAAATCGTAGCCAGTACCAGACAAGAGAGAATTCATGTTTTTCTAATTGGAAATGGCAAAGCAAGTATTCCAAATGGATTGCATTTCAAAGTGGAACCTTCCATGCAGACAGAAGAGAAGGGAGTATTTTGGTAAATAATTCTGCTTCATAGACTATACTGACAAATATCTCCTACATTAATCACTGATTTTCAAAATTGTAGAAATAAGGGCTTTACAGCTTCAAATTTATCCAGTCTGGTGCAGTGGTGCCTCCCGCCTCCCATCTGACAGATTCCTCTGCCTGGTGACACCCAGAGTAGACTCTGAGCCTAGGACTCTATGGGCTCCAGGGCCAGACAGCGGCCTTAGCCTGGCCAGGACTTTCTTCTGTTCATTGCCATCCTGCAGGAGTCTGTATCCTCATCATATTTACAATAACAGCTGTATTAGTTTCCCATGGAGGCTGTCACAAATTACCACAAATTTTATGACTTAAACTTATTATCTTACCTCATTAGAAGTCAGAAGTCTAGAATAGGTGACTCTGGGCTAAAATCAAGATGTTGGCAGGGCTGTATCCCTTCTGAAGGCTTCAGGGAGAATGATTTCCAGGTCTTTCCCAGTTTCTAGGGCCCCTTGCATTTCTTGGTTAGTAGATCTTCCTCCATCTTCAAAGCCAGCAACATTTCACCTTCGAATTTCTCTCTGACTCTGGCACTCACTCTTCTGCTTCCCTGTTTTGTTGTAAGAACCCTTGTGATTAGATTGGGCTCACCTGGATAATCCAGGGCCTCCCACACCAGTCAGCTGATTAGCAGCCTTCATTCCACCTGCAACCTTACTTAAATGCCCCTTTTACCATGGAACCAGCACATTCATAGGTTCCTGAGATTAGGACGTGGATATCTTTATTCTGTCTACCGCAATGGTTAATGTTTTGAGCACCTACTATGTACCTGGTATGGTTCTAAGCATGTTACTCGGAGAGAGGTGTTTAAGTCTCACCACAACCCTGTAAAGTAGGAATCCACTTCATAGAGGAGGAAGGTGAAGCACAGAGAGGAAATGTAAATTGCCCAAGGTCACACAGCTAGTAAGAGGCAGGGCTGAGCTACAGATTCAGGAGTCTAGTCTCCCAGCCCTTTCTCTTAAGCCATAACCACACTTTTTAGGAACTGAAGGACAGACATACAAGTAGAACTCTCCTTAATTTAACCTTCACTTGATGGTCCAGCTGCCCCTACACGATGTGGCAGTGCCTCAGGTCAATTGATACTGGCTGCAATTTGCCACGGGGTTAGACAGCTTTGGGTGGGCTGACCCAGTGGATTTCCAGGGGGTAGGATGTCTGATAAGTCAACTTCCTTCCCCAGTGGGTTTCTCACAATATGGGCAATAGTGATTCTAAACTCTGCTCTGTGGTATCTGACCTCAGCTACTTCTCTTTCCCTCTACTCCAGCCATGTTTTTCTGAGACATTCCTCAGAAAAAATCAAGTCAATTTTTGCCACAGGGCCTTTGTACTTGCTGTCACTCCTACCTGGAATCTCTCCCTAGTCTACACAAAATTCAAGCATCACTTCAAACAGGCTTCTGACCAAGGATCATCTCTTTAATAATGAGCCAGGCAAAAGGCCTACCTTGGTAGGAGGTATCTCCCTCTTTTCTCTCCAATACTTTGGTGGAAAGAAGATATTAACATTCTCTTCTTTTCCCTGCTTCCCTCCCTCATGGTGATGAGGGGCAGACTGCAGGAGTTATATCTGCAGGTAGGGAGGTGTCTTCACCTTGAAGTTTCCCTTGGCTATATGTGTACAAGTGATCCTGAGCTAAAAGCAGGGGACAGGAAATCAAGAGTTGGTTTCTTAACTGCCAGATCTTTAAGGAGAAGAGGGAATAAATCTTGACTTATGGAGCACCTCCTGAGTACTCAGTCTTCACATCCCTGTGCAAGAGATACTAGGAAGGGATGCCTGGGTGGCTCAGCAGTTGAGCATCTGCCTTTGGCTCAGGTAGTGGTCCCAGGGGTCCTAGGATCAAGTCCTGCATTGGGCTCCCTGCATGGCGCCTGCTTCTCCCTCTGCCTATTTCTCTGCCTCTCTCTCTCTCTCTATCTCTCATGAATAAATAAATAAAATCTTAAAAAAAAAAAAAGAGGTACTAGGAAAACAATGCTGCAGATGCTGGACATTAAGAAATTGGCATTAAGAAATTGGCCCCAAATTACATATGGAGGGGCTGAGTAGGCCTTGAATGCAAGTCAGCCTGAATAACATAGTGAAGTTGCTCTTCCTTTAGGGAGAGAGGAGGTGAACTGGGATAAAGTGAGGACAGTATTGAAGCAATTGGCCAAGTATAGAAAAAAATTTTTTCTAAATGATTAATTATTCTATTTAGAAACTTACATGGAGACAATGGGAAACAGAAGTGAAGACTTTGTTTCTATCCCCAAGGGATATTTGCATATGGCTACACAACTGTTTTAGCACCATATGTATAAACGACTCCTTTCTTCACTGAGTTGCCTTGGCAATTTTGTCAAAAATCAATGGACTATATTTGTGTCTATTTTTGGACTCCTTCATCTGTTCCATGGATCTATCTGCCTATCTTGATGCCAATACCATACTGTTCTGATTACTGTAGCTTTGTAATAAGGTTTGAATTTTAGATTTGGGTCCTCTAACTTTGTTCTTTTTCAAAGTTGTTTTGGATATTCTAGATCCTTTGTATTTCCACAGCATTTTTAGCATCAGATTGTTAATTTCTGCCAAAAAGGCTTGCTGGATTTTGACTGTTAAATTTATAGGTCGATTTGGAGACAACTGCCAACTTAACATTGAATCTTCAGATCCATGAACATGGTATACCTCTCTGTTTATGTAGGTCTAATTTAATTTTTCTCAGCAGGGTTTTATAGTTTCATTAAACAGGTTTTGCACATCTTTTGTCAGATTTATCCCTATACTTTGTATTCTTTATTGCTAATATAAGTGATATTTTAAATGTCAATTTCTAATTATTCATTCCTAGTATGTGGAACTATAGTTGAGTTTTGTATAACAATCTTAGATCCTGCAGCCATGCTGAACTCCACTTCAGTTTTAGTAGGTTTTTGTGTTAGGGTTTGTGTGTGTGTGTGTGTGTGTGTGTGTGTGTGTGTATTTAGTAAGATTTTTCCATGTAGATGACATTATATGTGAATAAAGACCATTTTATGAGGGGCTATCTTCAAGAAGGCTGTGTTCTAGTAAACTCCATCCTCAGGTTGTTGGAAGGAAATAGAGAAACAATCCAAGATGAGGATGGTTGAGGGCTGCAAGTTGTTCTCAGGGCAGCAGGTCCATAAATCTAATGGTTTTATTTAGGCTAATGTTAAAATGGATTCATATACTATCAATACTGGGAAATATCCTCAGTGTGGATCAGTTGATTATCTGTACTCACCATGGTTATGAGCACAGATGTGGGCTGAGTGAAGGCAAAAAATATCCAGCCTTACGTTGGAAAATGTCAGAAAACACCTTCCACAAAGCATCCTCCTCCACCTCCCTGAAGCCTCCTTCTTGATCTCTGGGCCTTCCACCTGATCCCTTCAAATCCCATCTCCATAGGGTCAGATTGTGTAAAAATGTAAATGATACTGTTCTATACACCCTGCATGTAGAATAAAATCCAAACTCTTCACCCAGGCATTAGCAGCCCTCCTGTCACTATTTCCCTGCCCTTACTAGTTAAAGGACAGCCTTAACTATTCCCAGCCTTCCATCTGCTGGAAGCACTCTCTCCACCTACCTCACTCCCTTCCTCAAATGTCCATCTTGGCCCTTCCAACAGATATTGTCAAGGCATCTCGTTTTCCTGTGTTGCACTCACCATACTTGCTATTTAATTTTCCACTAAAGCAGTGCAGTGAGGGCTGGGACCACTGCTATGGTGTTTATACCAAACTCTTAACGATGCCTGACAAATCGTAGGCATTCAGTAAATGTTTTGAGTGACTTCCAGAGTTCTTTTTAGCTGTACACACGCCCATCCATTCACCCCCAGTCTCTGTGAATGACCTTACATGATATTGTGGGTGTTTCTCTTCCCTTAGAAAGGTGGTTTAAAACTGTGGCTGTGTGTTAAAAGCTCCCCATGATTCTAAAAAAAATTAGTGCTTGGTCCTCGTCCTAGCCCACTGAAATCCAAGTTTCTGGGGGTGGAACCCAAGAAGTTGTAATTTAAAGAAGCTTTCCTGGTGATTCTGATGTGCATCCAGAGTTGAGAGCCACTGGCACAGAAGGAAAGGCTGCTTTCACTCAGCTGGGTGATGAAAAACCATGGATGGATTCACCTGGAAGGGCCAGCAGCCAAGATACATCAGGAACCTTGCTTGGAAGTCCTGACTCAGCCTTCCATGAAAGTTGCATCTTGGTGCTCTGCTGTGCCAGTTCCACTGGAGGTGGAAGGAAGAAGGAAACCAGACCAGGGTGGAAAGCATTTTCAAACTTTATTTACAACTGTCACAGTGACAAAAAGTAGTTCGGAAAAAAAAATGCTAGTTTCTCCCTGAGCCTCAAAAAAGAACAGATAGAAGTTACAGGAGGTTCATCTTACAACAGGCATTTTTACTGAAATACTAGGGTTTTTTTTTTTTTTTTTAATACGATCAGTTAGAAATACACACAAGTTACTTAAAAAAAAAAAAAAAAAAAAAAAAAGGAGGCCAGACAGGAGCTCAGCCACTTGTCCAAGAGTGGCTGGGTCCCTCCAACAGGCTCGCCGCTGCAGGTCCTGACTTGAGTGGTCAGCCCCCAGCCTGCTCAGACTCCAAAGGGTCGCACAAAGGTGTCTAGCGACCAGCAAAATAATAAGTCACCCCCATAAACACACATATACACAAAGTAGATTTGTTATGCAGTTTACAAGCACGTTCCCATCACACGGCAAGACCAAGACAGATGAAAGGGACACAGAAACACAGGATTTTAAAAGGCAAGACCCCATCCACCAAGGGAGGCAGGTGTGGGATGAGAAATGCTGCTGCGAGGGAATAAGGAAGGAGGGAGGATTCTCTGCAGCCAGAACAGAACCAGCGGGGGTACAAGAGAGATGCCCTGGCAGTGCAGGCTTCAGGCCTCTCCCATTCCCGGGGAGCTGGAAGAAGTTATTGCCATCAGTGTGTGGAACACAAGCAGACAACATAGGGGGAGGGAGCTGGGGGAGGGAGGTGAGCGTCAGCTTCCTAGAACCAAATCCTGCTGAGATGTCAACCGCGCACCTTCATCTTCCTGCCCCAGCTCCCGAGAACCACACTAACCTTGAGGTATTAAATACAGATCTATACACAAGACCCAAACTGGGGTCAACTGAGACCCCCTGGAGAACTCCAAGGGTGCCTCTGTTGGCCCAGTTTGGCCTCCAGGAGGATCTTGAGCTTATCTCTTGGCTGCACACACACATGCTGTGAGCTAGAGAAGGTTTGAAAAGTGTGTCCTGCAACCTGCTGCTCCAGATGGTTCTTAACTATAAGAAGCTCTAAGTCCAAGGCTAGCTTTCTCCTCAACTGTGCCCTTGCAGGGGACAGGTGAGAGGTGGGGAGGGATGAGGACGGAGGCTTAGTGCTCCCTCACCTCACCATGCCATTCACCCCTCAGAACACAAGGAGAAGCCAGGGATCTCACGACATCTTCAGTTCAAACTTGATCTTCAGACTTCTGCAGGAGATCTCTGTTATCCCCCTCTGATAATTCCCAGAACTAGGACCTCCATTAAAGTTCACCTCCCCATCACAAGAAACAGAGCCTCCTCTTCTCTCCACTCAGCTCCCACCAGAAAAATTGGCCAGGGGCCCATGTGGAAGTAGGCACCTCCTGACTGCTCCACCCAGAGGCTGTGGAGAAGGAGGGCCAGGCCTGGTAGCGCCAGAGCTCTGTGCCTCTGCTCAGAACAGAGCAAGCCTGGGGGAGCAGTGGGGAGGGATCTTCATGTCCAAGTGTCCACTGCGCAGTCCTCCCATGGGGGTAGGAAGTGCTCCCTCTATCCCAAAGGGTGGGGGTGAGGGGTAAAAGATAAATCAGGAGAGAGAAGCTCAAGAGCCCTGCCTCTTAAGAAACCTCCAGATTATGGAGGGTATATGAACCTGCCACAGCTGGAGTGGAGGGTGGAGGAGAGCAGGGTGGAGGAGGAGCAGGGAGTCCTTTCCCACGCCTGCCTCCAGCCAGCTTTGCAGGCAGCCAGTTTGTACTGCTCTCCTTTCCCGGCCTCCTGTTAACAGACCCACACAGCTGAATAAAAGCAAAGGTGGTGGGCAGAACCGGAGAGAGAGATGAACACGCTGCTTGCTGTCTGATGCCCCAGCAGCCACTGGCAGGCAACTTCCTGGCTGCACTCCTCTGCTCGATGCTTCCTTTCAAGCACGTATTCTCTCTTCCGACTCCTGTCTCCTGTCTGTTCTCTTACCCCGAATGTTCCTTGCTCGCGCTGCACCCCCCCATTCCCCCCACCCCCCGGAGCCCACTGGAATCCCACCGCTGCCTCTAGCCTGCTCGGGTTCGGATACCAGTTGCGAAGATGCACCACTTCCCCGCCCCCCCACCCCTGCTCCAAGCAGCTTCCTTTCTCAGAAGGCCTTGCAAATTGTCGCAGAGGGCTCCACTGCCCAGCACATTTCAAAAAAAGAAAAGAAAAGAAAAGAAAACCAACTCGGTGATTTGCAGGTGCAAAACGGAAGCCATCATTTGACATGTTCAGAACTACTGTGGCTCACTCCCTTCTTCCATCACAATGGGAAAGAACACAGTTCAGGGACAGATGCCTTCTGGTGTGGCCCTCCCCAAGGGAGTCGACGGGGGGCTCTATTGCTCCTTGTTGTCTTTCTCTGTCTCTTCACAGTTGTCTTGCTCATCCTCCTGGACCAAGAACTCCTCCGGGGGCCACCGGAGCTCCCCACTCTCCACCTCGCCCTCCGTGGGCTCCACCACGATGGAGGGCAGACGGTCTTTGAGCTTGCAGCAACGGTCAAAGTCTGAAGGGTCAGGAAAGATCTGAAAGAGAAGCAGAGCAAGTCCCCGGTCACCTACAGTACAAGAGAAGAGAAATCCCGTCCTCCATTGCACGTGGAGAACTGAGCCCCTGCCAAGTGCCAGCACCTGTGCCAGGCTCTCAGGACACCGGGAGGGAGCCCTAAGTAAGCCCTAAGCCCACAGAGCAAATTCTGAGGAAACCGGTCCCTCCGCAGACTTTAATCCTGAAGCTGCAAGTTTTCAGGGCAGTGCCCCCAAAATTGTGGTGTCGCTCTGTTAGTACATTTCCTTGTCTTTTATTTTCACATGAAAGAACTTAACGCCACATCATTCATGGTAAGCCACACCTGCCTGCAGCCAGCACTTTACCCTGGCAGTCCAAAGCATGCCATACATCCCGTACCACTGAATTCCTTCCAGGGCAACGGTCAGCGCCTAGTAGCCAGCTCCCAGGTGCTTCACATATATCGTTTTGTACCAGTACGGTCGTGCTGGAAAATAGGTGTTGCTAATACTACCTGAAAGAATCTCAGGTTTGAAGGAAGAGGTTGTCTAAACCATACAGCCTGGAAATGAGTGGTGGTGGAATGAGATTCAAACCCAGATCCGTCTGACCCATGCCCATGCCCCAATAACACCTTGCCCCTCAAATAGATGGGTCCTGATCTTGCTGCAACTGTAAAGTCAAGGCCAAATCAGGGTGGATTTGGGACATTTGCTGGCATGGCCCCAATCACAGGCAAGCCACGAACAGAATTCTAGACTCCTTTTTCACCTGTGAGCTGCTCTGTGCTCCTCGATGGTTCTATACCTGCAAGAGTCTTTTCAGCATCCCATCAGTGAGGCTCCTTTTTTTAAATGCTTACTGTCTGTCCTGCCCGGACCTGGGAGAAACCCACACCAGGCTATAAAATCGAGGGCCTCAGGGGCCCTGCAGATTCCCTGTACACTGCCCTGTGACTACAGCTGACCTAATTCCTGGCCAGGCAGCTTAAGTACTTAATCGGATGGGTCCCTTGCCATCCGCAGCCCTCGGTGACACACCCAGGAGCCAGAGAAAGGAGCTTCTGTCTGGGACACTGAGGCTCACAGAGCACAGATGTTGAGAGCCACATGGCACCTAGAGGCCACCTCTTTCAATCTCTCCATTTGGTAGATGAGGACACCAAGGGCCAGAGGGGTTGAGGGACTTGCTCAAGGTCACACAGCTTGTTAATGATAAGAGAAAGGAAGGCAAAATTGGGAGTGGGTGGAGACAACATTTGGAGAGAGCCTGGGCATTGCCTGAGCCAGGCACAGAGCAGGATAGGCCAGCAGCAGCCGGCAAGTATCCTCTATTCTCGGGAGGTGGAAGAAATGCTCTCCTACAAACTCAGGCCTTCCCCACTTCTGGGGCGCCCAATCTGACTGCACCGCAGCCCTTAAGAGTGCTCAGTCACAGGCCACATCACAGGCCACGTCACAGGCCACGTCACAGGCCACGTCAAAGCCATATGGGGCTTTCGGGAATCTTGGGCTTCAACAAAACCTCCCCAATCCCTGCAGACAAGTGATTATTAACCATTTATCCAATAAAGCCCTATTGCTGAGGATTAAGCCTTAAGCCAGCTGCACAACCAGGCATCATTAAAGACTTAACAGGCTCATAAAAAGTATCGTAATGGCAGTCAGGAGGAAAACAAGCCAGAGGAGGGGCTAGACTAGTTGGGGCGACAGGACGCAGTGGGAGAATGGACCCCCACTCCGGGTTTTCTCTTCCTGCTGTGGCCCACCCCGTGGAGTCCTTGGACCATGCTCTGCGCACAGGCCTGAGCTGCTGAGCAGGGAGAGGCTCAAGGAGTCTATGTGGGCTCCTCCTCACTTCTCACGTGGAGCTGGGGCCCCTCCACGGGGGTGAAACACAGGTACTTTCCACGCATGGGCTTTGGGAGTGAGCAAGGGGAAGCCCAGCAAGTGGAAAGCACACTCCAGTTTGCAAACCTCTTTCAGACATGGCCTCATTCAGGCCTTCCCACACACAAGGAGCAGTGAGATCCTGGGCTCTGAGGGACACCTGTAAGGGCCAGGGTTCTGACCTAGATCTGCTCTTTCCAGTGCCTATGCCTTTTGAAAAGTGAATGGATGCCCAATTTAGAGTCTGAAAACTGACCAGGGAGGGCGGGCAAGACTCTGGGCTTCAACTGCCCATCCAGTTCAGGTGCCAGGCATGACCTCTGGGCAGCTAGGTCTAGAAGATGAGCTTCCCAGTCTGGACAGTTGTCCTAAATCATCAGGACTTGAGACAGAGCTATGAAATATCACAAGGAAATGGACATTTGGCTTGGTGCAGACCTGGGGCCCTGCCTCTACCCTCTGCCCTCATTCCCAGGGTGGGGCGTACCTGTGATGGCCCAGCAACTGGACCATAATTATGATCACCCGTACCAGGTAAGAGTGAAAGGGACAAGATATAGTGAGGCCAGCTGCAGTGAGGCCAGAGGAGGAGGACAGTCAGAGTGGACTTTTGTTTCAGGCTGGGAATAAGTCTTGAACTAAAATTAGGAGAGAAAACTGATTTTTTGATGATGGTAGTAATGGAAGAGAAGCCAGGCCAGATTTGCTGTTCAGAATCTCAACCTTCGCAATAATCCTACTAAGTATGTAGTAGGATGGGCCCTATTCTATAGAGGGGGAGACTGAAGCACAGAAAAAGCAAGCGACTTACTCAAGGCCACACAGCGAGAAAGTGACAGAATGGGGACCTGAACTCAGACCTGTAGGACTTCAAATGAGGCATTCATCTGATAACACATCGTGTAGAGCCACAGACCCCATATTCTCACTGTCCTTGACGTCATCTCCATAACCCCGATCAAGTCCTCTCGACTGCCCATGACTCAGTTTCTCCTTTTGAAAAGCAAAGTGACCTTTGTGTCTCACTGATGGGTACAAGTTCTTGGCAAACACAAAGAAGATAAAACGCTTTGAGGACATATGCGGAATTAAAATCGGAACGTCCTCTTTGGAGCTGTTTCGATAGGATGACAGTAAGTATTCAATCTCCAAGCAAGAGGTGGTAATACTCACATGGTAATCAAAATAACTCCAAACAATGCCTTTCATACCAGGAGCTGCACAAGTAAGTCTTTTAAGTCCTTGGGGAGAAGTCTGCACATTGAACTTCTGATACTGCTCAGTTGCCAGAGAACTTTGCTCCCTGGATCACTCAAAGCAGGAGCCATTATAAAGAAAAAAAAAAAAAAAAAAAAAAAAGCCTGCTCATAGCATTTTTTTTTAAATCACCACAATAATCTCACCTTTCCATCAAAGATTTTATATTATTTTCAAATAATGCCAATTTATGCCTCTGAAAATTGTAGCTCTCTCCAAAGACAAACAAGATGCACCCAGCACCAATCAGCTTCTCATTTCCTCACATGCAGACAGACAGCCTTGCAAAGTGTTGCTGAGCATTCTGCGAGCACAATCTTATCTCCAACAGCTGCTTAAGAGGCTGACCCTAAGGAGGTTGAGATTTTTCCACTAAGTCATGCTTTTTAATCATCCAGGCAGAGAAAAATGAGAGGTTGCAACTGCAGTGTGACAGGGTAGGGAGGGCAGTGGAAAGAAGGACTCAGGTCAGAGTTGCCAAGCACATGACAGGTAGGGCTGGGGCGGGAGGCCAGCCCGGCATGCTGTTTGCCTGCAGGAGCTGGCAGGGAATAAAGAACTGCCCCTGCTCCAAAAAGAAAATGCTTTTGCTTAAACCTCTTGTTCCAATGTGCCCCTTCTCTCTGGACTGGGAAGCAGAAATGAATGAATGAATGAATGAATGAATGAATGAATGAATGAAAGAAAGAAAGAAAGAATGAATGTTCTTTTCTCTTCCCTCTGCACCAAAGACTCATCTCCAAGAGGTCCAGAAAGGAAGATGGGAGGCTCTGATAGTCATCTCTCACCCTGACCCCCACAGAGCCACCCAGGGCAGGGCAGATCTAGAAGCATCCATCCCCAGCTGTGATTCTCTCAGCCTTGCCCTGCCCTCCCTCTGCCAACACTGGACTTCTACTCCAACTATCCAAATGCCACACTTGCTGCCAGGGCTGATGGCTTGGATGACACGAATAGACACCAAGTTCCTTCCTTTGCAAATGGAGTGAGGTCTTGAAGATCACACACAGCATCCCGGCTGGGTCCTGTGTGTCCCACTGTGTAGGAATAGCAGGCATGCAAACTTGGCACTAGTGAGTCTCACAGAAGACACTTCCTCAGAGGCATCCTTTGCCAGGTGGCTTCTAACCCCAACAGGCCCTGACATGTTGGGAACTCAAATGGGTTCACTTCAAAGGTCAAGGAGGCCCTAGGACCTTCTATGAAGAAGAAACGGTCTATGAGATGAACTTTGGATGCCAATATACTGGAATTTCTCGCTGTCTGGATTAGAGCTGTCCCATTAGAACTTTCTGTGAGAGTGGAAATGTTCTCCATCTGCACAAGCAGTAGCCAGTGGCCACATATGCCTAATGAGCACTTGAAATGAGGCTAAATTGTTAAGTTTTCTCTCACATGTATTCATATAAATTTATCTGACATATGTAAATGTGATATAACTTTAAATAGTTGCATGTGGCTAGTGGCTGCTGCCCTGGACAGCACAAACATAGATAAATACGAGGACCATGTAAGCAGGCTGTCCAGGAAAAAGGTCAGGAGGTTTGGCTGATGGACCAACATGGACAGCCTCCCAGCAGAGAAGTCTTGGGTTGGGGGATTAGTCAGAAGGCTTTTTGCTTAAGTATAAGAATTGCTGGTCAGTCAGCTCCCATTTCACCCATGGAGAGGAACTGAAAGGTAATATCAGATTTCCAAAGGCCTGAAATTTGGGGGCCTAGCTATCAACTGTCTGCCTTTAAGCCAGGTGACCTAAACCTGGCTGCCTCTGCGGTGGGGAGAGAAGAGAGATGTCTGGCACCTGGGATGGAAAATGTGAGCAATTCTGGTTGGAGCAGCCCTCCCCTGAGTGCATGCATCCCTCAGCCATCATTCCTGACAAACAACTCGAGCTGGCCACAAAGAGGGTGGAGGGCTTAGCAAGGAGCTGGGAGATGCTAACAGGGAAAGCTGATACCACCCGGAGCAGGAGATGAAAGGTGGCTAACTGGACACACAAAGGGCTAATTACCAGCTCTGCAAGATGAGACCTCCAGAGCGTGGGCATCTCGCTCCTCTTTGCTGGGCTGTAACAGGGGGCTGAGGGGTGCTGGGGTGGGGTGGAGAGGGGACCTAGGGCAGAGGGCCTGAGATGAATAACCAGGCAGTCCCCAAGGCACTGAGAGGGATCTACTTCTCCGCTCTCTGGTTCCAGAGGAGGAATAATCAACCTCAAGCCTGCAATGGAAACTTGCCACTGCCACTCCCACAGGTGGCAGACCAGGAGTCTGAAAGATTTGGCTTTTACTTTGTCCCTGTGTCTTATCTCTGTGATTTTGGTCAAGTCATTTTAACTTCTCTGAGCTTCAGTTGCTTCCTGAGTAAAACTAGGAAAGGATTTATACTTTAGAATTGTTGCAAGGATTACATGCTGCTGCATGTCGAGTACCAGCACAGTACCCAACGGGCTTGAAACTGTGGTGGCCCATTTCCCTCCTCTCTTCATCTATAGATTGGGATTAATGTTAATTCCCATTTTATAGGGCTTTAGAGAGAATCAAACACAGGAATGTGTGAACATGTTCTGTAAACTTTGAATTCCTGAGCAGCCCTGGTGGCTCAGTGGTTTAGTGCCGCCTTCATCCCGGGGTGTGATCGAGTCCCCTAGAGACCTGGGATCGAGTCCCCACATCGGGCTCCCTGCATGGAGCCTGCTTCTCCCTCTGCCTGTGTCTCTGCCTCTCTCTCTCTCTCTCTCTCTCTGTCTCTCATGAATAAATAAAATAAAATCTTAAAAAAAAAAAAAACCTTTGAATTCCTAATGATGGTTCTTATTAGGTAAATCTGGGGTGCCCAAGGAGCATTTAGAGTGAGGGACTGAAAAGTCAAAAGTCCCAATGGCCTGGGACAGGAACAAGTGAGCAGCGCTCCTGGGCTTGCAGTCAACAATTCTAGACCAGGTTCTTTGGAGAAATGGGTTTGACTTCATCACTTCTCCCCCGTGTTTCTGTTTTCCTAGGGCATGGGATAGGCCAGGAGGAACGAAAGCCACTGTCTTGTCCAGATCCTGGTCTTCAGTGGAAGCCCCTGCACTAGCAATCTTCCCATTATGCACCACCCCACCCCCACCCCTTAGCCCACTCCAGGGGCCTGCTACTGGGGCAATCAGACCCCTCCTGCCCCTCAGCTTCCCAAAGTCTGGGTTTCTTATTTTTCCTGCAGAACAACAATGGATTGGCCTTGTGTGTTTATTCCTTCCTAGGAGGGGCTGGTTTCTAACAATGGGCAGATCTCTACCAGCATCCTGCTCTGCCAAGGGCGGAACGAATGAGCTGCAGCTAATCTAAATGAAAAGTCATCCTGCTTTTTGTCCCCTAACAATATATGAAGGCAAGGAATATATGTTCTTCAAAATACTTGCCTTAAAAAAAACAAAACAAAACAAAAAAAAAAAAAAAGAAAAAAAAAACCCACAAGAAAACAACTTGCCTCCTGCTAATTTATCATCATCATCATCATCATCACCATCACCATCACCATCACAATCTTCATCACTATTGTATTTTACTGACTTTTCAAAGTGAAATGTGGCTAGTAAGAATAGAAATAATTAGAGCAAAGGGGAAGAGAGACTCCTATCTGGATTCAGGGAGGAAGAAGAGTGGCATCTTCAGTCACCTCATTCTTCATCTGCCAGTCACCTCATTCTTCATTCCTGACACTCTCACTCTACTCAAATCCCTCTGGCCTGGGGCTCTAGAATATCCACCTCACCCTCTCCTACCCTTCTCTGGTGTCTCTAATCCTATAGGAGACTTGAGGAGAGATTTAAGGCTTTGTAACAACTGTTGGATCTCCTTCCTCTGGATTAAAGATGCTTAAGCCTCCAGCCCTGAAACTTAAAAGAAAAGGAAATCCTCCAGATAAACACCATCCTTCATAAACATCTCTCAAACACACACCCATCCTGCAAGTCAAGAGTTCCAAATTCCAATTAATTAGCACTAATTGCTACTGATAACTCTGGGCCCAGTATGCTGATGGAGCTTTTGGAATGTTAAATAACATTTCTTAAAGTTCTCTGGGGCAATGAGAACAAGAGTAGTTATCTGGCATAGATGATTTAAAATACCCCAATCCTATGGGCTATATTACTGCCCTTTAGAAAGAAGACATGCTTCCCATCCCCTTTGGGACTCTGGGGATGACAGATCCCTTTCTCCATCCTCCTCCATTGGTACTAGCCAAACATCCCACAGCCACACCTCCCCTCTCTCAGAAAGCCCAGAATGGCACGGCTGCCATTTCCAATCATTCTCTCATTCTTTGTTCTGGAGCCACAAATCTTGAATGTTTGGCCTAGTCCCATAGCCTTCCCATCCTTGGCTGGAGTCCACCTTCCTAACCCCTACCACGTGTCTTCCAAACACATCCCTGCATGGAAACAACTCTTTCAAGTCTCCGAGGATTCCCTTACAGCCCTGCCCCATTGCCTTTACTCAACCTTCACTCACCATCACCTCTGCAGCACACTACCAGGCCATTCCACCTATTTCAGGCTTCATGGTCTCTCCTGATTCTTATACCCCTGCCCTGATTCACTTGACTCGCTATCTTCATCTTCCCTGTGCCCTCCCTAGACTAAGTGTCATCCTAGGCTTTTCTTCAGACTCAGCTTCCTGGCTTCACCTGTCCATCACAGGTGAAGGATTCCCCTATCTATACCTGCACTTCCACCTTCCCACCTTCCATGAAATGTCTCCTTTTGGATGACATCCATCATCTCCAACTCATCTTGTCCCAAAGTGGGGTCATCAGCTAATAGACCCATCTTTCTTTAAGTTGAAAACATTTTTCCCCTCCCAAACAGGAAACCTTGCTTGACAGTAGGTGCCATAAAAGAGGCCTGGAAAAAAAAAAAAAAGAGGCCTGGAGGTTTTAGTTGGTCAGAACTGCAGTATTGATGCTACAACACTGAAATGAACAGGGCTGAATTCCTAGAAGCAGTCTACACCAATAGGGAGGTAATGGCCCTGCTGGCCTCTGAGAAGACTTCTTTCTGTTTGGTATAGAGCAGCAGTTCTCAAAGCTCAAATCCCAAGGCCCTCTCATGAAAGGAGTGTCTATGGAGTTGAAATACTTTCTTAATAATACTAAGATGTTATTTGCCTTTCTCCCTGTGTTGACACTTGCACTAATGGCATATGAAGCACTGATGGCTGAAATTGCTGGCCCCTTAGCAGGGAATTAATGAATGCAGCAGCAGCAAACTGAACTTGTGGTCATTATATTCTTTACCATCTCACACAATGAAAAAAAAACTTAATATCCTTGATAAGGTAGTTAAAATTACGTTTTATTAAGTATTAACTTTTAAGTACATTTTGCTTTAGTATTCCACGTGAGAAAATGGAAAACTAGCAGACAGCACTCTGCTGCATCTCAAAGTACAATGGTCATCTTGAGAAAAGCACTCGTGGGAAGGAGTTGCCAGCTGAACTAACCACTTTTCTGGTAGAACACCATTTTTACTTGAAAACATGATTACCCAACAAACCAAGTTTGTTTTGATTTGGGTGTCTGGGAGACATGTCCTCAAACGTGAACCAAACAAGCACACTGCTTTATGGAAAATGACTAATAATATTTATTACCAATGATAAAAATCAAACTTACAAGCATAAATTGTATCACCCACCGTGAACTTGTCCACCCTCTATTGAGGGCTTTCTGATGAGACTGGTAAAGACATTAATAAATGTGACTTTCTGATGTCTTATGATGCAATGCGTCCATATTTGGAAGATCTATTTTACTCAATGAACATGTATTTTCCAAATGATCAATGCACCGCATTATAAAACCAAATGTGGGTGAAAGACTCATTCAAAGTGCCAGACAGTCAGACTGCTGGATTTGAATGTAAGAGCACAAAAACTTCATTCATAAGGTTTCAGATTCCACGTTGCTAACCTTTAAGAAACTACCACTTGTTGAGTTTTGGTGAAATAGCAAAGAAAAATATCTGAAAAAGGCTATTAAGATATTTCTTCCTTTTCTCAACTTTCCTAACAGATCTTTCATAGGCCAGATTTTCTTCATTTAAGTCAACCAACACATATTGCAACAAATTGAATGCAGAAGCAAATTTGAGAGTCTGGCCATTTTCTATTAAGCCAGATATTAAACAGATTTGCAAAAAAATGTGAAACAATGCCTTTCTCTCACTAAACTTTGGTTTGGACTTGGTTTTGAAAAACATATTTATCTTTATTAAAAACTGTTATTTATATTAACATGTAATCTTTTTACTGTTATTTTAAAGGAATTAACACATGAAAAATCTAAACACTCCGTTTTAATATCAAAAGATGTAACCTACATAAACAAATATCTCTGGGGGTCCTAAATAATTTTTGAGACTGTAAAAGGGGCTGAGATCAAAATATTTGAGAGCTGCTGGCCTACAGAAAAAAACAAAACAAAACCCTCCAGAGGAATGACCACATTAAGTCAAGGTAGAAGGAGGGTATGTTTTAAAACTGGAAAAGATTTGGGGGGACCATAAATTTGCCTTTAAACAGCTGAAAGGCTGACTTGAAGAAAAGAGAGCAGATTTTTTTTAACTCCAGTGGGAGGACCTAGGATCAGGATGGAGGATTTCACCTCATTATACAACATTCTAACAAAAATGATAGAATCAATTCTCTTCCCTATAGATGGGGACATCATGGCCAAAAGAAGTGATGTGAGTTTCCATCGGTGACACAGGTAGGGAGCAAAGCCAAGATTAGAAACCAGTTATCCAGATTTGTAGTCCACAATCCCATGTGCTGAGAGGTTCTGAAATCCACATCACTGGTTATGTCCAAAGAGCACCTAAGTGACCCAATGCCATGCTGCTGTTATGTGCACTCCCACACCTGAGATGCTATAGTGCCACAGTTTGACTCCACATGTTTGTCTACTCCTTAAAAGAATTTTGAAAAACTCCATGTCCTTCCACGTGTTAACTTGACGTTGAAAACTTGTAATCTATTACAAACATTAACATTTTAAAATAAAACTTTTATACTACTCTTTTAAATGTACCAAATGCCTTATAAATACCAAAGCAACTTGGTATCAACCATCATCCATTAAAAAAAAAATATTTTATTTATTTATTCATGAGAAACACAGGGAGAGGCAGAGACATAGGTAGAGGGAGGAGCAGGCTCCCTGCGGGGTGCCCGATGTGGGACTCGACCCCAGGACCCTGGGATCGCTACCTGAGCCAAAGGCAGATGCTCAACCACTGAGCCACCCAGGTGCTCCTCAACCATCACCCATTAAAAAACTCATCAACAAGTTCTAAAATCTTATTCTTTTCTCTGTTTGAAACTGTATCTCCAGCCTACTGTTCTACAAAATTTCAATTTAGTATAACTTTTTAGTCATTAGTTTTTTTTTCATACTTCTCTGCAATAAAGAGATGTGTTTATGTATATAATTTGACAGTTCATATTTTTTTGTCAATGGCCCTAAGGCCCCGTAGCAGCAACAACAACAACAACAAATCTAGACTGGCTCATTGCAGTTAATAGTATGTAACTGATCAATAAACATACCACAAATAATTGTTACACCCAAATATAATCTTTTTATTGGTTTCTTAGTGTGATAGACAGGTGGGATTTATGGAGCTTCCTAGACAATAACATTCTGAATGGCCCATTTGTTGAATGCCCCTATGGTTTCTATACCCTGGGGAAAGTCACCTTAAAAGAGTTGGGGGGGGGCGGGTGGCAAGAAGTAGGTCATTCTCTTATAAAGGGGGAGGATGGCAAGCTTGACAGGAAAGGTAGGCAAAGAAATTGGTGAGGACTGGCTTCAGGAAATGCGATTAAAAAAAAAAAACAATACAGAGAAGCTGAAGATGTGGAACTAGGTTTCTGAAAATGTTCTCTACTGTCATATCCCTTGGAAAGTTTCTGTGAACCCCAGGGGCAGCTGTCCTCTGCTTTTAACACTTTGTTAAAACATCAAGTAGTATATACATGGAGCATTATTAAGAAGTAATTTGGCATGAAAATCTCTAATATTAGGCTGCCAAGGGAAACAGCCAGGAAGGATCCTAATGCTTCAACTGCCACATGTGAGGGGGCAAATGACCAAAGAAATATGAAAATCATGATTTAGTGTTAGCTGATCTTTAAGAATGCTTTCATCTAAGGGGATACAAGAGTTGAAGAAAAGAAATTCCTTCACGTAACAATAGTGATGCCAGCCTCAGGAAGTTGAACACTACTGTAACTAATCCTCCACGTCCAAATACACAGTATACACACACACAGTATGGTTCAATCATATTTTTTCTTTACTCATTTTTTAAAGACATATAAAAATGAAACTTTATAGCACTACACAGATGGAAAACTAGTATTATTTGTCATAGATAGTAACCATAAAAAGACACCAACATTTCTAAAGTTTGTGTAACATCTCAACTGACTTTGTAAAAACACCAGGAGTCTGTGAACCCTACTGGAACACTGGTGTGGGCTATTTACTTGTTGCAAAGAACCTGAGGCTTGCACAGCTGTTGGGTAAAAGACCCCTGCGCTCTGAGCCCAAAACTTCTCTTATGTTCAGATCTACTTCTAAGAGCTCAGTCCATTCTGCATTCCAGAGAAGCAACATTTCTAAACTATGATCATTCCACAAGCCAAACCGGGAACCCCAGGAGACCAAGATGGCTTAGAAGACTACTTGTACATCAGTCCAAACTTTGTGGGTCTTCAGTGAAGGTGAATTCACTGGTTTCTCTCAAGGTTATATGGTGCTCCAATGTCATTAATAGGATAAAGGAGACAAGTAGGGCAATGATCCACCCATATGCATTTGTAATCCAGTATGTCATTATACCCATGATGGGATGAAAATATGATCACCAGCTATTTTGCAATGCTGGCGTAATGCTGCCTAAACATCATTAATTGTTATCATCTCTGCTCAAAATAAGCGATTAACAAACTAGAAGATGTACAACAACTCCCAAACCCTCTGAAATAACCAAACACCTTTCTGACTCTATCCATAGAGTTCTCCCATTATCTCATCTCTATAGATTTTACACCCCTGAAATTCTATGTGCTAGCTTTCCATGCCAGGAGCTTATATTTTGACTAACTCTTCTATTTGTTTTTTTATATAAAGATTTTATTTACTCATGAGAGACACAGAGAGAGAGAGAGAGCGAGGCAGAGATACAGGCAGAGGGAGAAGCAGGCTCCACGCAGGGAGCCCGACATGGGACTCGCTCCCAGGACTCCAGGATCACGCCCTGAGCTGAAGGCAGGCGCTAAACCTCTGAGCCACCCAGGGATCCCTCTATTTGTTTTCTGTCTTTAAGGTAATATATAATCAAGAGGCTTAATGATGTTGAATCTCTATGAATTAGTAATTGTGCTTCCAAGAATTTATTCCAAGGAAAGAAATCAGGTCTGTGCAAAGATTTATGTAAAATGATGTTCAGAGCAGTGTTCTTTGTAGGAGCAAAATATGCCACTACCTAAATATTCAGCAGAAAGAAGTGGCATGTAACAAAATGAAATGCCTTTTTTACAAAGAAAAGCAAATGGACATAGTCACAAAATTACAATAAGTGAAAAAACGATTCACTAGAGCATACATATTTATCTCAATTTCATTTTTTTAAACAAATGCATACAAAAATGCTGGAAGCAAACATATCTAGATGTTTCACTGATAGAAATATGGGTGGGTCTTTTAATTTTAAATTTTTCTAAATTTCTAAAAGGAATAACTATTACCTTTATAATTATCACACACACACACACACTCAGACACTTAACAACTTTTACTTAGAAACTCTGTCCTAAGACTCTACTCTGAGGAAACGGTGTCAACTATGGACAAAGACTGATATATAATGTAATATATAAATTATTATAAGAGGAAAATATATACATATGTATATAATCTAAAAGTTTTCAACAACTGGAGAATGGTAAAAAGAATCATGTCATAACTTTAGGATCTAATACTGTGCACTTATTATAAATGCTGGCTTTGAAGCATTTTTAAGATAAGTTGTAATGATGTGATGGTGATGACTTACACTCTGTTAAGTGAAAAAAGCAGAACACAACTGTGATTTCGGCTATTAAGTGCACTGGAAAAGAAGAGAAAAGATGCTAAAATGTGAACAGCTATGATTTAGGCATTGTGAGATTATGGTGATTTAGAAGACAAAAAGGTTAAAGAAAATTAAAATTCCATCACGGGCGGAGGTTACTTTTAAAATTTGAGAAATTAGCATGAGAGCAATAAAATACATACTTTATTTTTATTTATTTATTTATTTATTTTTTTAATTTATGATAGTCATACAGAGAGAGAGAGGCAGAGACACAGGCAGAGGGAGAAGCGGACTCCATGCACCGGGAGCCCGACGTGGGATTTGATCCTAGGTCTCCAGGATCACGCCCTGGGCCAAAGGCAGGCGCTAAACCACTGCGCCACCCAGGGATCCCAAATACATACTTTATCAGTAAAAACATGAAATTACTGGAAAGGAGAAAAGGAAGAGAAAATTTTCCTATCATCTCAACACTCCAATCTAAAACAACCACTATTAATATTAATATTCCACTGGCTGTCCTTTGGTCATAAGTGAGTGTGTGTGAGTATATGTGTGTGTGTGTGTGTGTGTGTGTGTGTGTGTGTGTGTGTGAGTATGAGTCTTAGCAGGTATCTCAGGCTCTGTCCAGAGATCAATGGCTGAGCTCAGCGCTGCCCACACACTTTGGGCTAATGGTGACCTACTAAATTAGAGCTTGTACACAAGGCTTTGTCTGGAAAAAACATTTAGGAATTTGGGAAAGCCAAGGATGCCTCTCAAATCCAGGATGGACAAGTGTTCTACAAAATGAAGGCAGGAGGTGAGTTCAAAGTATGCTATTAATTCTATCTGGGAGCCAGCTTGAGATTCAAGTTAGGATAAGGTCAGACCTAGAAACCAACCACCTCTGAATTGAGATCTGTGAATGCCCTCCATGCCCAGGCCAATTCTACTTTGGATGAGAGATCGAGAACCTTCCTTCCCATTGGCTCCAGTAAAATTTGTGGCTGAGAGGCAAGTAGTCAATGCTGCTTCAGCTAAATGCTCAGGTGCCTCTTCTCTAAAGTTCACCTGAAAAAGGAGTTTCTGACAGTACAAGGCAACTAATTCTAGCAGTCAGAGGGCCAAAGGGGCTCCCAAACTTCCTTTAAAATCAAAATGCTAGCTGAATAATAATCTGGAGAAACTTCTGGCAAATTGTAATTTCTTTCTAACGCAGATCTGTGCAATAGGGGGCCCTCCCCCAGCCAAGGAATGAAGCAGCAGACATCGGATCAGACTTGATTTGTTGATCAAGAATCCTCCTTGGGTGGGCTCAGGGACAAGGGAAGGCAGGTGGTGAGGCGAGAGGTAGCGGGGGGAGGGGGGGTGTCCAGCATCTCTGAACTGGAACGGAGTGAAGCCCTGACAACTCTGAGCCCCATGTGAATGAGGGCCTGTTTTCACATCCTCCGAGGATTATTTCAGGATTCGGACCTGAAAGATTATTTCAGGACATTCACTAGACACCCAGGAATAGCTCTTGGCTCCGGTCACAAGATTTGCCACCCAAACTCATCCCTTCCCCTCACGGTACAATCCTTCTTTCTATTCAACTTGGAAGACTGGGCTGATGTCAAGAAGATGCTGATGCTATAAAAATCTATGCCATGGGATGGCCAAGGTAGAGGGATAGTTCTCAGCGCAGGAAAGGGAGAGAAGAAGGGTCAGGTCGATCTGCCCGCACTCATTACGCAGCACCACGCAGGACACAGTGGCCGGCACCTCAGGAACAAAGAACCGTCTAAGACACAGCCCCTGCCTCCGGGGAGTGAGGAACACACCACCACTTGAGAGGCGTCGGGCCTAACACAGGCCCTTTGAGAGAAAGCTGGGTTGCTTGGTTCTAGTGTGCAACATGTTGGCCAGGAAAGTGAAGAAAGCTTGTTCTCTCCCTGGCCATGCTACAGACTCACTGTTGTGACCACAGTGTGGGTGTGTGTTTGGGGGGTGAGGGAGGGGGTCCCCCAGTGGAACGATTCCAGCCTTCTGCAGGCCCTCACCCCGGGGGCATTCCAAAACAGTGAACACGATGTTTGTGTCAAGGCTTAGGCCTAAGAAGGAAGGTGCTGGATCCCTCATGCAAAGTAGAGTTGATCTGAACAAGGTGGGTACTGACTTCACAAGAGGTGTGTAGACACAAGCGCACTCAGAAACGGTGCGCTCCTGGGGCTTGTGCAGCCGGTGGCCCTAACTGCCTGTCTTGCCTCATATCATTATGCTTTGTAGCAAGGAGGGAGCGAAGTGGAGGGGGCAGGGAGCGGAGAAAGAAAACTTGCTGTGATTCCAGTAACATGTCGTGTCCGTGGCTGGACGTCTCCTGCCAAATGCTCTGCAATTTTAGCTTTATTTCTCTCCAGGGACAACAGAGGCTTTTTAAGTCTGGTGCTGTGAAAGATGATTTCCTAGTGACCATGGGATTCCGTGAGGCCACTCAGTGGGGCCTCCAAAACTCTTGAGAGCACGTGGGGATACCACAACTGGGGGTAACCATGGGAGGAGGAGGCAGGTGGTGGATGAGCTACACTCGGAATGGCCTCCCCAGCAGGGCTGGTGGGGGACGGAGGCAGGGACCAGGAGCTTGAAGCTCTCTGAGGGCTGACCCCCTGAACCTCTCTGAGGGCTGACCCTGAGGGGGAAGCTCGGCCCATCACTTATTTCAACACGTGCCTTTGCACAGGTGGGAACGCGTGGGTGGGGGGGCAGGCTCAGCAGGTCTTCATAAAGAAAGGTTCCGCACAGAAAGGCTTTCAGAACTGCTGCCTGAACTTAGAGGTTAACCCGAGCCCGCTCCCTGAGACGGAACTTGCTGCTCTCGATAATGGGAAGCAGTGGGAGTGGGGTTAGGGGAGCCCACTGCTGTCGGGCCTTTGCAGGGAGGAGAGACTGAGTGATCCTGTCCAGGGAGGGGCAAGCTCTCAGCCAGCATAGTGCTTTACTCCCATCCTAGATACTGAGCTGAAACTCAGACTGTGAGAAGAGTCCTCCTCCCACCCCCTGCTCTCCCTCCTCCCTCTGGTGCAAAACCCAGGCTCTCCCCACCTCCTGTCTCAGGCAAAGGGGAAGATGCAGGGAAGCCCTGAGCTCTGTGGCTCACAGGGAAGGTATAGGACACACAGAACACTGCGGCGAGTGAAGAGCTAGCTCCTTCTGCTTTAAGATGCATCCTCCCTGGCTTCCCTGCGGACAGCCCGCTGCCTGTTGGACTGGTGGATGGACATCAGATGGTAGGAGTACGGGACCAAGAACAGCGGCAGGAGTGCAAGGGGCAGCTGGTCAGAGACACGCGTGCCGGTCAGAGAAGAATTTACAGAGCCTGGGGAAGGGCAGAGGTATCAGACCTTGGTCCAGATGCTTGAGAAGGGGCAATTTTAAATGAAAGTCAAGGAGCCAGACCTCTGTCTTGGACTCAGTGAGGGCAGTAAGAGTGTGGAAGCCTCAGCACACCGTGTGAGGGGGCAGGTCAGGCAACAAGGCCAGGATGCCCAGAGCCTGGAGGTGGGAACAATGCCAGCGTCTACAGACAATGCTGAAGACCCTTCCCCACGCAGGATCCAGGCCGCTTCAGGTACAGCAGGAAAGGAGACCCAGTCAGAGAGGCATTCCAAAAATGCCACATACTTAGAGCCCCTGGAGCTGATGGAGGGGCCCACGAGGCAGCCCCTGACCTGCTTCCTTGACTTGGGGCAAGTATGAAGGTGTAGGCGGTGGACATTCCTGTGCTGTGGGCGGGTCTGAGAACAGGAGGCCCACAGATGGACGCAGGGTGGGGAGGGAGCTGCAGCCATTGGGGACCTTAAATGTCCTCATGGGGACCCTCCCACTCAGCCCCAGTGGACCAGCTGCTCCCCGCAACCTGCCCAGAAGGTACTCAGACTTTCGAGGAACTGTGTCCTCACCCACCCAGCAAGGTGCCATAATACATGCCGAGTGGGTGTGCAGACATGAAGTTCACGTACTCACTGAGCTGACTCTCTACGTTAAGGCGAAACAAAGCACTGGCTCTGTTGATTTTTATACATGCCCACAAAAGTGACACTAACTTCATAAGCCCCCAAACAGGGCTCACCTCAATTTTTCAGGGGATAAAAAGATTTATCTGAAACCTTGGTGGGCATGAGCTGAGGAGGCCCTTTAAAAAACCCAAAGTAGAAGTGAAAATGGCCAGCTTTGGGATCAGGAGCCTCAACTTCACCAAAACCAGCACCATTTACTTGGCACCTGCTCTGGGAAGGTCTGGAGTGGCTGATGGGCACCTAGAGGCCCGGGACAGCATCACTTCAGAGCACAAATGCCACAGGTGTTGAAAGAAGGAAGAGGTCACATCTGGGGTAGACAAATTAGGAAAGCTTCATTCTTGGGGAGGTCTGGAAGGTGGGGGGAATGATTGCCGAAGTCCAGCGTGCCTACCTATTTTACGACCTTCTTTCAAGGTCAGATCACAGGCCTGAGACTCTATTTCATCTGCCAAGTAGGGATTGATGTCTCCTTCCCACTTTCAGTTCCTTGGAAAAGCAGGTCCTGGTAAAAGCCATGTACTATTATTATCCTCAGGAAGGATGCCAAGAACAGAGCTCTGAGATATCCCGCCCCAGATCTGAGCCCAGCCTGAGCATGCACAGCCGATGGGCTTCGGCCAGTGTGGTCCCGGCCAGTCCCCAGAGCTCTGGTGGGAATGTGTTTAATTGCATGACATTGGCTCTGAGTGGGCCCAGAGGATATTGGTCATATGAAAATTGTCAGATCAGCTGGCTGCAGAGCCCCGCACCTGGCATAAACAGGGGCAAGCCAAAGGGGGCATCTGGGCGCAAAACAAAATTAAATTAGACGTGGAGATGCTCTCTCCCAGTCCTAATATTCTTTCAGGCCCAGCCCCTGTCTGACTGGCCAAGCCTTCTCGTGGCCATCCGTATCTGGAGTGCCCATGGCTTTGCACTGCTGCCCCAGACTACCTACCTTCCAGGTATTATGCACATACCACTTTCCCATAGGAGCCCCGGGCCCCCTCTAGAGTGCCCACCATAGCACAATGCATACAGCAAGTGCCCTGTAAACATGTTGCTTGGTTAAAGATTACAACCTCTTCTCTTTCTCTTCATTGTGCCACCAGAGGAACTTTCTGAAATCTGGTGACAAGAGTGCTTTGAAGTTCCAGGTAAGAGATTTTGGAACTAGACAGTAGCCCCCACCCAGATAGCAGGAACAGATTTCTTTCCTGAGGACTCATGGGAATGGATCCTATAGGCCAGCACCACTGGGAAGATTTAGGGCCCTTTTCTCAGACAGCATCATGACATCTCGGGAGCCCAGAAGCAATCTGATATCCCGCCCCCCGCCATTGCAAAGCCCATTCCACCTCCCTCCCTCAGCGCTGCAGCCGGTTCTGCCCCGGTCAGCGGTGTTGGCCCCCCAGGCTCCAGCAGAGGGGCCTGAAGGTGGAGACCAGGACCCGGGAGGGCACGGCCCCCTGATCCTGGGACACGTTCCAAGAAGGAATATAAAATGCACACACAAGACGTACTGATGACTGTTTGGAAAGGTTCTGTGATGGAACTCTCAAACCCAAAACTGAAAGAAAATCTCACCTATAACCACAAAGAGATTCGGTCTGATTCAGCGGCTTGGAAACTGGAATCCAAAAACAGCCCAGCCGGTGGGCCAGGAAAATTCTACCCTCCCACTGGCAGTGGGGCTTTTGATGGTCTCTTTCAGACCCATGCTGGGGGTGGAGGGTACAAAACCAACCAGGAAAGGGTATTCCCCCTCACTTTCCTCATCTCCTTGGGCTACATGAATACTCCTTTCCAGCCAGCAGAAGGGGCTTGGCCAGAGCCTGACACAAAACAAAGGGGCCTTCCTGAGCCTCTCAGTGTGTCTCAGGTGACTCTGCTGTCACCTACCGAGTTCCTTTACCTGAAATCAGCTTTCATCTCAGCTCTTTGATCAATCCTCACCCCACCCTCCCCATCACATGCCTGGAGTTCTCAATTGGTTTCTTCCTTAACAAAATCAATGCCCTGGAATGGTTCTATAGAATGACCAGCCAGAGCAAGTCGAGATTTTCAGCAAGAACCAGCTCGAGGTACAGACACATGACAGACATATCAGAAGAGCCAGGCTTTGGAGTTTGGTTCTACTACAGTCTGAGCCTGTTTCTCCATCTGTTAAACAGAGCCAAGAGCTACGGTCAAGAGCAATGGTCAAGAGCAAATGAGTAACGTCTGTAATGTGCACGGCTCACGGCAGACATTCAGTTAACATCTACTGGATGGGCTCATCACACCCCATTCATCTTCCCCAGGCCAAGCACCATATGTACACAATCTCCCTAGCTCCAAGGTCTTCCCTCAAAACTAGAGTCCTTCCTCTCCCCCATGTAATAACCTCGGAACGCTCCTTGAAAATATGAAAACAGGTGGCTGCCCCAGAGACATCTAGAAGCTGTATAGCCAGCCGGGGGCAGTGGGCATGGCAGGCGAGGAAGAGCACTGTGTTAAGAATCTGAAGGTGACAGGCCACTTTTTGAGGTCCTCGTGTATTTTGGATCCATCACACAGGATCCAAATCTCGAATCTAAATGCCAGAAATCACATTCCTGAGATAGCCTGCCCCTGGGGACGCGAAGGGAATCGTTGGTCTGAACTGACTGTACAAATCATGTCTCCCCCTTGCTGCTGTGAACATCCCCTGTAGCCAGGATGACTAATTAATGACATCGGCTCACACTTGCTGAACCCTTACCGTGTCCCGGGCACCATGAATGCCTTCTACACACCAACTCATCAAGTTGAATCTTTGCTACAGTTCTCTGAGGTAAGGACTGTTATTGCCCCATTTTACAGAGAAAGAAACTGAGGCTTACGGCATGAGGGGATTTTTCCCAAGGTCACAGAGCTGTTCCAAGTAGCACTGGGATGCAAAACCACATCTGCCTCCAACCCCAGCAAATGTCACCAGGCTCCGAAGCACCAGAGGAACCCAGGACTGAACTCACCTGATAAGAGAGGCCATCCTTTCGGGGGTTGAGGCCAATCTCCTCCATGGATGGGGTGTTCATCATCACTTCAGTCATCTCGGCAGATCTCAGATAGTCGGGGCTGCCAAGAAACCCAGACCAAAAGTCAACAAACACACGCGCTTTCACATTCCTATCCTTGGTGCTTTCTGCTGTTAGATCAGGGGACTGTCTGGAGGCAGGATGAGAGGTGTTCAAAACAGAAATCACAGAAAAACAAGCTCACACCCTAAGGAAGTCCCTTATAAGCCCAGGGCATCAGGGCGCTCAGCCTCACCAACAGAGCCCTGAAACTGCCTGAAAGCCTCTCTGGCAAACCTCTCTTCCCTCCTTTCCTGTAAAAGTCCCCACTGGCAAGGCGCAACTCGATTTTCTTTTAAGTGACAGGACTAGAAAAAACCAAAACAATAGGTAGCTGAGTCCATCTGTCTATTTTAAAACCAATTCAACCCATCTCTAGGGGAACTGCATATTATTATTACGTAATGATAACTGGTCAACCGTAGGGAAACCAAGTCCAATAACTCTCTCTTCCTAAATTTCTCTCTCTCTGGTGTTCCTTTTTGCAAAATGTCCCACTTAAAGCCCCAAGGGGTCAGCTTTCTGCAAGCTTCACATCTGCCATCCAACCCCCTTCTCTAGTCCGGCCACAGCAGCTGCAAGCTCATAGCTTGAAAAACATCCCCTGGATTAAAAGCCTTAAGGATGCCCGGACTCTGATTGCAAAGGAAATTTCCAGAGGGGCCAAGCTGGCCCACCAATGGCTGACATGTGAAAGTGCTTTGTACTGTGTAAGCAGGATACAAATGTTCCATTATCCTCACACAAACCCCGGGCACATACAGGGTCCCGAATGCATAATGCCAAATAGTACATACCGATGTCAGTGTACTCTCTACACAACATCCAATATTTTCACCACCATGTCTTTACACATAGGAACAGCGACAACAGCAGCAGCAGCAGCAGCAACGACAACAAAGTGGGCAAGGCTTTAGACTGACTGCACGTAAGGACACGGGCTTCCTTAAGGTCTCTTCTTCACTTAGGATTACCACAGAGTAGAAATAGTATTTATTGGGTTTGGAAACAGAAACATTAGGTCTGGTCCATGCTCTGCCACTGAAGAGCTGTGCGATCTTGAACAAGCAGTAGAACCTCTCTGAGCCACAGGTGCCCTGTTTCTTACCATGATGCTAATAATGCCTATTATTACAGTTATGCTAAATGGCTAATCTCTGGCAGGGGTTGGGGGGGAGGTCGGGTATTGCAAACTATGAAGTGCTAATCAACCATAAAACAGTTCCCAGTTATTTTATCTTCCTTGATTTCTCAGGGGATTATAACCCCAAGGGGCCCTCACACCCCCCCTGGCCAGTTCTGAGTGGCCAGGGGCACAAAGCCTCCAGCAGCCGTCAGTCTCACCCACATGGCACCTGGCTGTTCACACAGCACGGAGGTGGGAGGGAAGGGGCGCGTGTAAGGAGGGGGTACGCAAGCCTCACGGGGAGGGGAATTTTTACTTTGTTCTGAGAGTTCATTTCTCTAAACAGAGCCACAGTGGGGGAGGAGAGACAGAAGATGCCGGGCTTCCGGGCAATGGTTAGGGTCAGGAAGGGGGGGGGGGCTCCAAGGCGGATTCACCGCGGGTCGTGGAAAGGCCGCTGCCGACCCCAAAGAAACGGGCCAGAAGAGCGCCCCGGGGCTCCGGCCAGGCGCTTCCCCGGGGTAGGGCGCTCGCTCCTCGCTCCGGGCTGCGGCGCGGGCCCCAGAAGTTGCAGCGAGAAGCACGAACTTTCCGGTTCCTGGGCTGGAACCCGTGGGTCCGGCCGCCGACCCGCACCCGCACCCGCACCCGCACCCGCACCCGCACCCGCGGGCTCCCCCGGCCGCTCCTCCTCCTCCCGGGCGCAGCGAGGAAGCGGCGGCCGCCGCGGCCGGGGGGCCTCGCTCCGCAGCCAGCGCCGCGCCCGCCGCGCATCCCTCCCGGCCCGCATCCCGGGTCCGTGCGAGCCTTCTGTGCCCGCCGGGTCCGGGGCCCCGGGATCTTGCAGCACGGCCGGCGAGGGCGGCTCCCCGGCCCCCGGCCCGGCCCCTGCAGAGGCGCATCGGGTTCTACGGGTTCTGGGGAGGAATGAGCTCGCGAAGGTGCAGCGTCCTGGCGCTGCTGCCTGCGGCTCCGAGCGGCTCCGAGCGGGGAGCGCGCTTCTCCCCACGCCTCGAGGCTCTGCAAAAGCGCCGCTGCACCAGCTCAGCCCCGCGGCCGCCGGCCTCGACGCCGAGACTTGCGTGCAAACAAAAAGGAGGGGCGGGGCGGGGGGGCAGGAGCCCCCTGCGCCAGCCTGGGCGCGCGCCCCCCGCAGCCGTCCGCATTGGGGGCTTCCTGAGCGGGATCCGGGCTGGAGCCCCGGTCCTGTCCCCCACCCCCACGCGTCACCAGCACCCACACACCCTCCCGGCCGTCACTTCAGCGGGGGCTCGAGTTCACTCCCTTTGTCTGGATGCTCTCGGCACCACCGCCCCCGCCCCCACCTTGCAACCTTGACGTTGCCTCCTGCCCGGGCCGGCGGCGGGTGGGTGCGGGCCCCCGAGCCCGCAGGGGCAGGCGCCCGGGCCCCGCAGCCATGGCCGCGAGACGGATGCCGCCGAGGGCGCGCGTACTCACCAGTGAATGGGGAAATATACGGACATGAAGTCCTGGGGGAGGCCGACCCGCGCCCTGGTGATTTAAGAACGGCCCCGGCGTCCCGAGGGAGGCTGCGGCGCGCGGGCACCGGGGGCCGCGGGGCCGCCTTGGGGACTGCCCGGCTGCCAGGCGCGTCGGCCGAGCGCTCCGAGCTCCCGCTCCTCCACCGAGCTCGCGGCCCCACAAAGAGCCCGGGAAGCCGCACTTATAGGGGCGGGGGCGGGCCCGGCCCGGAGGCCCCGCCCCCTCGCCCACTCCTGGATAACGTCACCAAAATCATGAATGGCCTCGGCGCTCGCCGCTCCCGCGGGTGGCGGCTCGGGGGCGCGCTCGGCTCGGCTGCCCCCGCCGCGCTCCGCTTCCAGCCGGGCGCCCGCCCAGCTCGCGCGCACCGCCCCACGGCGGCCCCCCCGTCCGCGGCCCTCCCCGGCGCTCCCCCCGTCCGCGGCCCTCCCCGGCGCTCCCCCCGGGCGCTCCCCCCGGGCGCTCGCGGCGGCGGAGCGGGGCTGGGGCGGGGGCGCTGGGCTCGCGCCCGACGTGGCGCTGCGCGGCGGGAGGGCGCCCTCCCTCGACGCGGCCCGGGGCGCCCGGCGCCGGCTCGCTCCTCTGCACCCGGGGCGCGCGACCCCCGTCAGCGTCCGTCCCCCAAACTAGGCGGCGCCCGCGGACGCCTGGTCGCTGCGCCCGAGGCGCGTCCTTCCAGCTCCCGCAGGCTGCTCGGAAAGGAGAGCAGCGCCGGGCGGGGCGGGGAGGGGGCGCGGAGCTCGCGGCCCAGCGCCGGCGGGTGGGGTCGCGCTCGCTTGCAGGGGCCGGGCCGCGGCCCGCAGATCCGTGGAGGGTTTTATTTGTGTGGGAAAGGATGTGGTGTCTTCGTAGGGTTTTTCCACTGGACACCTACACACATACACATGCGGCGGCCTGGGGCACGGGGTGCGGGTGGCGCCGCACAGGCACGCCCCACTGGCCTGGGCTCCGCACCTGCTGCGAGGAGGAGAGACAAAGAGCTTCAGCCAAACCCCTCCCACAATGCCCAGGAATTACAGCTGGGGGGGGGGGGCGTCCAGGTGGTCAGGCTCCGCAGCCCCCAGGGCCAGGATGGGAGTCTGCCCCTCCGTGGCTGGGCGCGTGGCTTCACACCTCTGCTTCAGAGACTCCTGTAAAATGGCTTTATAACCCTGATCTATAGGTGTACTGGGGGGTCCACGGAGTGTGTGTGTGTGTGCAGGAGAGAAAGGGGGAGCCTTCAAAAACTTGGCAAAATTAAAGGTGCTTTGAAGTCAGTCCGCTCTTTGAAAGGTAGTGAATGGATTAAATCCATATATATATGTATATATATACACTTACAAGTGGAAATACATAAACTTATCCCGGGTGAAGGGTGATAGGATTAATGGTGGGGGTTTATTAACAGTGGCAGGCCCTCATAATTTTCATCAGCCCTCCCAAGCTCACCCAAATAAAAATAACCAGAAAACTAAAAAAAAAAAAAAACAACTTTGCTATGTTTAGTCATCCACATACACAACCTGGGTAGTTAACAGTGCACTTCCTTTGAAAACATAGCTTTGAGACAAACCCTCACACCCTGCCTCTCCCCGCTCCCCCAGTTCCCAGGTGTTCCTTCCAACCAGAGAAATTCAGGAGCTTCTCCCCACCCCCATCCCACTCCGTAAAATAAATCAGAAATTGATTCATGCTGCCAAGCACCACCTCCATGCTGCTCCTCTGGAGGTAGCGCCCTGATGGAGATCAATGCTTCTGCGGACAGGTGATAAGGGGAGATGCTCCAGTATGGGATTGCTGCTAGCAGAGGGAGCTGTTTGTGCCTTTTGCACCGGGGGGTGGGGGGGGGGGGGGGGTGGGGTGACATCTTGTCATCTACATAGTCAAAGGAGAAGCCGCTGCTTGGAGAGCTAGTTTCCAGACTGTGACTTTCCAGGGACTGGAAAGGTAGGCCCTGGGAGAATAGGACCCATGTCCTCTGCCATTTGTCCCCAGAAGCAATCCCTGGCAAGGCCTGGGATGAAAGGCTGACTCAGCACGTTTACACATCAACACCTTATGTATTTTTTAATATCGCTTGTGAAACTTTCTAAACTCAGAAAGCTAGTGTTTGACTACCCCCTGCAACACACACACCCTTAAAATGTCAAAATGGCCTCATTTTGAAGAAGGTAGGATGTAAGATCTCCAACAACAGATGTCTGGCCTCCTGAAAAATCCCCTACATTGGAGAGAAACAAGAAACTGATGCCTGCTCTTGAGGAAACTTTGCATTAATGCCCATTATAGCTAAAATTCACCTCCCCAAAACTACACTGTTTCCTCTCTGAAACCATGGCGACGCATTCATTCATATGAAAATATGGGAGGCACAGGGGCTAAACTTTGGTGTAACTATAACAACTATGCCGTTTCTCAATCATAATACTTTATGTAGTGCCTTGAAGGTCTGCAAAGCATTTTCATGACCTCGGTTTTCAAAAGAATGTAGTAAGATTACCATAGCACAATATACAGTCCCTAGCTTACAGGGTACAAACCGAGTCTGAAATAAATTAGGGCACTTGCCAAAGATCACAGAGCTACTCTGCTACATTGCTCTGATCATATCTGTAAAGACACAGGGTCCTTGAACATGCAGACTGGCCATTGCTTCCCAACATCCTATGAGCTAGGTTTCTATCCCTACCTCCTTCGAATAAAGAAACAGAAATACCAGTGAATGAAGTTAACTTACAGCCCCAGAACCCTAGAGCTGAAAGGGAGACCTTCCAAATCACCGAGTCTGGTCTCCTCATTTTACAGGTGAGAAGACACCGAAGAGATTAAATGGCATGTCCAAGGTCACCAGGCTATTAAGTGGTGGAGATGGAACCTGAACGCAGGCCTTCAGACCACTGGGCAAATGTTCTTTCCACCACAATCCTATGCTTCTGCCAAGTCAGCAGCAGAAGTCAAACACATGATCTGGACCCTCCGAACCCAGCTGGCCCACTGCTGACATTTACTGAGCACCTACAATGTGCAGCTCAGTGAACTAAACAGCCCTCTGCTCTCCCTCCTTCTGCCACCTTTGTCTTCAGAAACTCGAGTGTTGAACTGCAATTTCTATTTTAATAAAAATCCACCCGTAATCAGAACTGGCTTGCTTTCCAGCATCGCATAAATCCAGTTTCCCAGCTCCTTTTCTCTCACGCCTAAAATAAGAATTATAAAAAGAATACAGGTATTGAGTTGCCCGTGGCACCAGTGTTCCGAGTCTGTAGGCCCTGTAGCAAATTATTCATTGAGTACAAAAGTCTCCATCTAAATTCACTTAGTGATACATTCCCATGCTTTATCTGCCTCCTGCCTTGCAAAAAGACAATAATGCATTTAATTTGCTTAGTAGTGGTGAAGCTGGTATTTTGTTTAGCTCTAAGGGACTTCATGAAGTAGCTGTTGGCTAATGTGCACTTGTGTCTGCTAGCATGTTTATGCCTCACGATGACTTTATGACATAGGCACTATTGTCCCATTTGTCAGACTAAGAAAGAGAGGCCTTGAGAGGTTAAGTAACTGGGCCATGGCCCAAAGTTCTCGAATTGACTGAACCAGAATTTGACCCTGGGCCTTGTTGCTTCTAAAGCCTATGTTTTCCCTGCAATATTACACTTAACCTGGTCCTTGTGGATTTATTTGTTTAAACACATAAACTACAGACTGAATAGAAAATATTAGTTCCAGGGGCACCTGGGTGGCTCAGTCCGTTAAGTGCCCAACTCTTGATTTGGCTCAGGTCATGATCTTGGGGCTGGGAGATTGAGCCCCCCACCCCCACCCCCAAACATCAGGCTCCGTGCTTAGTAGGGAGCCTGCTTCTCTCCCTCTCCTTCTCCCTCTGCCCCTCTCCCTGCTCTCTCTCTCTCTCAAATAAATAAATCAATCTCTTTTAAAAAATGCTAGTCCCAATAGCAAAGACCAGGACTACTGGAGTCCATCCAGTGGGGTAGGACTGGCAGTATAAATACATTTCCCACCCTGGGAATCTGGGAGTTTCTTAAAGATATCAGTCAAAGGCTTGGGGTTTTTAAAAAAAACTGAGTAGAAGAAGGGGAGTTTCTAGCCAATTTTTTCAGTGAAACTCGTTTGAGTACATAAGAAATCTGAAAGGCAAGAATGTGTGTGGGTTGATGTGAGGATGAAATGAGATAGTGTTATGAAAACAGTTGGTAAGCTGGAAAGCACTGAGCAGACGCAGGGCTTGTTTTTAAGGTGTTTGGGGGAAAAGATGGGGTTCAGCAGAGTCGATTGCATCTGCTTTGGTTTTTCACTCATTTCAACCACGGACCGCCCCATTTTCCCCTGGAGTCCTTTGACTGAAGTTTCCAGTGCGCTGCAGGGTGGGGGCAGACATGAGAGGAAAGTAGTGAAGCTCTGCCCAGTGGGCACTGCTGTGGTGCCAGTGTCCCCACATCACCCCCTCATACCCCGCGAGTTCCACCAGTCTTTGATGCCTCACAGCAAGTGCCCAGCTGGGTTCTGGACACACGATGAATGCCCGAGGCCTGAGTGTGGGCATGCTTATGCTTTCCCACGTCAGCCGTCAGGAAGCTAGTCTTCATACAAAACCACCCGAACCCACCAAAACCCACAAAATCCTCTAGCCTTCGACTTACTTTGCTGTAAGTTCTCAGGCACGTTGCATGGCTTCTCCGTGTCCCAGACTCCTAAAGCGATAAAGCAGGCAACAGGCATCTTTTCGGCTCTTGGAAGGCTAATAAGGCTAAGAGAAATTGCTTCTATAAATGCTTAAGGGGAAAGTGCTTTGCATCCTATCATCCGGGCTCTGAGACCCGACGTAAACGCCTGTGGGTACTCTTGCCATGTGCCATCTTAGGAGGAACCTCCTTCCTTCCCACCCAGAACCCACTCACCCCCTAAAAGAAGCCAGATATCTGGCAGCCCACAAACTCTTGCCTTCCCAAATATCAAAGAGATTCAGCTCTGGCCTTTTCTTTATTTCTATCAAGGGGCCTTTGAACCAAAGGGATTTTTAGAGAAAGAAAACTCTATGGAATCTTTAGGGTCCAGGCTCTTGAAAGAAAACACCAAAACTGGAACCAGTTCAAGGCCCTCATGTCCAATTAAGGAAATACTCACATTCCTATCCTAGCTCCGGCTCCAGCATGCTTTCTCTCTTTCCACATCTACACAGGAATGCACTTTAACAGCCAGAAGAGAGGTTCCTATCACCAGGACCCGTATCATATAGCACGGGGCTCCTCGGGGTGGGCTCCAGCAGGCTGATATCTTCCCTGAATTAGACAAAGAACACGCACCACGGAACAATCCAAATTCCCTTCATACCTCTGTCTCCCCCTCCCCCCAACCCTGTGTTTCACCCACAGCTCCGGACCAGAGAAACCCTGTCATACCTGTGGGTTATGAAAAAAAGAGGAAAACACAATAATTTCTTGTGAAGAAAGGCACTTTCAGTTTTCTTTTCAAGTATACAGGATGTCGCCCTGCTTCCTCCAGGGGCAGCTGCGTCCCTCCTGGCTTCATACCCACCCCTCCTCCTTGGAGGAGTGAGCAGTGAATTATGCACCAGGGAGCAGCTCCTTCAGACCGCCTCTGCCAAGTGTAACCCGAGCTCACACCAGCTTGCTGGAGTCCCAGGTGTGCTTCACACCCACACAGTGCCCAGCCTTGGGATCCGATAGCTAGGTCCATATTACACTTTCTTGCCCTTTCAACAACAATTTGACCAGGTCTTAGGCACCTTCTATGGGCCAGATGGGGGTGGCTCCAAGGAATTGCTTTAAGGGAACTGTATCCATCACACCCCCCAAAGCCATTCCAAATAAACACGCTCCTGGGGATAACAGTGTGTCTACCAGGCCAACACAGCTTTAGGATAAATTCCCTAAGTTGCTTTCATGATCCCTCACAATCTGCGTAAAAAAGACACACACACCATGCATACAAGTTTTGCGGAGTTTGCATATAAGACCCCTTGTCTCTGCCTTTCCTACAGATTTGCTGCACTGAGTTCCTTGTATAAAGAAATCAGGGGCTGCCTCTGGTGCTTGGCAAGGGGTCCATCATTGAGGAGACTGGGAGAACCCCAGACACCAGCCCCTTCCAAGACAGTGTGATAACCACTGCAGTAGAGACATGTGACCATGAGGGTGGGGTGGGGGGTGGTGCATGGGATCACTCTTGTTCAGAATATACTCTCTGTGAGGGTAAGGACTGAGTATGTTTTGCTTACTGCTGGACTTCATCACCTGGAAGAGTGCCTTGCACATAGTAGACACTCAAGAAACCTTTGTTGAATGAATGAATGAATGAATGAGCAAGTGAATGGCATCAGGGAAAGCTAAAGAGAAAGGGTGCCATTGAGCTGGCCTCAAAGTTTGGGTAGAAGCCAGAGAATGGTAATCCTACAAGAATAGCGAGAGCAAAGGCTTCGGGGTGAGAAAATGCCAGGAGCATGCTGGGAACTAGGGGTGAGCAGAGGAATCCCGATCTTGGTCGTGGGCACCGGCACCTCCCGCAACTCCAAGTTTGCATGCTGGGTGGGATACCTATTTGTTAGAAAAGGCCCCTGTACTCTGCAGAATGGACTGTGCACAGAATTCCTCGCAGGAAAAAAAAAAAAAGCCCGTCACCTCCATCAGCCAAACCCATGCAGTTTCCCTCACGGCTCCATCATTGGAGTGAACATCAGCATTTCTTTTCCAGTGAGGCAGCGCCCAAGCAGAAGTGTTAAGTAGGTCGAATTGAGTTTATGTGAACTGTGTCTTCTGAGACTTGCCCTTTCCACTCCCTCTCATTTCACACCTCTCTCTGACCTGTGCACCCATCTCAAGAAACCCGTGCTCCCTTCATAACAGCCTTGCAAAGCTGCAAAACCACGCTTTTCTTTTCTGTGGGAGAGTCCATCCTTCAGCACCCGAATCCCAGGCAGCTGCTAGGCAAGCACACTTGATCTGCCGAATAGGTTCACACACGCGGTGAGAGAGGCACGCTCGCTCGCGATACATCCACGGCTTCTGCCGAACAATGGCATTTCAGGCAGGGTAAGTGGGTGAGAGGAAAGAGCTCTGTGATCACAGAGGCCGATGATGGTTGATTACAGGAGTCTGGGGGGGGGGGGAACCATGCCATGGCAAGATGGAGCAGCAAGTGAACCCCTCAGAAGGGCTGGGGTGGGTGCAACCCATGGGCTTTCCTTCTGGAGGGATCAGATTGGAATCCTTGCCCCCAGCTGTAATCTGGCAACAGCCCTCCTGTGGATTAAATCTGCTGGTCAATGGGAGGCTGGGGGAGGGTCTTAGCAGACCCTTTTTGCTAAGGGGCAGAACTTTAGACCAAAGGTGACTCCTCTAGGTGGGCCCCAGGCACCCGGGGCCCCTGCCCAAGCCCAGGCCAGGCTGAGCAGCCCAGGTGTGGACCAGGGCAGAAAACCTGCACCAGCCTGAGTGAAGCCGATGACATGCTTAATGAGGCTCTCGGGGTAGCAGAGGCTCCCACACGGGGCTTCGAGGCCTAGTAAGCAAGTGGATTGGTGCAATGTGGCTTCAGGTGGGAGCATCGCAGCTACTGGGGACAGGGGGACAGCTGGGCACTTCTGAAGCCTACACTACTGCAGAACCTTGCCTTGCACTCCCTGCCTACCCCAGGAGTAGGCCCCTGTCTCTCTCCTACCTGTTCATCCAGGCCTCCTCTTAGGAACCGAAAACCAGAAAGATGGAAGGAGATTCTCCTGAGGCTGCTTTCTAGCTTTATGCTTTACGGTCCTGGTGTTACTATTGACAAAAGCTAGCATTACCTGCACTGGAGTCTTTCTGGAAGGGGAGGAGGGTGTGGGTGTTCCTTGCTCCTAACCACCTGCTCTTTTGAATTTCAGAGTGGTTGGAGAGTGAGCCAATGAGAGCTTTGACTCACTTTGTTTCCAGTTCTACCCCAGGGAGGGTCCCCTTCACACATACTCCCCAGGGTTATCCTTATTGCCTTCATCTGCAGGACATAATCTTCCACAATGCTTACTAGATTCTCAATTTAAAAAGAAGGACACATAAAGACTAATGAATTATACTCCAGATTATGATATTGTCTGATTCCTTTTTAAAAATATTTTTAAAATATTTTAAATTTATTTATTCATGAAAGACAGGGGTGGGGGGCAGAGACACAGGCAGAGGTAGAAGCAGGCTCCATGCAGGGAGCCCGACGTGAGACTCCATCTCGGGTCTCCAGGATCAGGCCCTAGGCTGGAGGCGGCGCTAAACTGCTGAGCCACCCGGGCTGCCCTTGTCTGACATTCTTAACTAGAAAATGAACAGGTCTCTTCAATTGGCCTCACACTACTCATCTGTATAATGGGCCTCATGATCCCTGTCCTCAGCTCACTGCACAGTAAGGATGCAAGAGCGGCAAGCACTCCGCTTCCTTGGCAGAAAAGTGCAGTATCAAATTATCCTCCATTGGATCTGCTTGAAAATGAATAGTCAAAGGAAGGGAAAGTGAAACTCACATTAATTACTTCATTTTGTTGCTTGTTAACAGGAAAACATAGCAAGGGCAGCAACCCTCTCTTGGTTTCTGAGAAAGAAAGGCCAAGCCAGTTCTCTTAGAAGAGAAGGATGCTGAATCTAACAGGTGCTATCCCATCTCTCCCTCTTTCCAGCACATTCTTGGAGTATCTGCACTGGCTTTTGCACTTGCTGACACCCTAGCTGGAGGCATACAGGTGTGTGAGCCACTGCTTTCCTGTGGCAGTCCAGGTTGGTTGTACCAGCTACCAGCTTCGCCGGCAGGTATACTGTGTCCCACATGCACGGCCTGCCCGTCTAAACGAGAGGACGTAGCTATTTGTGTCACAGAGTATTTCTCAATACCCTGGTATCAAGTGCTAGCAAGTCACCCAGCTCTTTGGTTGTTCTTGGGACTCTACATGTCCACACAAGCACATGCACTTCCGTGCCAGCGACATCTCAGCAGCTGAACAAGTGCTCTGTCTTCTGGGTCTAAGGGAAGGAAATAACACTGACCCGAATCCAAATAGCAACAAAAACTTCTCCAATTCACATTGTTTTATCACCTTTGTGTTTTTCTTATAAACAGCAACGAACACCTCCCAGTGACTTCGGGGGAAACAGGTGTGAGGGACCGGTGTGATTCCAACACTTCCAGCACTCTCCTCCTCCTACAGAGCAATGACGGGGAGCAGAGTGGAGCATCACAGTGATAGGAGCTTGCTCGAGGAGAGTCAACTGACAGAAAGGAGGGGTGAACTGGGGAGGGAGGTCTGCAGGGGGCTGCTGTGATGGCCCAAGGAGGGGGTGGCACTCAGGGGAGGTGCAGGTGATGGCGGGAGGCAGTGCCGAGGTGGAGACTTCAGAACTCAGGACTTGTTTAGATGCAGGAGCAGAAGAGAAAGGGAACTGGACAAGGCTTGGATTTCTTGAGCTTGAGGGACTGCAAATCACTTGCAGGAAAACCTAATTGCAGAAGGGGCTGGTCTGGGGAGCAGGCAGTCCTGCTTTTTAGGTGGGTGGGGCTCCCACGAGATGACTGTCCTGAGCTGTAGCTATGGCTGCATGCACTGTCCTGGTGTCCACATGCCAGTCATTTCTCTCGCTCTCAGGTCCGTGGTGGCCACGGCTTCTGTTCTGAAGGTTGGTGCCTGGCCTTTCTGGATGCCGTGGGTGCTTCGATGCTATTGCAGATGGTTCTTCAGAGGCAGATGGAGAAACAGGGTTTGGGACCAACACCAAGGAAAGGCAGGGGATGAAGTAGGAGTAGGCCCAGAAGGAAGGCTAATGGAGATGCAGGCTCCCCAAGTCTCGGCCAATTCTACAGGGAACTTTGGAGCAAATATTACTTGTCAGAGTGGCCTGTGTTGGGACAAGATTGCAGGGTCTGCCTTCCCTTGCTTTGCTCAGGTCACAGCGTGGGTTGTCCTGGAGAAGGATGTGGTCTTGGGAGAGGTGGCTCTCTTTGGCTGGAGCTGACAGCTGGAGGCCATCTGATGACCCCACTCACCACAGCTGGGCAGCAGGTCTTCCTCTGACAGGGGATATGGGTGGCACATTTCTAGTTTTGCCACAGACCCCAAAGCTTGCAACTCCACTTTGTGGCCTCTCTTCACTTTACCGTGCAGTGCAGAGGACTATAGCTTGGAGAATCCTCAGGGAGGGGACAAACTGAATGCTAGCCCATGCCTTCCATTTTGCAGGCAACAGAACAAAGGCCCCAAGAGAGGAGTTGCCTTTCCTCAGCTCCAACAGTCAGGGAAGGGTGAACTCGGGACCAGCACTTGACCAGGCCCTCTGGCTCCTTGGCCTGTGCTTGTCCCATGAAAGGAGCCTGCTCCGTGCCCAACGGCTCATGGCAGGAAGACCACTGTGGACAGGCTGCATGTTGTGCCCTCCCCAACTTGTCTATCAGTGTCTACAGGTTTGCTGGGGGCACGAGGGGCTCACTCCCCACAGCACTGAGTGAAGGTGACCCCAGACCCAGGGAAAAGACTGCATTGAGATTTCCAGAGAAACAGGGCCTAGAGGTCCTTAGAAACCAGCCTAAAGCAATTCCTAGCCTCTGCTTTCTATCCTGGGATTAAGCTAGCTAAGCAGGGGTCATTCTGGAGTCTTCTTCCATAACTGCTCTTTGTGAACAAGGCACCATCATGGCCATCAGCTTGCAGTGGGGTGTTACAGGAGATGTCCCCAGGAAACAGCCCGTGGGGTTTCCCATAGAGTAGTGTTGCCGATGCTCTTCATGACGTTCCACTGTGTCTTCTGATTCGCCCCCATGGGGAGCCTCAGCACCAGGAATGGAATGGATGCACATCTCTGAAGCTACTGCTTCTTATTTGTGCACGGTGGGTGCAGGGAGTGCTGGGTGTGCTTTCCTCTACACTGTCACTCTTTGGGTTAGGGAGTCAGAACTTGATTCGAAGATACCTTAGCCCAAGTATATGAGACCTTATGGTATATGAGAAAGTATTAACCCCAATTAGGCTTTATCCTCTTTTCCCTTCATTTTCCTTTCCTTCATATTCTCTCATTTTTAAAAACTTTGTTCTATTTTATGTGGTGTCTGTAAATCCTCTCAAATGCTTCCTAGAATGATGTTATATGTAAACAACAATATTAATATGACTTCTTTGGAGGCCTCCATTGTGTCTAGGGACTTGCTGCTCTGAGTGTTTTCTTCTGTGTAACAACTTCCTAGGGTGGAGTTGTGATGGATCTCCAGGAGGTCCTGAGAGATCCATTGGGCCCTTTTTTCTTCTGGTCCCTTTTTTCTTCCCTTCCCCAGCCTGCAGTGCAGATCAGGGAAGGCTCAAATGCTAATAGTGTCCTGGGGGAGCCCAACTAGTTGAGTGGCCATGCAAAATCAGGTCTTCCGAGAGTCTGCAGGGGAGTCTCCCATTGCTCCTGCTTGGCCCTGTGTGTTGGTGCCTGGCCAGGACCAGCCAGTAGAGCTACCTTGCTCCTTAAGATCCGGACATGATGCAAGTTCATTGCTGGAGGCAGGCTGGGTTTTGCAAGGGCACATCACAGTTCTTCGAGGCATTTAAATATCTCCAGGTCAGTCAGTCCAGGTTATAATTGCCTTCACTTTGGTGTTTCCACAGGCTGGGGCATTTTTTTCTTCTTGCAATCCTGAATGGCCCTGAAAGACATTCTTTCCAAGCTGATGCATCAAAGCATCTGCTCCAGGTATTAAGACTTTCAAAGGGCATGTCCTTTGGGTGAACACATCAGCACCAGAGGGATTTAACACAAGGCTTGTCCACCTTTCTGAAGAGCTGTCTCTACTGAGGCTAGGACTTACTGGACTGGATATTGATTGGAGGATTCCGGAATTCCTGTGCTTGGCCCTGGTGATTCTGTACAAAAGGAGTTGCTCATTCCCGGGCATCAAGAGGGCAAAGCGCCACAAGCAGAATCACCCCGCCCGACTACAGACTATTTATTATCCTTTGTCTTTGGGTTATTTCAGACCACTGGGAAGGTGTGGGGGAGGGCTAGTAATGAAATCTCTTGGAAATGACACGTATATCGTATGAATTAACCTCTCTTAAGCCTCTATTTCCTTGCCTGTCAAGGAGGGGTGGGAATAAAAGTACCCACCTTGCAGAGCTGGTGTGAAGGGTAAGAGCCAGATGATAAAAACACCTGTGACAGAACCTGTCAAGGCAGAGTCAAGACAGAACTCCTTAAATGGTTACTATTTCGACCACGTAAAAGGCACACAGTCATCTGGACCTTGAGACTTTGTTAACTCAGTGTGGTCTGTGGACCAGCAGCACCAACAGCAAGGCCCCGGCAGCTGGTAGGAAATGCAATCTCTCAGCCCTGCCCCAACCTGCCCAGTCAGAAGTTGCATTTTCACAAGCTCCCCAGGTGACTTTGTGCACATTACAGTTTGAGAATCATCGAATTAAGGGACCTTGATTTTACCTCTGAATCTGGTGGATTTGATGGCATTTCTCCTGGCAACCGACAGAGTAATGAGTCTGTCAATCAAATCTGGGCAATATTTACCTAACACGGCTGCCCCTGGGCCAGTCTGGCTCTGCTGGTGGTGGCGCTGGCCAGCCTGCCGCTTGCCCCGCTCACCTGCCTCCTGCGGTCACCTGTGCGGTGGCCAAGGCTCCGGGGAGATGAGGGCTCCTTGTTTACTGGGCAAGCACAGATAAGGTTTCTCACAGCCCCACCTGAGTGCTGGTGCCAAGGTAAACTTGCTCTCCAGAATTGCTCCCTGACTGGAAAATGTGTCAGTCTATTTACTTCTCACTCCCACTGGAAAAAAGGTTGGGGGGGGGGGCAGGGAGTGGTTGGCCATGATATCATTCTTTCCACGGAACTTCTCAAAGGCATTGCATTTCACGGTGACTTCCAGGCACCGTGTGCGTTTTGCTGCACAGTGCGGAACAGAACTGGCCAGGAAGTTTCTCTTCCTTCTCCAAAGCTCTCTGCCCCCTTGCCCCCCACACCTCTCTCTGGGGTTTTGACTTCCCCTTGGGTTTTGCAGGCAGCCCTGGAAAGGAACCTAGAAGCCAAGAGGTGGGTGAGAGAGTTTTCCTGGCCTTTCTTGCAGAGGTGACCTGCATCTGGGGACACAGTTGCTGGCTGGTGTGGATGGAGGGCAGGTGCTTGCTTAAAGGGGCAGGAAAAGGACTCCCTGGGAGCAAAGGCTACTGCTCTCAGACACATCAGAGAATTGGGAACGAAGAGCGAAACAATTTTTCTACAAGCCACACAAACGGTCAGCAACGGTTGGCGGCCACTGCATTCATCACAATTATTTTTTTTCATCACAATTCTTATTTACACTTCTCTGGACAAGAGCTGAGATTTTCTAATTGGGTCTCTGGTTCCCACAAGACACTGAGAGATGCTGTAGGCTAGCACACAGCGCTGGAGGCCATCTGGACTCAGGCAAGGGGAGGGGAACCCATCATTCATTCCCCTTATCAAGGTCTCCTGAAGATCAACATTGCTTCCATCCCAGGTCAGAGGTACTTATTAAGAAAATGCAAGTGGGGCAACTGAGTGGCTCAGTTGGTTAAGTGTCTACCTTTGGTTCAGGTCATGATCCAGGGTCCTAGGATGGAGACCCACATCAGGCTCCCTGCTCAGTGGGGAGTTGGCTTCTCCCTCTGCCTCTGCCATCTCGTCCTGCTCATGCTCCATTTCTCAGTCTCTCTCTCTCTCAAATAAATAAGTAAAATCTTAAAAAAGAAAAAGGAACTCAGAATTAATAAAATAAGAGCAGGGCCTTGCACAGACCAGTAAAGATAATGTGCTATGGACTGAGAAATAGGATTCATCCAGTCCAGATTAAGAACTTCAAAAATTTTATTTGTAATTGTTTCAGATTTCACAAATATTACATAATTTTACAAATTTTATTTGTAATTTTTCAATATGTAGATAAAGTCAGAGACTAACAATACAGGAAACCCCCGTAGACCAACTTCCTGGCTGTATCAGTCAGGAAAAGACTTGGTTGTGCTGTGCTAACAAACATCCCAAATCTCAGTGGCTGAGAGCAGCAAAGGTTCGTCTTACCAATCCACCCATCCTCCATGGGCTGCTTGGAGACATGGTGTCTGCTCAGGGACCGAGGAAGTGAGAAGATTTGACTCTGTGCTGCCATGTTGGACAAAATTTTTGTGCACTGGTTCATGAGGCCAGAAATAGAAGTCACTTCCACTCCAGTTCATTGGCCAATGTCAGTCTCAAGGCCACCCCTAACTTCAGAGTGGATGGGAAATGCAGTCCTACCATGGGCCTGGAAGGCAGAGAGCCAGATATATTCGGTTGGTGGGCAGCGCTAATGATGGCCACATCAGCTTTAGCAAATATTAGCATATTGCCTTATTTGCTTCAGGTCTGTCTACTTCAAAGAAAGTAAATATTAGAGATACAATGGAGTTCCCCTCTGTACTCCTCTCCAGCCCGTCTCCTCCCTCATTTCCCAGAGCTTAACATTGTTTTGAATTCAGTATTAGTCATCCTCATGTGTGTTTTTATATTTTTTACTATTTTTATTGCATTTTTTAATGTTTCCATAAACATTAAAAAGTAGAACTTATTATGCCCTGAAAGCTATGAAGTTACATATGTGTGTGTGTGTGTGTGTGTGTGTGTGTGTGTGTATCCTTATTTTCTGCAATGTTCATTTCTCCCTTGGCATTACAATTGTGAGATTTTTATCTATGTTGACACATGCTGTCCTGTACTCCACTAAATAACTATAATAAGATTTAGTTATCCATTTTCTTGTTGATGGACATTTAGGTTGTTTCCAAGCAATAGCAAACATCTTAATACATGTCTAGATGCCTAGGAGTAGAACTTCTGGACATGACCACCTAACAACTTTACTAGTTATTGCCATATTGCTCTCCAAAGTACTTGTACCAACTTACAATTCCACTAGCAGGGAGTGAGTTTCCATGATTTAACAGCTCTGCCAACACTTGGCATTGGCTGACATAAATTTTTGGTGATCTTGTAGGTATGAATAATATTTTATTGTTTTGATTTGTATTTCTTTGCTTAATAGGGGAAGCAAGCATCTTTTTGTATTTCTATTGACCTTCTGGGATTCCTCTTCTACAAAATGGTAGTTTACATTCTTTGCTCATTTCTTCCCAAGTGCTATTTATCTCTTTCTAATTCATTTGAGAGATTTCCTTACATGTTACACTCATTGCAAGTGCCTTCTCTCAGGCTATGGCTTGTTTTTCACTTTGTTATAATGGCCTTTTGTTATGAAGAAATTAATTTCAATAGTCAAAATTATTGATTTTTTATGTTCTCTCTTTTGTTCATTTGCTTTCTTGAAGAGAAATTGTTCTTAAGGTCATGAAGAATTTTTCTGTATTTTCACCTTATGCTTAAAAGGTCTGCTTTTTGTCTTTAGTTCTTTAAGCTACATAGGGTTGATCAAAGTAAGAAATCTAATTTTGTATTTTCCATATGGATAAAAGCTGTTCCTAGGACTCATTTATTAAATAGACCACCCTTTCCACATGGATTTGTAACATCATCTCTGCCGATTGTTTCCAAACATGGGTGGGCCAGTGGCTAGGCTTTCTGTTCGGTTCCAAGGTTTATCCTTTTGCCCAAAGTCTGTTGTCTTCATTACAAAATATTTTGATAATAAATCTTGATATCTGGTAAGGCAAGTTCTTCCACGTTCTACTTTTTCAAAATTGCTTCTCAGTTATTCTTGGCTCTTTGCTCTTCCAAATCCATTTTGAGAAATCAATTTCTTCCAAATCAGATTGTCTAGTTCCAAACAAAACAAAACAAAACAAAACACCCTGTTAGACTTCAAATAAAATTCTATTGATGAATTTGACAACTTTATGATTTTGAGCGTTCCTATTCATATTCTTTTGTATGGCATGTGCTTATAATTTTGTAGCCCTCAATAGACTCTCATTTCCTTCTCTGCTCCCCTCTCCTTCCCTTCTGACCTTGACTCAAACATTGCTTACATCCTGTTTCTTATTATAGCTTCAGTATCTTTACTTCCAGTACTCACCTATTTCAAAGGACTCCTAATTCTTCTCTTTTCAGTGTGTAACAGGTAAAATCCAGACACACATTATAATGATAAGGAGGTAAAAGAGGGGGTTCTCATAGTCTCTGGGGAGGAGATATGATGGCATAATTACATATGAGGGAGTGTACAATAATCTTTTCTGAGCTTCAGGAGGTAGCATGGGTAGTAGTTAAAAGGCCAGACTGCTAAGTTTGAATCCTAGCTCTATCATTTACTGACTCTAGTCTTGGGCAAATTACTTAGTATCTCTATGCCTTAGTTCTCCCTTCTATACTGTAGGGGTAAAAATATTAATTATCTCATAATATTATTATGAGAAATAAACAAGTTAATGTATTTAAAGTTGGGACAGTGCCTATACTGTGTGTTATCTATTATTGTCCTTACTAAGATAGGATTTCCAAAGCACATTGGGAATACGGCCAGTTTGAATGTTCCAACTAGACAATGTCAGAGTAACTCATTAAGCTTAACAGGGAACAAAGAAGTTGCTGGTTAACATTGTCTCTTTTTAGTAAATAGAAGGGCACCATCCACATAATTGAAGGTTTAATCATTAGTGATCCTCAGTGGTGCTAGTTTAGTGTTAACTATGTCATAAATTTCACAGTATCAATGAGTGTAGAGTTGGATGGTGCCCAAGATAATCCAATTCAATTTCCCACCTCATACTTGAAGCCTTTAAAATAAAGCTATACCAGAGTCAGACTTTCATAAAAGATCAGAAAAGCAAGAATATTGAAAGGACATCAAAACTATTTTAAAAATAAAAAACGAGGAGATGATAGAAAATCACATGAATTGATAAAGGTTTCAAAGGTTGCTTGAAGTGGCCATTAAGAGAAGCCAAAAGTGAAAGGGTGTTTTCTAGGAGCTGATAGCCTAGGTCTAGGAAAAAGAGTCTTATCCAGAAAAATGTCTGGATACAAATACTCCAATTGAGTATACCCCAATACCCTTGGAGTATTTGTCAAGATTCAAATTACTGCCTATGTGGACTATTTGAGGGTTTGGAAGATGTCCTTCCCCCTCCCTGCCACCAGGCTGCCGTGGCCCCTGACATTTCTTACCACTGATACCATCTTTGGGTTAAGACTCTGGGTGCCCTTTCTCTCTCTCTCTCTCATATATATATATATATATTTGAGCCCCACATAGGGCTCCATGCTGGGCATGGAGACTGCTTGGGATTCTCCTTCTCCCTCTGACCCTCTACTCATGTGCGTGGGCACTCTCTCTCTCTCTCTCTCTCTCTCTCAAAAAAAAAAAAAAAAAAAAAAGGCCAGTAGGTGAAAAGGTGCAACATTCCTAGATATCCCCATCTAGGGATAGGGATATCCCTATCAACATCCCTAGATAGGGAGATTAAAATCAAAACCACAATGAGTTATCAGCTCACACCTGTTCGAATGTCCATGATCAACAAGACAACAAGCATTGGTGAGGATAAGGAGAAACATATCTATATCTATATCTATATCTATATCTATATCTATATCTATATCTATCCATATATATCTATATCTATCTATCTATCTATCTATCTATCTATCTATCTAGAGAGAGAGAGAGAGAGGAGTATATATATTGAGGAGTAAACCTATATCAGCTAGGAGATCCTTAGATTGAATTCCTCAGCATAGGCCTAGCAGAGAGCAAGTTCATAAGGTACAGATGTAGTGAAGGAAGTTCTGCTGGGTAGAGGGGAAGGGAAATGCTTATGAGTGTGGGGCCCTCTTTTAGCAGAGGAGACCAGAATGGGAACTCAATGAAACCAAAGGAGAGGAGGGTGGGGAGATGGAGTGGGGAAATACAGTATAGAGTATTTGGCTGAGCATGTGGGAGGGGAGAGTGAAGCATGGGCAGAATCACCAGCCTGGACATGCTGCTCTGGATAGAAGCTGGCTATGGCTCTCAGAAGTTTCTTCCCAATTACCTGGAGAGCCGCAGTCCTGTGGGGTATCTTGACCACAGACTTCCCTCTGAGGAGGCAGGATTTAAATCAAGGATTCCACATCACCATGGGGGAATCTCCCTTCAGAACTCAGATGCAAGAGCTAGAGATTCTTAGGTGCATTGTGATGTGTCCCTGATGATAGTCGTACCTTGTTATGTGCAGTTCTTCACACTTACAGAGCCCTTAAACATCTCTTTTGCTGCTCTTTATACCCTTACCAGTTGAACAAGGCAATGTCATTATCCCCAAGTTATTGAAGAGAAAACTGAGGGTCAAAGAGCAGGACAACTTGTCAGAGGTCACACAGCTGGACAGGAAAAAGTCAGGCCAGCTTCACTTCTGAATCCCCACTACTGTCAGAATAGAACTAGAGGCCAAAACTGGTTGAGGATATGGCAGGCATTATCTCAAGAGCATTGCTGGGCTAGGCTGGCTGCCCCAGGTGCTTATTCCCACAGGGAGTGATCTGCCAAAGGGTGGGCTGCCACCCTGATAGAAGTTGTGCTTCTGGGTGTGGGCACACAGTATTGTCATGAATCTTGGTTGCCACCCTGGCCCTAGAGCACCACATGCCCTGGCTCTGTGGCATTTCTCAGTCCCCCATTCTTTTAGTTCATTCATTCACTCATTCACACAGTGGGCACTGATGCACTAGGAATACAGACAGAAAATCTTCAGTATCATTGCCTTTCAGAGTGTGGTGGAGGGAGGTAGTACCTAAATAGACAAGGGCAACAAAATGTTGAATCTCTTTTCAGAGAGGGTGGGTAGTGAAGTGATTAGGATCACAGATTTTGGAGCCAGAATGGGAAAATAAATTACAGAGATAGGATATATTTGAAGGTATAATGACTGAGAATTTCTTAGAAATAAAGAAAATATAAAACTTCAGATTGAAAGTACATAGTGTTAAACAAGATACATAAAAAGAAACACACCTAGATACATTGTAATGAAATTTAAGAACATTCATGACAGAAAATTCTCATCTATAAAGAAAAAGTAGATCAACTAAAAACGAAAAAGAATCAGAGCACCTGGATGGTTCACTTAGTTAAACATCTGACACTTGGTTTTGGCTCAGGTTGTGATCTTGGGGTAGTGGGATGAAGCCCCAAGTCAAGCTCTGTGCTTGATGTGGAGTCTGCTTGGGACTCTCTCTACCTCTCCTTCTGCCCCTGCCCTGCCAAAGTGAATAAATAAATCTGGAAAGGAAGAAAGAAAAGAAAGAAAGAAAGAAAGAAAGAAAGAAAGAAAGAAAGAAAGAAAGAAAGAAAGAAAGAAAGAAAGAAAGAAGAAAGAAAGAAAGAAAAAGAAAGAACCAGAATGACATGAAACTTCAATAACAGAACTGGATACAAGACAATGAAGTAAAATTTTAAAGTGTTGATGGAAAAAGAATTCAAATCTAGAATTTTATATCCAGATAAAATACCATTGGCTCAGCGGTTGAGCATCTGCCTTCAGCCCAGGGCCTGATCCCAGAGTCCTGGGATCGAGTCCCACATCGGGCTCTCTGCATGGAGCCTGCTTCTCCCTCTGTCTCTGTGTCTTTCATGAATAAATAAATAAAATCTTTAAAAAAATAAAAATAAAATGTAAGTAAAATAAAAATAGTATCAGGTATATAAGGCTTTCAGATAGCTTATCCCCAAAGCCCTTTTTGAAATATATTTGGAGCTAATCTTTTAGTGCAGGAAGGAAGATAGAAAAAAGCTCCAGAATAAAGAAGAAGAAGAAGAAGAAGAAGAAGAAGAAGAAGAAGAAGAAGAAGAAGAAGAAGAAGGAGGAGGAGAAAAGGAGTACAGAAACAGAAGAAAAGGAAGGAAGGAAAGAAGGAAGGAAGGAGAGAAGGGAAAGAAATAAAGAGAGAGAGGGAGGGAGGGAGGAAGGAAGGAAGAAAGGGAGATAGAAGGAGGGAGGGAAAAACGTATAGGTAAGGTAAAAAGTCAGAGAAACAGAAAGTAGCAACAAGACATTAAACTAATTGGTATTTTGAAAAGATTATAAAATATACAAATACAAGACAAAATTAATGAGGGGAAAAAAGAGAAGATGTAAACATGGAATAAACACTGAAAGAAACCACAAACACAACAGGAAGTCTTAGGAGCCAATGAAATTGATGTGATTTTGGCAAAATGTGATTTCCAAAATTAGAACAAGAATAAAGAGCACACTGAGTTATAAGTACTCAACTAAGAATTATGACACAATCAAAGACCTCCCCTCTTCCTGAAAAGCCCTAGGCTCAGATGGTTTTACAGGAAAGTTCCACCAACTTCTAAGGAAGAGATCATCACATGAGATATACAAACTGTTCTAGAAACTAGAGATCAGTTTCTCCTTTGTCGTAAGACTGGTGTAACCTTTATTACAAAGTCAGATAAGGATTGTAAGAAAAAAACCCCAAACTATCAGGCTAGTTCATGTTTGAATATAGATATAAAAATTATAAATAAAATATTAGTTAACTGTATCCCACAATGTATTTAAAGAGTTATGACCGATTAAGGTTTATTCTAGAATATGGGAAACTTTAATGTAAAGGGAAAAAATTATTAAGGTAATTTTTACCATTAATGAACTAAAGAAGAAAAATGTGCATTTTATGTATTTAAAGCATTTGATAAACACCTTTGAATTTAAAAAAATCTCACAGAACTAGAGTAAATGTATATTTTCTCAACTTGATGAAGCCTATTTATTGAATATTTGTAGCAAATATCATATATGGAGAAAGTTTACCTGCATTCCCTACTAGTACAGGTGCTTGCTATCACTGCTGTGGATCAGCACAGGTACTGGAGGCTTAGCCAAAGCAATATAATTAGAACAAAGGAGAGCTACAGAAAGGAAAGAGAACTGAAAACAAATAATCAACAAATTATTAGTGCTACTAAGAAAGCTCAGCAAGTTTGCCGAATAAAGATAATACTCCTAAGATGAATATCTTTCCTCTACATCAGCAATGGAAAGTATGTTAAAATAGGAAATATATTAAAAGTGTACATTTTTTTCAGAATAGTAAAAACAAAATTTGTTTTTACAAACTATGAAGTCTTTGAGAATCCTTCTTACAAAGAAGCATCATACCTTTTAACAGAAATGATTTAAACCTACAGAATGGAAGTAAATGTTTGCAAATCATATATATGATGACTTTATTTTTATTTTTTTTAAAAGATTTTATGTATTTACTCATGAGAGACACAGAGGGAGAGGCAGAGACATACATAGAGAGAGAAGCAGTCTGCATGCAGGGAGCTCGATGTGGGACTCGATTCTGGCACTCCAGGATCACGCCCTGGACCCAAGGCAGACGCTCAACTGCTGAGCCACCCAGGCATCCCTGATAAGGAATTTAATATCCAAAATATATAAAGAACTCATACAACTTGGTAGCAAAAAAAAAAATTTTTTTTTTAAATTTTTTAAAGAGACATTTTCCTAAAGAAGATATACAGATGGCCTATAGGGGGGTGCCTGAATGGCTCAGTTGGTTGAGCGTCTAACTCTTGATTTCTCAGGTCATGATCTCAGAGTCATGAAATGGAGCCCCACATAGGGCTCCATGCTGGGCATGGAGACTGCTTGGGATACTCCTTCTCCCTCTGCCCCTCCACTCATGTGCACGCTCTCTCTCTCTCTCTCTCTCTCAATAAATAAATAAATAAATAAATAAATAAATAAATAAATAAATAAAAATAAAAGCCAATAGGTGAAAAGGTGCAACATCCCTAGATATCCCCATCTAGGGATAGGGGTATCCCTATCAACATCCCTAGGTAAGGCAATTAAAATCAAAACCACAATGAGTTATCAGCTCACACCTGTTCAAATGTCCATGATCAACAAGACAACAAGCATTGGTGAGGATGAGGAGAAACAGGAATGTTCATGCACTGTTGGTGGGAATGTAAAATGGTGCACCACTATGGAAAACAGTATGGAAGTTCCTTAAAAGATTAAAAATAGAACTACCATATGATCCAGCAATCCCACTTCTGGGTATATTGTCAAAGGAAATGAAAACAAGTTCTCAAAAAGAAATCTACCCTCCCACGTCCATTGCAGCATTAATCACAATAGCCAAAATTGGAAACAACCCAAGTGTCCATCAACAGATGAATGGATAAAGAAGATGTGGGGAAAAAAAAAAAAGAAGATGTGGTATATACACACATACACACTGGAATATTACCCAGCCATGAGAAAGAAGGACATCCTGCCATTTGTGACAACATGGATAGAACTTGAGCACATTATACTAAGGCAAACAAGTCAGAGAGAAGGACAAACACTATGATACCACTTATATGTGAAACCTAAAAAAGGTAACTCATGGAAATAGACAAATGGGTGTTTACCAGGAGCTGGAGGGTGGGGAAAATGGAGAAATGTTGGTCCAAGAGTATAAACTTCCAGTTGCAAGATGAGTAAGTCCTGGGGAATCTGCAGCATGGTGATTATAGTTAATAATACTGTATTATATACTTGAAAATTGCTAAGAGGAAAAAATTTAAATGTTTTTTTACCACAAAAAAGAGATAATAATTATGTGATATGAGGGAGTTGTTAGCTAACACTATGGTGGTATCATTTTGCAATATAGAAGTATATCAAATCAACACCCCTGTACACCTTAAACTTACATAATGCTATTATGTCAATTATATCTCAATAAATCTGGGGGGAAAAACTTGAGTGTGCATAGAAATCACCTGGAGGTCTTATTAAAATGCAGATCGAATACACTAGAACTAGATGTGCCTGATATTCTGTTCCCAAGTGATGGCAATGTTGCTGGTCTGGGGACCACATTGTGAGTAGAAATAAGTAGATCTGCACTGTCTAGTAGCGACCACTAGCCATTTGAGGATATTTCAATTTTATTTTACATTAATCAAACCTAAAATTGAGCTCCTCTGTCACACAAGCCACATTGCAACTGCTCAATAGCCACATGTCACTAGTGGCTACTGTACTGAACAGCACAAAAATATAGAACATTTCAATTATTATGGAATGTTCCATTGGACTCCAGTGCTCTATCATTCAACTATTAGAATATGCAAAACTCGTAGAGAGGATCAAGATCAAAGCAAGAGCAGCAGTGATTTACTGTAAATCTTATAACGAGTTAACTTGGACTTTTAGGTGATGGTTGAGGACTGACCTATCAGAGGACAGCCCTGAACCTCAGTTAATTCTAAACATCACCGTCACTGTGTTGGATCCAGGAGTCAAAAGCATGTACAGCAAATAAGCAAATAATATAAAATGACCTGGGAAACACCTCCAAGGTGAGAATTAAAGTCCAGAGCAAAAAAAAAATTAAAAAAATAAAAAATAAAGTCCAGAGCAATATAAGACAAATCAGAAGCCAGTAGGAATAAAGCAAATAAAATAGGTACAAGTAGCAAGTTATATATTTCAGGATGGCAGGAGGGGGGCAATGAGTAAAGCTTATCAATATAAGATGAGAAACCACTAGGAATATAGCAGAAGAAGGACCAGAGGTTAGTTAGGCTCTATGAGTTGAAAACAACAATGTCAAAAAGAGAAACACTTGTTGAAAGCATCACACAGTAGTAGCCAGAAATGTATCTGGATCTAGATCCCAAATGAATGAATGAATGAATGAACTAATAACTCAACCAAACAAATTGGAGGTGGTGCCAAATAGGGGGCAGAGAAAGGGTCTGAGGGAGTGGGAATACAAATTGGAGATGATGGGAAGATGAAATAGAAGAAATTAAACCAGCCAGAGAGGGTCTTTGCACAGCCTGATAATGGTGATATATTCTATGTTGAGAATGATGACCTTACATTTCTATACCAGAAATTTAAAAAGAGAGAAGGATCAGATGGAGAGGGATGGAAGATCTCTGATGCTGACACATTAGTGCAAGGTAGTGTCTTTAGAGCCCTAAGACTAGGTTCTGAGTTTGTTTTTTAACCACTGCATGACTGAACAGATCAGTCAAGCTGGTGACATTTCTTCATCTTGAATGAGGTTAAATGAGGTTAAAGGCATGTCTGTCCTACCTGCCTCAGGATTGGTGGCCTGATGAATAAAATTATGAATGTGACCTGAAGTTGCACCCCTGGGCAGAAGTGTAAAGGGTTGTTCCTGTGATGATTGCTGGCCAGGGTAAGCAGTCACAGGGCTTTGGGCTCTGTGGCTCCCTCTTGCCTTTCAGTTCTGAGCTATTTGGCCTGGAGGGGACTCTGTCCGTGGCCCCTGGGGCAGAGGGAGGTGGGTCACATCACTGACCCTCACGCTTCTGAGGACATAGGACCCCAGGGGATAGAGAGCCCTTTGGAAGCACACCGCACTGGGATGGAGTGTCCTAACATCAGGGCACTCCCCTCTCCCTCCGTGTATCACCTCAGGGCCAGCCAGCGGCCTCACCCCAACTCCCCAGCACAGGTGTCTGCATGGCCACCTTGTCACCAGCTCACATGCTAGTGAGAGATGATGTTAGGGGAGCAGCCTGCCAACTCACTTCAACTAACCTGTGTGCAACTTGCAAGTACACTTTATAGTTTGCAAAGTGCTTTTACCCCGATGATTCCAATAGTCCCACGAGGCGGTCGTCAGGATCCTCTTTTCCTCCATGTGGGAGCAGGCCGAGAGAGGAAAGATGACACAGTACACCGATGCCCCAAGTCGGGGATTGTTTATATTCCAGTCCTGTGCATGTCTGGTGTCCTGTGCTGCCGTGAGCCTTCTGGGTGGAGGCCACAGCTGGGAGGGCTCTTCTCCCCCTGCCCTGACCTTCAGGTGTACGCTGCCTGAAATGGGCCTTCCCAGCGGTCCATGCAGGTACGGTCCTGCTTTTCCTCTGGGTTGTCTCTCAGTGAAAAGATCTTACCGTACTTAGTCCCGGGGCCCACCTGGGTTTTAAAGGATGTACGCATCCAGAATGGCAGGTTTCTGCTGCCTCCTGGTGACTCCTGAGCATTGCCCTGGCAGTTAACCCATTGCCCAATTCCACCAAACCCATGCCTTTTTCTTTGAGATCAGTTTCTTTCTTAAAGATAAAGACTCTGAGGGATTTTTAAGTTTTTACTATATCTGAACAGAATACAAATCATGATCTCATACTATGAGCTTCAGATGAAAAGTCAGGAAACCTGGACTCAAGCCACTTGTCTTTTGTGGGATATTGGACAAATCTTTGAGCCTCATTTCTCTTATTTGTAAAGTGGGAATGCTGCCTACATCCTGGAAGGATTGTGAGGCTTGAGTGGCAGGATGTGCCTGAGTGTCACGGAGCAGGGCTCCAGGACAGTACAAGTTATTATTTGCTCATCCTCATTGCTCTGCAGGATTGTCACCCCTGCACTTGTCAGAGACTCCTGAACTCAATTCAAGTATTTCAAAGATTTGTAGAATTGCAGGCCGCAAGGCAGTCTTCAGAGGTTCCCTGTAAGGCTCATTAAAAGTAGCAAATACCTCAAGCATTGCTCAAATACTCCTGTTCCAAATCCTCACCTCGTATCCACTGGAAAAAAGTTTCTAGTACAAAACTCACCTCTCAAGAAGCAGTCCATTTCCTCTTTGAGCAGCTCTGCCTGGGAGGAGGTGCTCTCTCCCTGGTGGGTGAGGACGGCACTTGACTACACTTGTAGAGTCCCAGAAGTGAGGTCAAAGGGAAGGCTGGGGGCCTATGCTATTTTTCTGCCCAAATCCATTGACTTTACTCTTTGATGGTTTAATTTAAGTTGGGGGCTACCTGGCTTTCCCTTTATTAAAATATCCCATTCATGAATTTCCCCTCTGTGAAGTGGCTTTTGGAGTAATAGACTTCTGCCTCACAAAGCAGGAGTTCTTGAGTAGGTCTCTTGGCCATTCATAGCTCAGTGTGGAGTCCATACCTGGGAGGAGCAGTGAGCGGACCAGTTGAGAATATCTGGGAAGAAGAGCACCCAAAGCCAGGGCTTAGAGAAGTATCCAGAAGAGGTGTAAGAGAACAGTGGAGAAGGTGGCAGCAGTCATTGGACACTTTAGCAGAGGAGATCCTGAAAATCATCTCATACTCAGCTTTGGCCATGGTGGGAACCATAAGAATCACCCAGTCTGGAAGGCTACACAGTTCCTTGCATTCTTATTGAACCTGAGTTTGTAACTTCTGGGAGGAAGGGGAAGGGAAAAGAACGACCATGGAGGACCAGGTCCCCTCATTCCTGTCTCTCCTTTTTTATTTGTTCATTACAGCAATGTCTCCCTGTTTCGCTACTTGTGGGGTCTTTAGATAAAATCAATTCTGCATGTTTTATCTCCCCTGCTAGATAGTGGGTGCTTTCAGAGTAGGACCTGGGACTGATTTACTCATGTCTCTGGAGCCTCTCAGAGTACCGGGCATACAGCAGGTGCACAAAAAAATGTCTGTTGAATTTAAATGGCCAGCAAGGCATCTGAGTCATTTAAAGTTGGAAACTTGACATCATTTAGTTTAGTAGTTCTCAAACCTGGATGTGCATTAGAATTATCTTGGGAGCTTTAAAAAAAAATTAGTGCCCTGGTCCCTACTTGGACCAATTAAATCGGAACCTTGATAGCAAGATTTTCATAGTTTAAATGCCCAGAAAGAGCTCATTACCTGAAGGCAGGATGCAGTGAATCCTTTTATAAAACTGAGATCACTTTCTAATGCATGAAAATTATCCATTGTATTATGTTAGGGTTATCTTGTAATGCATTTTCTTAAAGTGGAGCCCATATACACAAAATATATAGAAATTGAAATTTTTAAAAAGGAAGTAGGAAATAAAAGGAAAAAGGTAATTTTCACTGGGTATTCAGAGACTTGCCCATTCGTGGAATGGCAAAAGATTCAGTATAATATAATGCTTGAGCTTTTTCTCTTTTTTTAAAGGAGACAAATAAGGCTAGGGATGGAATGGAGTCAGAGAAAGAAAACACCCACCTTCCAGTAAGAGTCATTGCGTGACCTGTTGGGGTAGATTCTCGTCCATAGACACTTTCTTTGGAAATATGTACATATCTGAAGGTCTTTATGTTGGAGTAGAAGTGATACAAATCTAAGTGTGGGTCTTAGTTATATTGAAGTATCTGCTCAGAGAAGCTTGCATGAGCACCTTGCCTATACAGACCCAGCTGCATGAAGATGGAAGAGGCTTTGCTGATCACAGCACTTCAGGACTAGACCGAGGTAGGGACAGGAAGCATTTGACACCTGTTCCTCTACGCATGGTCCTGAATCAGCAGCATGGACCTCCTCTGCTCATCCCTAGAACTCCTGATCTGCATCGGCCTCATAACAATTCCTGAGTGACTGACAGACATGTGAAAGGTTAAGAAACATTGCCTTGAAGGATGCCCCTTCTGAGGACTGCCCTGGCCTCTCATGGAGAGGCTTCATCTCTCCTTATTCGCCCCAGTAGCCAGTATGTAACTCTTCCAATATTTGAACAACCTTTCTGAGCCCTCCTGGTTTTTTTCTGTCTATAGGGAAAAGAAAAAAGAAAGGAAATAGCTGTCATCACTGATCTGAGGCCCAGAGGGAGAGAGGAAGAGATCAGAAGTCAACATCTGTGATTCTGCAAATAGAAAATGAGATGTTTCCCAGGCGGGCTGGGAAGGGATCTCGGGTGCGTGGCTGACCCTCTGTGGTCCCATTGGAGATGGCTGGGCTCCATCCAGAGCCTTTAGAGGGAACCCCAGGGCTGCCCATGCTGGGGCAGCAAGAATGCTCAGCCAATCTCCTGGGGGGAACTTGAGGCAGATCTGCCAAGGTGTAGGCACCAGCAGGGTGGGTCACCGGCCACTCCTCTGCTCATTGGAGGCCTTCAAGAAGGAGTAGGATGAAATAGCCCCTAGGTATGGGACACTCTGTACAGGTAATAGGCCATTTACCTCCTCCTCACTCCTAGCTCTGTGCCAGTGCCTTGTCCTTCCTCTGTCTGGGGATCAGGTCTGTTTAGAAAGTGACATAGAGTCTCAAGCCTTCTTTCTGCTGCTCTTGTCAAGTGGTTTTTCCAAGAGAAAAGCCAGAGTGTTAGACAGTAACAGAGCAGCCAGCAAACTGGGCTGGGGACAAATATGGGGGTTGGAGGAGTGAGGGGATTAGTTTCAGAGATTTTTTCTCCCAGAAATCCCTGTAATCCATACCTGGACAGGCATCCCCATCAGGGCTCCCCACACTCTCCCAGTGTGTCCCTCCTCTTTTAACTTTCCACCCTCAGGGTAATCTGTGCTATAGGGCAAAGTGCCCGTGTATCTTTGTTCCCCTTCACCACCACACTTGGCTCGCAGCTGTGCATGCCCATCCTGCCCATAGCCATGGACCTCCAACCAGAAAGGCTAACCTTGGCTCAGATGCAATTTCCCTTTCCTTGTTCTAGATTCTGGCCAAGAGTGAGCCTCAGATTCTCTGGCCTCAGAAACATCAATTCCTCCTGGAGGGCTCCTATGGGGAGGGCATTGGGGAAGAGGGTTAGAACGGGTGCTGTGCTATGCCATGCCGTGTCCTCCTCACCCCGCAGCTCCTCTCCACGAAGGTAGAGGAGGCTGGGAGCAATTTGGGACTGAGAGGCCCTGAGCTGGATGCTCATCGCTGCCTGGGTGTGTGCCTTAATTACTTAAGAAGCAGAACTGGGTATTATCAAGCAACTATTCACTTCTGACCCAGTACCAGCCAAACAAGCAAACGTGGACACGTTCCCGACTTGCAGTTTAAGAGTGGAAAAGAAATACTTTCTTTCTCTGGATATTTTTTTCTAGATGTTCAAGTTATGGTTTACTGAGGCATAAAACTTTAAATGTTGGTGTTCTTTAACCAGTAATTCCATCTTCCTGAGGACATATCAAAAGCACAGGGCCACCCAGATGTCCACGACATTGCCACCTAAGATAGCATAGTGTTCAACAAGCTAGCAAAAATGGTCAATGCAAGTAGCTGGCATGAATGTTCAACAACAAGAATATGGTTAAATAAATTATGACATGGTTTTATGGTGGACAGTGATACCCATTAAAAGTAATGCTTTCCAAGAATTTTAATGACTGGGGAATATATAAGAATCACGTTAATAGAAAAAAGTGGGATTCAGAACTGTATAAAAAATTAATTACATCTGTGAAACTATATATAATATAGATGTGTATATCTCTGTGTGTGTGTATATATAAAATGTAAAAAAGACTAAATCCTAAATATTAATAGTACCTATCTGTGGATTTTTAAATTATGGCTTTATTTGTCTACTTGTTTTCTTTTTTCTTATTATTTTATTAGTTTAAGAGAAAGAGAGAGCACAAGCAGGGGGAGCAGCTGATGGAGATGGAGAAGCAGCCCTGACAACGTGGGGCTCAATCCCAGGACTCCAGGATCATGACCTGACCCGAAGGCAGACACTTGACCAACTCAGCCACGCAGGCACCCCTACTTGTTTCCTTATTGAATCTTTTCTATATTTTTCACATTTTCTTGTAAAAATTTAAAAATGTGTTCTAGGGGAAGGCAAAAGGTTCTCTTTACTCCCCGCTATCATCAGTCCCCAGGGTGTTGGTGGCCCATGGGCCTGGCTCACCTCCTCAGTGAGGGCACAGCTGAGTCCACTGCCCTCCTCCTGAGTCCATCACCCTCCTAACCCTGCCAGGCCGTCTTTTGCTTCTCCAAATCTGAGCCTGCAGTGTGTGCGGCTCTGCAGGCCACCAACCAGTCCTGCATGTCACCTGCATCATTGAAAGAAAGGGAGGCCAATCTTCCCTCCTCACCTGGGGACTCCAGGCCCAACACTGGATGCACAACAACCACTTTATGTAGACTGCTCGACCAGCACCCACAGTTGCCTGAGGTCTAATCCCCCAAAGGTCTTTATTTTGTATCATGCACAGAGGTTCCCATCAAACCCACTGGATAGAGTGAGGGGCCCAGAGGCACACGGACAAATACCAAGAGTCTATGAATTTGTCTATGTCCACTGTGGTAAGGCCCAGTGCTGGAGGTGGGCGCCCTGTGCCAGGACGATGAGAGGCTCTTGTGCAGAAACTCTGGGTTCTGGTCCACTTCTGGTCACCTCTGCCGCACCAATTAACAAATGTATATTCACAAGGGCTGGAAGTAAACTTAGAGAAATGGTAACTCCCCATCTTAAAGACGGAAAACACAAAGGGTCAGAGAAGTGTGGGGACCTGCCCAAAGTCACTCTGGTGGGAATTTGCCATTTGGGCCAGCTGCCATCTAAAAACTTTCCTCTGTTGAGGTGGGGGAGGTCTCCCGAGATTGCTGGGAAGCAGGCCCCCCCCTCCTTGGAAACTGGAAGCTAAGGAACGTCAGATACTTTGCACCTCAGCCATGGCAGGTAGGGAATGGACTCCCAGCCCTGGGAGCTCACTTCTCGGTGATCAGTGCTGCTGCCTGAATCGTAAGGGATAAGATAAAGGTGTAAAATGAGGCAGCAGGGGGGCAGCAGTAGCACATAGGCAGCGGTGCCCACAAAGCTAGCGGCCAGTGGCCAGTAGGGGTGGCATCCTGAGAAGGCCTTCTTCCTTGCTGGGTTGGTTTCCTTTCGCTGCTGTAACAAGTTACCACAAATATAGTGACTTCAAACAACATAAAGTGACTATCTTATAACTCTGGAGATCAGAAGTCTGAGACAAGTCTAACAGGGATAAATTCAGGGTGTTGGCCAAACTGGTTCCTTCTGGAGGCTCTGGGAAGGATCCATTTCCTTGTCCTTCCCAGCTTCTAGACAAGGCCTTCTCTTGCATTCCTTGACTCATGGCCCCTTCATCTGTCTTCAAAGCCAGCCGCAGAGTACCTTCAAGTCTCTTTCTGACCTCCCCTTCCAATGTCACATCTCTTTCTCAGACTCTGACCTTCCTGCTTCCCTCCTTGAAGGACCTTTAAGATGACATCAGGCCCACCTAGATAATCCAGGATAATCTCCCCATCTCAGTATCGTCATTTACTCACATCTGCAAAGCCTGTTTTTCCATGTAAGGTAACATATTCACAGGTTCCAGGGATTAGGACCTGGATGTCTGCCAAGTACCATTATTTGGCTGATCACACCCTCCAATAAATTCTCAACCTGTTTCAGAAAACCAAGAATGGTTTCAATTACCATTGACCCTTGAACAACATGGGGTTAGGTGTGCTGACTTCCTGCACATTTGAAAATACACATATAACTTTTGATTCCCTAATAATTTAACTATAGCCCACTGTTGACTTACCAGTAACAGTCTTACCAGTAACTGTCTTACCAGTAACAGTTGATTTACACATTTCGTGTATCACATACTATGTTCTTATGGTAAAGCAAGTTAGAGAAAAGAAAATGCTGTTAAGAAAATCACAAGAAAGAGAATATACATTTATGGTACTGTACTGTATTTATTGGCGACAATCCACATGCAAGTGGACCCCCGTGGTTCAAACTCGTGTTGGTCAAGGGTCAGCTCTGTTTGCCACTGAAACCCCTGACTCGCGTTGTCACAATGCTTGGAATGGTCAGAGCTGGAGCTGGAGTCTGCTTCCTTTGAAGGAAACAGAACCTACAGAGAGTCAGCTGGACACGGAAGAGAGTCATCACCAGCATCTTGCACACCTGCTGGACTCCCATCCCCTCGGCCTTCTGCAGGAATGGGGCTTCGCTTCCTGCTGCCTCACAGCAGGGCAGGTGCTCCTCCAGGGTTTCTGGATAACCGGCAGGCAACACGCCAGAACACGAGAGAACAAATCCACACTCTCAGATTCAATAATGCCCTTTCCAGATAACCAGCTGAGGAAATAGGGACTCAGAAGGCCCAGGAAGGCATCAGGGCCCAGGGCCCTGCAGGCTTCGGGGGGACAGGCTCTCTCCACCACTCCCAGGCAGGGGAGCCTGCCCCTGCCTGCCATCAGGCTCACCCTGTGTGCTATGACCCTCTGGGTCAAAACCCCGTCACTCCGTCACCCTGGAAACAGAGGGCACTGTGAATGGACGCAGCAGCATAGAAATCCATGGAAATGGGGATGAGGCCTCAGGTCTCACACAGCAGAGGAAGGGAAGAGGCAATACAGGAGATAGAGAGAGAATTTCCTCCTTCCCTCGCTCGCTCTCTCCCTCTCCTTCCTTTCTTCTCTCTCTCTTTCTGCTCCCTCTCCCTGCTCCCTCTACCTCCTCCTTTCCCCTCTCTTCTCCCTCCTCCCCCTCCCTTGGCCTCCTTCACTGCCCTCCCCCTCTCCCTTCACCCACTCTCCCCTTCCTCCTGACCCCTTCTCCCTCACTCTCTCTCAGCATCATCACTTCTCTTCAGCCATCTGTTCCATTCACCTCTTCTGTGTTTCATCTCAATGTGGCCCAACCCAGCTACCCCAGCCCTGGAGTCTCCATGACCTTCTAGCATAGGGCCCACTCCAGCTGGTAAGTTGCCTTTCTGTCTGGTATTTAGGCTCAGTTGTTTGATCAAGCTTCACTACTCAGGGGGCAGCGTGTGGATGCCATGGCCTAGACAGGTGGAGTCCCAGGGCCTGCTGCTCACCTATCAGCTGAACCACCAGAGGCCCTACCCTAGACCTGTTGAGTTGTACCTGCTGCAGAGTAAGGTTTGGGGATGCAGAGGTCAAAGACTCTCCCTAAGTGGCTCCTTTGAGCTCTGAAATTTGAGAAACCCAAGGGAGTAGAGTTGGTCTTCCTTTCCCCACCGTATGTGTTAAACCTGAGTTGTCTCAGACATGCACACTCTGGAGGAAGTGCTTATCTCTTGCTTTTTTTCCCAGCATCATGGCCCATGCTGCTGCCCCTGGAATGGGCTGACATCTCAAGGCCGGAGCTCCAGGCTGGCTGCCTGCCGTCAACCTCTTATCCCCTGCGGTGTCTGGCCAGGTGGCTGCCAGTTGGCCATGGGGTGGCAAAGAGCTGCTGACTTGGGCTGGGGAAAATGTTGAATGCGTGCCCTACTTGAGTAGAAGGCTCCCAGTACATGGGGGAGCTCACACAGGGCCCCGCATTGGGACCACTGGACCCACAGCCAGGAAAGACCATTTCTGAGTTGAGCCAGGCTTCCCATTGTGATAAGCTGAGCCCACTGGGAATGGTGGGAAGAACTGGGAGACACAGGATGGATGTAAAAGCCTGAAGCTGCATGGGGCCACACAGCTAGCTGAAGAGATCCCCTGGCAGGAGTGTGAAAGGGCTAAGTGTTTTACAGACTTGCACAATCCAATTCCATGCACGTTTATTAAATCCTTGCAATGTGCTGAATATAGATGAGAGTAACTCCAGGTCCCGTCCTCTGGGGGGTGACCTACACAAAAGCCAGAGGTGGTGGCCCAGCAGCATCAAGTGCTCAAGGCAGAGAAAGGAAAGGGGGACACCAGTGAGGGCTAGAGTATGGTAGGCCGAGGGGGCATCTGAATAGAGCTCTGAAGAAAAAGGAGATGCCAAAGGAAGACAGTGGGACGGGGCATCCAGGAGGCAGGGAAAGAATGTCATGTGACCTGGGGACCACACCTGGCCAGGGGAAGTGCCTGCTACATAATCTGTGGGCTCCATGCAAAATAAAACAGTCATGCTCCCCTTCCCACGGGCTGCTGGCCCCCACCTCAAATCAGAGGCCAGGTGACCCCCAGGGATTATGGGCTCTGCACCAGAATGTACCTGTACTCCCACAGGGGGAGGCAGGATGTTCTGGCCAGGTCGCCTGTGCCAGCCCTGAAAGCGGACAACTGCTGACCCCCCATCTCATGTCTTGAGAAGTGGGTCCCACCCTGACCCTCCCCATGCCTGTAGTTAACACCTCGAGTCTGTCCCAAGTGACGTAGGAGCCACCCCAGGGCAGAGGACAGCTGTGGCTGCAGGTCCAGGGTGGGGATGGGGCAGGCCACAGAGGACTGGAGCCCCAGGGCTCAGAGAAGAGGGTGAGACGAGGCTCCACTGTCCTGCCAGACTTCACTTACAAAGACAAAATGACTAAGAATTTCAGGACAGCAAGGGCAGAGCATTGGATCCCAGAGCAGGGGCCCTCTTAGGAGCCATGGAGTCCTGTGCGACTGCACTGGTCACCTGACCACGAAGCTGGCCCTCCCTGCCCAGGGGACCCCACCTGCAGCCCTCTCCTCCAGCCTCGAGACCTTCATCCCCAGCTTCTGGAAGGCACAGTTTAACAGCATCCACGCCCATGGGAGAGAAAACAAAAGGAGTGAAACCGGAAGCTGGTACAGATGTGCACAGAGGAGGCAACACTTGGGGTGGGGGGTACGGGGCAGACACAGAACACAGGCCACAGATACAGCCACCAGAACGAACAAAGCCTTCCCCACAAGCGAAATGATGTCCTATTGCTGTTTTTTTTTCCCCAACAAAACTCTTACTTTGATTTTCTGCAGACTGTCATTTGACATTCAAAAGTACATCAGTAGCATAAGGACAAATTGCTTGTAAATAAACGATTTTGGGGAGCTGCGGCAATGCTTTTGTTGGTGAACACTTTGTTGTAACGCTAGTCTAAACAAGACTATACGCAAGAATATAAGACTCGTGACGTTTTCCTAGTTTTCAATGTCAACTTAAAAATTGAGGTACTTTCATTTTTAAGCTGCCTACATTTACAAAGCCCCGTTCTCATGTTGTTGTTCAGAAATGCCCAGTCATTGGTTCTTACAGTAGCCCTGTGAGCTTAGGGGGCTGAGTGCCTGTTACGCTATGGCCGTTGATCCTAAAACTGCACCCACAGGCCTGGCTGTGAGTCCCAGTTCTGGGACCTAACCTCTCTGATCCTCAGTTTCCTTGTCTGTCAAATGGGAAAATTGAATCTCTTGTCTGTAGTTTCCGGGCGTTGTGCCTGATAAGTAGAAACGTCAGGAGTCACACCCGGTAGCCACACGTGGAGCCAGGCTGCTTGTGCTTGGCCATGCCCTCAGTCACTGGGGCCATGGGCCTCCACTTGCGCACTATGGCCACCCGCTGCCTCAAACATTCACACCACATCTGAATACCTTAGTCCATAAGGCAGCATTTTTCCCCGTTACCTTTTTTTTTTTTTTAACACTGATGAATCATGTGCTTACTTAACCTAAACTCTGCCCAACTCCATAACAAGCATATGCAGTCTTTTGAGATAGCAGGTGCTATTCTCCTAAGAAATAATCTTACTCCTGCCTTGAAATCTGGGGATTCTGAAGTGGCTCCTGTCTACTCCTAAGGTGGGAATCAGCAAAGTGCTCAAAAACTGTCACAAGACCATAAGACACCGGTGGGGCAGTCAACGGGAGGGCATGCTGACAGAATTACATCAAAGTATTTTTTTCAGGGTGAATTTCTTATCTCTGCCATCCTCTGGAATAAGTTAGTACTCTAATTTCTATGGAAAATAAAAATTAAATTAGAAAGGAAGGAAGGTGGTCTGGAGCAGGTGCTAATGTCCCCATTTCACATGTGGGCACGGAGGTTGGGGATCCCACGGCTCATAAGAGTAGGTTCATCCTCAGATTCTCAGTGGAAGATTAAGAAGCCCGCATGAAGTGCTTAGCACAACAGCTCCATCAATAAGGAGGCGCGGAAGATGGGGGGAAGGGAGGGGACAACCCCCTCTGGCAACAGCTCCCTCCCTCCTTTTCCTCTGGTTTCACCGCCTTCAAGACTGTGTTCTGTACCAGGGCCACTGTGACCTGCCCCTTCCTCATCTCAGAGTCCCTCTTTGCTGGCCAGCCTACAGCCCTGGAATTACCCTCTCACCTGGATGGTGCCCTGCCACCATCCAGGCACTTTCATTTCAGGGTGACATTGAGGAACCCATCTGCACTCCTATTTCAGGGGAAGCATACAGTGGTAGGAGCTCGTGCCACCAAAGGTGCCCCCTACTGACCCCTCCTCAAACAAGACTCATGAAGAGAAGAGCACCTTCATGTCGTCAAGCTGACAAGCTCCAGATTGCAGCCAGCATTTATTTCTTCTTCCTTTGCATATGGACATCTCTTCCCCTACGCCTGGAACTCGGGGTAGTCCCATCCAATGGCCACTGTTCATAGGAGACAGTTTGGTGACCAGAGAAGGGAGAGCTAGGAGAGGCATTCTTCAGTTTATCAAGAGATGAGCCCTGGCATCCTTTTTAAAAATAGATTCTTGTTTTGCAGTTTTAGGTTTGCAGCAAAATTGAGCAGAAAGTACAGAGAGTTCCTATATCTACCTACCTCCACTCACAAATAACTTCCCCCATATTAACACCCCTTCTAGACTAGTAGGTTGGTTAAAATCAAAAAAGGCTATTTGAAGCATCATAGTCATCCAGAGTCTAGTTTACATTAGGATTCACTCTTGGTGTTGGATATTCTGCGGGTTTGGACAAACATGTAATGACGTATTTCCAGCATTATGGTATCACACAGAATATGTATTTTTAAAGTTTTACTTATTTATTCATGAGAGAAAGAGAGAAAGAGAGAAAGAGGCAGAGACATAGGCAGAGGGAGAAGCAGGCTCCATGCAGGGAGCCCGATGTGGGACTCGATCCCGGGTCCCCAGGATCATGCCCCAGGCCGAAGGTGGCACTAAACCACTGAGCCACCCGGGCTGCCCCAGAATATTTTCATTACCCTGAAAAATCTTCTGTGCTTTGCCTGTTCATCTTCCCCTCTCCTTCCAGTCCCTGAAAACTGCTTTTTTTTTTTTAATGTCTATATAGTTTTACCTTTTCTAGAATATCATGCAGTTGGAATCATACAGCATGTAGACTTTTCACGTTGGCTTCTTTCACTTAGTAATATGCATTTAAATTTCCTTCATGTCTTTTCATGGCTCGATAGCTCATTTCTTTTTAGCTCTGAAAAATATTCTATTGTCTGGCTGTACCACAGTTTACTGATCCATTCACCTACTGAAGGACATCATTTTGGCAATTATGGACAAAGCTGCTACACACATGCTGTAATAGGAAAAACTCAGCTTTTCTCTCTGCTTCCCCCGCTCCCATCCCCACACTGTGTCATTTTCATGTGTGTCTCTTTACCTTCACAGATAACACTTCACTTCTGATACTTCAGATCACCCAATGTGTGGAAATTTTTCCCTACATGAAGCAATTATCCATGACACCACGTGGGGGTCCTACAATTTAACTCACTTCTAACACTATCAACTTGATGACAGTGTCAGATCCCACTGGCTACACTGCCTAAGGGCTCAGTCCCACAAGACTGCTTCCACCCCATGTCAGATGCCAATCACAAACTGTAGGCTCCTACGTTACTCACAACTTTTGTCTGGTTGGGCTACAAATCAGAGGTTTGCATGATTCCCTCCTCAGGTTTGATTAATTTGCTAGAGTGGCTACAGAACCCAAGGAAACACTTGACATTTACCAGTTTATCAAAAGATATGTTAAAGGCTCTCTGATCACCCAGCCAGCCTTCAAGATGACCCTGAAAGACAAGAAGCCTAAGAAGTCAACCTTGAAGTTTAACTTGGACCTCACCCATCCAGTAGAAGATGGAATTTTTGATTCTGGTAATTTTGAACAGTTTCTTCTGGAGAAATTTAAAGTCAATGGAAAAACTGGAAATCTGGGGAATGTTGTTCACGTTGAATGCTTCAGGAATAAAATCACAGTTGTTTCTGAGAAACAGTTCTCTAAAAGGTATTTGAAATAGCTTACCAAGAAATACCTTGAGAAAAACAATCTTTGTGACTGGCTTCGTGTGGTTGCATCTGACAAGGAGACTTATGAACTTCGTTATTTCCAAATTAGTCAAGATGAAGATGAATCTGAGTCTGAAGACTAGTGAAGCTGTCCCTTCCAGGGTTTTGCTTCCTAAGAAAACAAATGTAGCATGCAAAAGAAAGAAACATCTAGAAATGGACTTCTGGTTTATTGGTGAATATAAAGCATTATACTCTGTAAAAAAAAAAAAAAAAAAAAGTTAAACGATGAAGATGAACAGCCAGGTAGGGTGAGGTCTGGGAGGGTCCAAGCACAGGAGCTTCTATTGTTGTGGATCTGGGGTACGTCACCTTCCTGGTGTGGATGTGTTCACTAACCTGGAAGTTCCTCAAACACTAAAACATATTGGGATTTTATGTAGGCATGATCAATCAGTAACTCCATTTTCAGTTCTTCTCCCTTCTCAAGAGAATGGGGGACAGGGCTGCAAATTCCAAGCTTCTAGTCATGACTTGGTCTTTCTGTGATCAGCCCTCCCCAGGACCCATCCAGGAGCCTCATTAGAACAAACACATTCCTAGCATCCAGGAATTTGCCAAGTTTTCAGAAGCTCTGTGTCAGGAACCAAGATCAAAGACCAAATGTCAGATTGAAAAAAAGATGTTCCTAATGCCCTTAGTATCCAGAGAATTTCAAGGTCTTCAGGAGCCCTATGTCAGAAATGCAGTGGGTGGGAAGCAAAGACCAATATATATTTTTCTATTATCTCATGCGTCCATGTACAGGTTTTTCTGTGGCCATGTTTTCTAGGCACCTCGTTTTTAAGAAAGTATAAAGCAGAGGGAGGTCAAGGGTTTTTCATAGATTGTGGGTGAATTGGAGGTGACTTCATAACTTGTGACACCTTGAGACTGGAATCACTTTTGACAACCAGCAATGGAAAATGACATAGGATTTCCTCCTCTAAAAGGCTTTCTCTGAACTTCCTTCTATCTTCAGCTCCAGAAACCCCAGCTCTTTCTCAGCAGGCTCACAGCTTCTGAAAGTTCTCATGAGCCCATAACTTACAACATTCCATTTTCCATACCAGATCGTGAGGACTTGAGCATAGGGGACTGTGCCTTATTCATCTTTGTGTCCTCAGATCCTAGCAATTACTCCAAAAATATTTCATGGATGCATACAGAAAGGAGGAAATTCTGTCTTCTACTCTAGAAGCTGAATCCAAATTTCCACCTGTACCTATAGCTGAATTGGTTTGTGTTTTATTAACTCTTTTGCCCCATTATTCAAAGGGCTTGTAAAAAAAAAAAAAAAACTCATCCATTTATTGATGGCTTGCTAGGCAGAAGGTGGTATTGTTTTTCCACTGGGTTGCAAATTCCAAAGTCACAGAACATGTTCCTAAGCCAGGAAGAGAACCGGGGTCTTCTATCTCAAAGCAATCTGCTCTGTCATTAACTTGAGCCCAATCTCTCTGGAGCAGTCACTCTTTAGACAAAGAGTGAAGTTGTTATAATATCAGAGAGGGACAAACTTCAGCCAACAGCATCATTATTCTACAATGTGCCAGCTACTACTGTAGGTTAATTGCAGCTGAAAAGATGAAGGACTGGCCAGCCTTGCCGCACAAAGCACCGTAAGGTGGAGCAGAGGGGCTCCAAGCCTGTTGCCCAGCCTGGCCCATTCCCTTTCTCATACTGCAGCTAAGGGATTAGAAAGCTGGGTGCCATACCTGAATTACCTCGTTTAGTCTTACATCAGGTGAGATGTTGCTGTTGTCCTGTTTTACAGATAAAAAAATCCAAGGATCCAGTTTGATTTGCCCAAGATCATCCAACTTGTAAATAGCAAAAACCAGATTTTACCCCAGATCTAACAAATTCAAACCCATGTGTGTCACTGTCCCGTGGCTGCAATAACAAAGTATCACAAACTGGGTGGCTTAAAACAGTAGACATATATTCTTCTGTAGTTCTGGAAGGTATGAGTCCAAAATCAAGGTGTCAGCAGGGCCATCTCCCTCTGAGGCTCTAGAGAAGAATCCTTCCTTGCCTCTTCTAGCTTCTGGTGATTGCCAATAATCCTCGGTGCTCCTTGGTTTACAGATACATCACTCCAATCTCTGACTCCATCTTCATTTGGCCTTCTCCCCTGTGTGTGTCTGTATCTCTGTGTCCAAATTTCCCTCTTCTTATAAGGACACCAGTCATATTGGATTTAGAGATCACATTAGATTTAGAGATTATCCTGTATGACCTCTTCTTGACTGGATTGTATCTGCAAAGACTACTTCTAAATAAGGTCACATTCATAGGTTCTGGAGGCTAAGATTTGGACATATCTTTTGGGGGGGACACAATTCAACCCATAACACCACGTTTTCCCCCATTTTATCAGCTGCCTCATATGAAACATGACTAAAATGGCAAAGGCTTTGCTCTCAGGCATTATTTGCTCTCAGTTCTGCTTGAAGACTTCACAATATGGTGGAAACAAGACTGGTTCTTGGGCTGTGGGTTGGGATCACAACTCTGCCCTACCCTGAGCCTCAGCTTCCATAGATATAGAGGATGACAGTTAGACTAGATAAGTATCAAGGTCTCATTGGAGTCTGATGTGATGGGCTGCAAAGACACTAATGACAAAATTTTAAGTAGCACCTCTCTTTGTCCAGATTATAGCGATTTTAACCCAATTCAATAAATATTTTCTTAGTACGACTATGTACTCATCTCTAATTAAATCATATTTTCCACAACTAGAAGTGTTCCTTTGAGCCGTGATTGTGCCTAGAACCTAATGTGGGCTCAGGAAATGCTATTAAATAAACAGTGTGATAGAGTGGTAGGAATACAGGAGACAGAAGATGAGAACATTGAATTATGTTGACATGCTCACCAAGTGCTCTATGGGTTTGTGCCTATTTCCCCGAAAGGAGTATATCCTCTGGTGAGGAGATTCTTCCTCTGTTCTTTGCAATGCTGGGACCAGAGATGCAATACATGGTTTAATTCCCTGCCTCCTTATTCATTTTTACATAAACACACACACACACACAAACAATCACATCATACTTGTTGGGTGTTTTTTGTTATGGTTTCCTTTCTCCCCCACCCTCTTCAGTCCTCACTAGCACTCCATATCCTTCTGGGGGTAACTATATTAACAACTTGGTGTGTTTCTTTCCATATATGTAGACTCATATACAGGCAATGTACATAAGTACTCATGCACATAAATAGGGAGGTTGTTTGTCATTGTCTTATATGATAGGATCATATTTTAGATACTTGAAAAGCTAAAATATCTTGCTGGTAGAAATCTACCCAAGTTCATTGGTGGTGACCCTAACTGTAATTTTCATTGGATGCACACTGTTTCATGGTGTAGGTATACTGCACCTGTAATTTATTTAGCCATTCCATGGCAGATGGACAGTATTTGATTTGCTGATCCCTTGCTCTTGAGAAAGAGAGTTGCTGAGAATTCTCTGATCTTACTGCCAAATTATATTGTCCTCATTTACCACCTTCCTCCCCTCTCTCCCCCCAGGTGTCCACATGAGCCCAGCTGGTACTCAGAGTTCTGTCTTCTCCCATTGAATCTGAATCCACATAGTTCTATTTCATCTTAATGGGATCTGAGGCTTTTAAAAATGGAATCCAGACATTCTGGGCTGTTTCCAAAAGAGATGACTTTTTACTTAATGGCATCAACCCCACTAATCTTGTCTGAAATGTAATCACATCAGACAAGAGAAGAAAATGCTATTTTTTGAGGGAAATGGAATGAGTTGTCTACAATCAAACACACCTCCTGTTGATCAGGTGCCCTGAAATAAGGGCGGGCCAGAACCTGACCTGGAAGCTGGCCTTCTGATTTGAAGTCACTCTGCCTGGGGATCCTTCTCAGAGCTCCAGTCTTCAGCTGCATCAAGAGAGTAACAACCCAGTTGCTTGTTTGTTGAAAACTTTTTAAATTGCAAAACATAGCCGTATATGTAAAAGTGTATAAAACATAAATGTTATAATGAGCTTAATAAATTACTATAAGTGATCAACTGTGTGACTACTTCCAGGTCAAGAAACAGAATATTATGTGCATTCCAGGAGCCTCCTCCTGCCCATCTCTGGTTATAACCCCTTACCTCCTCCCCAGAGGCAGCAGTGTCCTGACTCTCATGAGAATTACCTCCATGCATTAAAATAATAACTTTTGCTCAAAAAATATATATATATATTTTAAATTTGGCCCTTTCTTACCAAGCTATAACATACATATAGGAAAATGCACAAGTCTTGCTGAACTTTTGCATAAGAATATACCTGTGTAGTCACTACCCAACTTAAGAACATTTCTAGCACTCTAGCAGACTCTTTTGTGACCATCCTCAGCCAATACTCCCCAAAGGCAACTACCATTCTGATAAGTTTTATCTGTTTTTAAACTTAACATAAATGGAAACTTGTACTTGGAGTCTGTTTTTTTCCCCACATTCAATAATACCTGAGACTCTCCCATGTTGTTGCATGTAACAGTAGTTGGTTCTTTTTTATTGTGGTGTAATATTTCATTGTATAAATATGTTCCCCAATATTTATCCATTCTACTGATAAACAGTGAGTTGTTTCCAAGGTTTTAAGTATTATATTTAAGTATTATAAATAAATACGAGTAAAGCTTCTATTCTTCTTCTTCTTCTTCTTCTTCTTCTTCTTCTTCTTCTCTTCTTTTTTAGTTTAAATAACAGAAATTTATTTTCTCACAGTTCTGGAGGCTAGGAGTCCAAGATCAAGGTGTCATCAGGATTGGTTTCTGATGAAGGTTCTCTTCCTGGTTTGTAGATAGTTGGTTGCTTTTTCGCGAAGTCCTCACATGGTCTTTCCTGTGTGTGTGTGTGTGTGTGTGTGTGTGTGTGTGTGTGGCGTCTCTTCCTCTTCTATAAGAACACTAGTCCTAATGAATTAGGTTCTACCCTTAGGGCTTCATTTAACCTTAGTTACCTTCCCCCTACTTTTGCTTTTTTTTTTCTATGCACATTCTTATGCATGTCATTTTGAGACTAATATGCTTGTTTCTTTTGGGTCTGCTGTACCCAAGAATGTAATTGCTAAGTGACAGAGTAGGAATATATTTAGCTCTTATAGTACTTCAGATAGATGTCCAAGTAGTTGTACCAATGTGTACTCCCACTGCTATTTTATGAGAGTTCCAGTTGTTCCACATCCTCTCCAACATTTGGTATTTTCAGTCTTGTTAAGTTTATCCATTCTGGTGGGTATGTAGTGATACACTGTTATAGTATAAATTTGCATTTCCTCTTTAGTAGCCTTGAATACTAGCATGTATGGCTTGAAAGAACCTAAAGACTATCTACTCCAATTCCTCCTTTCAGAAGAGAAATAATAAACAAAATGGACCCAAAAAGGTATTACTTTTCCAGTATCCATAGTTAGTTCAGAACTCAGTCTAGAAGCTTAGAAGAGCTCCATCTGGCCCAGAGACTATTTCTATAGAGTGCTACTTTACCCTGTCATTGGCCCAACCCTATCCAAGACAGCCAGCCATCTGTGTATTCTCTGTCTACAGTTTGCCCACCCACTTCTGTCCTTTGACCCCAGAGATATATATAGCTTCCTGGCTTATCCATTTATTAGCTGTGAAATTATGTCCAACTCACTGTGATGATTAATTCTGTATCAACTTGGGGAGACTATGATGTCCAGTTGTTTGGTCAAAACCATTCTAGATGTTGTAGATATATTTTTAGATGTGATTGACATTTACAATCAGTAGACGTTGACTAAAGCAGATTGTATTCTATAATGTGAATGGGCATCATCCAATCAGTTGACAGCCTTAAAAGCAATGTCTGAGATTTCCAGAAGAAATTCTCCTTGGGACTGCAGCATAGAAACCTTGACTGAGTTTCTAGCCTGCTGCCATGCTGAATTCAGACTCAAGATTGCAACATCAGCTCTTACCCCAATTTCCAACCTGCTGGCCTGCCATATGGATTTCAGATTTGCTAGTTTCCACAACCACATAAGCCAATTCCTTAAAATATCTTTCTCTCTTAAAATCTCTCTATATAGAGTTTGCTTATCTACAAAATAGGATATAAGGAAACCAATCTTGAAAAGTTGTTGGAGGGATGCCTGGGTGGCTCAGTGGTTGAGCGTCTGTCTGCCTTTGGCTCAGGGTGTGATCCTGGAGTCCCGGGATCGAGTCTCACATCAGGCTCCTATGAGGAGTCTGCTTCTCCCTCTGCCTCTGTCTCTGCCTTCTCTCTGTGTCTCTCATGAATAAATAAAGAAAATATATTTTTTTTAAAAGAAAAGTTGTTGGAAAGGGGCACCTGGTGGTTCAGCTAGTTAAGCATCTGACTCTTGGTCTCAGCTCAGGTCTCTATCTCAGGATTGTGAGTTCAAGCCCAGCATTGGGCTCCACGCTGGATGTGGAGCCTACTTTAAAAAATTCCTAACACCGATATTTAATGGCTATTTAATAAATAACTATTTAAAACATAAAGCACTTAATTTATAGTAAGTAGGTTGGGAAGGTGGTACATACCCAGGTTGAAGAAAAATTTAGTAGAACCAAAGGTTATAAAATGAAAAATAGTCTTTCTCAGCCCAGAGAAAACTGCCAATGGTTGCTTGTATTTCTTCTAGAAATTTTCTATGCAAAAATATGCACGCATGTAAGAATGCTGTACCAACAGCCTTAGTTTTACTTAAAAATATGTAACATAAAAAAAATATGTAACATATATAAAATATGTAACACTCATAAGACTGTCTCCACATGGTCCAGACTCTGAGCAGTGCCTGACCAAAAAAAAAAAAAATCCTCAACGACCAAAAGTTAAAAATAAACTGAAGCTCATAATTGCATTGTTTATCCAGATGAAATGTTTGTCTTAGAAAATCTTTTCTCTCCCATCCACTTGGCTCACATACCTGAGCTATTCTGCATTTTGTTTTTCAGAATTCCCTCAGCATGAGTCCTGGTTTCTCTTACTCTTCTCTTGAACCTTCTCTCACATACGAAGAGCTCATAGAAACATACCAGGTAAGGCACGACCCTTCAGAGCTTCCGAAAGAGAAAGAAACAGAGTCTTTTTTAGAGGTGGGAGAGGGGAAAGGCTGACTTTGGGGACCTTTTCTTCTTCTTCTTTTTTTTTGGAGCGGGGGGATCTCTTCAAAGAGATGCCCATAATCTAATGATGCTTCCTATGAAGTGTCCCCATTTATAGGCTAAAACTTCCCTTCCTCACATCATGATCTTCTTAGGACCATATCTAATTTCTTTCTGGGAATTCTGTGGCTACTACTGGCTAGAGCCTGAGTGAGTCCTTCTGAATCTCCTTCTTACTAGTGTTGCAAGGCTTCTTTGTCCGCAGTTCTTCAGTGTCCGCAGTTCTTGGTCACATCACTTCAAAGAATGAAGAGGTAGACCAGTCGAAGAGCGGTAGGCAGCAAAGCAATGTTTATTGAGCGATAGTACAAAACTCCCAAAGAGGGAGGGGACCCGAAAGGGTTGCCCTGGGAATTTCTAAGTCTAGGGGTTTTTATGAGATTGTTGGTGGGGCTATTTTAATCTGAATAGCCCTCCATGCACCTGTCATCTACTCAGGCTTTTGTCCATGGGCTCATCTACCTATCAGGGAGTTGTTCACATGGGGAAAGGGTGGAGGGCTCCCTCTAGGGTGGTGTAAAAGCCTTTTAAGGGTGGCTTCCTCCGGGGGTGGGGGAGGCTTGTCCCTGCCTGCCTTTTTTCTAGCTATCCTTCATTACTAGGCTAGGGATGGAATGGTACCATGAGAGCCAAACTTAATGATACCTCCAACCCCTACCACCACCACCTTTGAGCTTCAACATCTTAGTTACAGTGGAGAAGAGAGAATGTGGGGAGCAACAGCCTTTAAATGTTTCTATTTGCCATTATCCATGTAACTATGAGGCCTATGGTAATTTTTTTTTTATGGTTTATTCATTCATTTGAGAGAGAGAGAGAGAGCACGCTTGGTCTCACAATCCAGAGATCACGACCCCAACTGAAACCAGGAGTTGGATGCTTAACCAACTATACCACCCAGGAATCCCGAGGCCTACGGTAGTTTTAAAATAGGCCCGCAGAAAAATGGAGCCTAATCTTTCCTTTAAATATGGGTTAGTGACTTCTAACAAATGCAGTATAGTGAAGCAATACTATGTGACTTTTGAGGGGAGTACATATAAACGATACAATGTCTGCTTGGCTCTCTTTCTTTTAGGACCCTAGTCCTTGGTACCTAGCCACCATATTCTGGGGAAGCCCAGGCCACATGGAGCCCATGTGTCAGTTTTCTGACCAACAGCCCAGCTAGACTTTCAGCCTACACTCAGCATCAAGAGTTAGCCACATGAGGAGATGAGCCTCCTGATGAATCTAGCTAAGGCCCTAGACATAGTGGTGAGTAAGGGACAGGCAGGGCTAGGTGGGGAGGGATAGGTAGGGAGCCATGGAATCAGGTTCACAAAATCCCAAAAATGCAGAGATGGAAGGAAACCAGAAATAAACCAGAACATCCTGTCTCACGCCACTGCCAGAGGTGGAGCCTTGCTGTAACAGCTACTAATGACCAACAAAGAATTACCTACAGGACCCTAAAAAGGAAGTAAGCCATTACAGATGTTATCAAGGTCCTTACTCAATGGTAATACCATGATGTTAAAAGGATTTCGGTTTCCCTGGTTGGCTTTCAAAAAAAGACCAACCCTACAAGCCCCCAGTAGCAACCCTGTCGGGACTCCTCTCACTCCTGACAGCTGTCTCTGTATCCTTGCTTAATAAACCTCTGTTGCTTTGCTCACTCTTACATCCTCGAGATTCATTCTTCAACTCCATGAGACAAGAACCAAGTTTTCCCGCTTCAGTGTGGCAGACGCAAGTCATCCCCACAGTGCTCGGTCTGAGTTTCTGAGCCACAGTGACGATGAGAAATAATAAATTATTATTGTCTTAAGATACTAGTTATTGGGCTAATTTGTTACTCAGCAATAGACACCTAATACAAAGCCATTCCCAACCCCCTCATTTTTAGGGTTATGGAATTCACACAGTGAAATGTCAGAGGGGAAATGACTAGAATATAATGTCCTCACTGACTGACTAGCCTGCCGCATGGGAAGCAAATCAGACTCCTTCCCATTGCTGGAGAGTCCTGGACCTGGGTCCCTGCTTGTCTCCCCCCAGGACACCTGGAAAGTCAGAGATCTGTCTTCAAAGGGTGGAGCCACACCTACCCTGGCTGTGACTGAGGCCTACCTGGACTTCTTAGATCCAAGCTCCATTTGTCACTCCTGCTTCTTTCTGGCTGCTAGAGCAGCTTCTCTTTCTTCCTCAGCACATTGGCACTCACATCGGATAATACCCCAGGGTAACAAATAAGGGCCAATAGCCTGTGGCTTATTGATTTTTAGCTGCATATCATGGCAGCAGGAACTCAGTGAGAGCATGCATGGCCCCCCATGCCTTGTTCTTTGGGTCCCAGGCAGAAAGCACACTGCAATAATTTCGGGAGACATCAACATTCCCCAAGTTCCTGCTGTAAGGTTATAATTTCAACATACCCATCCAGTTGCTATCGGCCCTGCCATATGCTCATTTGAGAGCACCGAGGGCATCCTGCCCAGAAATGCCCTCCTGCCAAGTCCCGTTTGGGTGGGGCCCTGAAAAGGCTCACACAGGCGCATCTCCCGATTCAGCCTTGTGCTGTTTCCGCACAGCTCTAACCCCTTTCAAACCTTTCCTGCGCTCCCCAGCACAGAGCTCGCTGCACATCTTTCCAGTGGAAAGCAGTCTGTTCCGGTGTTTCCCAGATGTTCAGTCCCCAAGGCAGGGCCGGTGGGCGAACAGCTTGCTGGCCCTGAACCAGCCTCCTCTGATTCCGCTAGGGAGTCTCAGAGACTTCCTCAATTTAGTGACTCACACAATCGCTCTCCACTTGGAACATCTAGTTCCGAACCGTGCTTGCTCCCAGAAATTGTAATTCCAGCCTCGGCCTCTTCTCTGCAACACCCCTTTGGCTTTGCCGTGGTGTTCCAGGAAACTTGCTCAAGCCAGACCTTTCTCCCTCCAGTACAGGTGGCCAGGATGAAAAGGCACTGTCGGCTCAACATCCAGGGGCATGACTCGAATTCAAGAGACGCCACTGGGCACTGCCCTGCAGGTCCAAAATCCGGAGTAGCAAGCGCCCCCCCCACCCCCCATCCAGGATGCACCACTCTCAAAGCCACCTGCAAGGGTATACAGGTGTAGAGCCACAGAACGATGAAAAGATACAGATATCCGCCCCCCCTTGTTGAAAGGTCGCCCCCCGCCACTTCACTTTTACGAAAGACCCACACTAGGACCCGTTTCGTTAACCAAAAGAAATCCAAAGAGGATTTTCACTTTTAAGGGAAAAAAAGGCGCAAAGCAAAAGTGGCCTCCAGGGTTTGCAGGCAGCAGCTCCGATAGAGGCAGCGCGCCCCCTGGTGTGAGTGGCGCCACCAAGCGCCGTCCCTGGGAACTGCACCTGCCGTGCAGAGCCTCCGCCTGCCGCGGCCTGAGCTTTCATGGACTCTGTCCGTGGTGGGCAGGATGTATTCTAAGGTAACAGAAGAGCCTAAAAGAGGTTATTTTGGGGGGTTTTTTGGGGGGGTATGTGAATTCTCAAAAAATTTTCCATATGAATTAATGGTGATTGCTTCTTCATCGAATGTCATTTCAGGTTTCTTAGGAACACTGCTTTCGGATAGCCGAGGAAACAGGTACAGTGTATTGTTCTACTTCATTTAATTTAATGGCTGCATCATGTACCAAGGATGTACCATAATTTGTTTAACTAACCCTCTATTAAAGAACATTAAGGTAATTATTATTGTTATTAGACGAGCAGCTGAACCTTGGAAACACACTCTTAAATGCTTTCCCTCTGAGGAAAATGAAGAAGCTGTTTCTTATCGAGCTCACCGTGCCCTTGGAGATAATTACACCCCAGCCTGAGACTCCCTGGCGTCCTCAGAGATGGTTACTGATGGGACTGGGCCACTCCAGGGTGCTGGGGTGGGGGAAAGGCTGACAACCCGCATAGCCTTTGAGGAATGAATTTTTAAATCAAGGAAAGTACAGGACAAAGTTCTGAAACATCCGCTCATTAAAAAGTTACCAAGCTTCCTTGTATTTTCCTCTGATTATGATGCTCAAAACCCGGCTTTACCCACCCGTGGAATGGGTCCTGCCGGAGATGCTTGTGGCTGATGTTGCCTCTCCTTCAAGGTCAGGAAGGACTGCTAGCTACACAGGAGGGGAACCAAGGGTCTCAGGGCCTGCAGGGCCGCACCCCTCCTGGCCGTAGCAGGCTGCTCACCCCACCTGATAGCCAAAGACAGCTGCCTTTAGGCAGACAAAGGGGAAGGCAGAGGCCCATGAACACTGTCCGTCCGGAAGGACGGAGGGAAAAGCCAAAAAAGCCAAGGAGGGAAGCACACGGAGGGAAGCCGTGTGCTGGACGGTGACAAAGAGCCCAGGCTGGATGGAGAGGCCACCGAGAGATGGCACAGGAGCGGGGCAGCCGTCAGCAGTGGCTGCTCTGTGCCAGATACTCTTCTGGATACTTTACGTGCTCTCACTCCTTTTATCTGGCAGCAGCCGTCTGAGGCAAGCACTACTGTCCCCATTCTACCGAAGCAGAGAAGGAAGCAACAGGAATGTTACGTGACAGCCCAAGTAAGCACCTGGCGGCACTAGATCTGAACCCTGCCGTCTGACTCAAGCTCCTGTCCTGACACTGGCTGGTTTCACCATAGTGGGAGCAGAAGCAGTAGGGAGCAGAGTTTTGTGAGCATCTGTGAGACTAGAATGGGGAACCATAGGGGACCCAGTTGGGAAGGGAAAGCAGGAAGCCCAGGTCACCAGGACAGCATCGGTACCCCCCCCCCCCCCAGGACAGGGAGCCCTTGTTCCGTGCTCCAGGGGTGGCTGGGGGAGCATAGCGCTGAGGGTTTTCAGAGCTCGGCCCAGCTCGCTGCTGATGGGCCTCAAGTAACAGCAGCCAGCCTTTGTTTCCCCGGGGCCTGAAAGAGCCTAACTGACTTGCTTTGTTATGTTAATTGTGCAGATAATCATTAAGAGCTAAATGGTCAGAAAGAAGAAAAAAAGATTAGGGTAAATAAACCAGGAGCTCCAGGGCCCAGCTGAACAGCAGATCAGAGACAACGGGATTGCAAGCCTTGGGACTTGGGATCAGACAAAGCCACCTCTAACTACACGGTGCATCCGCACTACTGCCGATTGAACTTCCATTGTGTTTCACAGTTCCAGTAGTTTCTCCTGTCCTCTACTCATCGGTCACATCAACCCCCACGAGGCTGGCTAAACAGGTATCACTATCTGCATACTTCAGATGAAGGGGCTGAGGCCCAGGGGACCTAGGGCTTGCCCAGAGTCTGAGAACCAGAGGACCTCTCAGCAAGAACTGCTGCAGGCTCTTCGCGCACGGTTCTCTCGGCCGCTTCCAAGAACAGAGGTAGACCCAACGCAGACTGGTGGGCAGCAAAGCCAAGTTTATTTTTATTTTTTTAAAGATTTTACTTATTTATTCATGAGAAACACTGAGAGAGGCAGAGACCCAGGCAGAGGGAGAAGCAGGCCCCATGCAGGGAGCCTGACGTGGGACTCGATCCCTGGACACCAGGATCACACCCTGACCCGAAGGCAGACGCTCAGCCGCTGAGCTTCCCAGGCGTCCCCAAAGCCAAGTTTATTGAGCGATGCTACAACGCTCCCGAAGAGGGAGGGGACCCGAGAGGGTTGCCGATTTTGGTCCTTCGATCCAGCGGTTTTTATGGGCTTGTTGGCGGGCTGTTTTAATCTGGCTAACCTCCCTGTACCTGTCCTCAAGTTTGTTTTTTTGGGGGGGTTTGTCTTCTACGTATCACGTGGGAAAGGGTGGAGGGCCCCTTCCAGGGTGCTGTACAAACCTTGTGAGAGTGGTTTCCCCTTAGGGCGGGGGGCCCCTTTCTTCCAACTGTGCTTTGCTGGAATGAGGAAGAATCCACGGGTTCCCAGTGGCATGTGGGGGCTTGTGTCACATCAGCTCTTCAGAGGTGTGTGCCTCTCTCCCCACCTCCAGTCACAGTGAGAATATTTACACCCTGGAAATCAGCAAACGGGTCCAGGCTCCCCTGCTCCCCCTGCCACCAAGAGCTGGCTGTGAAACCTCTACCAGCACACCGGTGAGAATGCCCCAGTCATGTTTCAGGTTGGTGCTCAGGGAAATGTTATGGCCCTTGAGATAGAAGTTAAAGCATAATCACTAAGGGAGGAAAGGCTGTCTTCCCAAATCCTTCAAGTTCCCCCTTTGAAGGGAATGTTCCTAAGAAGGAACATTTATTTGGTGCTTGCTAGGTGCCAGGCTTTGTGCTATGGGCTTTATGCATCATCGAACTCAGGCCTCATCACAGCCCTTCCCTGACAATGAGGACATTTGAGAAGGAAGTTGCTCAAGGTCGCAGAGCCGGAAGGTAGTGAAACTGGGATTCAGATCTAGGTTTGTCTGAGCCTCTTAATCGTGGTGCCGCTCTCTTAGTCACATTATTATTTCATAAGGAGAGTAGACTTTTCTTCTCAGTGCTAGAGCCCCCCTCCTGTTCCCATCTTGTAAACTTATAACAGAATTATAACTAAAATCAATCAAGGCAACTAATTTCTAACATACAATGAATATTTTAAGGGCCATCTGAAATCTCAATAAAATTCCATAACCTATTAAACCATTTTAGCAATTTATAATCATGGCCTATAGAGAATGTCAGAATTCACATTCTGCCCCCTTATTATTTCAGCCATCGAAGATATCTTATGTGATAATTGGCTCTTAGCAGCCACAGTCTAATTTAATTTATTTATGAATACCTTGTATTTATATTTCATGGATATTGTTTTAATTATTAAATCACTACATCTTAGGGAGAAATGTAATTTTGTCACAGGGCAAATGTTCTTCACGTCAACATCTGTAATGCCATTTTGAAAGTGTCTAAGGATGAAAAAGATTGCCTAGGTTTCAAAGAGAAAATTTGTTGCATTTTGCTGGAAACCATTTTGTCAGAAAATAAAGATTACAGCGCAGAACTATCCGGAGGTCTAAAGCAATGATCATGAGGCTAAAGGGACAAAATTCACCTGTTGATGCACTTGAACACGCAGTATCCATAATTAATATTCTAATTCGGAGAGGTGGATTGACTAAAAGTAGAAATAAGCCATCGCAATGTCAATGGAACATGTCTGTAGGGTTGGTAGCAGGGTCCTGGCATCAAATCCCACATCTACCATTTCCTGCCCCTATGACCTGGGGCAAGTTACTGAACCCACTCTGAATATCTATTTCCCATTTCATAAGTGTGATTGACAATGTCTACCACGTAATGGAGTTGTAGTGAGAGCAGAACTGGGTATGGTTGGCAGAGTATAGTGGAAAATGAAAATGCAGTGTCCTTTGCTCGAAAGTTGTTAAAAATGTCAAGACAGCAACCATGGAGCAGTAAACCAAGTGTGCGGGCCCTTCTGAGAGAGGGCCCCTCTGAACCGCCTGGATCTTCTGCCCACGAAGCCAGCCACAGGTAAGGATCACGTGAAATGCCACATGTAAACTGTGTCCCACTTGGGAGGGGCCTGAAGAATGTTCGCTATTTGGGTTCTGGCTGTCTGCCACCTGATCTTTACACAGCTTGGAAAAGAAATCTAAAAATTTTGTTTTGAAGATAGGTGCAGGCCAAGCTTCACAGAATAGGTTTCATAGCTATCTAGCACTGAAAGAGTTCAAAGTCACAACGGTCCAGGCAGAGCTGGGCACAGAACCCAGGAGAATGACACCACCCCCCAGGCCAGAGTGCCTACCTGCCCCCACACTTTAGATGTCTGTCAATTTTTGGAAGAGGAATAGAGAACGTGGGATTCTGTTTCCAAGCAGAGGTCTTGAAACCATAAAGCTAATCTCATTGGGTTTTGCCCTACATTGAATTAAAGTCCTAATTCTAATTTCTCCAAATAGGGTTACCGGGAGAACAGGAAGTAAAGCTTCATAACTGAGTTCCACTGTCCACAGGGAGTCAAGAGAGAACAGAAAATCAATTTTCTGACCGTGGAGAAGTGGGGTAAAGCTATTCCAACCTGTTGGGAGTCGCTCATTTCTTTGTGAGGAGGTGAAGACATTTCTGGCAGAGACTTCGCATGGCGGGGGTGGCATATGGTCTTCTCCTTTGGGCATCCTCCTCATCGTGGACTGATGGAGCCTCTGCTGATTTTCTTAGTTCTTAACCTCCTACAGGTGAGAACACCCCTACTAGGCTGGAGACTGGAAAGGTAAGTGTCCCTGAGGTGGAGGTATTTTTCCAACTCGCCTGGGTCTTCCAGGGAGCTCCTTTTTGGAGTTGTTTTGTTTTTAATGTATCAGCACCCGGCTTCTCCTCAAGGCCCCCACTGATGCTCACAGCTCCCCACTCTCTCCCCTAGGCCACACGGGACTGCCCGCCCTCCTCAATGGTTTCGGTGCACTTTTCATTCTGTTCACTGCCAAACATTTCTACCTGACCAACTGGGAAATGTCTCAAACTTCACAGTCGCGACACACCTCCTCCAGCTGGTAGACCCAGGTCTCTACTTCATTCTGTGTGCCCTGAAGGTGGGCGACAGCAACGTGGCTTATTTTCTCAAGTACACGTGCTTGTGGTCACTCCTGGGACTGTTCCCAGTTTCCTTTAGACTCCTCCACAGCATGGTGCCCAGCACCCTACACATAGTAGGTGCTGAATCATTATTAGTTGAATGAATATATTCCTATGACACCATTTCTTTTATCTATTTAGTTTTCGCACGCCGTTGAGGCCAAAGGCCCCTCGAAGCATTTGTTTATAGAAATAGTTGTTGAGCGCCTGCCATGTGACAGGAAAATTGCAAAGACAAAGGAATGAACACAATTAACTCAATCAGATAATAACATATACAATAACAACATGGTGAGTCTGGAAAGGGAAAGTGACCTGCTGGGCAGACAAGAGCAGGTGCAGTCATCCCACCACAGATGGTGGTCATTCGACCACTCTCAGGGACTGGAGTTTACCTCACTGCTAGGACGTGGATTTGGGAAAGAGGAGGGTCCCCGTGCAATACACTGGACGGAGACTGGCTGTGGGGTATTTTATGATCATAACTGCAGATTTAGACTATCAGACTTGTCAACTGGGGGCTTCCCCAGAAGGCTATAGCCTGAGGTGGTTCCGGCTGCTATCACAACAATGTCATAGACTGGGGGAGGGGGAGTGCATTCAACAACTAACATTTATTGCTCACAGTTCTGGAGGATGGGAAGTCCAAGATCGAGGCACTGGTGGATGTGGTGCATAAGCACACCACATCAGAAAGCAAAATGTGCCTTCCCTACATTTCTCCAATCCTCTAGAGTAGTGTGGTCTCGCATCCTCTCCAGTTTTTCTGGCAAAAGAAGAGGGTACCAAGGATCATTCCTGGGCCCAGAGGCCAACAAACTCGCAGTGCATCGATCTTCACCTTCTCACCCCATCAGAGGACCTCTCCCCATCAGCCCCTACTCTGACCTCATTCACCAACAAGGAATGGGATGAAGTGTCCAGATGTGTGTGATTTTTTTTTAAGATTTTGAAAATTTATTTATTCATGAGAGACACACACAGAGGGAGAGAGAGAGAGAGGCAGAGACACAGGCAGAGGGAGAAGCAGGCTCCATGCAGGGAGCCTGACGTGGGACTCGATCCCAGGTCTCCAGGATCAGGCCCTGGGCTGAAGGCAGCGCTAAACCGCTGAGCCCCCTGGGCTGCCCCCAGATGTGTTCTATCCCTCTTCTCCCTCCCCCACAAAGCCCTGCTTTTCCTGGGTCAGGAACAGGTATAGCAGGACTCCAGAGGCTTTTGATACCTTAAGTCTCTGGCTCAGAGGAGATGAGGGCCATTCTATTTGGAGAAGATAGAAGGAGAAGAAGGAGGTGTGTTCAGCCATCTTGCCACCTCCCAATATGGCCCTGCACTCCGACTCCAGCTGTTTCCAGCTTGCTGTGTGGCCATCTTTAGGGCTGGTATCTGGTCCTGAGGTATGCTCAGCTCTCCTAAAATTGGGGCAGACCCAGTTGACAGGTCCTCACTCCTTGTATGTGCTGAGGGGCTCCAAAGCCTCAGGTACAAGATGGGTGAGGTCAATGGCCCTCCTGCAACAAGACCGCCCCCACCCCCACCCCCCAACCTGCTGACCATGAGAATCACAAGGGTACTGCTGACAGGGTGGGCTGGGGTTACCAGGACAGCAGAAGGACCAAGCCATCACTTGGGTCAGGTTCCCTTTCTCCTCAGTGGCAAATAGGTCATTTGGAAGACACATAGAAACCCTTCCCTAAACAGTACCCCACAACCACAGCACCCTGACCAGGGTCTCTGCCTTAAGCCCAAGAACAGGAGGGCCACTGAGGAGCTGTATCCATGCCTGCCTGGAAACTTGCTCTAAAGCAGTGAAGCAGGACTCTGAGCCACTTTCTGGGCTTCCTGGCTACAGGGGTAAGGGGCCTGCTCTGAGCTCATTCCTGAGACTGGCTATTCTCCTGGGACGATCATCAGCTCTGCCCACGAGGAACAGGGGGCCTGAGGTGGCTGACTTGTTTCCTGGCCAGTCTAGGCCATTCCTTTTACCTAATCTGCATGTGCCTGCTGCTTGAGGGAGAAAAATGCTGGCCTGGCCAGACCAGAAGATGGTCCAATGGCGCTCCCTGCTGTTCACATGCTAGGATGTATGGATTTGCAATGGAAATGCCAGTCTGTTTTGGACTCAGAAGAACCCCCCCCCCCCCCCTTTTTTTTAAAGCACTATGTTAGTTGACTGTTGCTGTGTAACAAAAGTGTGGCCTACAACAAACAATTTATTATCTCCCCCTGTTTCTAGGGGTTAGGAATTTGGTTTGGCTGGGCTCCAGGTCTCCCACAAGGCTCCCATCAGATGTTAGCCAGGCCTGCAACCATCTCACAGATTGACCAGGCCCTGGGAGCTCCACTTCCAAGGTGGTAGACTTTTGTGGTTGGCACATCGGTGCTAGCTGTTGGCAGGAGGCTGCAGCACCTTTCCATGGGGGTCTTTCTATTGTTTGTGCAACCTCATGATATGGCAGCTAACTTTCCCCAGAGCAAATGATTCAAGAAGCTAAAGTGGCAGCTGCAATGGCTTTTCTGACTTGGCCTTGCAAGTCACGAGTCACTTGCACTGTATTCATGCTAATTCACACAAGCTGTGATTTGGTGTAGGAGGAAGTGATACAAGGGCATGACTTCTAGAAAGCGAGGCTCTCTGAGGACCATCTTGGACGCTGGCTAGAATCAGTACCTACCATGTGCTAGGTAGTATATAAATAATATAAAACAACAATACCATACAGTTGACGATTATTTTATGCTAAGTACATGCCCTGAATTAGCTCATTGATCTTCACCACAACCTGACAAATTTGGTCTTCTGTTACCCATTTGAGAGAGGAGGAAATTAGGGCTTTGGGACGGTCACATAGCCAGTAAGTAGCTGATTGAGCATTTAAGACTTTGGTCTGTATTCACTATGCTGGGATGCCTCCCTAGGCATTTAGAGCCAACTGCCAAGGAGGTGGGCACAGAGAGGTCAAATAACATGGTCAAGGTTACTGAATCAGCAAATGGCAGAGCCAGCGTTGCAATAGAGGCCTAACTCCAGAGCCCATGCTCTGTCCAGCCCACTGAACTGCTCTGCACTGGGGAGAGGGACACAGAAATGAGGGAAGAACACAAAGAATAGGATCAGTAGGCCATCGGGTGCCTCTGTGCTTTTCAGAAAGGATGCTCCCCTCTGGGCGACTATAGCTCTCTAGATGCTTCTGGGCTTGGCAAGCTCTCCCCACTTTCTTCCTGGTCCACAAAATCTGAGTGTGGCAACCCTGGCCCAGGGTTAGATAACAGATAGACAAATGGGAGAGATGTGGTTATAGTGTACAAGGGTGGTTACAGGGGCTAGAAAAAGAGGGTAAAAAAATAGAGAAAAGAAGAAGAGAGAGAAAAAATTAGGAGATGAAGAAAGGGGAAAAGAAATGGCAAAGGAAAACTAGACCAAGTACATGGGGTCTGATTAGTCATCCTAGGCAGATGTTGGGAACCTTCTCTGTTGAGTGGCCGGGAGCTCCAGCATGACTTAGCTGGGGAAGCAGAAGATCAAGTGCGTGGGGTCCTTGGACTCCAGTTCACAAGCTTCTCATCTCCTTCCCCACTTCCGTCACTAGTTGAAGGAATGGGGAGGAGAGAGCATGTAACTGGCCTGAGGAAAACCTTGTTAACAGAAAAATGGGGTGGCAGCAGGGTAAGCCGCCTCTGGGAGAGCCAGGGAGCCCTGAACCAGATATAATGCTTGGAGTACCAGAGAGCTGATTGACAGATTAACTAGAGATAAAACTGGGAGGTATCATTGGGGTTTCACCATTGTGCTTCCCTCTGTGGTTTGATCCCCAGAACTACTTGTTTAATTGGCAGGTTCAACTTTGTTAGTGGCCATTGATCAAGTAATGTCTGTTTACCTTTGTGTTTGAATTTGTCAAAGATGACTTTCATACCAGGACATGGAGTCAGAACCCACCCAGAGTTGCTGATCACTGGAAGTATAAAGGTTATGAGACTTGGAGGCAGAAAGTCGAACTATCTACCTAGTGAAGTGATGTGAGTCCTAGTTTTAGCAGAAGCTAGAGATGAGGGATTCCCCCCACCCCCCCACCCCCACCCCAACAGGCTCGAGTGCTCCTGCAATCAAGCTTCCCTTGGGCTGCCTCTCCGAAAAGTTCAGCAGCCTCCCGGAGAGGCCAGTCCCTGGCAGGAGAGGGAAACAGAAAAGCACTTTTTTCCTGCCTCCCAGCCTCTCCCCACTCCAATAAGATCTCAGAGTTGCTAACTGGTTTTCCAAAAACAGATGTTTATTTTTTTAAAAGATTTGAGAGGGAGAATGTGCACAAGCAGGGGGAGAGGGAGTGTGTGTGGTAGGAGCGGACTCCCCACTGAGCAGGGATCCCCAATGTGGAGCTTGATCCCTGGACCCTGGGATCATGTCCTAAGCTGAAGGTAGATAGTTAACCGACTGAGCCACCCAGGGCCCCCCTTCCCCTCAAAAAAATAGATGTTTATTTTACCCTTCTGCTTATACTCTTCTAATGCTTTTCATCTACTTACAGCAGACTTTAAATTCCTAAGCATGGCAAGTTGGGTCATTCCTAGTCAGCCTGCCTGCTACCTTTCTAGCTTGATCTTCTGTGAGTTCCTACATACTTTGTTACCTTTGGGCTTTTGTTTATGCTGTTATTTATTTATTTTTTTATTAGAAATTCTTCTCCCTTTCTCTGCATGGTACTTTCCTTTTCAAACTTCACCCTGATTATCCAACCACTCTTCCAATTATCCAACCACCCTGCACTCTAAAACTCTACTTCAGTGCTTCCCAAACTTGTCTGCACATTGGATCACCTGGGGAGATTTGAAAAATATGCTGATGCCCCGTGTCCCACCTTCGGGGGCTGTGACTTTATTGATCTGGAGTATGGCCTTGGCTTGAATTTTTCAAAGATCCCAGGTACTTGTAAAGTGCAGACCAGTTTGGGGACCACCACCCCACTCTGTACCAGATACTGTAATAGCCCTTGGTGACTTAGAGGTAAAAGTTGGTTTAGGCTAGATATTTAGTGTAGAAGGAGAAATACATCAATGAATATGTAATTACCCAAAACATATGCAAGTGTTATGAAAGAGGTTAGCCATGGTGCTCTCAAGACGGCATAGGAAGTACACGTAACCCACACCGGTGATATTGAGGGATGGGTGGCAGAAGCTGCTGAGCCTTCAAGGACAAGAAGGGGTGTTCCAGCCCAAGAAGGGGGTGTGTACCTTAATCAGAGAGAAAACTGATCACAGCACAGTGAGCTAGAGAGAGCAGGTCACTTTCATAGGTGGATGAAAGAGTGAAGTGGAAGGCGAGACAGTAGGAACCAGTAAGAAGGCCTTCCCCTCTTCAGGGAGTCTCCTTTACATCTCCACCTGCACACTGCAGCCCACAGAGGACAGTGGACAGTGGACAGCAGACAGAAGACAGCCTGTCTTTGTGCCCCTGGCCCATAGCGAGCTGCCTGGCAGAGAATAATGACTCATGCCCCACACCACAAGGTAACGTAGAAAAGGAACAGGCTCCAAAGTCAGACCAACTTGATTCAAGACCCAGTTCCACTCCGTATAGTAGGTGCGATGTTGAGTAAGTCAGCCCCATTCTCAGGTCTTGGTTTGCTCCACTAGAAAATGGAGGAAATGACAAACTCATACGGTTATTTGGAGAACTAGAAAAAAAGTATGTGGTTCTTATAGTGGAGTTCCCAGAACAGAAGCTACAGCTTCAGCTGGGAATTTGTTAGAAATGCAAATTCTCAGGCCTTACCCAAAACCTGCTGAACCAGAAACTTTGCCCATAGGGCCCGCAAGGTTGTGTTTGAGCACAACCTCCAGCTGATTCTAATGCAAGCTAAAGTTTGAGAAACACCAGTGTATGGAAGCAGCTTCAGCTCTGGGTTTGCTCTTCTGGAAGCCTACACTACTCCTGAAAAGTGGAAAAACCCACCCTGCCAACCAGCACTGGCCTGTTTTAGCCCCTCCTTTTGCAAATCTTCCCAAGTTGGTCATTGCAGATGTGAGGCTCTGGAGGCCAGGCGTTCAAAACAGCATGTCTGAGGGGGAGTGCCATACCAGCTGTGTGTGCCTGTGTACATGTGTGCTGGCAGACTCTTGACCCCTTAAGTAAAGATGTGTTTCCTTGTCCGTAAATGGGAGGAATAGTACTTACAGGCTTAGTCCTTGGTCTAAGCACTTTCCACACACGAACTCATTTTATCCTTACAACAGTCCCATGAAGCTAAAACACCAGAGAAGCTAAATCATCAGAGATGATTATCACCACCATTTTAAAGATGAAGTCAAGGCACAGAAAGCCTAAGTAACTTGCCTAAGGGCACACAGGGTAAGTGTGAGAGCTGGGATTCAGGCACAGGCCCTTCAGTCTGCAGAGCCCAAGCTCTTAACCAGTCTGCCTCCCAAGGCTGCTTTCGAAAATGTTGGTGTGTCCAGCCTTTAGCCTACTCCCATTGGGCTCTCTGTTGAAACACTTCACCCTGAACATAGTTTCTCTGCTACGTATAATGAGAACTCGGCTTAGTCATTTCACTTCACCCTACCTTAGTTTCCAAATATTTAAAATGTGCGGTTGGGCTAGATTAGGGATGTGAGCTGGAGCCTCAAGGCCCCAAATAAGCTGTGTTTGTCCAGCTCTCTTGATCTGAGTCGAAAGTGACAGTCTTGAAGGGGTAGATGCTTTGCCTCTCCAATCTGCAGCCCTCACCTTCCTTCCGTGGCCTCACCTTAATGAACCACCTGGCTTCGAAAGGCACTAGAGTTTTGAGATCATGCATCAGAAAATGCCTAAATCTGAGGGCCTGTGAATTTAAAACCCCTGCCCCACCAGGCCGTGCTTCTCCAACTTAAAGAACACTTTACCTGGGATGTTTCTTGTGCAAAGAAGGCCCTGGGCCTTGGCTCGCGACTTTATGAATGTCCTCTACTTGGGGTGCTGTCAGGTGTGAGCTACGTCCTTTCGTATTGCCACATACGCTGGAAATGCTGATTTATATTTGCTTCTGGGAGACAGATGAAGCTTGTTTTAGAAGGGAAGTTTAATCCAATTTCAGAATCCACTGCACTTACAGAGATGATTTCTGTTATTTTCATTTAATCTGGAAGGTTCCCTCTGTTCAAACTTATATATATATATACATATATATATGAATCAATTGCTGGAAGAATGAAGGCACTTCATGAGCTTTTGCGCCTCTGTGTCAGACACCTTTCATTTCACAGCAGGGATATATTTAGTATTGATAAAGCAGCATTTTTATCAGGCTTTGCATAGATCCTTCGTCTGGCTGCTGGGGAGTGGAGGCCAGGTGTTGCTGACTGTTAGCATAATGTCTTACAGGGGATAGGCACTCAAACATTGCTGAGTGGAGAAATGAACGCACAGACACTTTCTAGCAACTGGAGGCTATGCAAAGTAACTCACTGAATCTAACTCAATTTATAGGAATGTATTTTATTTTTAGAATACCGTATGGCTTATAAAGAATTTTCACACACATTCTCCATAAATTATTTTCCCTATAAAGTTGAGGAAACGAGACTTCAGGAGGTTAACTAGCTGCCAAGTCACACTGTGGTGTTCAGCTTTCTAGGACTTGGGTTATCATTTTCAAAATAAAAGCTAGTATTTAAAAAGTTGCTGAAAAACTATTGCTTAAAGCTGTAGAAGATAAAGCTTTTAGATTCTAAAACACAGCAGAAGAAAAATCGCTTATCACAAACACTGGAAACAATACTATATAATCTTTGTCATTTCCAAGCATATTCTCACATCTGATTTCATTTGGCCCCCACAACTCTCCTGTTGGAGTAATATCCTCTCTCATTCAGGTGAGCCCACTGTAAGAGACACCCCAGGGGTTCTTTCCAAAAGACAGGTCCGAATGACAGTTAACAACTTCTTGCATGCTCGTGCCATCTACTGGTGCTTTTCTGGTAGCATGAGTTTCACCTGATGCTATATTAAAGACTTTTTTTCTTCAGTGTAAACTTTGGCAGGGCTGCTCAGATGTTTTACTCCTTATTGGTCAAGTCCTTGAAAATACTGCCCTCCTCTCAATCCTTAAGACTTTTCTTTCTCTTCTTTTTTCTCTTTCTTTCTAGATTTTGTTTATTCATGAGAGATGCAGAGAGAGGCAGAGGGAGAAGCTCGAACCCGGGACCCCGGGATCACACCCTGAGCCAAAGGCAGATCAACCACTGAGCCACCCAGGAGTCCCGAGACTTGTTTTCTAAGGAACCTACTTTAAAACAGGACTTACAATTTACTCAGGAAAAGTACTGAAAAGCTTCAGAATCCTTTTGGCATTTTGGCAGGTTTTAGAAATGCCTCTGAGCACCTTCCAATTGGTTTAGAACCTGGAGGAAGGGAGATGGCTTAGCTAAGGGAGAGAACACTCCCGCCGGTTGTTTTCTAGGATGGCTACAGGTAGAGTCTGTTAGCTGAGAAGGTAGTGCTGAGGGGCAGTGGGGGGCACACAACCTAGCCAGGTGCTGACAGCTCACTCCATGGAACCTCAGCAGTTGGTGGAAGTGAAATACTGGAAACAGCTAAAGTCAAACCCCCCACCCCCCAACCCAGGGGCACACCAGATGAGGTTTCTCAACAGCATCAGTCCATGAAAATCTCTGGCCAATCCTCAGGAACATAAATACCTCCTTTTTCAAAGCTGGGCTTTGCTCTGGGTATGTTTTTTTAATCAGATGGAATTGGGTTTTGCACTTTGCTTTAAATCCAGGGACAAGAGATAACTTGTTCATCCTTAGGGTAAAGCTAGAAGAGGATTAAAATGAGATGATTTGGTATATAAAACCATTTTTCTCATAAACTTAGGACTCTTTAAAAATTGGACTAATCCCATTATAGCACTAGTGTGAAATAAGCTAAAACAAACACAGGAGAAAGAAAATTAGTTTTGGAAAAGAACTAGTCAATACCTGTTAGTGAAAATTCTTACAGGATTCTCCTCAAGTTACCGTGTCTGGCTGGGGGAAATGGAGGCTTTTTAAAATTTACTTTATCATTGAGATTGTATTCAATGAACCTTTTACCTTTTCTTCCTTTTGTTCCATGGTAGGAGAAAAATAGGAGCTTTGATAATTTTTGAAAGCAAAGTAATACGTCTTTTGTAGCAGATTATGAAAGGTTCCTTTGGGCAAAAGGTCAAGATGGTAACATTTGATAAACAGATTTCCTACCCTAATTTGTTATAAAGGCATATCAAGCCCCGGGAGGATTTTAAAAACTTTGAAAGCATTCGGGTCATTCATTAGAGTAAAATTAAATTGTTAAGGATTGTGAAGGTTTACTGGAAAAAAGCGTAGTTACTCCATACACTTACATAATATACTTAAGTTTTTAAGCCATGTAATTGTTTTAACAAGAATAATTTAAGATAGGACTTGTTTTTATAATTCATACTTGAGAAAACGAAGGTTAAGAGATTCAGTCACACACTTCCCAAAGTCACACAGTAAATCACACTTGGCATTGAAGACAGGTCTTTAAAGTCTAGTGATCTCTCTAGAAACTTTCCCAGAGACTTCCTCTCCTTTAAAGTTTATCTGAAAAAAAAGTTTGGGTGCTTGGGGGGCTCAGTTGGTTAAGCATCTGCCTTCGGCTCAGGTCATGATCCCAGGGTCCTAGGATCGAGCCCCCTATGGGGCTCCCTGCTTAGCAGGGAGCCTGCTTCTCCCTGTCCCTCTGCCTGCTATTCCCCCTCCTTGTGCTCTGTCAAATAAATAAAATCTTAAAAAAAAAAAAAAAAGTTTAACTGTACTTACTCATTTTTAAGGGTCACTATTTCTAAGCAGGTGGAAATCCTATTAATGATCTCTTTTTCTTGTTCATGCTTCTAAGTCTTTTGGCCTCTTCTTGAGAAACACCTGTTTGTATCAGGTGTTAACATACCATAACCATACATCATGGTAGCCCCCCCTTACCCGCAGGGAAATACATCCAAGGACCCAGGCAGTGCTTGGAATTGCAGATAATACCAAACCCTATACATGTTTTTTCCTAAATATATAAAGTTTATAAATTAGGCACAGTAAGACATCAGCAACAAAACAGAGCAATTTTAACAATATAATAAAAGTTACATGAATGTGGTTTCTCTCAAAGCATATTGTACTGTACTACTCACCCTTCCCTCTTCTTGTGCTGCTTGAGATAAGTTGAGACGAGAAGCAAGGTGGATGACATAGGCATCGTGATTTAGGTGAGGCTACTACTGACCTTCTGACAGTACATCAGCAGGATTACCTGCTTCCTGATCATGGTTGACCGCAGGTGTCTGAAACCTCAGAAAGGGAGACTGTGGGAAAGGGGAGACTACCGTACTTTGAGCTTGAATAACCCTTTGAACAGTGACTGTCATGTCACTGGACATGATTTTATGCCATTATATGTAAGTTTCAATTTGGTAAGCTCCATTATTCTAAAATAAACCATACAATTCAGACTCAATTTTAGATGGGTATGCATCCTGATTTTTCCTTTTAGTTATGCTTTATTTCTGGAATTTTCATATCAGTGCAAAGTGCCAGCCTAACAGGAGTTTTGCAGTTTAATCTTGCTCTACTCCTCCTAATTCACACCTTCCCTCGAAGCTTTTCTATGGCTCTTGGTGGGAAGCTGGTGTTAAGAACAGGGATGCAATAGTAGATGTCTATTTAAACTGTGAGATATTTTTATAACTGGTGTGGAAATGAACCATCACAAACATGTCTCTGAATATTTTATGATTGGTAGTTGCCCAATACTGTCGTATCCAAACTACCTATGGATTGATCTCCGCCCCTGGCTGGGGCCACCCTGTAATTGAAACATCCCACAGGACTTTTATGAATAAATTTACAGAACAGATATGGTACTATTTTTCTCCTCTAATCCAAAAGTAGCCACTCACTAGGGTAACTTAAATCATTGCAGTGATTACTAACAAGTCCTTAATCCCAATGATACTCACTTTAGGGGTTCTTTAAATAAAAGCACTCCTGTTGTTTAAAATCAAAACAAATATGGCCACTGCACCTAAAATTAAGAGGAAGGGTTCTGAAGTCTTCAAAGATTTAAAGCTTAACTTGTACACCACCCACCCACCCCAGTAACCTGCTTATTATGTAGTATGCTCTCCCTTGTGTTTGGTCAACCTCCTCATCCCAAAGCAAAATCATTGCCGTTAATGGGTTCCCATCTCCAGTGAACAGTGTGTTCGCTTTTCTGTAAACAATCCAATCCGTCCATGTTGCTTTTTTTTTTTCAGTTTTGCAAATACCAGTTTTTAAAAGGCAGGGATAGAGGACCTCGTTGTTTGTTGTGGTACCCGCCAGTTACCTAAGTTAACCTAGTGATAGGACATTCTTTTGTTCATATATACTAAACTGTCATTTGTCAGTGTCTGAGGCAAAATCATCACAAAGAAGTTACTACTGGTGAATTCAGTTATCTCCTGGTGTAGATCTGGTCAAGTTAACTAAGCCAGAATGTCACCTCATCAGTGCTAAGTCAAGAAAGCCATAGCTACTCAAAGATATGACCTGTGTTTACGTTAAAACTAAGACAAGATGATTACTAGACCAGGGTCAGTGGAAAATAAGTAGTATTGCACCAATGCAAGACAAAATATACTTTATTGTGACAGCAAATGCACATAGTGCTGCAGGTAAGGCATGCTACCAGGGATCTGCATATCATCAAAGGCCAGTATGGAAAATGAATGGGAATGAAAGCTGTTTCTTAAAGCTTGAAGATTTATTCCATGGTAAAGGAAAGCTCATTCGTGTCCACTTATCTCAAATGCAATATTATACACCTACTTAATCAGAGACCTGTGCCTCTAACCAAGAGCCGAAGGCAAAGAGGAGAAACTTAATCTTAACTGTACTCAGAAGTCACTTCTAATACCAATGACAAAAAGATTTTGCTAGTTGAGGCAAACATCCTTTCTAGACAAAGACCTAGAGATTGAGCACTCAAACATCCATTCACATTTAAATAATGAGCCAATTTTAATGTCATTTATTCCATCAGAAACAAATACTAGAATATCTAGAAATAGATTGGATAAAGAAACATTTATATTTTAATACTTCATAATGTTGTAAGTTTGGGGCTAAAATAACACCCTGAGTCAAATTTGATCCCTGAAGGGACCAAGTACAGTTTTAATTTCAATAGCCGAACTTCGGAGGGAAGATCTGAGAAAATAATGCTAATGACAGATCTAGCCCTTTGATGAAACTATTAGGTTCTACAGACTTGTCAGAATCAACACAAAACTGAGGCTGAAAACGCTTTGCAAAGCATTATTTTTAGATAGCCTCCTTCAATTTCCCCTTCGTTTAAAACAGATGCAGATGAGAGGCTTTCTGCATGAACGCACACTGGCATTCTGTTCAACTCTTTTCTAAACACGGTACTATGGATTTAAACAGTATGCTTTAATTTAAACAAAGTAATCTCTTATACACAGTCAATTTAGCTCAAGAGAGGAAAAGAAACACTATCATGAAAATTACTTATCAAATACTCCACTTTTCTTTTAAAAGGTGTTTTTAAAAGCAACACAGGACCAAAAACATCCAACTATTACTTTATTTATATTACTATGCTTAAGTTACATGGAAAAGACAACCAAGCAGTTCTGCCCCATTTCAGGTAAAGTTTCCAATCAACACCGATTATATGGTGACAAATAACTAGGAATGGTGACGTCTGTGGGTCAAGACTGACAAGGAAGGATGGGCTCTGGTGCCACAGTTCATCTCTGACAAGAACATGGCACAGCGGCCAGCACAAGCCATCTAACACTGAACCTTTAGCGCTGGTCGCAAATCTGGACCTCTTCCCTGAAGCTAGCAAGTCAAGTGAAATAACTGGGTTTAAAAAAAAAATGTTTTAAACGAAGCCCAAGTAAGTTTAAAAACCATGCTCTTGACACATTTTCCTTTCAAAATTTACACAAAACACACTTTTTCACTCCAATAGCCCAGATTTTTTTTCCCCTCACATAGCCCATCAGGTAGCTGCAGACAGACTATTCTGCCTCAAGATGTAAACACAGGGAAAAAAAAAAATTAACGGCATCTGCATAATACTCTCTCTACACACTGCTGCTGGATGGAAAATTGGAAATAAAAAAAAAAAAAAGAAAAGAAAGAAAGAAAGGTTCCATCTTAGATTCTCACAACCTCTTGTTCCGCAGTTCATGAATCCGACCCTGATGCTAAGGTGACAGTGTATGTAAGTAGATTTTTGTTTTCAGTGAAGGAGACCTGGGAAAAGATGGAGTTATCTCTTTTTCTTCAAGAGTTATCAGATGGTACATGCTCCTCGAAGCCCTCACTCTCTCGTACTAGAGCGCGTTCCAGGATCACACGGCCTTCCTTATAGCGCTGGCTGTCTTCAGTGGCAAACTCATAGATCCATCCGAGTTTGCTATTGCAGTTCTTGCAGCTCACATCTCGAACCATGTGGCGGCCAGTGAGCATGACCCGGTCTTGAACTTCACTGTATTGCAGGTTAACTACCTAAGAAACATAAGAACACAAAATTGCCAAGCCCTGTAAGTTCTGTGCCAAAAAAGTACATATTGTTTTGGTTGTTGCAATGTCAGAAAGGCAAAGAGCAGTCGTCACTTTAGTCAAACCTACCATACCCTTCCCCAGAGCTATTTTAGGAAGCTGCCCAGAGAGGCAAACATCTGGAAATTGTACTGCACTGTCATCTAATACAATCTTGCACTACTGTACCATGCATGTACTGGTCCAAGCCACACTCTTTACACACACTAGTTACATTTCTGTTGCAGTGAAGAGTCCTCAACCTGGCACCATAAAATGTTGATTTGGGTCCAACTGTTATTCACCATTCAATGAGGAGTTCAAATAAGGCTACCAATGAAAGAGAACCTGGTATACAATAGGTATTCCACAAAAAAAAAGTTTGCCAAATTTGTTTCTGGAAATATATTTTATATATAAACCAGCTAGGTCACACTAGGCCTACTAAATTGTGATATACAGTTTTCAACTGAGGTCAAATAATCTGTGAAAAATTTCCAATGATTCTGAATTCTGAATGTCCAACGATCCTCTAAGCTTTACATTTCTGTAAAGGGCCAGATAGTATTTCTGGCTTCGAGGGCTATATAATCTTTAACTATTTATATTTAGCTCTAATATTGTAGCACAAAAGCAGCCATAGGCAATACATAAATGAGTAAGCATGCTGTGCTTTATTAAACTTCATTTACAACAAAGGGTAGCTGGCCTGCCATAGTGTACCAATTCCTGCTCTATACGTAAAGAAAGATCAATAGGTATACACTATCAATTCTTTGAGAAACAAGCTGATTTCTAAATGGAAAAAAGGGGTTGTTCACTGGGGAAGTTTAGCTGAACTTTTAAGAGCAGTATCCTAGACTAGTTGTCTCTCAGCCTAAAAGATTGGGAAATTCAACTCTACTAGTACACATTAGACTCCAGGAGGCAGAATCACATCAACCAATTTTAAAAGCAAGCCAGAAATTAGAGAGGCAGGCAGACTAGTCATTAATTTGTAAATCAGGAAAACACTTTTCCTGTTGGCATGCAATAAACCACAACATAATCAGGATGATTGGTGAACATAAATTAGAGCAAGGGAAGTTGGTTAGATGATCTTTATTCACTTGCACTGTCAAGCTATGAAAGCTTAATGCAGCTATCTCCCTAAAAGGATAAATCAGTGATATGGGAAGAGGGGTATTTCTGCCCCTTCTTCCATAGTCTGTGAAATCACTACTAAATTATTCTAAATGTTCTGAAGCAATAGAGACTACCCTACTTATTGTAACACAGTCTTTAAACTTCCACAGTTAAAAAAAAAAAAAAGAAAGAAAAGAAAAAAGAGAAAAATCACATTCTTAGTAATGTCTTCCTGAGATCCCATTTCTACATGCAGATTGTAGCTCCCCTTCTGACTCTTTCTGGTATCTTCAAGCTCTGAGGGATATTCTGGTACTGCTGTCAAACGTATCCACTGAACCCACTAGGGAAATGCAACTGGTTTTCCCACCAACCTTGTTAAAAAGAAATGCTCTGCCAGTGGCGCCTGTGAACCGAGTAGAGATGAGTTCTGAGCGGTTGGTCAGGATTGTGTCACAGTTTGCACAAGAAAACAGACGGGTACCACCGATATGATCAAGGAAAATTCTGCCCATTTTTTTAGCTGAAGTTCTAAAAACCTAGAAGCAAACAGAAAAGGACAAGAAAGCATTATGATTAAGAAAAAAATTGTTGGTATTTACTTGGTGGGGATAATAGACAACTATATATATATATAAACAAAATATATGCGATTTCAGCTTTGGGACTCCATTTAGGAAGTAGCTCACTCTATACTAAAGGATCCAAGGTTCATGCACTGAACAAATAAACAGGCATATCAAGCTAAGAGCTGTTTAGAAGCAGTGAGCCAAGGAAGCAAACATGTTTAGGCAAGGCCAGAACAATATCACTTCTCTTTTGGTTGGTGTGAAAAACGCAGGAAGAAAATACAGAATCAGAAACCAAATAATGAGAAGCACAGGCAGAGATGGGAGAAAAAAGGCTTCACCAAAGTGTTAAGTATACATTCTGAGCATATTAATTTGAGGAAAGACTTGTGGGGCATGCGTGGTATGATCACAAGAGTAGAAAAAGGGGCAATCAGAAAATAAGAAGAGGGTAGTTGTGGTTAGGAGCACACAGCTCTGGTCATCAGGTACACTCCCAACTACTTAGGGGCATTGGTAGCACTGAACTCGGTGCCTTTCTCACTTCAAAACTGTCACAACAACTCGGTGAGGTTATCACCCCCATTTCATAAATTATCCAAAGTTATTAAACTGATCAAAGGTCACACCGCTTTCAAGTACAGACAATCATGACTGGAATGCAGTTTACCCACCCGAAAGCCCAAATTCTCCCATTACCCTGGTATAAGACTAGGAAAACAAGCACAGAAAAGGGAAAGATAAGCCATTATTACATAACTTATATTTCAGAAATCATACTGATTTAATAAATCATGGAAGTGCTGAAACACTGAAAAAAGAAGCTTTGAAACCAAATTCTGAAACAAGGATAATCACTTCAGTATTTCAAAAGAGTTAATATGTGCAACTCCTAGAATTCACAGCAATTAATCCTCTTAAACACTGCTTTTTAGAGGTGTAGATAGTCAAGAATATACTATAGTTCTCATTAAAAAAAAAATTTATTCCTGGTATAGTATTAGCCCTGAGTTTCAAATATTTATATCACATATCCTTAAAACGGCATGCAGAGCTGATATAGCTGCCACTATGAAAAAAAAAAACCCTACAATCTATGTCTGTAATAAGAATCCACTGTCATTTTAAATTTGGGAAAATTTCATTACAAATTAAAAAGGAAATTTCATCATTCCTTCATACATCTGTGAACTGTCTTAGTTGTTAGGCAGTTCTTTTTTTTTGTTTATTAGGCAGTTCTAATAAGTTGTTAGGCAGTTCTAATACCAGAAAAGTCATTATCACAAAGATCATTATGACTTTCATTAAACATTCCAATATGGAAGTTCAATGAGAATGAAAAACAAATGGTAAATACAATTAAAATTTGTGGCTATTGAAAGGAAAACCATTGCACATTAACAAACATGTCAATGAATAAAACTTAGGTGAAAACAAGACTTAAGAAATGATATTAAGCTTTTTGATTACATTTCTGCAAAATGACAAAAGGTTAAGAGTTCTGTTTCCTAGACTTTAAAATGATAGCATTCTGGTTTTTCAGATGCTTAAGAGCACAGTATTTGTTAAAGGTCAGAGATTGCAAATTTTAGGCCTGCAGGCTGAACTCATTTGGTGGCACAGGGAGACAGCAATCAACAAAACCACTCTTCTGTTACAAAACATATTAATTTGGCCCATGGTTTTTTATTAATAAAAAACATGTGGGCCACCATTAAACATGAGAGAATTCATTGAAGAGCCTTTCTTTTTTTTAAACAATGGAGAGATTTGGCCCACGGGTCACGTGTTCTCATATGGCAACAATGACTGGAGGTGAATGGTAGCTAGGACTCCGCCAAGGTCACACTGGGTCTGCTCAGTCACCACACTCTGCATCACATAATTATCTTCCACCTTGTAAGACACTTGAGTTTATGACTCTTCATATAACCACAGCATACAACACCTGTAAACAGGTGATCTGGGTCATGTTTCTTACTGCTCGTCAACTACGGAAAGTAATCAACAGCAAGGTTTTACAGTCTCACCTCTCAAGATGCAGTCCTCAGATTCTGTATTTCTCTGAAAACCAGGAAAGTGCAGTGATTCAGCCTCCTGCTTGGGCTTCTGGGACTCATTACTTTAAAACCAATTTTCCTTCAAAAAGTTTGTATCATAACTTCAACCATAATGCAGGAATAACTAGAGGTCTTTGAACTGGCCACGGCAGACAATGCTGCTGTGGAAAACATACTACTGGACTTCAAAATGAACTCTCCCTGTACCCTCTGCCTGCATCATTCTATCTTTGACTCAAAATTACAATATAGCTGTGACCATTTGCTACTGGATACAAGTAAGCTCTTTATTCCTAAATGGGGTAAACAGATTTAATATGCTTTCTCTTTCTCGCTTCAAATTCAGTCTATTTTTTACATTTACCCAAGTATTTTTACTGGATTCAATTATATGACTCATTCCCAAGACCAAAAATATCTGTGCAGAATCACTATTCCTAGTTGTGGTTTCCATTTATAGAGTACTATATATGTATATAAAACTGCAAAATTAGTTATTTGCCAAAAAAGATAGGCTAGAATACCATGGAATCTAGAAAAAGCAAGCAAAACATCCCTGTCAGAGGTCTGGTCTTTAGGAAGTGGAAAAATCTCTGCAAGGTCACTGGATTCTAGGTGTTAAGCCTTAGTTTTGCAGGGCTAGAAACTCAACCTAGTACTGACTCACATTATCCAAATTCTCAAGAGGCTGATATCAATCAGAATGCCACTTTATTATTTAAGGAGGAAGGTCATTAAAAAGCTAAGACGTAGCTTCTGAATCAGGTTTCTTTGGATCTGGAGGATATACTGAACTCTGCCTTAGACCTAGTAATTATTTAGTGTCTACACTGTACGGGACACTGCATTTGGTACTTCATATACCACATTTAATCTTGACAGTTTTTCAAGGGTCACCCTACTTTTGTAGAGGAAGAAATAAAGTCTATGTGACGGGGCCTGAATAAAACCTTGCTCCAGTTCTTTTCCCTCTACTCATTCTATAGTGACTACAGGGTTACTAGATTCATGGTCTTTCTCCCTCAGATTTATCATGTACCCTTTCTGCCTCTATGCTGTTCCTTCCTACATTTCCTTTCCTGGTTGATCGCCAGTTCGAATTACACACTCTCCTAAACTAGTAAAACTTGGCAACCTCTCACAGAAGTTGCAAAACTAACAATACTTCCTAAATCCATTTTCAGAGGTCTTTCCTCCTTCCCTGTCAATGTCTTAATTCAAATTCTCATCCTTTCCAGATAAACCTCTTGTGGGCAGAGAATGTGTATTAAATGCAACGCACATTCACAAGGTGTCCCTACGTTTGTGTTAAACTGAATAGCGCTAAAAATAAGGTCAAAGGCATGTGCTTTTTCTTTCTTTTTTTTAAAGAGAGGGAGAAAGAGAGAAGAAGGGGAGGGAGGGCAGAGAGAGAATCCAAGCAGTCTCCATGCCTAGCATGGAACCGACTCAGGGCTTGATCTCACAACTGAGAACACACCTGAGCCCAAACCGATTGAGCCACCCAGGCACCCCACCATCTCTAAGAGCTCTCTAAGACCACTCCTCTACAAACTTTGAAACTTTTTTTCTGACAGAGTATAGCTCATTCTATTAATAAAAAAGTCCCCAGACTTTTTAAAGGAATACTTTATATACCATAAAGTTTAGCTACTGTAAGTATACAGTTGAATAATTTTTAGATTTATAAGGTTGTGCCACTTTATATCACCAGAATCCAGCTTTAGAATATTTCTATCACCTCCCCCAAATTCCCACAAAGCCCTCTACAGTCACAGGCAACCAGCGATCTATTTTCTATTTTTGTTTTTAGATCCAAAATATTTCCCAGATATGTTAGACTTAGTAGACATCCAGATCTCTTCAGTCACATATTTTAAAAACACCTTAAAACTGAGCTGCCTTTACAGATGACTAATGCTCTCTCTTGTTCCTAGAGGTACCTTACTGTGTCTCTCAGTAATAAAATGAATGCTTTGGGATCTGTCAGTGCTGACGTTCAAGTTTCTAACCAAAACTAGGGCTAAACTCATTATAGCTAAAGCTTTAAGATGCTTTCTTCCTTTTTAACATTTCAAGCAAAACCCAGTCATTTAATAATCTTAATTCTAGTAAGTATCATTTCCCAGGTTTTATAAATAAGGCCTCTTTCGTACTAACTTTTCTTGGTTCCAGATTATTAAAATCCTTAAAAGCTTCAAATAAATACCAAACGTGATTGTTTACTAGGAGCCTATTACCAGTTTATCTGAAATTAATGGAAACTGAAGGCCTAAAGTTAAAAATATAAGTGAAATTCACAGATGATCTAAAGATCACATTTTAGTAATTGTTTCAGTTTCCTTCCCCTTCAATAGTACACTTAGCTACCTAGAACTTTAAATTTCTATTTTAATAGGAGGCTCTGGTGAAGCAATCACATTTTTGAACATCTACCTTTTAGTACAATCTTTTAAAAATTTACAGGATTTACAGAATATGTAAGAGGGAAAAAGTTTTGCTTTGAATAATCCATGAAATACAGTATCTCCAGGAATGTATTTCAGATGATGCTTAAACAATGTGGGGGGTGAGGTTAGGGATGCCAACCACGCCCCCAACCTTGCAGTCAAAAATCTGCATATAACCATTGACTCCCCCCAAAACTTAATAGCCTATGGTTGACCCGAGTGACATACTGACATACTGACAAAATAAATGTGTCAAATAACACCTTTTGTATGTTGAATGCATTACAGTATTCTTATAATAAAGCTAGAACAGAAAACTTTATGAATAAACACATCCACAGTACTATATTTATCGAAAAAATTCATGTATAAGCTGACCCATGCAGTTCAAACCTGTGTTCTAGGTCAACTATTTAAAAAATCAGACAATGTGGACTACATTTTAATTGAGATTTAAGGTTTTTTTTTTTTTTTAAGTTTAGGTTTACAGTATAAAAACAAGATTTTTCTTTCATAAATTCATAAAAGGCAGGTTTTTGAATGGGTAGAAGTTTTCAGTTCCTTTGGGTAAATACCAAGGAGTACATTACTGGATCATAAGCTAGGTTTGGTTTTTTAAGAAACTACTACATCTTCCAAAGTGGCTGTAGCAATTTACATTCTCACCAATAAGGAATGAAAGTTCCTGTTACTCTATACATCATCTTGAGCATTTGGTGCTGTCAGTATTCAGGATTTTGGCCATTTCAATAGGTGGGTGTGCAGTGGTATCTCATTGTTTTAGTTTACATTTCCGTAATGGCATCTGATATGGAACATCTGATATGGAGCATCTTATCATATGCTATTTGCCATCTTTTCATATGCTATTTTGCCATTATGTTGCGTTTTTAAAGAGTTCTTTGGATATATTGGATAAGAACTTTATCAGATGGCTTTGCAAATATGTTCTCTGTCTTTTGCACAGAGGTTTTTAATTTCAATGAAGTCCATCTTACCAATTCTCTCTTTCACGGGTCATGCCTTTGGTGTTGTATTTAGAAAGTCACTGCCATATACAATGTCATCTAGATTTTTTCTTATGTTATTTTCTAGTTTTATAATTTTGCATTTTACAGGTAGGTCTGTGATTTTGAGTTAATTTTTGTGAATGAGGTATAAGGTCTGTGTCTAGATTTTTCTTGATGTGGAGGTCCAGTTGTTCTGGCACTGCTTATTGAAAATACTATTTCAGTTCTACTGTATTGCCTTTGCACCTCTGTCAAATATCAGCTGATGATAATTATGTGGATCTATTTCTGAGTTCTCTATTCTGTTCCATTGATCTATTTGTCTATTCTTTGGTCAATATCATATTGCCTTGATTACTGAACCTTTATATTAAGTCTTAAAGTCAGGTGGTCAGTCTTCTGACTTTATTTTTCTCCTTCAATATTGTATTGGCTATTCTTTCACCTCTCTATAGAAACTTTAGAATCAGCTTGTTGATATTCATAAAGTAACTTATTAGGATTTTGATTGGTGCTGCATTGAATCTAAAGCTGGGAAGAACTGGTATCTTGACAATATCTACCCATGAACATGAAGACTACATTTCATTCTTGATTTCATTCAGAGTTTATTTTCTTCATATAGATCTTGTAACATTGTTAGACTTATACCTAAGTATTTCATTTTTGGGGGATGCTAGACACTATTGTTTTTAATTTCAAATTCTACTTGTTCACAGCTAATATATATGCAAACACATATACATATCACATAGACATACATGTATACACACACACATATACACAAAATCAATGACAAATAAGGTACCTTGTTCTTTGGTTCATTGCTATATATTTTCCTTAAAAGGAGGGGTCAGCCAACTAAGGCCTGTGGACAAAATTTCAGCTCACCACTGATTTTTGTATGACCCACAAGCTAAGAATGGTTTTTATGCCTTTAAATGGTAGGAAAAAAGCCATCAAAAGAGTATTAGTAAAAAAAAAAAAGATTATTAGTAACACATAAGAACTACGTGAAATTCAAATTTCAGTGTCCATTGATAAAGTTTTATTGGGACATAACCACACCCATTTGTTTATACTGGACAGCTCTCTCACTGCCATGGCAGAGTTTGAATAGTTGTGGCTGAAATCTTAGGGCTTGTTAAATTCACAAAATTCACTATCTGGCCCCTGACACAAAGTATGCTGACCCCTGTTAAAAACTCTCTGAAGGACGCCTGGGTGGCTCAGCGGTTGAGCATCTGCCTTAGGCTCAGGGCGTGATCCTGGGATCCAGGATCAAGCCTGCATCTGGCTCCCTGCAGCCTGCTTCTCCCTCTGCTTGTGTCTCTGCCTCTCTGCCTCTGTCCCCCCCCCCCCCCCCCCCCCCCCATCTCTTGTGAATAAATAAATTAAAATCTTAAAAAAAAAAATCTCTGATAGTGAAAAGGGCTTTTCACTTAGAAAGTAGACAGTTGGGACACCTAGGTGGCTCAGTGGTTGAGCTTCTGCCTCTGGCTCAGGGCCTGATCCCAAGGTCCTGGGATCAAGTCCTGCATCGGGCTTCCTGCAGGGAACCTGCTTCTCCCTCTGCCTATCTCTCTGCCTCTCTCATGAATAAAGAAAATCTTTGGGGGTGGGGGGGAAGTAGACAGTCTTTCTCAGTAAAAAAGTAAACTTAGTTGGCACTCAGGTTTAAGGATTAACAGGAGTATTTTGCACAGGACCAATTTAATCCTGCTCCCCTTTTCTTCACAGGTTTTTCTAGCTAAAATCTTTAACTTTCTATAATCAGATCAGCTCTAAAAAGATTACAAAAATCAATAATATATACCAAGCTGCTGCCTCCTTCTCTCCCTATCCCCAGGATTTAAACAATGTGGCCCAAATATTTGAATTCTGGAGTCAGACAGCCTGGGTTCAAATCTCAGCTCTGGCCCTTTAAAGCTGTGTAAACTCTGGATAAGGTATCCTCTGCTTCTTCAACAATATCCATCTCTGAGTTGTGAGAATTCAATGCAGATAATCCATTATGAGAATAGTGCCTGGCACACCACAAATATTAAACAAATGCAATAAAAGTAGATTTCCTTCTTCCACGTTCCCCATCTTAACTTCCCCGTCCTATTAAAGAAAACAAAAAATATGAAACAAACAATTAACCCGCTTCACCTCCTGTTAATTACTGCAAAGCTAAGCAATGAGGTGACAGAAATAACAAGCAAAAGCTAGAAACCTTCTGAAGCATCTCAGATTCTCAGTGTCATAGTTCTAGCCCTTACTGTAATTAACAATCCAGTTGGGATCCAACCCTGGCAAGTAGAATTGGCCAAATAAACCAACACACAGTCCAGCCCTAAAAATACCAGGGAGAATAGCAGGTATTGATTTGCATCTCTAAGGATCCACTGATGAGAAAAACGCCTGTTCACAGACTTTTCCTCTGTAAAGCAATTGTTTCCTCAGGGCACTTCCACAGAACACAGAACAGATAATACTGGTTCACTACCTATTGCTGGACAAGCGAGCAGGGCTTTTCTGATGCCAGGAGGTGGTTGGCAGATGTAACCCACAAAGACGCTCTACAGCAGGGAACTGAACGTGCAGAGGCCTAGGTCAGAAAGGGTTCAAGAAATCTGCCCTTCCAGAGAAGACTGTGTTTTGTAATGGTTCTGGTAAAATGAAAACATGCTGAAGCATGTTTGTTTATCTGTTTTTCAGTCTCTCCTCTCTCCAAGACAAAGGAAGTCATAAAACCTAAAGACTTTTAATCGTGCTGGGTTGATTACTATAATTAACATTTAATGCTATTATTCTCTCATCAACTATTTTCATACTGACTTGTGACTAAACTCTTGAAAACCTACAAGGGAGAAAATAAATTGAGTTCAATCCATAAAACCAATTTACCAATTTTTGTACAAAATATTTACCAAGCCAAGGTTTCAGTGACAAGACAAAGCTCTGTTTTCCTCTTGTTAATTCTCTTGCAATACCCGACTAGTTTCCTTTGCTGTATCAAATGATGTTCTGGTTGTGGAATCAGGTCTTCAATGGGCAGTAGCTTCTATATTTTTGTTTTGGTTCTTCAAATAATTGCCTTTGTTGTTGCTGAATGCTTTCCAGGTTTACTACATTTCTATAATACTTATTGTTTAGTCATCACTAGAAAATAAGAGTAATCATGTAACTCAGTGAGTCAGCTAAACAATCCGAGTTGGTAATCTCCCCCAAACACCCATTGGCAAGACAAATTCGAGATCTGTCATTTGTTATGATGAAATACCATGAGTCAAAAAAACCTTACTGGGTGGACTGGAGTAAATATTAACCGTCTGGTTTCCTAATTCAGGTGTCAAGCAGCAAGTTCATGTCATAGCTAAGGTTCAGTTTCTGCATTACCCAGGTATTAGCACACCGGATTACCAGAAAAATGGATAATGATTTATATAGCCATTTAGGCTCTCCAAAACCTAAAATGGTATTTTGGGCACAAATGTACTTAGGACTATCTTCACATCCATGAATATATTTAGAACTAGCTTTCACATCTCATGCACATAATTTAGGGCTATGTTAGGCCTATGTTGGAGGGTAGTGTCTAATTTAATATCTTCTTTTTAGACTTAATTTTGGCTTTATTTCCCTTCCCTTTTAATGGTTTCTAACCCTTTTTCTCTCTCCTACCACTTAAGTAGAGCAAAAGGCAAAGTCCAGAGAAAAGTCCTTGATGACCCAACCAGATATTATTTTTAGAAGTCACATGTTACTAACCTTTTTAGAAAAACTGTTTTCTCAAAATCTGATTTCCTAAGTTCCCCTGTACAGGATTAAATAATCTACTTGAGCACATTTTATTATCTCCCTCTCCTACAGGTAAGATAGTTGCTAGGGATCAACTTAAAATCAACCAGTAGGCCTGTATTGTTGGGCGCTGAGCTGGGTGAGGGCATGATAAAGTTAGGCATCAGTCCTTTCCAAGGAGGCACGTTCTACCTGGTGTTCCAGCACATACCCAGAAAGATGACAGATATAAGCGGAAGCATACATTGTGTGCCAAATTCCACCTTCTATTTTGTAAATGCTCCAGGCCGGATTTTCCTCCTAGGCTTGTCTGCCCAAAAGCTCTCCCATTTTGTAGGTCTAAGCAATCCCGATCCACTTCACAGTTACCTATTTCTTCTTCACTGCCCTATTTTTCAACTCCTGCGACGCTCATTTCCTACTTTACTAACAATTAAGTTCGCAGTTACTCGACTTCATTTGCCTAGGACTTTTCACTAAGCCACAGGCTTCTCCAGAAAAGTTCTCAGTAAGCCCCTTATCTAACACAGCACAAATAACGCAATAAAGTTTTAGGAAAAGAATCCACCGGGACACTTCACATCTGGCAGAAATATTCACCCTGGGGAACACTTGGTGTGTACTTTGGTTCGTCTGCGTCGGAACGCCGCGGCAACACTGTACACACGGCCACGACCAAGTGAGCTAATATCCTATTACACACCCCCCCCCCCCCCCCTCAGTGACTTCACCAGCAAGTCTAGTTTTCCAAAAACAGAAGGTTAGCTAGCCTGAGGTCGCTTCAGGTTTTCCATCTGTCAAGGAGACCTGGAATAAAAATCCTCAGATTACCGACAGGGCTCTGTAAACAGAAGAGAAAAAAAAAAAGTTTAAAAATACATGAGCTTGTCGTCCACCTTCCCGGGCTCTCCCTCGGAGGGGAGGTTACTAGGCGTCAGGACTCAACAGATCTTCGGGGGGCAGTTCCGCTTCGCGGCTCCCGAGCGGCTCCCAACCCGCAGTGCGCGGCGCGGCTACCCGGACGGCGGGCAGCGTCAAGGGGGTGCGGGCGGGCGGGCGGGCGGGCGCACGCCCACCCCGCCGGCGAGGCCGCCCGAGCCGCCCCAGCTGGCCCCAGCTGATTGCGGGCACGTGACGCCGCGGGCCAATCGGGAGGGGCCGGGCCGAGCGCCGCGCGGCCTCCTCCCGCAGCACAGGCACGGCCGGAAACAGCTGAGCGGGCGGCGGCGCGGGGTCCCGGCGCGCCCGGGGGCGGCCCCGCAGGCGCGCCCCACCCTCCGCCGGCCCGGCGGGGCCCCGCGCCCGCCCCTGGGGCCCGGGCGGCCGGCGGTCACCGGCGCGGCAGACACAAAGCCGGCGGCCCGCGGCGGTGACCCTGGGAGGACGGGGCGCCCCGCGGCGGGATCGCGGCCCCGGAGCTCGGCCTCGACGCCCGGCCGGGGGCGCGGCGAGGGCGCGGCGAGGCCGCGGCGGGCAGGCCTCGCGGCGGCGCCCAACCCCGGCGCGCCCCCGACACGGCGGCGGGGACGCGGCCCGTGGGGGCGGGGCGGCCGGGGCCGGAGCCGGAGCCGGGGCCGGGCGCGGGGCGGGGGGCGCCGCCGGCCCAACTGCCCGCGGAAGCGCCTCCCGGGGTGCGCGGCGGGGGCGCGGCCGCCGGGCTGAGGGGTCGCGAGGGGTCGCCCCGGCTGCGCGGCGGGGGCGGGCCGACGGCGGCCGCCGCGCCTGGGCCTCACAAAGAGGAAACCGACCAGCCGGGCGGCCGCAGCCCCGGCGCCCCGGCCCCCCCCGCCCCCCGGGGCGGCCGCGCGGGGACCCCGGGGGCAGCGCGGCGACGAAGAGGCACTTCCTGCCCGGGCCCCCCCGCCCTCGGCGCCCCGGGCCGATCCCGGAGCGCCTCGAAGCCGCCGGCCCCGCAGGGCTCCCCGGCGCCCCCAGGCTCCGAGCTCGGCCCTCCCGCGCCCGCCGCACTCACCCGGAGCGGCTGTGAGACCCGCGGCCGCCAGCGGCTGTAGCTCCTCAGCCGGGATGAAGCCCCTCAGCCGCCCGAGTCTCCGGGTTTAGTCAGGCCCCGGCCTTGGCCCCGCCTCTCCCCGGTTGGGCCTCCGCGTCAATCACTCGGCGCGGCCCCGCCCCCCCGGGCCGTCGGCTCTCCCGGTTGGCCCAGGACGCCCTTCATTTCCAGGCCCCGCCCCCGGCCGCGGCACCCGGCCCCTTCCGCCGGGCCCCGCCCCTTCCCTGCCGCACCCTCCCCCCACGCCCTCTCCCCTCCGCGTCGCCGCCCACCCCTCCCAGCGGCCGCGGACCCCGGGCGGGCTCCCGCGCTCGCCCCGCCCCTGACCCGACGCCTCGTACTCGCGCAGCCAATCAGCGAGGCCAACTCTGCCCCTTCTCCCGAGGCGGCCAATGCGGAGAGACTTAGGATCCACCTCCTCCCCAGCTGAGCGCACACAACACAGCATCCACGTGAGTCAGCTTCTTAAAGGAGCAGGCTCAGCCTTGCTGATTGCGGCAGCTGTGAGACCTCGCGCGTCATCAGCGTCACCAGGTGGTGGCTAAGGCCTAGCTTTTTGAGGCCCGCGGATGACAAATGAAAACAGACCGTTTTTCTAGGCAAAGCAGGTGCCTAAGTAGTTAAAACCCTACCATGTCATTAGTTTCTTTGAGGTTGCTCACTTGCTGTCCCGCCTTACACAGGGCCACCTTTTATTTACAAACCCCAAACTCTTTGGAGTCCCGGCATATAGGAAATCCTGAAGACCATCTATGGAAAAGGGCGTTTTTCAGGTGTGCCCGACTTAATTTACAACTCTGAATTTTCTCTTGGTGGTGGAAGTGATTATCAAGAAGATGAGAAAATTCTACATGAGGATTTTCTACCTTTGAAAGTCTTGAGATTTTTGTTGTAGTTGTTGTTGTTGTTGTTGAAGAGGGTAGCTGGTCCCCCAACCCTCATCAATGCTTCACTTAGAAGGTTTTGCGTCTCCTCTTCTTTGAATTTCCCAGGTAATTACATAAAGTCTTTGCCTGACTTTCAGGATGAAGCATCACTATTTGATGACGCTAGGGCAAAAAATAAAGACTAACATTTGAGGTCCATCTGCAAGGCGTTTAAAGCCACGATTTAGTGGGATAGAGGTTTTGAAGCAAATCCTGGCAATCTGACCTCTCATCAACCTCAAAATCACCAGTATTTTCATGCAGTTCACATAAAAAACTAATAAAGGCAAAAGGTCTAGAGAGATAAGGAGATTTTAAACGGTTTTTAGTTTCCTTTTCATTATTTCTTTTTGCTTAGCCTTAATTATAAAAGTGAAACCTGTTCACTGTAGGAAGGTCATACAGCCTCATTTCATAACAGAAACCTCTGTCCTCTGCGTACAGCTTCATGTGCATCCTATTCATCTGGAAACAAATGTTTACAAGAGCATATTGCGCCTCTTACTCATCAGCTGACTTTTTTTTTTTTCACTCAGTATATTACGGCCATCCTTCCATAGAAATTGCAACTTTTATTTACAAATTTATCTTTGTCTCTCTCCACAGTTTTCCATAGTATGACTTCACCATCTTTTATTAAACATTTTTTTCTAAAGACATACTTCAATATTTTTCTATTAAATATACTGCTGTAAGGAACACCTGTGTTCACTGATAACCTATTTGTCAAGTATTTCTGAAAATAACCATTTGGAAAGGGCATACAGTGTCTAGCCCCTCAGGAATGAGTTTTCCTCAGTAAGCACTTTTATTTTTATTCAAGGCTTTATTTATTTATTCATGAAAGAGAGGCAGAGACACAGGCAGAGGGAGAAGCAGGCTCCATGCAGGGAGCCCGATGTGGGACTCAATCCTGGGTCTCCAGGATCACACCCTGGGCTGAAGACCGCGCTAAACCGCTGAGCCACCTAGGCTGCCCTACAACTTTCCTTTTTACATCAGACTTTGTTCTAAGTGTTCCCTCTTTTTTTTTTAACTTTTATTTTTTAAAAGACTATTTATTCATGAAAGACATAGAGAGAAAGGCAGAAATATAGGTAGAGGGAGAAGCAGGCTCCCAGCAGGGAGCCTGATGCAGGACTTGATCCCAGAACCCCAGGACCACGATAAGCCAAAGGCAGACACTCAACCACTGAGCCCCCCAGGTGTCCCAAAGTGAGCACTTTTAAGTGTCAGGTAAAACAATGGGGAAGATATTTACCAAGCAAAAATGTAGAAAGTGCTAACTGTTCTAAGTGCCCTACAGATTAATACTTTGTGACATTTAATTTTCATGAAAACTCTATGAGGTAGGTACTATTATCCCCATTTTACAGATGAGCAAACTGAAGCACAGTGATTAACGTGCCCAAGGTTGCCCAGTAGAGTTATTAAACTGGGTATTTGTAAATTGGAAGAGAATGATGAAAAAATCATATTTTAGAAAGATTAATCTAGGTGATGGTGATGTGCAGAGTTAAAATCCAAATGTAAGGTAAGGAGGGCAATTAGGAATGGAATGGGAGGAATGGGTTTAACTTTAACAAAAATGGCTGCACGTGACTGATTGATTGTTTATAGGTGGACTAAAAAGAATTTTCCCAAATAAGCCAGAGATTTTCTCCTAGGTGACTGATAGGGTGATGACCTCCCATTGCTAGGCAGAGGGCAGTGGGGAAGGTGAGTTTGGGGTGGATGACAATGGATCCAGCTGATGGTGGCACACCCTTTAGAAATAAAGAATATACCATTGAAGGTAATATAACAAATATGGAAGAAAAATGAAAAAGGATAAGAGATGTAAAGAAGATCTTGTTGGGCTTTTGCTTATAATTGTGTTACCTTTTAGTTTAATTAAATTGAGGATAAATTGGAACTTTATAATACAGAGACTTTCTAACTAAGACATGGTATGTACCCATTTATCCATCCCCCCCCACCATTTATCCATTCTTTATGTATTTCTGTATATTTTCATGTGTATGGCTGCCTTCCTTTGGGTTGTTCATAGATCTTCTTAGGGTTATATTTAAGTATTGTATATTTTCTGGAGGTGTGGACTTAACTGTGCACTCTCCTCATTCATATATTGAAATCCTAAGTCCCAGTATCTCAGAATGTGACTATATTTTGAGATCTGACTTTAAGTGATTAAAATGAGGTTGTTACAGTGGGCCCTAAAACAATCTGACAGGTGTCCTTATAAAAGGAGAAGATTAGGGATACAAGGGCAATCTGGCTGTGACATTTGTCACTCCATTGATCGGCAGGGTTGATTTGGCTGATCTGGCTGGCTAGGGAGGTGTCCCCTTCCTCCCTTACTGCTCTATGTACCTGTATCCCTCCCTGAAGCTACATGCTTGATGGAAGAAGATGACCTTCCCTGATACAGGGAAGGACTGTTCTTCAGGCAAGGGCATACAAGTAGCTGCACTCCTCTGCTAGAACCCCCAAACAAGCTCTCAGGGTCCATTGTTAGAACGTAGGGTAGTCAAGTTTCCAAGACTCCAGGCAAGTCCAAATGATGTTATAGAATATTGGAAGTTTGCTTTTTTTAAAAAAGAGAGATTGAGATTACTACATACAAAGGAATACCAGGGGTATCCCTGGAAAAGACCATGTGAGGACACAGAGAGGCCACCTGCAAGCCAAGGAGCCAGGCCTCAGTAGAAACCAAACCTGCTGACTCCTTGAACTTGGACTTTCAGCCTCCAGAACTGTGAGAAATAAATTTCTGTTGTGTAAGCCACCTAGTCTATAGGATTTTGTTGGATCAGGCCTAGGAAACTAACAGAGGGGGTTACTGTGAGTGGAACTTCTATTATATATTATTACAACTCTTCTTGGTTACTTTGTAGGAAAAATAATGATTTTGTAGCTTATTTTCCTGAATTTTCTAGATTATTCTGTCTTCAAATGATCATCATTTTGCCTATTTCTTTCAAGTCATTTGCCTTTTATTTATGTTTAAGTATCTTTGAGTACACGTGTGGATATTTCTGTCAAAAAATTCCTTTATTGCTAGTTTGTAAGGTTCCTTTTTTTTTTAAGTAAAAACTAAGGATGCAATTTTATCAAATACCTTCTTGGTGTCTATTAAGATAATATTTTTTTCTTACTCTATTTCATTGTATGATATAGTACAGTAGCCCACCTCCAACATTAAATCAGCTTTGCATTTGAGGATAAAAGCTCCTTTGGTTTATTTGTTTTTTAAAGATTTTATTTATTTATTTGACAGAGAGCACGCAAGCAAGGGGAGTAGGAGAGGGAGAAGCAGTCTCCCCGTCAAGCAGGAAGCCCGCTGTGGGGCTCAATCCCAGGACTCTGAGATCAGGACCTGAGCCAATGGCAGACACTTAACTGACTGAGCCACCTAGGCACCCTGGGTTAAAAGCTCCTTTATCACTTGATAAGTGCTAACTCTGACATTCTTCATGCGTAAAATCAGAACCATGAGTGTATCAACAAATACCAATATACCATGGTGCTTTATTCTGGTTGCTGACTATAGTTTCTGGCTGAAACTATCTGATATTCCCCCAATAGGTAATTCAGTATAATAACTACAAACCCTGCATCAGACTTTCAGAATGCCTTTCTCTTGGTACTTCCACGGACTTCTCCTTTGCTCTGATTTTCTTTCTCTTGCTTTAAAGGACTCTTCCACTGGAGCTGTGCCCTTAGAGGTAAGCCACCTTTCAAGTGAGTGCTTCATGCACAGCTCTAAGTCTCCATTGCCTCTTCACACCTCCCATGGCCTTGTGAATCTCTTTGCTCAATAAGCCCTGAAACATTTGGGCCTCTACCCACCTGTGTTACTCTCTGCAGATAATCATGCCTCATAATTTAGAGTCAGATTAAGACTGCCAGAGATGACCTACCTCAAAGTTTCTCAGTCTCCATATTTCTTCCTCTATCACCTATTTTCTTGGCACTTTCTCCAGTGTTAGAAGGAAAACCGTCTCTTTTCCTTCCCAAAGCCCGATGGGCACCTATACCTGGAGAACATGTTGGATCTTGAGACTCAGTCAGTCTTTAACAGAATCCACATCTTGTCTTAACAGCACAAACAACACATATTTCCTTAGGCCTAGGGTTGTCACTCCCCCTCTTGTGTCTGTCTGCCAGTAAACCATGATCTCCATGGCGCCTTCAATCACTGTAATTACTTACCATCTCTCTCTTGTTTGGACTCTCCATACAAGTAATCTGCCCTCACATCAAACACCTTAGTTTTAAACCCAAGTGACCTCTTAAGTAACTTGTCTATCTTTCCCCTTGCTGTATGTTGGCATCACCTTCATTTTTGCCCCTCCGTCCTGCTGCCTGGAATGTGGATGACACTTGGACCACAAGGACCAGGACCTCACCGGAGGGATGGTGGAACAGACAGCTGGAAGTACCCTGAATGCTGCAGAGTAGAGCTGCCATACTAGTCTGGAACTGCATGTTGGGGTTTTTTGTTTTTTGTGGGTTTTTTGGTTCCAGGATGGGGGAGACTGCATGTTTTTTACTTTAACCTGAACCTGTGAGAACTCTGGGTAAATCAGACTAGCTCCTTTAGGGAGAAACATATATATGTAAAATACAATCACAAATTAATAGTTTACATACAAATATTAGTAACTTCTCCTGAGCTGCAGCCCTGCCACTTTACCAAAGGCTGTCTCATAGCTCAATTTAGCTGATCATAAAATTCAGCTTAATCTTTTTGGATTGCACAGACACTGTGCAGTGCTTGAAATCATCAACCAAACATTCATTCTTCAAACTTTTAATTCTCTTGGCTTTAGCAGTATAGTAGTTCCCTGTGGTAGACAGAATAATGACCTCCCCCCGTTACCCCCATCATTACTCAAGATGTCCATGTCCTAATCTCCGGAACATGTTAACATTATATTTTATATGACAAAAGGGACTTTGCAGATGGTATTAATTTAAGGATCCTTAAATGGGGAGAGAATTTGCGACATCCAAGTAAACTGATGTAGTTACAAGGGTCTTTATAAATGAGAGGTAGGATGGCCAATAAGCACATGAAAATATTCAACATCAACCATCAGAGAATTGTAAAACAAAACCACAGTGAGATGCCACTTCATACATACCAGGCTGATTACTATCAAAATAAACAAAAGTGTTGGCAAGAATGTGGAGAAACTGGAGCCCAATGTACTGCTAATGGAGATGTAAAATGGTCCAGCTGCTATGTAAAACAGTATGACAGTTCCCAAAAAATTAAAAATAAAATCACTGTGTGATACAACAATTCCACTTCTGGGTATGTGCCCCAAATAATTGAAAGCAGGGTCTCAAAGAGATATTTGTACACCCATGTTCCTAGCAGCATTATTCACAATAGTACAATATAACAATTTATAAGAAATATTTGATTATTCAGCCCACTAGTGTCCAAGAATTGCTTGGTGTTGTTGGGGAGAGGGGAGTTGGGTCTGGAAACCTAAAAAAAATAGCCAAAAGCTAGAAGTAACCTGAATAGCCTTCAATGAATAAGCAAAACATAGAATATTATTATACTAGACTATTGTTCAGCCTTAAAGAGGAAGAAATTCCGGCATGTGACATGAACTTTCAAGATATTGTGCTAAATGAAATAAACCAGATACAAAAGGACAAGCATTGTATGACTCCAGTTGTATGCAGTGTATAGAATCGTCCAAATGTATAGAAACACAAAATAGAATTATGCCTGCTAGGGGCTAGGAGGAGGAGTTGTTCCATGGGTATAGAGTGTGAATGTACTTAATAACACTAAACTGTATGCTCAAAAATGGTTAAGATGCTAAACTTTGTTTTATGTATTTTACCACAATTAAAGAATTAGGTTTTCTAACAAAAATAACAGCAATAACCAACTTGAAAAAAGGGAGGTAGGAGAGTTAGAATCAGAGAAGGAGATGTGATGACAGAAGTAGAGGTCGGAGTGAGCAGGATCTCAGGCTAGGAATGCACACACCTCTGGAGGTTAGGAAAGGCAAGGAAATGGATCCTCCCTAGAGCTTCCAAAAGGAACCCAACTCCACCGACACCTGGATTTCTGCCTTGTGGGACCTATCTTAGATTCATGACCTCCAGGACTGTAAGTTAATAAAGCTATGTTGTTATAGGCCACAAGGTCTATGATGATTTGTTACAGGAGCCATAGGAAATTAATACATCATCCAATTTTCCTAAAGTCATATTTTATATTGAGTTTTCTTATTAATGACTTGGTGCTGTTTACAATTAGTGTAGATTTTGTTACTGCACATAACTATATTCTTTCTAATATGTATGATTTTAGGAAGTCTGACTCAGCAAATGTCAGAGGCGTCGGGGAACAGAACTCCAGCCCACAAACCTCTAACCCTTTCTTGCATCAGATTGTACCAACCAAAAGGATCTTGTAATATCGTCCCTAAATTTCTTGTAAACCAACAACAACGGTTTTAGTCAAATTTCCACAAAATTTCCCAATACTAAAAACTTTTACAACTCAAAACCCAAGTCCTGGGGTAAGGATAGATATATGTCACAAGTCAGCTGAGTCAAATTGGAGAGCAGAATAAATGCTGGTGAAGAATAGGGGCTTTAGGGTTATTTAGGCTGAGGTCAAATCCCACACAGCACAGCCACTTGCTAGCTATCTGACCGTGGGTGAGAACTTCAATTTAATTACTAAAGTAGTGATAGTCTTAGGGTTATTATAAACATTAAAGAATATAACTAATGTCAAATGCTTAGCCAATGCCCCTGGCACCTATCAAATGCTCAATGAAACTTGCTATTGTGTTAGTTCTTATTATTTTCATGATTCTTGATTATGAAGCTAGTCTAGAAGTCCCGAATGAGCAGGCTTTACTGTTTCGCCTGTACTGACCACATTATAGAATGTTAAGGTCACCTGGCAGATGGCCAGGCAAATGCCTGCTGGCTCTCTTGTGTGGTTCAACCCTGAATTGAGAGAGCTCTTGAAATACTGCCAACAGTATGACATGATTTACATCACGGAGGTGAAATACGAGCCATTCAACTTCTTTCAAAACCTACCTGCCCACAAAGTCAATAGCAGAGGTCTCTCTGGGCTCTAAGCTAGAATTCCATCAATGAGATAACGTGCCCTCTTAGTGACTGCCATTACAAATGATAGACATTTAGGAGGACACACTTTGAACATAAACACTGAAAACACCAAGCAGAGGTACATGAACTGCTACATTATAGTGTCCAAAATACATTATTAAGTGGAAGATGAAGCTGCAGGATTATAAGAATAGTCTTATCCAATTTTTGTAAAATAATAAGATAATTAAATGTATTTATATAGGTACAGATCAAAATCTGAGATAACCATTTTATACTAGGTCCTAGTTTTCATAAACCTATTTCACAATGTCTGTGTTTAACTTCAGCAATCAGAAAACTGATAATGATAAATTTTATTGCTGCCAGAATTTTAAAATTTAGTTTGTACTCAACTTTTATTGAGGGTTGATACAAAAAGTGATCATGTTAAGAATTTGCATCTTCTAGTAGTATCACTCGACTCTGGTAGGTTGTGAAGAGCAGAAATCCAACTTCAAGTAGCTGAAGCATAAGAAGGAAATGTACTGGCCCACATCACCAAAGTACAGGAAGAGTGGTTTGATATAGCCTTAGGGAACTTAGATTCAGTCAAGACTGGCTGATTCTGTTTCTCTTTGTCAATCGACTATCTGTACTTTCCTGCCCTGGCCATCCTCAAGCAGCACCATGCTTGCATCATTACGGCTTCCTGACCAGAAAGGAAAGTAAACTCCAGTTAGGAAAGTTCCAGAGATGGATTCTAATAGGCTAAGTGGATAAGGGAACCTGTCACCATGGTCAAATGGGTGAAGTCTTGTGAATGGCAGCCCCCATCCTTCCCTAGTACCAGAGATACGGAGTTGAGGCAATGGCTATCTTAGTCAGTATAGGCTACTATAACAAAGTCCCATAGACAGGTGGCTTATAAACAACAGAAATTTATTTCTCACAGTTTTGGAGGTTGGAAGTCCAAGATCAAGGTACCAGCATAGTCAGGTTCTGGTGATGGCTCTTTCCTGGGCTGTAGGCTGCTATATCCTCACATGGCAGAAAGAGAGCAAGCTAGCTCTCTGGTCTCTTCTTAGGATGCTACTCATACCCATAAGGGTTCCATTCTCATGACCTAATTACCTCTCAAAGACCCCACATCCAACTACCATTATATTGGGGATTAGGGCTTCAACATATGAATTTTGGAGAGGGTACACAAGCATTCAGTCCATAATAATGGGGTTCCCCAAAAGAAGAGTGGTTCTGTTCTGGGCTGACAGCTGTACATTTTTATTGCCAAGACATTGCCAAGATGCACTCCAGCATGTTGTAAAAGTTTATTGGTGACTAATTTGCCCTTAAGCAAAGGCTCAGAGACAGGAAGTATCAGTATGCTTGGGTGAAAAGAAGATTCTTTTTGAACAGAGAGACTCTGTTTAACAGAGTAGCATCTGTAGAGGGCAGTGTCCAGAGACAAGATCAGAAACCCGGGTTGAGAATAGATAGAAGATAGCACATCAGTGCCAGTCTAAGAAATTTGGCCAAAACAATACCTTTAATACAAGGTATTGTATTAAAGTTTTGTATTAAAGTTTTTTTTTTTTACAGGTAAGTTTATTTTTAATTCCAAAGGTTTTAAAGTCTTAAGATATCCAATTTCAAGTTTTTCAAAACCTACATTTTCGAGAATAGAAACCTCACTATTGGAAAAGGCAACCTATACGTACATTTTTATTAAATGTCAATTAAATGAGTCTGTTAAACGTTTAAGTGACAGGACTGATGTATTTAGGAGTTTTTTTTTTTTAAAGAGTTTATTAGAGAGAGAGAGAAAACACAAGTGGAGAAGGAGAGGCAGAGGCAGAGGGAGAAGAAACAGGCTTCCCATTGAGCAGGGAGCCTGAAGCAAGGCTCCATTCCAGGACCCCAGGATCATGACCTGAGCCAAAGGCAGATGCTTAACCGACTGAGCCACCCAGGTACCCCTGGATTTAGAAGTTCTATAAAGATATCCGTATTAGGGTTCTCCACAGAAGCAGAATCAATAGGAGATAGATAGATAGATAGATAGATAGATAGATGATAGATAGATATTATAAAGTAAGGGCCCAAACGATTATGGAGGCTGATAAGTTCCACACTTGCTGTCTGGCAGCTGGAGACCCAGGAAAGCTGGTGGTGTAGTTAGTTCCAGGGCCTGAGAGCCAGAGGACTGATGGTGCAGATTCGTCTGCATCTGAAGTCCTGTGATCAAGGAGTACCAAGGGGGCAGGGGAAGATTGATGTCTCAGCTCAGTCTGGCAGAGAGAGATTGAATCCATCCTTCCTCTGCCTTTTTGTTCTTTTCAACCCCTCAGTGGATTGGATGATGCCCACTCACAATGGGGAGGGCAATCTGATTTACTCACTCTTCTGATTATCAAATGCTAATCTCTTCCAGAAACACTCCCACAGACACACCCAGAAATAATGTTAACCAGATATCTGGGAATCCCATGATCCAGTCAAGTTGAGGCCAAAAGTTAACTATTAGGATATCTTTCCATCCTTACTATACTTTTGAATTTTAACTGCTACCAGCTGAATAAGCTTTGATCTGCAGAGATGTCATTGTATCGAATTCATGGAAAGCCCTTTGTTTTCACAAAGGTAATCTGAGAAGTGGCTCAAGGCTAGCACATTTTCATCTCTTTAGATAGGTTCTCTGGTTGCAAAATGGACTTTGGAGAATGGGCACACTGATCACTTCATGGAAAAAAGTAGAAAGAGAGACAGAGATACAGAATTTCAAAAATACAAAGATAACGATCATTATAATAAGTCAGTGTTTGTTTATCAATTGTGACTAGCTTTCTCTTTCCCCAGTGCCATGGCCATTGTGTCCTATTGTGTCCTGGGAAGCCTCATGTCATTTAGCACACACCAGGCAAGGAGGGTTAGCTGTACGCACTGTAACAGCTCTGTTTCACTTGTGCATTTTAGCTCAATGAGAATTCTGCAGAAAGACATCAAGTGGGGCTGAGCTTTGTCTTTCATGGATGTGCTGTCTGAATTTCCAGACGAACACATCATGAATATTAACCAGCGCCTTTTGATGATGGTACATGGCAATTCAATACACTGGCAGCCTTTTATCCCCCCAGATAAACAGCACTGTGTAATTGTGTTTATTTCCTAAAAATCATTGAAAGATATTAGGTTCTTTTTTTCTTCTAAATCCAGTTTTTGAGTGACATACATAGAATATAGAATAGACTACATGTATTATTCTGTGTGACATGTGAACAAGTTGAAAAGGATGACAAATTTAATAAATGGTAAGAAAATGTAGGAAAAAGGGATAAAATGATGAGAGAAATTTTTATAATTTATGAAGACATGAGGAAGTTTTTGGAAACCAAAAGAAGTATCAAAAGGTAGGTGACTCTCTTGGTCATAAAGTAACACTTTATGTGCTATGAAATAAATCACAACAATAATAGTAAAGACAGTACCTACACAGTGTTTACCAGGAGCTACTCAGTATTCTAAGTATTTTATGCATAGTTTATGTAATCCTCACAGCTCCATGGGATGGTTATCATCAGTATCCCCATCTTCTAAGGATGGCAATAGTAGGTATGGAAGGATAAGCCATCTGCCCATAATACACAGGAAACAGTGAAGCCTACATTATAGCCTTTGTGAATGGGATTGGTGCCCTTACAGGAAGAAGCCAGAGAGCTAGCTCGTTCTCTTTCTGCTGTGTGACGATACAATGACACATCAGCAGTCTGCATTAGCACTCAGGCAGCGTGGCTCCAGAGCTGGGGCTTGTAATGACTATGCCACACTACCTTACTAATCATTTTCCCATTTGTGCAGAACTTTGCATCCTAGAAGATGCTTATACACTTAAACAAAGTACCTGGAAATGATCTAGTTGTCTATCAGAGAAATGCTTTGATAAATTATAGTATAAGCATAGTATATCTTATGTGTGTGTGGGCTTCTATGCATGGACTTAGAATGGTGTTTGTGTAATATTTCTTAAGTGAAGAGAACAAATTGAAAAGAGTAGATATAGCATGAAACCATTATTTTGAAAATCACAGATACATATGTATGTTTTTCGTTTTTAACTGATGAAGGATAGTTGGAAGAAAGGCAGGCAGGGACACTCTGCCCTAAGAGGAAACCACCCTTAAAAGGATTTTACACCACCCAAGAAGGAGCCCTCCATCCTTTCCCATGTGACAAAAACCTCCTGATTGGAAGCCAGAGGCCATGGAGTGTTAATCAGATTAGAACAGCCTGCCAACAAGCCCATTAAAACCCCTAGATCTAAGTGCCAACCCTCTTGGGTCCCCTCCCTCTTTGGGAGCTTTGTACTCTAGCATTCAATAAACTTTACTATAGCTCAATAAACTTTCCTTTGCTGCCCACCACTCGGTCTGGTCTACCTATTCATTCTTTGAAGTGGTGTGACCAAGAACCGCAGGCACCAAAGGAAAAGAAAATCCTGTAACATATTCAATAAATATTTACTAAGCTCTTACCATGTACGGAGACTGCTTTAGAAACTAGGGATGCTGTGCTAAGTCAGACCAAGTCCGTGTCCCTCACAGATCATGAGCTCTGCTGAGAAAGGGATGGAACCAAGTAAATAATTGCTTGCAGATTATTTTCATTGCCTTAAAAAAAAACTAAGCACTATCTAGGGGATGGGTGGGGTGGCTTTTTGAGGTTTTGTAAGAAGGGAGATTAGAGAAGGAGCACCATGTAAAAATGCCAGAGAAGAACGCCCCAGACAGGAGACCTAAAATTGAAGGTCCCTGTGTGAAAGGATCTCTGCACAGCCAAAAAGTCTAGTGAGCCAGGAGCATGGGGAGGGAAAGGAAGGGGGGCAGTCCATGCAGGGCCAAAGGGGTGGATTTTATTTCAATTGCAATGGAAAGTCAGAGCCATTGTTCAAGCCTCATTTTAATTGTGATCTGGCTGCTGTGGGAAGCCTGGAGATCAGTCAGAAAGCAAATGTAGTCATTTAGGTGAGAGTGATGACTTACACTACACCCGAGGTCATAGACACTGTGAGATATGGCAGGATTCGGGGTGTATTTTGAAAACAGTCAATAGGACTTCCTGGTGCCCTGGCTACGGGAGTGAGGGAAAGAGAGAAACCAAGGCCAACTCCCCGATTTTAGCCTGGACAGCGAGATGAAATCTGGGGCTCTGTAGGGAAACTCTGGGACATGGAGTTGGGCCAGTAGTCAAGAGGCCCATCCTGGACTTACTAAATTCAAGCTGCTTATTTGGAATACAAGTCAAGATGTCAAGTGATGGTTGCATATCCATATGCATGAGTTACCTCTGGGGAGTTGACTGGCACCGGTGAAGTGGAACTTACACTTTTCCTTTGTAAGCCCTCCATCTGCTAAAAAAAAATGTCTTTTTTGCACTAAGCTTCTAGGGTTGTTTTTCATTTTTGTTTTTGTTTTCTGATAATTTTTCAAATGCAGCAGAGAAAATGTGTTTTAGTGCAAAAGAAATGAATTTGTGTAAAAGAGAGAAAGGTCTGGAAAGAGAAACATATCATAGTGAACAACATTATCATCCGTAAGCAGCTTAACTTGTACACGTATGTATTGATTGGACCTTTTTAATTAAATAAAGAGCCTGGAAACCTTTGTAGTTTCAAAGAGAAGTCCATGAAAGTAAGGTGGGGGTGGGGCCTGTGGTCTCTGCATCTCCTCTGCTTCCAGCAGGAACGGGAGGCACCGTATCCATTTTGTTCCTGCTCCTGTCTGCCTGGGATTAATAACAGCAATTCATGAGAAAGACTCACCCTGTATTTAATGTTATTAAAGAAAATCCATCTTTCTTTCTTTTTTTTTTTTTAATTTTTATTTATTTATGATAGTCACAGAGAGAGAGAGAGAGAGGGGCAGAGACATAGGCAGAGGGAGAAGCAGGCTCCATGCACCGGGAGCCTGATGTGGGATTCGATCCCGGGTCTCCAGGATCGTGCCCTGGGCCAAAGGCAAGCGCCAAACCACTGCGCCACCCAGGGATCCCTCCATCTTTCTTTTTGATGATAAAGATCACACCCAGCAATGTGAAATCTTCATGAATTCTCTGTGGTACTATCAGCTGAAGGGACCTGGAAATTCTGTCCACCTCTCCCATTTGCAGATGAGGGTGGAGGTCTAGGCTTCCCGCTTGGCCTTCTTTGTTGAGTGGGAGCATGGGGCCACAGGTATTTCTCTGGTATTTGGCCAAAGTTGAGTGTTTATTGTTTAAAGGTTTCTCCTTGGCTAGACTGCACTTTTCTTGGTTCTGTGGCTAGAGAAAGCAGACTTTTGTGCCTGGGTTTTCATGTGTTCTGGTCACCATTTCTGAGTTCCTGATTCTTCAGCTCTGCATCTGAGGTCTACAAGAGAAAGAGAAAACCCAAGGAGCTCAGCACTGTGTTATTCCTTGTGTCCCAAGATCCCTGGTATGTGTTCCTTCCTCTGTCCATCTTCAGAGTCTTCTTTTGCTTGAGTGTATACTATGTCCAGTGTTTAGTTGTGTTTAGCAGGACAAAAAGGGAGAAGTATACCTTATTCCATCCTCCTGGAGGCATAAATCCTTTTGTGACATTTTTAAAAGATACAATGTAAAAATAAAATCTCAATGCTTGTTTTTTTCAAGAAGAACTCCAGGGTCTGCAACACTGACTGCACCAAAAGGGGAGGCTCTTGTCACAGGCTGGCTTCTCCCTGGAGCAGACTCTGAGATGGAGCTAGCATGCAGGATGCTCAGTAGGGACACTTTGGGGTCAACACCTGGAGAAGGAGGGAAGGGAAGGAAGCGGGATTTTGTAGAAGAAAGATGTCCAGTCTCCATGGAACCATCAGCTGACTTTATAGGGCATTTGGAAGATATCCCAAGTTGGGCAGAGAGGATCAAGCCTTTAGGCTCCCACATCGTTGGTCAAAGGATGTGACCTTTGGCAGGGCAGTCTTCTTCATTGAGGTCATCCCTGGAGGAAGCTGCTGGCAGTGCTTCTGGTAGCTGGGAAATTAAGTCTGTCATCTTGAAGGGTGCTCTGGGTGATAGATACATCACAGCTTTTGTCACACTTGACTTTCTGTGATGGGCTGGTGACACAGAGCTCCAGTCACTAGCCTTAAGTTGTGGCCTGAACTGGGGGTCATTGCTTTCCATTGGTCTTCTATGTTTTTGATAACTATTTTCAAGGAAAGGGTATGCCCCAGATATGGGAAATTTTCTCCCGCTACACAAGGCTAAATCCTAGCAATGAGAGTAGGGTTCTTACCGTGTCCTGTCCTATTGTGTCTGGCTCCAGCCAACTTTGCTTCAGATTAAAATCTCTTGGGGCACCTGGGTGACTCAATTGGTTAAGTGTCTCCTTTGGCTCAGGTTGTGATCCCAGACTCCTGGGTTTGGAGCCCTGCATTGGGCTCCCTGCTCAGTGGAGATCCTGCCTCTCTCTCGCCCTGTACCCCTCCTCCCCAGCCCCCACTCATGCCCTCCCCCCCTTGCTCTCTCTATCTCAAATAAATAGACAAAATCCTAAAAAAAGTTAAACTCTTTCTTCAAGACTGAGCTACCACATCTAAACACATATTGTGAACAGTATTACTAATATGATGATAATTTATTATGCAACACTGTTTCTATCAATTCACGTATTTTATTTTGAGTGCTTCCAACTGCTCTCAGTGGTGAGAATTATCATTCCTCATTTTCTTTTGCTTTTCCCACCATACTGTGCCATCTACCTCTTTTGTACCAGGGTCTCAGGCAGCTTAACAGAGCCATTATTCTGTGGCCTCTGTTCACCACGCTCTGTACAATATGAAACTCTCATATACACCTCCAGCTTTAAAAAAAAAATCATTTGGGGAGCACCTGGGTGGCTCAGTGGTTGAGCCTCTGCCTATGGCTCAGATCGTGATCCCTGGGTCCTGGGATTGAGTCCCGTATTCAGGCTCCCTGTAGAGAGTCTGCTTCTCCCTCTGCCTATGTCTCTGCCTCTCTTTGTCTCTCATGAATAAATAAATAAAATCTTTTAAAAAATAATAAAATAAAAAAATCATTTGGAGGAAAATATTTCAAAATATTTACTTTGGTTATCTCTAGATTATAGGTGACTACCTGTAAGGTTATAGGTGATTTTGTTTTCTTCTATACTTTGCAATGTTTTCTAAAAGTTTTATAAGAATGTATATGACATTGTAAATGGGAATGAGCCTTTGAAAAAAGAAAATAAACAGTCAGATAGAAAAGACTGTTCAAAAGTGAAACCAGATGTCAGTGGGCAAAGTGTGAAAAAAACACAACAGAGTCTGAGAATAGACACAATTTATAAACTCTGCCCTGATTTGGAGAAATGATTCCATTTATGTACTAGATGAATTTCTGAAATGTTGACTCTAAATCGGTTTTTTCTAAGTTGAGGCCTACTTTAGATAGGATAGGGAAAGTGCTTACATAAGTAAATATTGTAGTAATTCCCTTTGTATAGTTACAATAATACATTTATATCTGCTTTCCTGTTTACAAAGCATGTTAGTATATATTGTCTAGTTTGACCCTCTCAATAGCAATGTGTGAGGCGCTGCTTTTTTTCTTTTGCAGGCACCAAACCTGTCTGAAACTCAGAATTTTCAGTACATTTATAATCACTAGAAAACAATCCATTTAGGGCTTAAATTCATGTATTTTTTTAAAAAAAGACTTTATTTATTTATTCATGAGAGACAGAGAGAGAGACAGAGAGAGGCAGAGACACAGGCAGAGGGAGAAGCAGGCTCCATGCAGGGAGCCTGATGCGAGACTCGATCCCGGGTCTCCAGTATCATGCCCTGGGCTGAAGGCAGCATTAAACTGCTGAGCCACCCAGGCTGCCCAAATTTATGTCTTATGCCCACTCAACCTGGCCTCTTTCCACTAATTGGAATTTAATTACTTACTAAATTCCTTGAATTTAGTTACTTACTTGAATTTAGTTACATACAAACAATGATTTCCATGTCTACTTGATATGAAACTGTTTATTCAGCATTTTTTTCATTAGCTCATTCTAAAACTACTGAGTACCTGTCATGTGCCAGGCCTCTTCCCTTGACTGGGGACATGGCGGTGTACAAGGTAGACACAATTCTAGTCTCATAGAATTTAGAGTCTGGGCCTGGAGGTGTGGGAGAGGCAATTAACTGAACAGCATCATGTCAGGTGGTGGCTAAGTATGATGAAGATGACAAGCATGACACCAAGGTGTGTGGATGTGGGGTCACTTCAGGAAGGGTCTTCTCCCTTGGAGGAGGAGGAAGCTAAATTATTGAGGGGCATTCCTGTAAGAGAGAATCAGAAAAGCAAACATCCTGGGGGTAGTAGGAATAGACTTGGTTTGTTTGCAGACCAGAGAAAGATCTGTGAGACTGGGGTGGGGGCTCTTTAAGGCTGGTATATGATAGCTAAGAATTTGGTGTGCAACTTATTATCAGCCTCCTACAGAGCAGGGATGGGGTCCAGGCTCTTCTCTGAGGCTTTTGTGTGAGCTGTGGCCAGTGTGGTCTGGTGGGTTCCAGCGTGGCCCTGGCACTGCCTCCATCTCATCTTTGGCAAATGGCTCCCTGCATTCCCAGCCTCAGTTTTCCTAACCATGAAGTACAGAGGTCATCATTGTCCTTGTCTCCTACTGAATTCATTCCCCTGCCTCCTTTCTCACAAGGTTATAAGCTCTGTGGAAACTGGAATGAGGTCTTTGTTTTATACCTCGTTTCTCCACATCCAAACCCATCCATCCACCCAAACCCAAAAACCTTGAGGCCATTTTTGTTAAATCATGACAGATCAACTACTACAGAAGGGAGGGATTTAAAAAATACACAGGGGTTAGAATAAGCTGGATTTGGGGGATCCCTGGGTGGCGCAGCAGTTTAGCGCCTGCCTTTGGCCCAGGGTGTGATCCTGGAGACCCGGGATCGAATCCCATGTCGGGCTCCCGGTGCATGGAGCCTGCTTCTCCCTCTGCCTGTGTCTCTGCCTCTCTCTCTCTCTCTCTCTCTCTCTCTCTCTGTGACTATCATAAATAAATAAAAATTAAAAAAAAAGAATAAGCTGGATTTGTTGACCAACTGTAAAAACTAGCAATAAAATTAACTATATAAAAAAAAGGAGGCCTGTGTAGGCATTACAGCTGGCTTGCAGCTAGCTCCCAACAGTCCTCACCATCCCGGGCCTGTGGGGAGAGCCCCACTCTCCAATCCTCTTCCTCACTCATGGGTGGGTGCCTTGCTGGGAAGAAATGTGCCATCTTGACTGACAGGTCCTTTGGAAGTCAGGCCTTCTACTCTGGAAGTCTTTTAGGAATGAGATTTACCTACCTGAACAGTTCATGTTTCACACCTATGTCTCCATCCCAACTATACCTTCTTCGAAGAGTTTAGTAAAGAAAGGGGTAGATGATGTTTGCTCAGTTTCAACCTCAGGAACGAAAGAGTAAACTTTCCAAATCTAAAACTGATCATTTACTCCTAGCTCTGCTGGGGCTCCCCATTACCTCCGGAAGGAAGTTCGATGTCCTTACAAAGACTTTTAAGGTCCCATAAATTCTAGCTCTTACCCCCCCTCACAGCCTCACCTCACACCATTCTGTTTCTCTCTCTCTCTCTCTGTCTTTTCACTTCTCTTAGTCTCTGGTATTGACCATCCCAATCTCTCTTCCATGGCAGGGAATTCTCTCCATCTTTCCTTTTGTTCCTTTTGTTGGTGAATGAACTCATTCCTATCCTTGTCCCTTGTGTGTCTGGCCAAACATGACTGCCTGCAGAGGTCCTGCCTGGGCCACAGGTTCTTCTAGTCCATTCCCATAGCCCTCCAGGGCCCTGGTCTCCTGGACCACATCGTAATTCACTGATAATGCCCAGCCTCCCGGAGGGCAGGGGCTATATTGACTGGTTCACATGGTGGCCTTCCTGCCTCGCCCAATGTTGGGCACTGGGGCTACAAATCTTTGTTGAATAGATGAACAAATAAACCAGAAAGGCCTTTGAAACTTTTCAGCATTGCTTAGCTATTAGGGTGATATATGGGTGACCTCTTGAACTTTGTTTCTTTGACTGGCAATTGTTGAGATGAACAGGGCCTGTGCCTAGGAAGAGGAAGGCAGGGTAACAGTAATAATAACAGGAGTGGACCTTATGTCAGGCTCTGCTCTAGGCTCTTTACATGAATTAGCTCATGTACTTAACACAATACCTATACTATCTCTACTCTGCAGTTAGTCTTGGTTGGGAGAGGTGGGCCATAAGTACTAGGTGGACAACATTAAATAGAAAGGAAAATAGGCTCAATCTACCATCTGCTCCAAGAAAGGGAAGAAGCCCCAAGACTCTGGCTTCAAGGCTGGGAAGTGGCTCCGGCTTGCCTGGTCAACAATACACTGGGTTTATGTGATCCTAGCCAATTGCTAGGACCGGGTTAGGGGTACTTTCTATGCAATCTTCATCCAATGTGCCCAAGAGTCCACTGAGGAAAAGGAACTTTAGAAAGTTAAGTCACCTGTTCAATGTCACACAGCTGGTAGATGGCAGAGCTGTCATTTTAGCCTCAATTGACTTCTGTCTTCATCAGCTAGGACTGCTATAACAAAAGACTGTAGGTTGGGTGGCTTAAATTACAGACATTTATTTTTCACGGTTCTGGAGGCTGAGAAGATTGAGATCAGGATGTCAGCATGGTTAAGTTTTGTGGAGAGCCTTGTCCTAGCTTGCAGACCCCTGCCTCCTTGCTGTGTCCTTACATGGGAGAGAGAGAGAGAGACAGAGAGACAGAGAGAGAGAGAGAGAGAACACATGAGTGAGCACCGGCCTCTTCCTCTTCTTATAAGGGCACTAGTCCCATTAAGGGGCTTCATCTTCATGACCTCATCGAAACCTAATCACTTCCTAAAGGCCTCACCTCCAAATACCAGCACACTGGGGATTTGGTCTCCCACATTTGAATCCTAGTGAGATACAAACATTTGATGCTTAACAGCCCTGGGATCTGCTGGCTAACTGGAAGATTCCCAGGTGCTCAATGAAACAGCTTATTCTGGTTCACTTCTTGAGTATAGCTCAGTGTGTTTACTTGGAGCATTGAGGCTGTATTAGGAATTTTTAAAAAAGATTATATTTATTCATTCATGAGAGACACAGAGAGAAAGAGGCAGAGGCAGGCAGTGGGAGAAGCAGGCTCCCTGAGGGGACCCCAATGTGGGACTCGATCCCAGGACTCCAGGATCACGCCCTGAGCCAAAGGCAGATGCTCAACCACCTAGCCACCCAGGCACCACTATATTAGGAATTTATATAAACAATATACTGCCCGGGTCGGCAAGTCCAAGTTTGTGAGGGCAGATGCAGAATCCACTTTTGCCCCAGTAGGAGACACATGATTTTAACTGAGATCCCTCAGTCTGGAGGCCTCCAGAGAATCCTCTGAGCTTAGTCTGGTATCTTAATCCAAGATATTTTTGGCTGGTGCTCCAAGTACTTTCTCTGTTCCCTAGCTGAGCCTCCTCCATCTGATACCCACAAAGCCCAATCTCTTCTAAAAAAGCAAAACTTCTTTCTCAAGCTGAGTTTTCTGCTCCCAGCCAGATGCCCGAGGTCTCATCTGTCTTATTGTCCCGGTTTGCCCGGGACTTTCCTGGTTTGGGCACGTAAAGTCTTTCATCTTAGGTTTCCATTCAGTCCTAAATAAACTGGGATGAGTGGTCACTTTATACCAGGGGAAGGCAGAAGGTTGTGTTTTCTCATCCACATGCCATTTCCTTAGCCCCTAATGTATAAATCTTGTCTGATTATGTGACAAACTTTCATCCTTGTTTCCAGAACTTGGTAGGTTAGAAGCAATAGACTTCTGCAGACATAGCGGACTTCTTTCATGACGCATGTGCCCTTTTGGACACTAGATGGCAGCCTCACCCCCTTTGTTTAAAGAAAGACTGCAGATCTCACTTACCAGACCGCTTGGAAACGCAGGCCATCTGGGACAACCATGGGCCAGAGGATTAAGGGAGAGAGAGAAAGAGACAGAGAAGTGAAATATATATATATATATGTTAATAGGACAGACTGGAACTAGCAGATTAGTGCAAAATGGCAAATAGTAAAAAGCAAAAAAAATCAGATTCAGCATAAAATCTTGTAAGCATTTAGAATTTAGGGTGGGAAGAAAGACATGCTGTTTCACAGTGGAGTGGGTCTGCTTTCACCATCTGATCCAAATCACATGTCTATGTGAACAAATTGCATAAAAGAGGAAAGAAAAGCTAACTGGAGTTAGGGAAGCCAAATGCAGGGACGTCTTCAGGATTGAATTAATTACTGCTTTGGTTCTCTGGGTGAGTGAACAGCACAATACAGGAGACATCCCTTCAGGTGTGTTTAACCGGACCCTGCTGGCTGGCTGCAGACAAGCTGACAAGCTTGGGGAGAGAGGCCCCTCTGGAGGCTGAATGACTCATACCGCCTGTAGAGAGCACAGTTGCCATGAGCTTTGCTCATCCTCCTCGAGGAGCTAAATTTATATTCTGAGAAAAGAACATTGTGGTGCTGGAGCTGGCAGGAGGGAGCTGGGAGGAGGTGGCATTCTCTTGGGGTGGGTCTTTGTTGGCTTTAAATGGATTCACATCATAAGGGCTTTGGGAATAAGCTTGAGGGATTTTTTTTTTTCATGAGAAAGTAGTATATGAGCAAGTCTAGTTTTTTCTATAAGCATCCCCCACCTTAAATCTCAGCAAGTACTAACAAATATTGAATGTATGAGACACGCAGATTATGCTACTGACTTCTCCACCATGCCCCACCTTTCAAAATCTTATTTGAATTAAAAATGAACACACTGTCCTCCCTAAGCCATGCTTGTTAACCCAGACATTAGTGGAGCTGGATGGGTCCCAGTTGGCCTGGTGGTCCAGAGGCTTTCGAACTGTTGGAGAGTCCTAGCTCTGCAGAGTTGTGCCAGGACTTCCTTAAACAGTGACGTATTTGATTCTGCACAAACAATAATTTTAAAAGGTCGGAGGAAACAGTTATCACTTGCATCTCTTTTATTATGGGCTCTGAAAAAATTTGGTCTGGAAAAAAATATCCCTTATTAAAAAATAGAAGTTTGAAGCCCACAGATCAATTTTTTTAGGCCCAGAGTGGTGGAGTCAAACATGCTGGATGATTAAACCCACGTGGATACAGCTGGTCCTGGCAGAGGCCAGTCAGAAGACACAGTGTTCCTGTCCTGGATCCCAGGGAGCAAGTCAAAAGAGAGCTCCAAGGTTGGGAGCCTGGGGTGTAGTCAGCAGTAAGAGATGAGGACTTTTTTGAGAAGAAAGCTTCAGAGAGACATCACGGAAGATGCTTCAGCTCAGATGCAGGAGCTGCTCGCCATCCTTCACAGAGCAGGAAACTGATGGCTGGAGAAGTTCATCTGCTTTTTCTTTTCATCTGGGGAGGAAGATTTTCCAGTCTCATGGCCTCGGCATGAGAGAGTGATGGGGCAAGAGCTGAGGACAACCCTGAACTGCCAGGCTGGTGGGAATGGGACCGGGTGGTGGAAGGAGCAGTGTGGGAGGAGCCCTGAGCAGGGGAGATATGTGGGCCTCTGAAGAGTTTCAGGCCCCTCACCTGTAACGTTAGAGGTCGTAACAGGGGTTCTGTGTACCACTTAGGGCTGCTTGGAGAAACAGGCAAAATGATAACTGTGACCAGGTATTTTATTTATTTATTTATTTAAATGAAGTTTTTAAAAAGATTTATTTATTCATAAGAGACTCAGAGAGAGAGGCAGAGACACAGGCAGAGGGAGAAGCAGGCTCTCTCTGTGGAACTCAAGCCCAGGTTCTAGGATAGCACCCTGAGCTGAAGGCAGAGGCTCAATCGCCGAGCCACCCAGACATCCTTGAGATCAGGTGTTTTAAAACACAAAGTTGAATATTAGAAGTGGCTGATAGCTGTGAAACGTCCAACTCTTGGTTTTGGCTTAGGGCATGATCTCAGGGTCATGGGATCGAGCCTATGCTGGGCTCTGGGCTCAGTGAGGGGGGTTTGCTTGAAGATTCTCTCCCTCCACTCCTACCCCCGCTTGCTCTCTCTCATGCTATCTCTCTCTCTCTCAAATAAATAAGTAAATCTTAAAAAAAGAATAGCTGTTAGCTTTTAAGCGCTATGTTACATTTCCACTTTTCACGGAAGGACCTGTAAGAAGTAATCATGTCTTAACACAAGGAACGTAGGAGTCCTATGCTGTTCTAGCATAAGAGCAGGGACTTTGGTATCACACAGGGCTGGATTTAGGCCGGCCTCCACTAGTTCCCAGCTATGTGTGATGCTGAATGGGTCACTTCACTCCTCTGAGTTTCAGTTTCGTCAAGGTAATTCCCCGCTTCCAGGATTGTGATTGTATAGATTAAATGAGATAATGCATATAAAACACTTAGCAAAATACTTACTAAGTGCCTGCAAACGTCAGCTTAAAAAGAATGCTTTTTAGAGCTTTTAGAGCTTTTTAGCTTCTGTGGAGCTCCCATCCTAGTCACTAGGATGCATTAACACTAGTCACTAGGATGCATTAACACTAGTCACTAGGGGTGCATTAACATTGATAGGGCACTGTGCCTGCATCTGCCTTGAATGTTTATGATCTAATTGGGAGGGAGGGTATCAACATAGGCAGATCACTCACATATAACACAGCTGGCAAAAGACACACTTAATTGTTATTAAGTGACACAAATTTATATATTTTAAGCAATTCAGAGTAAGGAAAGTAGTGACTTCAAGGTGGGGCAAGAGATAGGGCAGGAAGATAGTTTGCAAAGCCAATTACATGTCCATATAATTGATATTTTGTTAATCTCAGGGCAACCAACCGGGTAAACCCAACATCTTGTCCTTTGAGGATTAGATTTCAAGATTTAAATTTGATAGGGGTGGGCACAAACGTATAGTCCATAACTCCTATGCATTTCTGAGAACAGTCTCCTCCAGATGTTTTCACATATAGATATCTGAACTCTATGAACCCTTCCTGATTATTATAGTCAAGACTGGTGTCCAGAATGACCCAAACTTGGAAAGTCATTCTGGAAGGTCATTCTATTTTATTTTTTTTTATTTTATTTATTTATTATAGTCACAGAGAGAGAGAGAGAGAGGCAGAGACACAGGCAGAGGGAGAAGCAGGCTCCATGCACCGGGAGCCCGATGTGGGATTCGATCCCGGGTCTCCAGGATCGCGCCCCGGGCCAAAGGCAGGCGCCAAACCGCTGCGCCACCCAGGGATCCCAGGTCATTCTATTTTATAGTGAATGTATATCGTTGGCTGTTCCCTCTAGCCAGCCACAAGATGAGGATTGAGCCAGGCTAGGCTTGTTGTTGTATTTCATCCTCTTGGCCATAATGATTGGTCAATGGAATGAGCCCTGACCAAGGCCAGGTCAATCAAAATTATTGACTGGGATTTTTCATACGTAATTAAGAAAATCTGGTATCTCAAGTTATAAATTATGGTAGATTGTATTTTCAAAGATGCTCACAACAATGTCTCCCAGACTATAGCTCTTCTTGTAGTGTGACTTGATCACTTCTCCTATTGAGAACTGGGTTTATGTTTCCTCTCTTTGGATCTGGGTAAGTTTAAGACTATCGTGTAAATAATGTTTTGTGATATCCGAGGCTATGCAATTGAAGATAATGCACTTTCCACCTGGTTCTCTCGAGGTACTTGCTCTTGGAACGTAGCCATCATGCTGTGATGAAGCCCAAGCAGCCATATGGAGAGGTCATGAATATATGTTCTGGCTGATAGCTCCAGCTGATGTCCCAATCAACTGCTAACATCAATCATCAGACAGTAGGTAATCTCAGATGATTCCAGATCCCAGCTGTCATCACCCCTAACCTTTGACACCCAGCTGATGCCACAAAGACTAAAGATGAGAGCCTTGCTGAAGCTAGAGATTATAATGGTTATAGTTATCATAGATTTGTCAGCAAAATATATGACCATTGGTGTATTAAGCCACCAAGTTTGGGATGGTTTATAATATACCAATAAAAAATTGAAACATGGAATTTGATTATGAGAATTTAGAATTTTCAAGAGCCGTGCCCACCATCAGAAGAAAATGTACTGGCAGTAGGAGAGAACAATGCCAAGCAGAGATAAAAGTGAAAAAAGAGATTACAGAGTTCCAATGACAATTGCATCTCCATACTCAGTCCCTGAGATCCTCGAATCTTCATCTGCTTCTGCTCCTTTCCTGCTCATGCTGTGAGCTACCTACTTGTTTCCTTCCAACAAATCCATTTGCTTGCTGAAGATAGTTTGATTTAGGTTTCCACCATTACTTTTGTGAAGAGATCTTCATAATGCCTCTTCCCTTCAGAATGTGCTCTACATCATTTCTACTTAGGGCATGGTGTGAAGACCTGTTAGCAGAGTTGGTCTCACCTGGGAGATTGTGAGACATGCAAATTTCTAGGTACCATCCCAAATCCATTGATTCTGTTGGGGGTGGGGGCTGGAATAATTTTAACAAGTTCTCCAGGGAATTCTTATGCATGTTCAAGTCTGAGAGACTCACTCTACATTCTAGCAGTGTCTCATTTTTTTCTTACTCTCCTGAAGTAGTGGTTAGAGGATGATGCAAATGACATCAGATCCTAAAGGTAAACTCCTAACTCTGTCTCTCCACCCTATCACTTCAGTGTGGGGCATTGCTCCCAGGGGAATGAATAAGGAAGTGTGGCTGTTGGTGATACTGCATGAAAATAATTTTCCCACAGATCCTATGCATTTGAAATTGTTCATTCATAACCATTCATTTGCTGTATAGAATTTGCCAGGCCCTACCTAGTTGTTGGAAGTACATCTAGGTATTGACACAGCTCCTTTCCCCAGGGTAATTAAAGTGTAACTTTGGAAACGTGATTCGAATGAAAGAATTTAATAATGCACTGTAGGTAGCTCACGCCAAAAAACAAATGACAGATACAGTCATGTATCCTGGACATCTTATATTCTCATCATTTTGAATATTTTATTCTCTTGCCCCATACACTTGCAAGACTTCCTCCAAAGTCCAATTTTTGAGCATTCAAGCCATATTTCCCAGACTCTTTCACATCTGTCAACAGCACAAAACTCTACATTCACATGCCCCAATTTTGGGTTCCAAAATATAGTCTCTATAGATAGGTTTTTAATGAAAGGAAAGATAAATTATCATCTAGTGGTGAAGCCAAGAAAGGTTTTGCAGAGGATGTAGAATGAAGCTGGCTCTAAAAGGATGGGCAGGGTATGGATTCTAGGGGAGAAACAGGCAGGGCAGCCTAGGGGGTGGAAAGGAACCATGTAGCCTGAGGAGAGCTGAGATCATGCTGGGAGAACAGCCAACGGGCCGGTTAAGTGGACTGCAGAGGACAAAGTCAGGGAGAAGAAGAGATGAGTATTGTATTTGCCCATGTAAGTCATGGAAGATGACAGAAAATGGCAGAGCAAGCACTCTTATGGAAAAGATCCCCGAGAAAGCTGTTTCTAACAACAGTATGCGGGAGAGGTGATGGAGACCTTGGAAGGACTTGGTGTGTCCCATGTCATTTCTGTTCCATTCTCTGGGAGGGTGGCCTCTTGCTTTTCAAGGCCTTAAAACCCATATAAAAATGACTCTGCGTTTACTCTAACTGCAGTCTTGATCAGTCATTTTCCCTGGGAGTTTTGTGCCTTTCAGCACGGGTTGCAAAATGCTGACAGTCTCTTTTTAACTTGTGCACATTTTATCCTGCTTTTTGGACAATACCCTGCCCTCCTCCAACCCCTTCCTTCCCCCGCCATCCAGCATTCTCTGCGTGGATCAGTGTATGGCAAACTGCAGCAATGATTAGAGAGTGTTTAATAAAAAACAAACCAGCTTTATTGGAGTATAATTGATGAACAATAGATTGTACATATTTAAAGTGCACAATTTGATGTTTTGGTATATATGTGTATATACTGGTTTTACATATATGGTATATATGTGATATATATATGTGATATATATATATGTTATATATATACACACACACACACACACACTCATTACCACAATCAACATAATGAACATATATATTATCCCTGGAAGTTTGCTCATGCCAATTAGGGGACATTTTTAGCTGCATTTTTTTTTAAAAAAGATTTTATTTATTTATTAGAGAGAGAGAAAGCAAGCACAGAGGGAGAATGAAAGTGAGAAGTAGACTCCCCACTGAGCAGAAAGCCCGATGTAGGGCTCGATCCAGGGCACTGAGATCATGACTTGAGCTGAAGGCAGATGCTTAACTGACTGAGCCACACAGGATCCCCTTAGCTGTGTTTTATAGATGAGGAGACAGAGACATAGAAAGAGATTTTCTCAAGGGCCAACCTAATTGGAAATGGAAATTGGTAAGTCAGAGACCTCCAATTTGTAATATAATTTTAGGTTTTGGTGTCCTTTAAATTGTCATATTTTTAATTGTATAAGATAAAAATAAAAAAAAGATAAAAATCAGGTAATCATTGTCTTCTAAAAAACATTTGTGTATACTTGTATTTTTACTCGTCTTAAACTACAAATGTATACCTAGAGGAAGCTAAACCACATTAAAAATAAATATTAAATTTGAGGCTTTTGGATACTCTTTTCCCTAACAAAGGGAAAAGAGTTTGTTTCCCTAACAAAGGGAAAAGAGTTTGTTTCCCTTTGTTAGGGAAAAGAGACTACTCTTGAGGCAGTGAAGCAGATTAAGGAAACAATGTTTTAATCATAGCTGTTTCACAGAAAATGATTCAGGGGAAAGTTTAGATTGGATTAGGCCAAAGACACTTTACATTTCTTTTTTTTTTCCAGGAGGGAAAGCATTTCTACATAGGTCGCCTATTTTATTTTTTTAACTCGAAATCAATTCAAAGTCCTACAGACTAAGGCATTTATTACTCTAGGTGCCAATTTAGCTCGTACAAATTATTTGTAAAATTAGCTTGTGGGTGAAAAGCACTATTTCCTTCTTTCTATTTCCATAAAAACAAAGTAAAAGAATAGAACAGTAGCCTTTTTGGTAAGTCAGCTTTTCCCTAGTAAGAGAGCTTTTGGTTTTGTTCCCTTATTCAGGCAAAGGCAACAGAGGTAGGTTCTAATTCAGCTCCAACACTAACTGGGTTTTCACAATGGCTGCTTTAAAATCCTTGTTAGGCATCTGTCTTGGTGTCAGTTTCTGTTGACTTCTCTCAATCAAGTTGAGTAATTTTTTTTTAATTGAAACTGAGACATCTTGAGTATTATGTTCTGAGACTCTGGATCTTATTTATATTTTCTGTTTTAGCAGGTCTTTGTTGATGCTGCTTTGGTGGAGCAAAGGGACATTGCCTATTGCTGCCAGGTGGAATGGAAGTAAGGGTTTTTTCTCCTCCTGGCCTCAGTAGATACCTGGGCATCGGTGGGGGTGGGGGGTGGGGGGCGGTGCAGACTCCTTGTTACCTCTGGACAGTGGTGGGAATTAAGCTCCTCACTCGGCTTCTAGTACCGTGGGGTGGAGATTTGGGTGGTTAAGCCTCATTATTGCTGAGTGGTGGTGTAAGTCCCAACTCTACCCTGGGCCTCCTCTGATCCTCCAATAGCACCCCAGCAGGGAAAAGGAGTGCTTTGCTACCTCCTGGTGGAGACAGAAGTCCAGGAACCCCATGTGGTCTCCACTGACCACTCCACCTGGTCAGAGGTGCTTGTTACTGATTGGCAAGAATGAAATCCCAGCTTCTCACTTGACCTTGCCTGGCACCACAGCAAGAAGGGAGTTAAGGGTGTCTTGTTAAAGCCTGGCAAAAGTAAAACTCTAGGCTTTCCATTTGACTTTTACTGGTGAAAGTGGGGGTGAAGCTGCAATGTTTTGGGGATATTTGGCTGGAGCTGAGTAGCTTTTGCTCAAAAGTTTTCTGTTTGCTAGGCTGTCCCTTTGTGGGGACAGGATTTTCTTGGAGCTTTTCTCTTTGGGGGCAGAGTGTCTGTGTTTACTGGCAGTGCTAGGTTGCTGGATTCTCCAGCACTCAGACTGAAGGCAAACAAACAAACAAACAACAACAACAAAAAACCTCAGAGAACTCACTTCTTGGGTCCTGAGGTCCCTAGTCTGTCTGTCTTCATTCTAACTTTTAGACTCCTGCTAAGTTTATTTTAAGGTTGAGGGGTTTTATCCATACTTAGCAGAAAAAAGGGAAAAGTAGGTCTACTCCATTCTTCTGTAAGTGGTAGTCTTAGGGTCAGTTTTAACTCTTGCAATCTGTGATCCCGGAGCCCTGTGGAATTATGGATTTAGTGTGTCAGTGGTGCCCAGTGGCTGAAGATAGTTCAGCCCAAAGGAGGACTCTGCCCTGACCTGCTGTGTGACCCTAGCCAAGTGACTGCCTCTTTCTGACCCTGATTTCCTGTGTGCCCTGACCTGGGTTGCTAGAAATAGAGTCTTCCAATTCAGAGCATTCTATTCCTTTTCCTTCTTGCTTTCCTTCACTTGACCCTTGGCCCTGTTCCTTATTATTTTCACTTCTGTTTTGCTGCCTTCTCCTCTTGTCTTATTACCCTCTTTTCATTCTTTTTTTTCTTGTTTTTCTGACTTGTAATGTGGAAACAGAGCATCAGCCAAGGCCTTGAGAGAGTGCACCTGTTTGTCTCCGGCGTGTGTGTGTGTGTGTGTGGGGGGGGGGGGTGTGGTAAGGAGGTTTTTCTGTTGTGATGCTCATGCTCATTCTGTCCGGTGTGTGTCAGAGTACTTAGCAATGGGTGTCTTTCCTAGCAGGTAGTACTCGAGGTTGCTGTGTTGAGACCCTTGGATCCCAGCTACACAGAGCTGCTGTACCCTAACTTTGTGGAACATCGCCACCTTGTGGAGTGAGAGGGAAAGCCAGACAAGAGGAGGAGACTCCAAGATAGAAGGATATTTAAGTATAGGACAGTATGTCCCCTGAGTAAACTGCCCTTCCTGTCTCATGACTTCCTTTCCTTGATGTTGTATAATAATTTCAACCAGTTTGTGCTTCTGATTCACATATGTCCTTTTGAAGGAGAGTGCTGTGGGAAGCATAAAAAGTAGACTTTGGAGTTCCAAAGAATTAGGTTTCAATCTCAGCTAAGCCTCATAGGAGCTATGTGACCTTGAGAAAGTCACCTGATATCTCTGAACCTCTGTAAAAAAAGGGGATCATCCCAGAGGGATTCTAAGAAGGGCCAGGTAAAGGGGAAATGCCTGGGAAATGTTCATTTCCTTCACGTGGTGATGAAAGCGCATTAAGAGAAAGGCTTCTTTGTGGTTCTGGGGATCGTGGCTGCAGCTGGATGTGCTGGGTCAAAGGAGGTGGGGGACTGGCATTTGCTGAGGTGCCAAGTGCCAGGCACTAAGCTAGGTACTTAAGTGATTTCCTTTACCCCTCCAACGACCTTGAGCCAAAGGTCCCATTATCTTTACTTTATAGGTGGTACAGCAAGCTTGTCAGGTTTTTAACTCAAAGTCTGCCTCCCTACCACCTCCACTTTGTTACATTCGTCTAATGAATTGACAAGGGTAGTAGTCTGTTGGATTCATCCTGGCTTACTTTCAGGCTACCACATACGTCAATTTTAGAGTCTATAAATAGGTAGAGATGAAGGGGCTCATAAGATGGTTGCTGTCCACCATGTTCTACTTCTTCCTCCAGCATCTGATAGGAAGATGAAGTAAGGGTTGTCTGAAAAGGTTGTCTAATAAGGGTTGCCCAGTGAGTCTGGGATGGAATAGGAAGGAGTGGAAGGTGTGCCCTGGGCTGAGGAGCTGGGTTGAGCTGGAGACAGCAGAGAAGGTGAGATGGGGAGTGAGACTTGTCTGAATGGGGAGGTCTTTTGGAGATTAGGGCTGTTAGATATTCCCAGAGACCTGCTTCCATGCTGGGAGTGGCCCTGGGGGATACTGGTACATGAGAAATGTTGGGAGTATTGTGATGTCGGTGGTCTAGGAGATCTTAACTGTACTGGGGGATGTTGGAACCAGTATTGTCCTTGACTGTGGGTTGGTTGACCCTACACGGTTGGGACATCACACTGGCCATGGAGACCTGGGGGAAACTTTTAGGTTGAAGGATGGCCTTGGTTCAGGGTCATTGCTGGAGCAATAATAGTATGGGGAAGGGAGGAACATTAGTTGGAAAAGAAACGAAGACTTTAACATTCAGATCCCACTTGCTAGTTTAAAGAAGTTCTTTAACGCTGATCACTCAAGATACCATTTAACCATCAGTGTATGTTGATATGTGAGAGAATTAGCTTTGAAACCCTGTGAACAGGGTTGGGATAGACACACCCTCTGCTCTCCCAGAGCTTCCAGTCTTCAATACAATATTGTGACGTGGGTACATCAAGTATGATCCATCGTCCAAGCGAGAAAACAACGTTGGTGACCTCCCTGCCAGTGCAGCTAAATTGGAACCTGCACCTAGGCTTACTTGCTCCGGGGACCAGTGCTCCTTCTCGTGTTCTGTGAGGACTATTGTTGTTTGAGTCTGTTTTGGATGTGAATCCGCATCTGAATGTCTTCACCATTTATATTCTATTTTTATTCCCTTCAACTATTTTCAAGTAGCCTTTCTGAAGATTCCCAGAGTCCTGCAAATAAACCACCTGTTCCCTCCTTTTCCTTTCTCTCTTTCGCTGGGAGCTGGGAGTTCCTTAAGCTGGCAGTTTAGTACAGAAAAGGATTGAAACCATAAGGGAAAAGAATTCACTTATCAACTATATTTCCTGATATTATCATTACAGAATTACCTGTATGTTTACATATACACTCAGACGCAAACATGAATGTTAGCCGACTCTCTTACCTTCTCCAAACTTCATGGCCCATTAGCATCCTCTCTTGCACACACTCTCATATCTTGCCCCTGTTTTGCTTTGTGTTTTACTCAGAGTAAAACTCCAACTTGAATGTAATTCTCTCTCTCTCTCTTTTTTTTTTTTTTTTTAAAGATTTTTATTTCCTTATTTGACAGGGAGCACACAAGTAGGGGGAGTAGCAGGCAGAGGAAGGGGGAGAAGCAGACTCCCCGCCGAGCAGGGAGACCGACATTGGGCTCCATCCCAGGACCCTGGGATCATGCCCTGGCCCAAAGGCAGGAACTTAACTGCTTAACCTACTGAGCCACCCAGGTGCCCCTCTGTCTTCTCTATGCTTGTACTCCTGCAGTTGAAGACAGCTGGAGAAATACACAAAACCATGCTGATTGGTCTCATTCTAAATTCATTATTGTTGTCCCTACTCTGTAATCCTATCATGTTTTCATAATGTTTCATAGTCTTCTGTGTCTCTCACTTTTGTAGGCAATATTTTATTCATATTTTCCATTGTTATTATTATTAAAGAATATTCATAGCAGCTTTATTTGTAATAGCCCAAACTGGAAAGAGCCAATATAATATATCCACCAGTAAGTAAATAAAATGTGGTGCATTCATACAAATGAAACACTACTTACTTATTGACAAGAGGAATGAAATATTAACATGTGCAGGAACATGAATGAACCTCAAGGTAATCATGCAGAGTGGCAGAAGCCAGATAGTAAGGAGTAAACACCGTACGATTCTATTTCTATAAAATTCTAGAAAATGCATAGCAATCTACAGTGTCAGCATGTAAATCAGTGGCTGCCTGAAGGGTAGGGGGAAGATGGAAAGGGAAGAGGGAGGTATTACAAAGGGGCACAAAGAAACTCTTCCAAGGGCTGGATATATTCACTGTGCCAGTCTCACATCTTAACTCTTGGTGAGGAATGCAAGCTGGTGCAGCCAGTCTGGAAGACAGTGTGGAGTTTCCTCAGAAAAATCAAAAATAGAACTATCCCTACCACCCAGCAGTTGCACTAGTAGGTATTTATCCAGAGGAAAAAAACCTAGTGATTCAAAGGGGCACCTGCACCCCAATGTTTATAGCAGCAATGTCCACAATAGCCAAACTATGGAAAAAGCCCATATGTCCATTGACAGATGAATGGATAAAGAAGATGTAGTGTGTACACACACACACACACACACACACACACTCTGGAATATTACTCAGCCATCAAAAAGGATGAAATCTTGCCATTTGCAACAACATGGAATTAGAGGGTATTATGCTAAGCGAAATAAATCAGTCAGAGAAAGACAAATACCATATGTTTTCATTCATATGTGGAATTTAAGAAACAAAACAGATGAACATAGGGGAAGGCAAGGAAAAATAAGATAAAGACAGATAGGGATGGGGATCCCTGGGTGGTTCAGCAGTTTAGCGCCTGCCTTCAGGCCAGGGCCTGATCCTAGAGACCGGGGATGGAGTCCCGAGTCAGGCTTCCTGCATGGAGCCTGCTTCTCCCTCTGCCTGTGTCTCTGTGTCTCTGTCTCTGTCTCTGTCTGTCTCTCTCTCTCATGAATAAATAAATAAAATATTAAAAAAAAAAAACAGAGAGGGAAGCAGACCAAAAGAGACTCAACTCTAGGAAATAGAAGACAGGCAGAGACACAGGCTGAGGGAGAAGCAGGCTCCTTGAGGTGAGCCCGATGTGGGCCTCGATCCCAGAACCCTGGGATCACCACCTGAGCCAAAGTCAGATGCTCAACCACTGAACCACCCAGGCATCCCTCTTCATCTGTTTTGTTTCTTAAATTCTGCAGCAACCACCTTGATCTAAATACCTTCATCTCTTATCTGGATTAATTTAACAGCGTCCTAACAGGTTTCTCTTTGGGTGACCTTGTGACCCTACAACTTTCTTTCTTTCTTTCTTTCTTTCTTTCTTTCTTTCTTTCTTTCTTTCTTTCTTTCTTTCTTTTTCTTACTTTCAACTTAGCAGCCTGCATGATCCTTTAAAACATGAGTCAGATGATGTCATTACTGTTTAAAGTTCACTAGAGGGCCTGCCCCCACCCCCACCCCCGGGCCCCCAGGTCCTTCAGTGTAAAAGCCAACATCCTGAAAGTCAACACCATCTGGCTAATTTTACCTTCCTGACCTTGTCACTTAGTGCTTTCCCTCTTTTTCTCTAAACTTAGCCATTTTGGCATTTTTGGTTTTGACTTAAATGTGCCAGGTAAGCTTCCACATCAGGCTTTGCAATAGCTGTTCCCACTCCCTGGTGTACTTTTCCCCAGATATCCATGTGGCTCACTTTCCTTACTTAACCCTTTGCTCAAATATCATCTTCTCAGTAAGCTTATTCTGACCATGCAATTTAAAATTTCCACTCCTTCCTCAACCCTGATTTCTGGTACTCCTATCTCCATTATCTGCTTTATTCTTATTCATGTTGCTTACCTACTATAATACTAAACACATCCCTTATTTTGTTCAACTTCTGTCTCTAGTAGAATATAAGCTCCAGGAGAGCAAGACTTGGTCTGTTTTGTTCACTAGTGTACCTGAGACTGTTGTTATGGCGTGTAGGCTGTGTACTGTAAAGCTTTCAGGTAGCTGTCATGATAGACTACCAAGCCCTTGTGTGATACGATGTGGCATTCCTGGCTATACTAGAACATAGTTAGAACATAGTGTGAACAGTTGCCATAGAACTTGTGCCATGTAGCATCTTGGCTGCATTCCGAGGCTAGACTAGAAAAGTGCTAAGTCATATGGTAGGTGCTCAAAAATATTTGCTGAATGAAAGAATGACTAAATGAATGGATTTATTGAGCTTTCTTTTATAGTCTAATACAGGTCTACTTTTGTAAATGTTACATATCTGGTAAAAAAAAATTACCCTCCCTGCTGTTGAGTGTAAAATTCTAAATGCATCCAATAGCCAGCAGGACCATATAATTTATTGTCTAAACTATGACATGCTTGAGAGTGAAAGGGGCCATAATGAATAATTGGCCAGGGCAATGGGCATTAACTAGTACTAGCTGGGACAAATGGGGGCAATAGAGTCATTCCAATGATAGCTCATACTTATTCATTGAATTGTTCTAATTTTCATTATCTTTGCTTATGTCTGTCTGCTTGATTTATCAGCTTCTGAGAGGGGTATATTAAAATATTCAATGGCAAATGTTAATTTAGTCTCCCTATTTTGACATTCTTTTACTCTACTATAGTGTTTGATACTCCTTTAAACCCTTTCAAATTTGTTCATTTTCTTTCATTATAGGAAATTTATTTCCTTTATTTCTTCAAATATTTCTTCATCTTCTGAGGACCCTATTTTTCAGATGTCGGCCTACAATTATTATTTACTTAGTAGATAAGATTTTTTAAAATGTAAATCTTTGTCTCCAGGGGCACCTGGGTGGCTCAGATGGTTAAGTGTCTGCCTTTGGCTCAGGTCATGATCTCAGGGTCCTGGGATTGAGCCCCACAGTGAGCCCTTCATCCAGATCTCAGCTCAGCAGGGAGTCTGCCTCTCCCTCTTCCTCCACCTCTTTCCCTGCTTGTGCTCTCTCTGTCTCTCTGTCTCTCTCTCTCTCTCAGATGAATAAACTTTAAAAATCCTTAAAAAAAAAGTAAATCTTTATCTCTTTAATGTTTTCCTGCTTAATTTTGGGACAGTTTCTCAATCTAATTTTCAAACTAACCAATTTATTTTTCCAATTGAATTCATCCTTCCATATAGTCTATCGTGATTTTTATTTCAACTATTATAATCATCAAATCTAATATTTCTTTATAAAAAATCATTTCAAATTTTTGTTTCACATTACTAACATCTTTACTTATTATATTTTCCATGCATACTTAAGAAAAAAACCTTAGTTTACCTGTTTTAATATTTTTTTTTCAGATGGGTATATGTTTCTTCAGTTTGTTGACTTTCTTCTGAGGTGGTTCTAACTCTCAGGAGTCTAGTTATTTTAGCTTCTGAGCTCAGGCTCCGCTGGGGATATCAGCTATTTGGTAATGTGCATTTTAAAAGTGTTTTTGTTTGTTTGCTTTGGGTGTTTTTGAATTAATTTCACTGTGATCAGAAAATGTGAGCTATTTCATATATATTGTTTGAACTTTGGAGAGACTTGCTTTATGGCCTCTCTAATCCCTGGTCTATTTTTGTAATAGTTCAATACAGAATTGAGAAGAATGCATGGTCTCTAATTACTGGGAGAAGAGTCTTATTATTGTCCATTAAATCTAGCTTATGAATGCACTGTTCACATCTATAGCTTTACTAATATTTGACTGTTGGATCTTTTCAATAACTGAGAAAGATGCATTAAAAGCATTTACTATGCTGGTGAAGTTATTAATCCAGTCAATTGTTGCTTTATATATTTTTAAGGTAGGTTATTAGCTACAAGTGTAGAATTGTTTCATCTTTCTGTGAATCAAATTTTTTGTTACTCGTAACCTTCTTTATCTGTAATAATGTTTTCTGCTGACTTGTGCTTTGTGTGATGTTACTATGGAGTCAGCTGTCAGTTCCTGTATACATGGTATGCCACAGTCACGGTGGGTTCTCAGTCTTTTATTTTCCAATATTCTGTGTCCAAGCTTAGGTCCATCTTTTATAAGTAGCATAGAGTTGGCGTTTGTTTGCCATCCAAAATGATGATCTCTTTAACTGCCGAATGTCATCAAGTTTTCTTCCTTATGATCACTAGTATGTATTATATTTCTGTATCATTTTTGGGCTTTGTATTTGCCCAGGTTTTCAATGCTTTTGCCTCTCCTTTCTTAGCAAACTTAGGATTCACTTACATTTTGTTTAATTCAATTTGTCTACACTGTTTTAGAAGTTGTATGCTTTGTTATTAAAATTTTTTAAAGGTTTACATTTTTAACAGTTGCTCTTCATTTTTTTTTTTTGCTCTTCATTTTTTAATACAAATGTTTAACTTAAAATCTAAAATCATCAAGCATTTTTATAATTTTCCTGAAAAATGCAAAGGTATTTTATCTAAACTCCAGTTGCCCTTTCTTATATTAGGTGATTTATGTAGTATTTTAAAATAATTTTAAAGTTCTAAAAATGAGACATTATTACTATTTTTATATAGATAATAATTGTATAAATTTACCTACATGTTTGTCAATTTCCTTTCTCATTTTTCGTTTTTGTGAGACAGATGGTTTTTTTCTTCCTGAAGTGTTTTTAGAAGTTTCTTCAGTGAAGATAGTCAATGATAAAACCTGCTAGTATTTATTTTTTTGAAAATGTGTATGGTGTGTGATATGGATCAGATTTTTTTGGGGGGAGGTATGTTTTTGTATTTGTCTTGCTGCTCCAGTACCACTTGTTGAAAAGGCTATATTTTCTCCATTGCCTTGACATCTCTGTGGGAAATCAATTGATGACATAAATGAGGCTCTATTATGTCTCTTGTGTTCCTCTCATCTGTATGTCTGTCCTTTCACTAATATCAAGTTGTCTTGATTAGTATAGCTTTTTTATAAAAAAAAAGATTATTTATTTATTCATGAGAGATACAGAGAGAGAGGCAGAGACATAAGCAGAGGAAGAAGCAGGCTCCCTATAGGAAGCCTGATGTGGGACTCAATCCCAGGACCCTGGCATCACGACCTGAGCCAAACTCAGACGCTCAACCACTGAGCCACCCAGGCGCCCTGATTAGTATAGCTTTATATTAAGTTTTCAAATCAGATAGTGTGGGTCCTCCAACTTTTTTCCTCCTTTTAAAAATTGTTTTGGTTAATTTGATTCCCTTTGCTTTTCTAAATAAATTTTAGAATTAGCTTATTAATTTCTGGAAAAAAGTCTTCTAGAATTTTGATTTGGATTGTACTGAACTTATAGATGAATCTGGGGACACCTGACATCTTAACTATAATGAATCTTTCAACTCATTTTTTAAAGTGCCATTTAAGATAGCACTAAGAAAATTAGGTAATTAGATCTGAATCTATTAAACCTGTGTACAAGATTTGTCTGCTGTAAACTATAAGGCAGTGAAGGGAGGAATCAAAGATGACCTGACTGGTGAGATACATCAGTTATCTTAACAGAGAAAATTTACTATAAAGAATTGTTAAGCAGGTATAATTTGTTGACTAGGTTTCTGAAAACAAAGAACAAAAAACAACAACAACAGGAAGGAGTCTCCGGTGCTAAAGAGGTAGCAAATATAGATACCCATCCCTAAAGCTAGGGGAGCAAAGGTAAGGGGCTAGGATAACTAGAACCTGCAGGCCTGGAGGTGGGACCTCACAAAGCGGAAGTGTAGACCCATTGGGACTGGGTACTCACTACTACTCATCTGATGCTGGTGTCAGTGAGCTCCGTGAAGGGCCTCCTGGGTCTGAGATCCAGACCCCCAAGGAGGGGGCCCAGCTGGCTGATGCTGGCATCCCCGAGGGTATGAAACAGGCTTATTTTGCTAGAGCTAGAAAACTGCCAACTGAAGTCAGCTGGCCTGAGTAAAGAAATGTGGCCATTTCCCAGACCGTGGTCATCTTCTGGAACATGGCGAGGGTGCTGGCGTTGCAGTGATGGCAACCCTACTTCCTGGGTTTTAGATGCCCTCTGGAGCCCTTTCATGGTTTTTCATTGAATGAGAGACATTGTAGAAATAATTTGACGCTATGGAGGATACCTTCCTCCAAAGATGACTGACACTTGCTTCAGTCAGGCGTTGCACTAGGGGAAGATTTAATTCATTTTGAAATTTAGTTGATTTGATTCTGGTTTCGGTCTTTATGGGGACTGCCGCTCTTACTACGAGGGTTTAACTCTACCAGGCTCCCACCTGAGGGCCTGGGGGTACATTATAGGGTTCTGAACTCCCCTGTTTATCTTCCCAGCCCTCAAGGCTACCAGGAGTTCAGCTTCATTTCGCGCCTTCTTTGTTGCCATGTTCTTCACAACCTCCCATGTCCCCATTTGGTCTCTTTCAGCAAATACTGTAAGAGGAAAAAGCACAGCTAAATATCTGACTCTCATCTCTCCATGTCTCTTCTCTTTGAGGTCTTGGGTTCCAGTTCTCACTGCTTTGGTAGCTGTCCCGTGTTTATTAATTCTTTTTTATTTTAAAATTTTTATATATTCATTTGAGAGAGAGAGTGAGCAAGTAAGAGAGCACAAGGGTAGAGGGAAAGGCAGAGGGAGAAGTAGGCTCCTCACTGAGCAGGAAGCCCAATGCAGAGCTGGATCCCAGGACCCTGAGGTCATGACCTGAGCTGAAGGCAGACGCTTAACTGACTGAGCCACCCAGGCACCCCAGTGATTATCTATTTTTATTTCTAGAATTTCTTTCTGAATCTTTTTCAGGTATTTGTGATCACTTTTTATGGGCTGGAACATGATTTCCATTTTCTCTTTCATTAAATTACGTGTGTGTGTATTTTATCAAGATATAACTAATGAATGTACAAAAAAAATGCAGAAATCGTAACAGTGCAGTTTGATGTATTTTGATAACTGTGTGTCCTGTGAAACCATTATCTTAATTGGCATATGGTATTTCCATAATTCCAGAAAGCTCCCCCGTATCTTTCCAGTCAGTTCTCCTCCTACTCCCCAAGTGTTCTATTTATCACCCACCGATTAGTTTTACCTGTTTCTGAACTTTATGTAAATAGAATCAAACAGTATGTATGTGTGGCTTCTGAATCTGCTTCCTTTTTCTCAGCCTAATGTTTTTGAGATTTATTCACCTTGTAGTTCATTCCTTAATTCATTTCCTTTTTATTGTTGAGGCCTTTTTCCTTGAGTGAGTTATATCATAATCGGTTTATCCATTCTTATGGATGAACATTTGAGCTGTTTCCAGGTGTTAGTCACTATAAATAAATTTTGAAAAAAGCTGCCATGAATATCCTTGGACAAATGTTTTTGTTGACATGTGTCTTCTCTTTCTACGTATTTTATATTTTGTATCTGATAATTTTAATATGCGAGTTATTTGGGTTCCAAATCTTTACTTTGTTGTTAATCCTTTCCTGGTGGTTTGTTTCTTAAGTTTTTGGTAATTTGTGATTTGATCATATTTTGCTAACTGTAGGAATCCTGCGGGGTTTGAGTGATTTTGCCTTTGCATCTGCCAGGTACCTAGGGTGATTTTGACTGAGAAGCACTCGAAATTAATTTTCCCTTTGGAGTTCCCTGCATATAGATAGTGTATTTTCAAACCTCTCCTAATGGAGGGAAGGCTTGTGCTTCTAAATTCCCAGTGAGTCCCCCTCACCGCTCCCCGCACCTATCCTATAGCCCAAGGCAGATTTCCCTTCCAGCTCTCAAGTGGACATTTCCCCCAGCTCACCTTTCTCCAAGGGTGTAGCTCTGTGGGGTTCCTGGATGCATGCAGAGTTTCTACCTCCAGCCTCTACCTTGGGCCTCTCGGCATCTGATCTTGGATCTTTTCATGGGACCATTTAAACAGGACGTCTGGGTCCTGGGTAGAGAATTTCAGAATAACCCCCAATTCTCCTCCATTCTACTTTCTATTCCCATTTCATTTTGAGACCTTGTGGATTTCCCTTACTTTCCTGTAAGCCTAGCTGTGCATCAAAAATATTTTTTTTAAAAAAAGATTTTATCTATTTGACAGAGAAAGAGAAAGAGGGGAGAGAGCTCATGCGAGAGCACAAGCAGGGGAAGGGGGAGAAGGAGAGCAGGGAGCCCAATTTGGGGGGGGTTTCGATCACAGGACCCCAGGACCACGACCTGAGCCAAAGACAGATGCTTAACCAACTGAGCCACCCAGGTACCCCCCCAAAAATGTTTTTTATTTCTAGCCTGTACTTTTTAGATCTTTATAGCATGAACACCCCTCTGCCCCCGCCCCCCAGGGCCCTCACCAGCAATCTCTGGTCACCTTTTTGCCCAAAATAAATACAAGTCCTTGAAATACTTTTTCACAGACTCTGCTCTGTGTTCTGTGGAGAGTATATCTCTGGTTCATGTTTTCCATTCTCCATATTCCTATTTTCGGAGTGAGCAGCAAGTCTGCTTAGTCATCATAAAATCCTGCATTGTCACAGGGTTTTTGGATAGCATTTTAGCATTTATTTCTTTACCACTGTCTTCAATCAGAAGTGGCAGAGCTGTTTACTACCTGGCCTCACCAAGGGCTTGATTTTTTATAAAGATTTCTCACCTGGCTTCCTGTTTCACTTATCCCTTGGTGGTGCCAACCAAGTTCCGAGATGTCCTGATCTCGCTTAACTTAATGGTTGCTGGTTTGGCCTTTCATGGTATGTGCAGATTTCTCTAGAACTGTGCACTCACTTCCCAAGGCCATTCTCTGCCTCCCCTCCTGACTTGGCCCAAACTGCTGTTACTTACCATCCAGTGGGCTTTGGGTTTTGGGCTGTTCCCTAGTTTCACTGGAAGGTGAATTTTCTTCTTCACTTTCTCTCCTTTTTGGAAAGGACATGGGTGTGCAGAGGGGGTCTGGTGCACAGGTGAAAGCACTTGCTGAGCTGCCTGTGGCCAAGGGCTCAGGCCTTGTGTCCGGAGCAGAAAGGATTTGTACAATTTTTCATCCTTCTCTGGAAAGCTGTCCTCTTGCTGGACTTGGGCCTGCTCATCACAGTCCTGTCTCGTCCCATCTCATGGTGTTTATCTGCCTCCCTGGATAGATTACAAACTTCTTTAGAAAAGAAAAGACTTTTTGTTTTCAGACAGGTAGTGCCTGGTACGTATGAGCACTCCAGAGGTCTTTGTGTACTGAATGACCTTGGGAATGCTCAGAGGCTGCATCCTCTTTAGCGTTTGGGGCTCCAGATGTGGACTCCAGATCCCCCTCCCGCATCTCAGGGACCTCCCTGGCTAAGTCCTGGTTGCAGAGTGTTAAGGAATGAGCACTTAGGACAGGAGACCTGGGTTTGTAGATATACCTGTTGACTTCTCTGCAGCTTCATCTTCTTTCCATAAAATGGGGCTGACAGCTTGCTCTGCCTGCCTACTAAGGTTGCAGTGAGAATAGGTAATAAATGCAAAAGTGCTTTAGAGATGGTCAAGCTCTCTCTTCACAGCTGTCATCATGAGACGGAACTGCAGATCACTTTGCTTCTTAGGGTCCAGCTAAGTCACCCACTGTCACCTAACTCCTGCCACTCCTCGGCCCAGCTTGTCCTCCTGACCTGGGAAGCCAGAGGGCAGCTCCATCTGGGTCATACCTGGGACCCAGCTCACTCGTCTTCTGTGCCCTGAACAAAATGGGAAGTTGTTGGGAGTCTGGGAGCCTGGGAGCCTGGAATGATCTCTATGAACACTGGGTGTCACTCTTGGCCTTAAAATATGTATAATCCCTTGTCCTCTAAATTTTCCTTTTCCTGTCGACTTGGTTCTGGGTGTTGAGTGTGGCATGTCTCATATGTTCTGTGTATTTCCAGTCAGTCACCTTTACGGCTTTTCATTTCCTGGCAGCAACCTTTGGGGCTATCACCTGACACCCATTTGGGCCTTTGCTTTTGGGTAGAGGGTGCTTGGGCGATTCTAATTTATTTTGATTTTCACCTAACAGGCATGTGACCAGAAAGGTATACCCATGGCCAAAGTGTTCGTAAATTGGATTTCAGGACCCAAATCAGCAAAATTTTGAAAGTCAGCACCTTTGGGATTGGTCATAGGAAGTACCCTGCCATCTTCTTCAACTATTTTGCTATGGAAAAAATGTTTTCAAACTACTGCTTCAGGATGACCTAGTTATTTTAGTAGTAGAACAGGGGAGGGAAATTTCTGACTTTGCCTCCAACCAACTCTTCCAGGTGGACAAAGCCAGTGATGCTCTTGTTTAGCTTCTGTCTTTCTGGAACTCTCTGGGGGTGCTACTCTGTTGATTACTCTCCTCTTTTAAAACCTCTTTCTTAACTTGTGTTGATTTGTCTCCTGCTTTACTTTCTAGGTCTTTGGTTGTTTCTTCCAAGCTCTCCTGGGCTCCTCTGCACCTTTCTACATTATACCAACTCCTCACCCACACAAGTTCCAAATCCATGTTGTATATTTAGACCTCTGCTCACTGCCATCTCTACCTGGCCATCCCCAAGGACATTGCTTTAAAAAGCAACTTTATTAAAAAAAAAAAAAAAGTAGTTCTATTGAGGTATTTGCACACAATAGAACTCATTCATTTTGGGTGTATACTTTTCATGAATTTTAGTAACCACCACCTCAGTGAAGATAGGGGCCTTAGAAATGTAGTGTTTCTAACTTGTAAAATTGCTTTTTCATATCTTAATATTTGGTCACCCTGAAAAGTTTTACTGTGGTCCTTTGCAGTTGGTCCCCTGCCCTACCCTTAGGCCCTGGCAGCCACTGATCTGCTTTCTGCCATTACATTGTTTTGCCGTCTTGAGAAGTTCACGAAAATACAATCAAGTGGCATATAGTCTTCTGTGTTTGACTTCTTTCACTAAACCTAATCATCACTTTTGACATGTGCACAAAACAAGCACATCTCTTTTTCTCTAAGCTTCTCTTGTGATGGTGCCTCTATTTATTCACCCTAATATCAAAGTCAGAAACCTGAGTGTCATCTTACTCAGGTCCCTTCATCTCACTTATTATTCCCTTTATAATACTCTGCCATTTGCAATTAGTCAGAGAGTCCTAGAGCTTCTTTCTCTTCTCTATCTCTGGGTCTGCCTTTCTCTTCATTCTCAAGGTCACTGACTAATTGAGGCTTCATTTACTGCTTGTTTCTCTTACTGGCCTTTGTACCTTCCACCAGGACCTCTTCAGCCTACCCTTCTCACAATCACCAGTGTGAACTTCTAAAACACAAAGCGTATCCTGCCACTCCCTTATGTCAGTGGTTCCCCATGGTTTCTTAGTCTAGCAAATGCCATCTTCATGATTTGATTTATTTCTGCCTACAGCTATATTTTATTTTCCAGAACTTCCTCAAATCCAGCCAATGCTTGGCCATTCCTTGGGATTTTCTTGCAAGGGCCATGCTCACTCATCCCTTGACCTGGGATATTCTTTTCCTTTTCCTTCATCTAATGACTCCAACTCACCCCCCCCTTTTTAAAAAAATATTTTATTTATTTATTTGACAGAGAGAAGAGGAGAGAGAGAGAGAGAGAGAGACAGGCAGACAGACAGACATAGCACAAGCAGGAGTAGCAGAGATAGAGGGAGAGAAAGAATCCTAAGCAGACTCCATGCTGAGCAGGAGCCTGACACGGGACTCAATCCCAAGACCCTGAGATCATAACCTGAGCCAAAACCAAGAGTCAGATGCTTAACCGACTGAGCCATCCAGGTGCCCCTCCTACTCATTCTTTATGAGCCAACCCATATGACTTCTTTTTTTTTTTTTTTTTCATATGACTTCTTCTGCAGTGCTCCCCCTAGCTACCAGCCCTGGACTGGGTTCAATGTTCCTTTGGTATTATATTTATCATCAGTTATATCAGACTGTATCAGTTTATTGTTGAGTTATTAATCTATGTCTCCCACTAGACCCTTAAGTTCCTGAGGAGTTTGCGTTCTGTTTGACTTCATATCCTCTGTTCTTAGCACAGAGCCAGGCACATAGTTGGCATCCAGTGAATATTTCCTGAGTGATTAAGGTAGAATGGGGAGAGATCTAGAACTTCATGTGGAGATAGGTGAGAGTCTGGAAAACCTGGTGTGAGAAACAAGTGCCCCATTTTATGCCTCAGTCATAGGTTAGTCCACCTGTCATGGCAGGAGAAACATAAGGGTGGGAGTTGTTGGGGAGAGTACACAAAGGAAGTATGAGAAGCCATATTCAAATGTCTGGAACTCTGGTTCTAGAAGTGAAAGTGTCTAAATGAGGAGAGGAGCACCTTCTCTGTTTTTTAGCAAAGAATTAAAAATGACTTTAAGTAGGGAAAGTCAAGAGCGAAAGAGAGCCTGGACTGTGGCAGAAACGATACAAATGAGTGAAGAATCTATTCTTAGGTTTCTGTGTGAGCTAGCAAGACTACCAAGTCCCAGAGAGTCCCAGAGAGCTCTTTTGACATCACTCAACTGGGCTGGTCACAAATGATGTTTTAGACTGTGTACAGTGTCCTGAAGTTGTCACAGAACTTTTCCAAAACTTGTCTCATTGTATCTGCACACCAACCCTGGAAGCAGGTGGAGTTGATATGGTGAATCCCATGGAACCAGTGAGGAATGGGAGGCTTAGGGAGCCTGGCTGACTTGTTCATGTCATAGAACTGGCATTATTCCTGTTATAGAATCCATCTCTAAGGTGTGCACTTGGGCTAAGTTGCCAATATCAGGTTTAGAGATGATGTATTCCAGAAAGCCTGTGGCTATTTGCAGATCTTACAATGAGACAAGAGAGACTTGACAAAGAACACCCAGTGGAGGAAGCTACTGTAGGCTGGAGGGCAATCTTTGAGTCAATGAAATGTTAGGACAATTTAAATATTAGATTAACAGGAGAACTGTGAGTTTCCCAAAGTCTTAATGTCTTCCAGTTGCACAGCTGAGGCAATTAGCCAAGGAAACTTTTGATTAGCTGGAGCTTTATGAGATGAAACATTTCTTATGATAGTGCTGTTATTTTTTTCCAGTGAAAGAGAAAATAAATCTTTCTCAAAAGGGGAATAAGATCACTATAAAAGGGAGCACTTTTATTTTTTCTTTTTTAATAGATATTCTTGTGTTAAATGATGTTGAGTCTTAATACCTTGCTATCAATCTTTTTTTATTTCTTATTATTTTAAAAGTATTTTATTTGTTTATTGAGAAAGAGAGACCACACATATATGTGCATGAGTGAAGGGATGGGCTGAGGGAGAGGAGAGAGGGAATCCCAAGCAGACTTTGCACAGAGCATAGAACCTGGAGTGGGGCTCAATCCTATGACCCTAAGATCAAGACCAGAGCTGAATTCAAGAGTCTGACATCCAGGTGACTGAGCCACTTAGGACCACTACCAAATATTCAATCTTATCACAACATGAAACATAGGAGGTTTTTGTTTTGAGTAGAAGACTGGCAGTTTTCTTAGCTGATATAGTGTAGAGGTTAAGAGCACAGACTCGCTTGAGGCTGCCCTTAATTCAAACCTGGCTGCATCGTTTAGAGCTATAGGACCTTGGGCAATTTGCCTATTTATTCTGTGCTGTTCTGTTCCTAATTCATAAACTTACTTAAGTATTAATTGATATATTCAATAGAAATCACTTAGCATAATATTATAAATAATAATATAGTAAAAATGCCTCATGTTTGCATGTAGCTGGTTTTAACTTTTTATATTTATTTATTTATTTGAGAGAGAGAGAGTGTGTACATGCATGCACATGCAGGCAAGGAGTGGGGCAAAGGGAGAGGGAGAGAAAGAGAGAATCTTAAGTAGATTCCCTGCTGAGTGTGGAGCACGACGTAGGGCTTGATCCCATGACTCTGAGATCATAACCTGAGCCGATATCAAGAATTGGATGCTTAACCACTTGAGTCACCTAGATTTTAACTGGTTTTAACTCTTTAAAAGCTCTTTCATTTCATTCTCACAAATACTCTATTGAATAAGCTGGGTGGGGATTATTGTTTTTTTTTACACATGAAGAAACTGTGGCCCAGAAAGTTTAAGTGATTTGTGAAAGGTCATAGATCAAGCATGAAGGACAATCTCCTGAATGCCAGCTCAGATGGGGTCTTACCAATCCACTTTTTACAGAGATGGTGGTGTTGGAAATTATTGTGGTGGGGTGCAAGAGTGGTTATGGTGGATCATAGCCACTCTCTCCTACTCTTTGTCTGGAATTTGCTTTCACTGGGGTTTAGATCTTAAGTAAGAGTCTGAAGTCAGCTGAGGTTCTATAAATTAGATTGTTGCGTGTTAAATCCTGCTTACTGATTTTAGAAATAAAGCCTTTGTTATTTTCATTGATTTATTCTTGGGATTGTTTTGTATTCATTTTATTCTCAAGTTTAAATTGATTAGAGCCAAAGTCCATTCCATTCTTTCAGTAAGTACTGGTTGAATATATACTATATGCCAGGAAATAAGCTAAGTGTTTTCATGTATTTTTTTCATTTAATCTTCAGAGCAATCCTATACATTATGACAAATTGTCTCCATTTTACAGAAAAGGCAATATAGGGTCAGATATTGAGTGACACACCCAGATCTATTAAGGACCATTACAAGAAAGGAAAATTATAGCTGAATCTTTCCCTTGGATAATGTTACAAAATTCCCAGTGAAGTATTAGCAAAATGATCCAACAATATATGGAAAAGAAGATTTATCATGACCAAGTCCAATTTATATAGGAAGTCAAGGTTGGTTTAACATTCAAAACTTAGTTCAGTTTGCCTAATTAATACAATAATGAAAATTGAACTCTTAGTTTAATATATGGAAGTCATACGATGACTTTCATAGATGAAGTACATTTGATAAAGTTTAGTATTCATTTTTAAAAAAAGATTTTATTTGAGAGAAGGAGTGAACAAGCAGGGAGAGGGAAAAATCTCAAGCAGATTCTTCTCTGAGCACAGAGCCCAACGTAGGACTGATCTCAGGACTCTGAGATCATGACCTGAGCTGAAACCAAGAGTTGGACACTTAACTGACTAAGCCACCCAGGCACCTCAAGTTTGATATTGATTTATGATAAGAAAACTCATAGTTATCTAGGAGTAAAAGGAATATTCCTTATTCTGATAATAGGAACTTACAAAATAATAATAAAAATCTACAGTAAACATAATGGTGAAATTTTGAAAGTTTTCATGAGATGATCAGAGAAGAGACAGTGATACTCCCAATACCACTTTGCTCCAACATTGTACTAGAATCCTAGCTAGGGAAATAAATTGGGGGTGGGGGGGGTGGGAAGGCAAAATGAATAGAAAGGAAGAAATAAAACTCTTATTATTTGCAGATGATATGAAAGTTCATATTTTCTGAACAGAAAGTTCAGAAGATTCCACAGGTATAGGATTCAGATTACTAGGTGGGGTTGGTAAGGTCACCAGATACAAGGTCAATGAGCAATTCCAACAAACAGAAAATGAAATATTCAGGGGTGCTTGATGGTCAGTCAGTTGAGCATCTGATTTTTGATTTCACCTCACGTTGTGATCTCAGGGCTGTGAGATGGAGCCCCACATTGGGGCTTAAGATTCTTAAGATTGCTTAAGATCCTCTTTCTCCCTGTCCCTCTGCCCCTCCCTCTACTTGGCTTGCCTGCTCTCTCTCTCTCTCTCTCTTGCTCTCTTTCTCTAAGTAAATAAAAGCTTAAAAAAATGAAAATAAAAAATTTAAAACATAGCATTTGCAATAATGTCAAAAACCTCAAATATGAGGAATAAGTTTAAAGAGAGACATGCCACACTGCTGCATTGAGTATCCCTTTTCAAAGTGTAGAAAATCATTTTATACCACTATTTACACTGAAGTACTTTACTCTTGTTTTCTGACAAGTCTGATGTGCCCAAGAGAGCCTTGCTAGTTCTGTTACACCAGTGGCAACCCTCTCGTCCCCTCCCAGAGTAGGGAGGTTCAGTCACTGGGCCACTGGAGAGTGGCCTTAGTGGCTTCCAGTCCTCTTTTCATTCCTTACCCTGGCCATTGGTTTTTCTGGTTCCTTCAAATTCAGAGATTTTCTGTGGTTCCGAGGTGAAAATTGCTTTGCTTCTTGATGACTCCCCCATCTTCACGTTAGTTTTCAGCTTCCTCTGTGTTACTACATCAGCTATCGCTTTTGTCTTGCGGGATTCTCATGGATGTCTTTTGTCTGCTGTCATCCTCTCTCCATTTTGCCCTTATGGATTCACGCTTCAGACTTCTTCTACTGTCATTTTAGTGGGGTTGGAGGAGGAAGTAGAGATAAATGCATGGGCTTAATCTGCCACGTTTAGCTGGAAGTTCTGCACAAAGTCACAAAACAGCAAAGTCACTAGACAGTGTTTGTTTTGTTTATTCCTATCCAAGCCACTTAACACCCCACACTCTGCTCCCGCAGTTCTCTTAGCGGCTCTCCCACACCAGCAGTTGAGTTTGCTGCTGCTAGACCAGGTGATCTCTGGGGCTCAATCCAGTCTTGATAGCCTGTCTTCACATTGCCTCCCAGATGGTGTTCCACGCTGTAGGATCCTGGGCTGAGTGACAGGAAGGAGATTGCAATCCTCAAGTCCCCAACCCCCTACTTCATCCATGAGACTGTCTTTTGGGGATTGAAGGAACACAGAGCAGTTTGAACAATGCCATTAATTAAAGCACATTCTAATTGATTGGATAATCCCTAGGTAGTTTAAGTTTATGGAGGGAAGGGATAAAGGAAATGGGAATAGAGGCAGAAATTGAGATAAAAAAACTCTCTTTCCCTCAAGCTCATCCTCACTGCAAGCACGTGATGAAAAGGTCTCCTTGTCCTGTAATTTTCTGAGTGAAAGGCTCTCATCCCTAGCCTCCTCTGGCCTTTCTTTTGCACGCACACATCTATAGTGTCTCCGGAGGAGTGCAGGGATCAGGTGGGGCAATGCCTGCATTCAAATTATGCCTCCTCCCCTTCCCAGCTCTGTGACCTTGGGTGAGTCACTTTATTTCCCCGTGCCTCATCTTCCTTGTCTTCAAACTGGGCCGATAGTAATGCTCACTTCATGTGTTTTTTTTGAGAATCAAAGGTATTTGTGTGTAAAAGTACTTAGAACTGTGCCAGCCACCAATTGAGCACTTAATGCACATTAGCTGTTATTTTTACTACGTGCTTGTCTTTACAAATGGAGTTGAAAGTCATTATACTCAAGAGTTTGCTGCCTGTAAGAAGGCAGACTACTATTTGAGTGCAAAGGATGCTCTGAGGGCAGAAAGAGACAGTCATTAACTCAGTGGGGATTGGAGACTCATGGTTGAGTAAGGGGAGTATGGAGGGAACATTTAGGAAATTATTCTAGAGCAGTGGAGATCCTTGACTTGAGAATAATGGGTAAAGAATGAGTTAGTTACCACCAGAATGTAAGTAATATGAGGGCAGGAATTTACCCCCAGGCCTAGCACAGTGCCCATCACATGATAGGTACTCAGTAAACATTTGTTGAGTGAATAAATGAGTAAGAAGCTGGAAGGGTAGGCCAAGGGAGTGATGAATTCTAGACAGAAGAAACAGAGTATGGGAAGCACGTGGCTTAGAGAGCCTCCGACACATACTGGGGCAACTGTCAGGTCATAGTGTAGCAAGGGCTCAGCGCCTGTGTCAGAGAGAGGAGACCAGAGAGGAGGCAGGCCGGGGACCAGTGAGATTGTGGAATATGTGCTTCCCGAGGACACCAAAGGGATACACTCCTTTCAGTGTCACCTAGGCCCCAGACCCACATTTTCTAAGACATAATGTCTCATTTGCAACACAAGTCCTAGATAATATCAATCAAGTTTACATTTTTATAATGCTTTCCACTGTACAAGGCAATGAAACACTTTCGCATGTATTATCTCACTGAAGAATCACTGTACCTGGCAAAGTTGGTGAGGTCTCCATTTTACAGGTAAGAAAACCGAAGCTTAGAGAGGTTACAGTTTTTACTAAGGTTACTCAGCTAATAAGCTGCAAACCTGGGATTCATGCTAGGACTTTGGACAGTATAGTGCTTCATTGAATTTTGTTTTTGCAGAAACAAATTCATAGTAAGCTGAATAATTAAAAAAACAAAAAACAAAAAACAAAACAGCCAAGTAACTGTCACCTAGGTTAAGCAGTAGAAACATTACCAGCTATTGCAGGAAGTCCTTATGTTTCCCAATCAGGTCGCAACAGCTTCCCTCCTGAGGTAATATTATCTTGACTTGTATGGTAATTGGCTCGTTGCTTTTCTTTCTAATGGTAGCACCTAAGAATGCAGACTTGTTTTTTCATCAAGCAAATAATCATTTATAATATGGGCATTTTTCTATTAGCCTGAAAGTTCCTTGAGGAACTATCTTTGTGGCTTAATGCATAATTATTCTCTTGTTAAGTGTTTAGTGACCATCTCCCAGGAGCCCAGCAGCTGGATTCTGAAGAGCTAGAAATAAAAATAGGTCCTGACTCCAAGTTAGAACAACCTCACGGTCACTGATTTAATAATTTGTATGATTTTAAAATTAGACATAAACAACACTAACAGCAACAGTGACCCTCAATAGCCTTGGCATGCAAATACTGGATGTCCTTTGACTTTTTGCAGGTGGACCTTCACCCCTCCTGGCAAGGTTGTCCTTTGCTGTTAGGCGATGGATAGCAGAGCACCCAGGACACCAGCTCCTCACTTTGACTACATGCTATCATGTTGACAGTTGGACTTTGTAGATATAGTTCATCTTCAGAAATAAATTTATTTCAGTGTTTCTCAAACTTGAAAATTTATAGGCTCCTGAGAATACATCTGCTTGTATTCCACTGAGAGACTTTTTATTAAAAGTTAAGCACTTGTAGTTCTGGATAATCACTTGGTGTCAATATGACCAACAGCCAATTATAAATACCACCATTGAAATCTAATGACAGTATTCAGTGATCAGTGACCATCTGTGAGGTACAGAATAAAGTTAGATTAATTTTTCAAAGGTTATCATAAAAATCAAAGTAGAAAAAAATTCTTACAGAGATCTTTGAATTCCTGAGGATGTATCTCTGTAGACACCAGTTTAAGGAACAGTGATGTATTTTGTCAAAGGAAAGACACGCATTTCCATGTTGACTGGAATTCTAGATAAATGCATGGCCTGTCTCATTCATTTGGGGAATATAAAAAATAGTGAAAGGGAATAAAGGGGAAAGGAAAAAAAATGAGTGGGAAATATCAGAAAGGGAGACAGAACATGAGAGACTCCTAACTCTGCGAAACGAACTAGGGGTGGTGGAAGGGGAGGTGGGCGGGGGGTGGGGGTGACTGGGTGACGGGCACTGAGAGGGGCACTTGATGGGATGAGCACTGGGTGTTATTCTATATGTTGGTAAATTGAACACCAATAAAAAATAAATAAAAACAAAGATGCAGCTTGATATACTCAAAGTAGATCTAGCTTCTAGTGATGTTGACGTCACATTCTTGTAACACCTGTTGACTCCAGACGAAACTGTGCTGGGGGGCAGTAGGTGGATAACTCAGGGTTGCAAATTGTTCCGGGATAATCTACGAGTCAAGAGACCCGTCTTTGGATGCCCAGTGGTATTTTATTTTAAATTCCCATTGATGGACTGGAAGATGATCTGTTTTTTTCCATCTGGTTGCCTGGTAAATCAAATGCTTCAGTTTTTGCTCTGTTTGTTATTTCTCTGACCACCAGCCCCAGTGGATTAAACAACTCACTGTGCCAGTTTGACCTGTGTCTGTTCTAACATATGGAGCAGATTTAATGAGCTTGTTATGACTGCTAGCAGGAACCTACCGAGAGAGTCATGGAATTTCAGAGTCGAAGAGAAAAAAGCCAGTGTGGCTTAGCTGGATTGTGCATGAGCCTCCCACCTTGTTTTCCTGCTGTCATTCTTCACCTGGTCCAATCCATTTTCCACACGGAGCATAGCTGCCTTCTGTTGGGTTCCCTAGAAGCAGAGACTGAATGGGGTTTGGGGATGCTGGTGCAAATGATTTATTGAGAAAGTGTTTTTTTTTTTTTTTTAAGATTTTAAAACTTTATTTGAGAGAGAGAAAGAGAGAGCATGAGTAGAGGGAGCAGCAGGCAGAAGGAAAGGGAGAAGCAGACTCCTCACTGAGCAGGGAGCCCGATATGGGGCTCCATCCCAGGACCCTGGGATCATGACCTGAGCCAAAGGCAGATACTTAACCGACTGAGCCACTGATGCACCCTGAGAGAGTGTTCTTGAGAGAAGAGGAATGAGGGAAGCAGAACACAGCAGGGGAAAAATGCAAGGACAAGGTCACAGCTAGAGCTCAGCTTTAGCATAATCCCATGAGATGCCCTGGAGTGGAATGGCACCACGTGGGTATTCTCACCTTGGGGCAAAGGTGCCAACCCTTTGTACTCCATATTAACCAGTCATTGATTATGGGTCACCAGACTAGAGGAGAGTGGGATAAGGGTGATTCTTCAAGGAAGGGGACAGCTGTGAGCATTAGCACCCAGTCCTCATAACACTGGGGAATGGGTGCTGTGCTAGTAAACATGATCTGGGCTGGGCACCAGCATGTTACACTAGATAAACCACCTGACATGCACATTTGATGCAGACAGCTGGTATGCGACCTTGCTTAGGGGCACATATCCAGTGCTTTGCTGATGAGCTTTAAAGTTTAGCTTAGCTTATATGGTATTTGGTGATTTGCCCAAGTCCCTAATTTATAGTTCAAATGCATAATCTGAAATTAAGTTTTTTGAGGGTGGAGTGAGGGAAAAAAAAACCCTCCAGATATTTCTTAGAATTCAGACAGACTTGGTGGCCAGACACTTTGGACTGGATTTGCCCTACTGGAGCTGATCAGTGAGGGTAGCCTGTCAATGTCCAAAAGACTCTGATCCAGTGAGTCGGATGTAATAGTAGGGTCTCTGGAAAATGGCATTCTTGCAGTCAGGTGGGTAATAGAGTATTTCTGCAATCGGACACAAAGAGTCCAAACTCTGGACCTGTGTCAAAACACCTTAAGTAGACTCTATCCGCTGAGCATGATGGGACTCCTGATAGGCTCTGTGTTGTTCACGGTTGGCTCAGTGACTGTCAATCAAAGAGTTTGCTGAACAGGAGTGGCTAAGGCGGGGGCAAACAGCAACTAACCTTTGTTTCAAAGCTTTAATAAAAGATAGTATTTCCAATTTGAGAAGCTCAGATGAAGAGCTAGGTCCCAAGGGGAACACTATTATTTTGTTACAAGCTAGTTGTTGCTTCATTTTGGTGAGAATTAAGCTTTTCCCTGAAGTCACTGAATGGTTTGATGATCTTCATAGTAATTATAGATGTGGTCTAGAAGCTGGTGCCAGATGAAAGGAGCTGTGTCCCTGCAGTCTATATCCCCATGTGCTCTATTGACTGGCAAATATGGCACAGAGAATTTCAAGCATAATGATTGCTCAGCCAACTAGCTCAAATCTTATTTCTAAAAGCTGTTTTCTTTCAGAGCTAATACGTTTGTTTCTGACTCATTCTGATCAGTGGGGCATCGAGTTGTAAGGAACAGATTGGAAATTATTTTATTGATTTTTTTCCCTTTTTTATTTACCAAAGGTGAGAGTGAATTTCTCTTCCCTGAGTGTTGTTCAGCTTCGAGTAAAGCTAAGGACATGAGGAGGTTTGGGTAGAGTTGATTTGGAACCATTACCAGACTGACTTTGCTGCCCTGGCACATAAATGCTTGGGAAACTGTGTTGTGGAGGAAAAGAGTGACTTTACTCTGAAATCTAAAGGGTAAAGTGCACTTTTTCTTTATGGCCCTGGCTGGAGTGGTCATTGGGAGATCTTACCAGCCTCTATAACCAACGTTCAGTGGAGGTCTGAGAGCCTCACAGATAACTCCTGAGATCATGGTGTGGGACTGCAAAGGCCACTCTCTTGGTTCAGGATCTTTGGGAATTGTCTGATTTTGAATCTTCCTTCCCTCCCTGGGCTCCAATCTTTCATCAGGAGGGAGAATGAGAAGGATTGGTTTCTGCTGAATCCAGGAGAAAGACAGCTTTCCTCCCTCACAAGAAGGAAGTATTAGATAAGGAAGAGGAAACCATGTTTTCCCCCCCTCAGTTTTTTTCTTCCTCAGGGACTCTCTCAATTTCCATTTCCAAATTGTTTAAAAATTAGTAGTGAAAAATCATGCTTAGGATGTCTTCACATGGCTCTCTTTGATTTTTGTTCCTCTAAATGATTTTTAAGTTATGCAAAATGAAAACTTTTATGTGCACTCTTGGCAAACAGTAATGACCTAGCATAGCCCTGTGCTAAGTAGCTTTACATGCATTACTTCATTTAGTCCTCAAAAGCACTTTATGAATTAGGTTATCATAATTACCTTCTATTTACATAGCTGGGAAGTGTTGAAACTTGAATTCAAACAGAGGCATATTGCCTAGGACTTTAAGGTCCCATGATCTTTACCATGAAGTTATGTTACCTCCCAGCTCACTGAGGGTGAAGATGTAACTAATGAGCCTTCTGTGGGGGTCTGGCTTCGTGGTACAGTGGCACCCCCTCCTACCCCAGGCAAGGTTTTATTGTAGGGCCACCACAGTGATCAGAATAAGCTCTCAGAACCAGGCAAACTCCCAGACTTGCAGCAAGTTCATTTCTAACTTTTTACTATCCCATATGACATGCCCCACTGACTGAGAACAGGTGATAAAAGAGGAATCTTAGATGTAAGAGAAGGATCCACATTGACCTGCTAAGAGCACTTCATGGTAGAAAGAAGATGATTCATTACCTTATTGGACTTGTGGATTACCTCTTGCCTCATGTTGACCAAAATTATTTGAATAGATTTTTAGTTGTAGCTGCTTAGAACTCAGAGTCCTGGGAGTGTTGTAACCGGTATTGGAAAGAAGCACCCTGCTTTGCATCCCCTGGGTGCTTAGACCATGAGCATCACAAGAGCAGCTCTTCAATGCTACAAAAATGTTAAGATGTTACAGATGTACTCCATTAAGTTGAATCAGTATCCTATTAGCTTGTATATGTTTGATGTGCCCTGTTAAGTGGATAAGCACCACCCATGCCTCACATTTAGGTAGAGACAGAAAGGTAATAAAGTAGTTCTCAACCCTGGATGCACATTAGAATCACTTGTAAAGCATAGCAATGCCTGAGCCCTACCCCAGACCAATTAAATCAGCATCTCTGGGTGTGAGGTCCAAGCATCAGTGTGTTTTCAAAGCTCTCTAGGTGATTCTAATGTATCCAGGGCTGAGAACCATTGGATAAAAGCTAAGTCAACTGTGAAACTGTGCTAATAAACCGTGTCCTAAGTAAACTATGATATGTGCGGGAGCTTGAGCATTAGTATGCAATTCAATTGACCAGCTGGGAAGAGGTCTTGGTGGCGGCAGTGGGGTTGCCCACAATGATAGCTTTGTGGAAGCAAGGTAAGGGAATGGTAGAAAATGGGGGATAAAATGATTGTCTGGCTGACAGTGCTGCAGCAGACTTGAACTCTGGTGAATAACTGGCTGAGACTGCAGGGGATGGAGTCAGGTGGATGTAGCCCCAGCCAAGTAGCAGAATTGGTGGTATCATTGTGTGAAGGGTGGGGATGTAGGAGTGCAGGCACATAAAGGTAGATCAGCTCTTGGAATTGTGGAAGCTTCATTGAGCAAGATCATGGGCCTTGGGGACACAAAGGGTGGTGGCAGCAGTCACAGACCAGGAGCAGTGGATATGATGCTAGGAAAGAGCAGGAAGCCCAAGCCTCATGGGCTTCCAGGAAGGTCAGACAGGTATAAAGATGTCTGTCCTATCAGAATCCATGTTGAATGCTGCCTTTTGATGTTTGCAATGTGAACTGCTTTACTTAGAGAAGCATCCGTTAGGAACATTTTAAACTATTCATGTGCAAGCAATGATAGCAAAGCGAGGACATTGTGAAGATGTGGTATTCAAAATGTTTGTTTGTGTGCTCTTTATAATTTGTTTTTGTACAATCCCCAACCTACATCCTCACTCCATAACAAGGCTAGCAGTGCATTGTAACTAGCCCAGGGTTTAAGCCCAAGAGGAGGCCAAAGTTCCAAGGCTTCTAGAGGAAAAACAGGAAGGAAAAAAGCCTCCATTGCTGAACTTTGACCTTTCATCTTGTAGACTTGTGGCTTGTTCAAGCAATCACAGACAAAGGAGCTGGAATGGAGTACAGACATGTTGTTGGGCCCATTGTGTGTATTAATGGAGACTGGCCATTTTAGCACTTGCCGTCTTGGAAACTTCCAGGTCTGAGAGGGCCAGAGAGGGTAAGACAGACCCCGTTATCATTTCTCGACATGGTCCCATCTGTCATCACCACATCACCAGAGCTCACTGGGTGTCCCTTAACAGACTCCCTTAACAGTCCCTCTCCTCAAGGAGCCCAGGACCAAGTGAAGCGAATAGATAATATACACAATCATCTAGAGGACAGTGCAGATCTGTCAGGCGAGGTAATTCTTCTGCCTGCATTCTCACCATGTTGTTATGAGAATCAGTTAGCTAACATAAGTATAATGTGCAATAACAGTTAAGGTGTTAGTATTATCAAAATTCAGGCTATTAAGCTATATTTCAGGTGTATTGCCATATTTTTCATGTCAGAACCTGATGTTTAATGCAAAATCACCTACACTTTAGAAATAAGGTGAAGCCTGAAGGAATGAAAGTTCTTGAGCATTATGCCAAGAGGATGCCATTACAATATTTAATACATGCTCTGGTTTAAACTAGCTCCTTAACTATAGTCTTCTTTCCTGCCTCCCTCCTCCAAGCAAAATGATGAGACCAACTTTGACATATGGAAGAATTTCTGTGGTGCAAATTATTCTGGAGGAGAAAAACAAAACATGATTTGCAAATGCTGTCAAGGAAATGTTTCTTTCCAAAGGCTACAAGCAGAACCAAGCATGTCTCGGTGTGTGAGGATTGTCTGGTGGCAGTGCATGGCTGTGAATGAGAGGGCCATGGGGATGTGTGTGCCAGGTGCTCTATCTATGTTCTCAACCGAGATGTTTTGCTGTGTTGCTCTTAGGACCTCCAGCACAGTCACCTTGAAATTCTCCAGTATTCAGGAAGCTAAATCAAATATTTCGGGAAATGAAATTCCCACCTCTCTGTCTCTCATCGTATGTAAACAGAATGACACCTGGTATCAGTAAACACTTTGGCCAAGCTTTCTCTAGAGCTGCCTATTCATGAATGGCCTAGTGAATGACTTTACAAGATCCTTAAGGGGAATGTTTGAATTATGAAAAACATCTCATTTTCCCTGCAGTCTCTCTTTGAGTGAATCTTTTCTCTGTCATGCCGAGTGGGAAATGGCATTGGAGCAAAGGAAGAACAATCGTGCTTTTATCTCATAGCACTCACAGATAGCTGGACTAAAGGAGTCTGCCTTGTTGACAATACTTCAGCCAGTGTTGTCCAGCAAGCTGCACTGAACCAGAGGCTAGATAGGCTGTAGCACAATTTCACTATAAAACACATGAAAAGCAAAACAGTGTTGTGGATAGCAACATAGATTTTGATAAAACTTGTTCTGCCACTTACTAGTAAGATGATTTGGGGTGAGATACTTAACATCTGTATGCCAGAGTTCCCTTAGTTGTGAAATGGAGGATAATAATGGTACCTATCTCATAGAGTTGTTATAAGGATGAATGCAATAATGAATGGAGCGGGCTTTGGCGTGGGGCATGGGTCCATTATAAGCACTCGAGAAACATGAATCAGGTCATCCTGAAGATCTGAAGATAGTGAGGCTAGAGCATTTGCTAGGCCAATTGATAAAGTATCATCATATTTGTAGCCAGATGGGGGGTTATAATAGGTATATATTCATGCATGACTGCAGTAAGGTGTTCATATCCTAGTGTAAACGTGTTTTTTTTATGACATCATGAAGTTGGAAACTGTCCAAATGATGTACAGATGAGCAGAGAATATCACAAATATGTAAAACTGTTAGTCAACGACTTGAAACTGTCTTGCTAATGTCAGAGTGAAAGCATTGCCAAGGGTGAAGTAGAAATAAAAAGTTCTGTTAAACCAACAAACAACTTAGTGGCTTCTTAGAAACATAATTTAAATTTTTGTCAAATGAATACTTATGTATAATTTAAAAAGTCAGCTAATACTACAAAGTTCATGTTGAGAAACTGTGTGTCCCCATTCACTCCATTCATCTTAGAGTTCTACTCACCACAGGGAAAGACTTTTTAAGCTCTTTACTTCTACTGTTATGTTTATCTTCTATTTCTACTAACATACAATATTTTGCTCTTAGTGAGTTTTCAGTTTCACACAGTCTCTCTTTTCCTCTCTTGACTCAAATGTCTGGTGACTCTTGACCGCATTGAGTGAAGCCATAGAGAGTGGACTCAGTTTATGTCCCAAGCAGGGAAAGTAGATAAATCTGAAGTCCAGGTCAGCATTGAAAGGCTCTTCTTAACTTGTTGACTTGCTTTTAATCTTCAGAAAACTTGGTTGATACTGTTTTATTTGTCTTTGTGGGCCTGTCTCCTTTTTATCCCTTTATTGTCATTTTTAGTGTGGTTTGAGATGGAATCAGAAATAAATGACAGGATTTCATCTCCTTAGAAAATCCCATCCATAACTTGTCAAAAGCTTCTGAGAGACTACTGGATAGCAATTAAAAAAATAACCAATAGCAATAGAGCTTCAATCAGTTGTTTCCTCTGAGAAAGGGGAAATCAGATAGGAATGAGGAGAGAGGATTTTATTTCTCATGCTACATACTTCTTTTAAATATATACATGCATATATAAACATATATATTTATATCAACCACTTATGATAAAAACAAGGTCACTTCAAATAATTTAGTCATTTGTAGTAGTTGTGGCTTAAAAACTTACACTTCTACCTGGGGATAAGATTGCAGTTAGAATTGGAATTTTACTTATTGCATTCTCATTTTGATTTCTTCAAAGTTCTGAGGAAGAATTTTTTATAGGTTATTTTATGTCAGCTTAAACGGCTGTGGGATATTAAAAAAGATTTTTACTCAATTTGAACAAAAATTGATTGGACCATGAAATGAAAAGCAATATTTTGTAGCATGATGTCTTCTGGATTCTGACTACATTCTAACTGTGGAATGGCCAAATAGATATTCCAAAAGTATGGAAGAAAGTAAAGTTGATGTTTTCAGTAAGGCATGACAGACAAGCAGTTTGTTTTCTGTGCTGCAAATGTCTTGAGTTCAAGAGTGGAAGGCATAAAGGCAGTAATATCAGCTGCTGTAACTCACCAAAATACCCAGAGCAGGTGAGAGTCAGAGCCAGGAATAGAACTCCTGTGGGTCCATCTTGGTTTTAGCCAGCATGCAAAGCACAGGAACCAAGTGTCTTGGAAGAACGCTGAGAGGTCCGAGGGTACCATCTCTCTGGGATGTCTGGGGAAAGGTTTATCAAAAAGGGACACCTAGGCTGGGTAACAGTTCACAGCTTACGGTGCAGCGCTTACTTAGGGCTATTTGCAGGCCTCTCAGTGTTTTAGAAGGAATGTGTATTTGTAGGAAGTGGAGGACTTGCTAGCACTGTTTCTGTTCTTCATTGTACATAGAGATATTCTTGATTTCCATGTGAGGAATGACTGCTTAGAAACTTAAAAGCACTGTATGGTAGAGTTACAGTGACCAAGTCAGCATGGTATTGGAATAAAAATAGACTTATAGAGCACTGGCATGGAATTGAGAGCCCTGTAACAGATGATCCTTAGATGGCCAATTGATTTTTAGTAAAGATGTCAAGGTAGTTCAGTGGTGAAAGGATAGAGTTTTCCATATGTGGTGCTTGAACCACTGGTTATTCTTGCTGGTGTTCTTTCTTTTTCTCATTGTTTATAATAAAGCTATTTTTGATTTCCATAAAAGAAATGACTCACTACTTAAAATTACAGGACCACAATGGAATTAAATTGGAAATCAACACTGAGGAAATTTGAAAAACTCCCAAATATGTGAAAATATAAATAACACACTTCTAAATAATGTGTGAATCAAACAAGAAATCACAAGGGAAATTAGAGAGTATTTTGAACTGAATTAAAATGGAAATGCAGTGTATCAAAATTTATAAAATGCACCTAAAGCAATGATTAGAGAAAAGTTAATATCTTTAAATGCTTCCAATAGAAAAGCAGGAGGGTCCAAAATTAGTGAGCTAATCTACTTTAAGAAATAAAGGACAGGAGTGCCTGGAGGGTAGCTCAGTTGGTTAAGCATCTGACTCTTGATTTGGGCTCAGGTTGTAATTTCAGGGTCGTGGGGTCCCTGCTCAGCATGGAGTCTGCTTGGGATTCTCTCTCCCTCTCTGCCCCTCCTGCTTATGCTCTCTCTCTCAAATAAATAAATAAATAAATAAATAAATAAATAAATAATGAAATAAAAAAGAAATAAAGGGAAAATTAAACCCAAAGAAAAGCAGAAGGAAGAAAAGAATAAAGATCAGATAAGAAATCACTGAAATGTAAGACAGACAAATAATAGTGAAAATCATTGAAATAAAAATCTTATTCTGTGAAAAGATGAATAAAGTTAGTAAAACTTCAGAGACAGGGAGAAGGAGCTTGAAAGAGAAAGAGAGAGCTTGTAAGAGAGAGAGCAAGAGAGGGTAAAATTATTAGTATCAGAAATGAAATAGGGACATCACTATAGATTTCACCAACATTGAAAAGATAATGAAGCAACAGTATGAAAAACTTTATGGCAACAAACTCAACAACTTAGATAAAATGGATACCTTTCTTGAAAGACACAAATTGCCAAAGTTCACTCATGAAGAAATAAAATAAATTGTCCCATATCTGTTGAATACATTGAATTCTTAATGAAAAACAACAAAACCTCCAAGCCCAGATAGTTTTATTGGTGAATTACATCAAATATTTAATGGATAAATAATACCAATCTTACACAAACTTTTTCAGAAAATTAAGGAGGAAGGACCACTACCCAACTCATCTTATGAGGTCAGTATTACTTTGATGCCAAACTTAGATAAGACAACATAAGAATAGAAAACTCCAGACTAATATTCCTCATGAATGTAGATTTAAAAATCTTGAAGTATTAATAAACCGAATCTAGCAATATGTAAAAATTATAGTATACTATGACAAGTGAGGTTTATCCTAAGAATTCAAAGTTGGTTTAACATTATTAAATATACCAAGTTAATAAAAGGTAAAACTTATTTAATCATCTAAGTAGAGGCAGAAAATGCCTTTGAGAAAATTCAACACATATTTATGACAAAAACTCTCAGCAAACTGGGAATAGAAGGGAACCTCTTCAATTTGAGAAAAGACATCTATGAAAAACCTACAGCTAGCATCACACTTAATGGTGAATATATTCCACCAAAGATCAGGAATAAGGGCAGTAATCTGCTCTCATGACTGTTATTCAACACTGTAATTGAGAACTTAGCTAGTGCATTAAGGCAAGAAAAAGAAACAAAAGGTATAAAGATTGGAAAGGAAGAAATAAAACTTTATTTGTAAACAATATGAGCACGTATGTAGAATGTTCTAAGGAATCTCCAGAAAAAAAAAAAAGTCACTAAAACTAACAAGCTAGTTTAATAAGATTAGATGATGTGAGATCCACAAAAACCCAAACTAGCTATATTTCTAAAAATGGGCAAATAAACCAGAAATAGAATGATAGAAATACCATTCACAGTAGTAGCACAGAATGCTCAGAAATAAATTTAACAAAAGATTTGTAACCTCTACACTGAAATACATAAAACATTGCAGAGAGAAATTAGAGAATATCTAAATGAATGGAGAGCTATAGCAGGTTCATATATTGGAATATCCAGTATTGTTAAGATGACTCTACTTCCAAAATTGACTTGTAATTTCAGCATAATCCCATTCAAAATCCCAGTAAGCTTTTTTCCTTATTTTTTTTTAATTGACAAACTCATTCTAAAATTTACATGGAAATACAAAGGAGGACCCAGAAAAATAAAACAATTAAAAATGAATTTAAAGACTTACACTTCCTAATTTCAAGAATTACTCTAAGGGGTGTTTGGCTAGCTTAGTTGGTATAGCATGTAACTCTTAACCTTGGGGTTGTAAGTTCAAGTCCCACATTGGCCATAGAGTTTACTTAAAAAAAAAAAAAAGAATTACTGTATAAAATTGCAGTGATCTAATCAGTATGGTTTTGGCATAAGGATAGAATTATAGATCTTGGCACAGAATTGAGAGTCCTGGAACAGATCACCCTTATGTGGTCAATTGATTTTCAGTAAAGGTGTCAAGGTAGTTCAATGGTAAAAGGATTATCTCTTCAATGTGATGCGTGAAGAATTGGCTATTTTATATGGAAAAAATGAACTTTGACTCTTCCTTCATGCCATACACAGAAATTAATTAAAAATGAGTTAGGTATTAAATCATAACATTTTTATGGGAAAACAAAAAATCTTAACTTGAGTTAGGCAAAGATTTCTTAGGACATAATAAAGTATAAACCATAAGAGAGATTATAAATTGGATTTCATTAAAATTAAAAACTTCTGCTCATATAAAAACAAGAATAAACAAATAAAAAGCCACAGCTTGGGAAAAATATTTGCAAAACATTTGATAAAAGTACAAAGTACAAAAGTGCAAAGAACTCTTAGAACTTAATAAAATTTTAAAAATGAGCAAAAAGACTGAGACATTTCATAAAAGAACATACAGAAATTACTAGCAAGAATATGAAAAGATGCTCAATATCATTAGTTGTTAGGGAAATGCAAATAAAACCACTATTGCTCTCAAGAGTAGCTGAAAAGATTGATGGTAGTAAAATGTTGAAAATAATGTGAATCCACTGAAATTCTCATGTTGCTATTGGAAATGAAAAATGGTATAGCCTTCGAAGAAAGTTTGGCAATTTTTTTTTTTTAAATCAAGTTGAACATACACTTACCATATGACCCAACAGTTCTACTGTTTGCTGTCTATTCAAGAAACAAAAACATATGACCACACAGGGAGGCATTATTCATAATAGCCTAAGATCAGAAATAATCTAATGCCAACCAACTGGTGCATGGAGAAACAAGATGGGATATCCATACAATCAGCTACAACTCAGCAATAAAAAGGAAATAACTACTGATAGACACAACAACATGAAGGAATCTTAGAACCATCGCGGTGAATAAAAGATGTCAGACGCAAAAGACTCCATCACGTATAATTCTATTTAGATGGGATTCTGGAAACAGCAAAACTATGGTTGCAGAAAGATCTGTGGTTGCCTAGTACTCCAGTACCCAGGATTGACTACAAATAGATACAAGGAAATTTTTTGAACTGCACACTCAAAATAGACAAATTGTAAGTAATTTATACTCTAGTAGAATATAGAAAAATATTATTGCAGAAAGCCAATTATGCAAATAGTGTTTCCCCCCCTCAGACTCTTAGAGAAGTGTTTTAAAACGCTCTAATTGTTTTTCCTGCATCATGGTGGCTGTATGTGGTGGCATGAATTTTTGTGGCTAATTTATAGAACTTCCAATACTTGTGCATGTGAACTCTTAAATGGAATTGAGCAAACATGTCCTGGTGATATTGGAGTAAAATGGGGATTGAAAACTTAAATTCAGATCAGACTTGATTATTTTAAGAAATATTTTAAAAATACTTCAGTTTATGTCACAAAAATTTATCTGAAATTTTGACCACCGTTCTCTCCAGCAAAATTACATACTTGTTTATGTTCATCTTTGTAGGTTATGTAATGCCTTCTTCCTCTCATGCTTTTGGTTAATGTGTTGGTGAAGAGAATGACTCCCATTTGTTTCTACAAGTGGCCACATTTTAAGCTTCTGGACAATACATGATGAGAGTATAAATGTTCTTTATTGAATATCAATATTTTGGCTACTCTATAATTGATGGTTATGTTTAGAGAATATTCTAGAGGCTCATCATTGGGAAGAAATAGTAAACTTTTGTGTTTTGGGCAAGGAAGAGTTGGAATAAAATAGGAGTTGGATTTAATACTTATGAGAAATAGTAATTTTTATCTTGATTTCCTTGAATCTTCTTCTTTTTCTTTCTCTCACTTTCTTTCTTCCTGTCTTCTACACACACATACACACACACCCCACACAAAATCCCTTTATTACAGGTGTGACATTTGGAGCCAGAATTGAAGAGAGCAAGTAGAAGTAAAAAACAAAAACAAAAACAAACCCCACAAAAACCAAAGGCATAACTTTAAATGAAGTGTTCCTACTTCCAGGATTTTATCCTAAGGGAAAATTAATACATGAACAAAGTTTAAGCTGTAAGGCTTTGCCATCTCAATTTTGCAAGTAATAGCAGAAAACTGTAAACAATCTAAATGTCACATTGGGGTTTTATTTAATAAACTACTGTGATTTTATACAATGGACTAGCATGTGGCCATTAAAAAGCCATTCTTATAGATGAATATTTACAGTAGATGGATAAATGTTACTGTGCTTAGCACAAGATTGAGTTTGCTTCCGTGATTGTAGTGGGCCCTTGGCAGGTCTACTGTGGGACCAATAACCCTCTGAGAAACAGAAGACCAAATCTGTCACCGTGATGTAGCAAAGAATTTCCTTAAGTAGTTTAGGATGGATCCATGAGGCAGCTCCCAAAGCCAGTAGTCCACCACTCGCTTCTACAAGTGGGATCCATGCATCAATAGCATCCTGTCACCTGCGACTTGCTACACAGACAGAGTATTGTTCCCCATCGTAGACCTACTGAATCAGAATTTGCATTTTAGCAAGAGCCCCAGGTGGTTCCTATGCACATAAAGCGAAAGAAGCCTGTCTTTAACCTGATTCTGGGAGGGCTGCACAGACCACAACTTGGATGCCCACGGAGAACTGTAATGTCACTTGTGCCCTTGGTTTTGTGAGCAATTGCACTTCTTGATTTGCTGATTTGGAAGATAGTTTCAGTGAAAACAACATTAACGGAGTTCAAGACACTGTTTTCTTCCATCTTCAGACCAGACCAGCTTTTATCATCTGGACTAGCTCATATGCATGATTCTAAGATCAGTAGTTCCCAAAATGTGTCCATGGAACTCTGGTTCCTTAATTTTTTCAATAACCATGTATTAAACCACGTCTGCCCAGCTCTGTTACAGGCACTGGGGTTACAGCAGGAAGCTACACAAAGTCTGTGCTCTCATGGGGCTTATGATCTAGTTATAAAAGGTATGAACAGATTAAAAAAATGGGAGATGAGAGGGATTTGTGGCCACATATAATTATTAGCTGCAGAGTTTCTCACATGCTTGAATATATTATTGTACTTCGTAAGTTACCACGGGAGTGGAAGGGGTGGGATGGGCAGAGGTTGAAAATCCGCAATGTAGCACTTTCAAAACCAATTGGACATGGAGCTTCTTTATTAAGGAGGTTCTGGCAGGATTCGTGATCTGCAGAAAATAGTTTGACAAGTGTAGCTCCAGAATCTTAAGAGAGTTTCTTATTGTTGTTATTGTTATTCAGGAGCTTAGGAGGGTAAGAACTTCTTTTTCATAAAGTTCAGAGATATTTATTTCTTCTCTCCTTTGTCTTTAAGTAATAATACTTCATACTCATTTAACAACCAACTCTACTGGTGCTTAAAACATGCTGACATTACCCTATAATGATGTTAAGACCAAATGAGTGAGAGAGGCGATATCCTCACCTACATGTAACAGATGAAAAAATGCTGAAAGAGGAGAAGAACTCATTGATATAATAATAATCACAATGGAATGTGGCAGTCAGAATTCTAAGGTGGCCCCCATGACCTTCCTCCCTAACTTTATCCCCATGGAAGGGATTTTGTAGGTGTAGTTAACATTACTAGCCAGTTTACCTTAAGCTAAGGAAATTATTTGGGTGGGCCTCACTGCATCACCCTTTTACAAGCAGAGTTTTCTCTGGCTAACACCTTGGCTCAGCCTGTGATATCCCGAGCTGAGAACGTGGCCATGCTGGCCTGGTCTTAGGACCTGCAGAACTGTGAGTCTTGTTTTAAGCTGCTAAGTTTGTGCCAATTTGTTATAAAGCAATAGAAAACTGAAAAACAGAACTGAAAAGCCACCAGGCCTCTCATTTGACCAATGAAGGAAGTGAAGTCTTTGGTTTGCCTAATGTGAGTGTCTTAGAGGGTCTCTGAGGCCACTTGCCACTTCCAACCTAAAGATTCAATAGTTTTAACATCAAGCTCTCCCTCCCCTGGGAACTTTACTAGCAGAGAATTTTCATTACTCATAGGGTGTGCATTCAAAGAGCTCAACAGCCTGATGAGGGGAGGGGAGCAGCAGGTACATGGTGCTGGCACATGTGGGGCGCCATTCAGAGCTGTGCAATGGAAGGAAGGGGTGTCCTCTGCATCCACCTGGTGGAGAAGTGTATGTGTTCTTGTAGAATTTGGGTGATGTGTGACATTATGAAACCCTAACATCACCTGCAAGGACCTCTAGGATGAGTTCATAGACTTCAGCCTAGGAACTTTTGCTCCTTACACTGGTGAGGAAACCAACACCAGAACAGGGGTTATGATTTGCCCAAAGTTCCACTGTGGAATAATTCAGCACTTGTTTGAGAACTCAGACCCATTGATTCCAGGACGGCATTTCTTCTGCTTCACTCCTCTCCTCTCCTCTCCCCTCCCTCTCCCCCTTCCTTTTCCTAAAAAAAGAAGCCAATCTCTTCCCCTCATCTATAAAGCTGCAAAGGAGAGCAGAGGACTAAAAGAAAAATCCCCACACTTTACTGCTGTAGTAGGCTTTTCTTCAGTGATTCCATGAATCAGGCACCATCTAATCTAGCAGATAGACAAGAGCTCTGAGGAACTATACCAGGTGAGAGATTGTCAAAGTGAGCAGGAACAAGGAAGTTACACTGGGCATTTGCTAATAGGTTGAAACATGGTTAGTGTCCTTATATGGAACAAAGAGAAGTCTTGGAGCTGGTCAGGTAACTGGCGCTGAGCAGGAGGTGCAGACTGCTTGACCTATCTTTCTTTTCTCTGGGAGAGCAGAGCATAGAGACTTAGTTAAATTTTGGTTTGCTGACATAGGACTTAGTGTGAGTGACTCCATCTTGGCCCCAATTTGGTTACTTTAACAGGACATAAAGCTATAAAGCTTTGTTTCCAGATTTATTCTGTTTCAAGAAATAGAAACTCATTCAAACAAGCTCAAGTCCTAGGGAGCTCCTGATAACAGAACTTGGCTTCTCCTTGGGCTCAGAAGAACCTAGTGCTGTCAGCCTACTCTGTTCTCTGCCTCCAGGACAGCATGGGCCCCGTCCCTGTCCTTCTGAGCATCTGTTCCTATATCCGTTTGCCCAGAGCATATCTTGGCTTCCATAAGGTGGAGCCTCTGAACTTAACCAACTGCTAGCTTGACTTCTCAAGGGCAACTGAGGCATGGCAACATGGGCAACTGAATCAGCCTCTGACTGTCTGATTTGGTATTGCTGGTCGCTTGGGGGGTACATTGAGGCACCTGGACACAGGTGTCCATTCCTGGCCTGTGGGTGGGGTCTTTAAGAAGTATTTCATGGAAATCACTATTACAAGTGCCAAGTGAGGGTGGCTGTTGCCTGGCGTGGTGCAGCTCTTTTAAGAAACTGCCTCTGCCCAGGCAAGATAAACCATATTGTAAAGATCTCATTCTTCTCCTTCCTATTCTTTATAAATCCTGTTAATCCAGTGGCCATTTATGTCATTTTCTTTGTCATTGAATCTTTAATTCAGCTCTTTCATCTTTAGCCCTTTCTCATTGATGCTTTTGTCTCTCCTCTTTGGATTAGAATATCCGGGTTGGCATAGGGGAGGTTTCAGAAACATATTTCATTATTCTGCATGATTGCTGGAACCTTCCCTTTCTTCATCTGTTCAAAGAGCAGCCCCAAACTTGGTGTGTCCTACCTTTGAGGGCAAAGACCAAATAGCCATGGCTGGAATGATGGTGACCAGATGGGATGATGCTGGTGATATGTTCCAAGGGCCCAGCTGCTTGGCTGATGTAAGAGCCAGGTGATGTCCATGTATGTAACAACTGCCTGGGTTCAAGGGCCACATTCAGCCCTCTACTGGGGGCTGTTGAATCACTGTAATTGGGAGGAGGCACTAATAATTGGCACTGAAATTTAGTAGCTCTCCCAGCTTAGGGACTTAATTAACTGGAAAATCAATGATAGGCTCTTTATAACCCAGGGCTTCCTATTTAAAGCTCCTTAGGTCATACCATCCAAGAACAAGAGCTGCTGCCATCTTGGAATGGACATTTGAGAGATAAAGCTTTCTTTTTTATTGTTATGCTTCCCTAGATATTTGTTTCTCCTCTCCATATCCCAGACCTACATCTTTGGTAATGTCAAAGTAATTGTAATCTGGCTTTTGGAAGATGGGAGAACAATTGATTACAGATATTTAAGAAAGTCTACTTTGGCAAGCTAATAGCTATGATGTTAGACTCAGGTGGGGAAGTGCCTGTCCTTGGAGAAGTGTGTGCTTAGTAACTTTGTCATTGTATGCTTGCTTGCTCAAGTGTATCACTAAGCAGCCCAGTGTGGTGTCAAAAGTTTCTTTGCTTTCTGTTTCACATTTGTCTTAACTTTTCTCAATTATAATCAACTCCTCAGAACGTTTCTGGCTAAGAGTTCAGTTTGTTACTGTAGATTAAATGTCTGAGTTTGACTTCAGAAGGTCTGGGTTCTAAGACTTGTTTGGCTGGTAACTCAGTATGAGCCTGGGCAAGTCATCCTTAACCTTGGCTCTCTCCTGGCATCAAAAGAGAAGACTTAATCGAAAGTCACTTTTTCTGAGGTAGTGCCCTCATTTTCAGGACTTGGCATGGTTTATATAAACAAGGGCTTTGGAGCAGACAGACATGGATTCAAATCCCAACAACATTGGTTAGCTGTGTGTTCTTGGGCCAGGTTGTGAGTCTCATTATCCTTTTCTTCTGAGAAATAGAGCATTGCCTTATTGCATTATGTTGGGGTTCAGTGAGGTGATTAAGATGAAGTATGATATACACCATATTGCATGCGGTGCAGTACCTCTCCCCTACCCTAGCACGTCCTGTCCCCCTTACTCATTTCTGTTTTTCCCCCAGCATTCATCATTTTTTAGATCCTGTATCACCTACTTATTTTTAGTATCTAGCTCCTGTCACAATACCAAGAGGGCAGTTTTTTGTTCGTTTTGTTCACTGCTGTATTCCTAATGCCTAAAACATAAGCATTCCGTAAACTCTTGTAGAATGAATGTTAAACGGATGTGATTTTTGTAGAGAAGAAAAAGAAAAGTCAGCAGACTTTTTCTGTAAAGGACCAGATAGTAAATATTTTAAGCTTTGCAGGCCATACAGTTCCTGTCAGAATGACTCAATTTGGTTGTGCAGCCTGAAAGCAGCCCCGAAGACAATATATAAACAGATGACTGTGTCTGTGTTGCTACAAAATTTCATTTCCCAAAAAACAGGGCTGGAGCTGGATTCAGTCTGCAAGCTTTAGTTTGCCTCTCCCTGCGGTACAAGCTTTCAGGGGTTCTAAATTGTCATGTGTCATTCTTGTAAGTAATTAATTCAAAAACAGCTCCCTGCCTTCCCCCCCACCCCATTTGGCCTCCTGTGGTGAGGAAGGAGGAAAGCCCACCCTGGATCACCTCTCTGGCCCAGATACACTCTTGCTTCCACATGCTGCCTCTGTCCTAGGAGGCTGAGCCTGGAAGGCTTTATCCAGTCCCATTGCCCTCTGCCTCCTGGTTGAGGTCTTAGAGGCAATGGCAGGAATTCAGGACTTATTTCCCAGCTCCCTCTCTGCTGGCAGTGGTTTGGAGAAAGTGAATTCCTTTCCCATAGCTCAGTTCTTTGCAGCTTCCAGGCCCACTGTGTCTAGACCCAGGACACTTGATCAATTTTTTATTTTTTATTTTTGTGTGTTCTCTTAGCTCTTTTCACACTTGTATAAACCATGCCTTCATTAAACTGGCTTTTCTTACTCATTTTAGAAGGGGCCATCTGTTCCCTGCCAGGCCCCTGAGCCCTGTACTGTCCAGGGGAAGGAGTGAGTAGTGGGAGCCGACTGGGCTCTCCACCATTCCCCATCTACAACCGCCAGTGATCCCAAGTCTCCAGCAACCACTTTTGGTTGAGACTTCGTGTTTTCACTTCTTTTCCTGCCAGGTAGGGTAGATTAAAGAGGAAATGATCTGCCTGAAGTGGTAGGTTGACAAGGAAGTGAGAGATTCTACTTATTTCTCAAATTCGTAAAAAACTGGAACAGAGTGTGAGAATTTTTCGGTTCCAAACCCAGCCTTTTCCCTCAACAGCCCTGTGTCTTTGGACTCGTTATTTAACTTCTTTAAGCCTCAGATTACTTATCTTTAGAAGGGGTCTAATAATCCCTGCTATGCAAATTTTATTGTTTAGCATGATTACAATGTAATGGAGAGGAAAAAAACCTCAATAGAATTAACTGTCTCATAGTATGTGATGCACTATTTAAAAATGTTACGCGTGAGGGACGCCTGGGTGACACAGTGTCCGACTCTTGGTTTTGGCTCAGGTCGTGATCTCAGGGTCATGAGATCCAGAGACCAGCCCTGCCCACTTGGGCTCCATGCTTTGTAGAGAGTCTGCTCAAGATTCTCTCCCTCTGACTTCCCTACATTCCTCGACACCCCTCCCCCACTCAAATAAGTAAATCTTTAAAAAAATGTTAAGCATGAAAATCTAAAGATAGTTTTTTTCCTTCCTCGATTTTCCAAATTTTATGAATAAGTGTTCATTGTTTTTGTTATGAGAAAAAAGAAAAAAAAACATAATCTCTGTTAGTTCTACAGAGTGACTCAGGAAATAAATAAAAGGTTATATTCAAGTGTACTTTGAGGAATGCATCATGCCACGAAGATTGGAATTGCCAGGATTTATTTACCCTGTGGATTTGAAATGACATGGTTCAGGGTGTGTATGTGGGGGAGTGTCTCCTTTGCTCTGCCAAGCCCTCTACTCTCGAGTTCCCAAAGCTCAAGGTTATTAGTTGAAGGTTTTTGGATGAAGCCTTTTCTTTGTGCCTGTACTGCCTGGTTTTTTTTTTTTTTTTTTTTTTTTTGCCTGTTTTTTTAGTGTTTGCCAAAGTAAAGATTTCATCTGAAGACATATAAAAGAAGAAGGTCAATGACAAATGCCTGTAGTGCCCAATTCTTTCATCCTGCCTCAGAGTCTAAAGGCCAGGGCACATGCAGAAGTCAAGCTTAGGCAACAAATGTGAGGAAGGACTGACGCTTGCTACTTCTGTCCAGCAGGGTCAGAGCTCATGCAGGAGGCAAAAAACGCCCTGAGGGCAGAAATGGTGGGGAAGTGCCTCTAGATTCCTTAGGATTTTGGTGGAATAATTGATGCTGAAATCAGGACAGCCAAAGGGAAAGGGTCCACGTGAGGGGTGGACATTACTGCAGCAGAAATGAAATAGAGCATAAAGGATCTTTGCCAACCATCAGTAATGTCTCCTTGACTCAGCTCCTGAAATTTTAGCCATTCTGGAAGAAATGTAGTGGTGTATTGTGTGTGTGTGTGTGTGTGTGTGTGTGTGTGTTTAAAAATAGATTTAATTTTTAGAACAGTTTTAGATTGACGGAAAAAAAATTGAGAAAATAACCCGAAGAGTTTCAATGTATCCTGTGTTCAGTTTCCCTCATTGTTAACTTCTTAAATTAGTACAGTACAATTGCCACGCTTAATGAGAAAATATTGACACATTATTATTATTTTTTTAAAAAAGATTTATTTATTTATACATGAGAGACACAGAGAGAGCATAGACATAGGCAGTGGCAGACATAAGCAGGCTATGGGGAGCCTGATGCGGGACTCAATCCCAGGATCCTCGGATCACGACCTGAGTCAAAAGCAGATGCTCAACCACTGAGCCACCCAGGTGCCCCTTGACACATTATTAACTAAATTCTATACTTTATTTATATTTCCTTGGGTTTTTCCTTTTATCCTTTTTTTTCCATTCCAGATTCCCATCCAGAATGCCATATTACATTAAGTTACAACATTATGTCTCCTTAGCCTCCTCTTGACTCTGATTGTTTTGCATACTGCCCTGGTTTTTGATGACTCTGGTAGTTTTGATGAGTCTTTTGTGGGATGCCCTGCTATCAGAATCCATCTAATGTTTTTCTCATGCTTAGAAGGGGGGAATGAAAGGCATTGGGAGGAGGACTATAGAGGCAAGTGTCATTTTCATCACATTGTGTTGAGGTTACATAATGTCGGTGTAATTCATCACAGGTATTGACCATGGCCATCCAGCCAAAGTGGTGTTTGTCAGGTTTCTGAACTGTAAATTAGCCTTGCCTCCACAGCCCCTTCCATATTGTACTCTTTGAAAGGAAGTCCCTACAAGCAGACTATACTTAAGAAATGGTGAGTTACTCTTCCCTTCTTTGAGGGCAGAGTATCTACATAAATTATCTGGAATTCTTATGCAAGGAAGAATTTGTCTCATATTGTGGCTTAAATGTGCATGTCTTTGGTCCTTAATGAATTTTAGAGACTTTTATATGTTTATTGGCCATTTGGATACCTTCTTTGTGAAATGCCTATTCAAGGCTTTTGCTTCATTTTTAATTGAGTTGTCTGTAAAATTGATTTGCAAAAGTTATTTATATAGTCTGGATTAGCCCTTTCCTTTCCTGTTATATATAATGTCTCTCCTCTATCAGTGCTGTATTTTGGGGCACCTGGGTGGCTCAGTTGGTTAAGTGTCTGCCTTCAGGTTAGGTCATGATCCAAGGTCCTGGGATCAAGCCCCACGTCAGGCTCTCTGCTCAGGGGGGAGCTTCTCCTTCTTCCTCTGCCCCTCCTCACACTCCTGTGCTCTCTCTCTTTCTTTCTTTCTCTTGCTCTACCTCAAATAAATAAAATAAAATAAATGTGTTTTGAAGCACAGTTTTTAACTTTAATGCAGATCAATTAATTAATGTTTTCATTATCAGCTAGTGTGTCTTGCATAAGAAATCTTTGCCTACCACTAAGGTTAATTCTCCTATGTTTATTGTCTAGAAACTACTGTTTTGCTTTTTGTATTTAGATCTGTAATCCACCTGGAATTGATTTTTATGAATGATATGAATAGGAGTTGACTTTTTTTTTTTTTTTTTTAATATCCAGTTTACCCAGTAACTGTAAAGTGATGATATAACAATTTTGGTTTTACTTCCAGTCTCAGAGGAGAAACAACAATTCAAAGTTAAATGCAATGTTTGCATTAAGATTTTTGATAGCAATCCTAGATCAGATGAAGAAAATCCCTTTCTATTCCTTGTGGGCTAATAAGCTAGTTTTTTTTTTTTTTAAATCATGAATTAATGTTTATCGGATGATTTTTCCTCATTTATTAAACTGGTTTTTAAAATTATATTTCTATTAAATTGGAAAATTACACTGATAGATTTTAAAAATGTTAAGCCAATCTTTCTTTTTGAAATAAAACTACCTTTATCTTCATGTTCTATACTCCTGTTGTATACTGTATTTTTTTGTTTCATGCATGTGGGTCTTGCCCCCATCACCTTGAGGACAGGGCTTACTTTGCACAGATTTGGGACATCCCAGTGAATTCTTGTGGAGGCAAAGTGTTATTAATCTAGGTAGAGTCATTTTTCCTTCCTGCAGTCAGGTAGGTTTGACAATTTGTATGGTGTGATTCTCCCAGTGGCTAATGAGCAGCTCAGGAATGCTAATGAAGGGCTTCCTTTGGTTGTCTCTTGTGAGTCAGCAAATGAGCTCTGTAACTTGGAGAGCCAGGAAGTTAATTAGCGACCCGGTATAGACAGATCCTGATGGAAATAAGGGAATTTTGGTCTGTCAGAGCAGAGTGCTAAGAAGCTTTGAAGGTGAGGCCAGGATTGGGGACGTGAGAGGAAAGACAAACGGGATCCAGAGCTAGGATTTATAAATAAATGTCAGCGTTGGAGGCTCTATCAAGGAAGCCAGGGGAGGCCAGAACACGTGGCCTACACAGGAGAAAGAGTGGGGCCCCCCACTTCCGGGTATTGCTGACATCATGGTTGCTGTGGATTCACATCTCCCCTTGTAGCAGCCTAGAAGAGAGAAATGCAGGAGATGTGCACAGCACGGATAGCTGAAGCGGATCACCTGCTGGTGGGTAATGATAAATGAGAGGTTTCAGGTATTTTGTGCTCCTTGTTCATTTTTCTTTGAGACAGGATAGAAAATCTAAAACCCCATCTGCTTACAAGTTTGCTACAATGACCCAATGGATAAATAATTTGCCAGGCAATACCATGGATAATGTTCTCCAAATGAAGTCAAGTAGACTATAGACATTAGGCAAAGAGGAAAGATCGGGGCCTTACTGTCGAGCTACATGAGTGATGTCCACCATAACCGCTGGCCTTGTGTGTGCGGGTGCACTCACAAACCTGAAAGGCATGTTTTTTCAGCCAGAAAAAGTGTCACTCCCTTGGCATGGGCAGGTACTTAATTAGGTTAGGAGAAATGCCAAGAAACAACCTATTGAAAGCTAAACTGTTGCAGGGCACTGTGGGTAAAATATGCAAAATGCCACGAAGGCAGAAGTAAGGAGGCTTGTAGAACAGGTGCAACATAAAACTAACCTGCCAGGTGATTGTTTCCTCTTGAAGTGGATTTAATGTTTTCTTTCCCTCAATGTGGACGCTCTGTCCAAGACCCAGAAACAGATATTTTCCATGTCTCCCCACCTGGATTTTAATAGTAGGCTGAAAATGGAAAGGGGGCTTCTTCTTGCATATCCAGGTCAGGTGGCCCAACCACGCTGTGTTCACCAGAATATGGTGTAGAACGGAATCGTATATCAAAATTCTGCCTGGTTTAAACCCCTTCTTTGGAAGTTTGACTCTTTGAATGCAATGTCCCCAATTTGCCCATATTGATTTCTTATTGCAACGCTGGCAAGACCACACGGATGCAGCTAGAGCCTCTGGAGCCTGCAGAAGGCCCAAGAAGCTTGTCCTCCCAATTTCTGCAGAGAAGCAGATTTCTGAGTGCTTACTCTCTTGTGGTTGGTTCTAAACCGCACTCGAATGGCCACATGTAAAATGCAGTTTCCTCACACATACACTCTGCTCATACCAACATGTTTTATTAGTTAGTAATTTTGCTACAGATATGAGGAGGGTGGGATGGGTGGGGAGAGGGGGTTGGGCCCTTGTGCCTGCCTGTCATACCTCCGGCCCCCTTCCTGGCTCTCTCTCACCTCTTTCCCTCATACTCTTCTCTGCCGTTTCATTTAAAAACATCTTGCCTCATGCAGAGAAGTATCCCCCCTTTCCTTAGCCCTTGGTCCCAGCTATGTCCATGCCCTACGGGTCACACATATCTCAGGTGAGCTTCTCAGGGAGGTTTTCCTTTTTTTTTTTTTTTTAATAAATTAATTTTTTATTGGTGTTCAATTTACCAACATACAGAATAACACCTAGTGCTCATCCCGTCAAGTGTCCCCCTCAGTGCCCGTCACCCATTCACCCCCCCCCCCCGCCCTCCTCCCCTTCCACCACCCCTAGTTCATTTCCCAGAGTTAGGAGTCTTTATGTTCTGTCTCCCTTTCTGATATTTCCCACACATCTCTCAGGGAGGTTTTCCTGCAAAGGAGTCTCTCCTGAAGACATTTGGTATTAGTTCCTTTTAAACACTTTGAAGTGGGCATCATTATCCCCATTTTACGCTTGTGGAGCCTGAGGCCTGGAAAGAATTAGTGAGTTGCTTGAGTTAACACAACAGGGCCAGGAACCTAAATGAGGTTGCTTGACTCCAGGTGCCAAGCTGTTTCTGCTACTCCATGGTGGTTTTAAGGGCCCCTTGTAAGGACTACAAAGCCCTTTACCTACAGGACATCTCCCATGATCAGGTGGGAAGATGGTGCGCTTTGTCAGCCTTTATACCACACCGTGCATTGTGCTTTTGCCCACTTTATGTTACTGAAGCCTGCAAGTAACACCTCATGTGTGAATAACCCACTTTTAAAGAAGAGGAAACTGAAGTTTAGAGAGGGAAGCGATTTGGCTAAAGTCCCACCACCAGGAAAGAATAGGCCCAAGTCTGAAACCAGGCTTTCCATCTCCAAATCCATTGCTCCTTGTACCACCATGTGGTGGAAATTCAAACTGAAGGGTGAGAGGTTTATGACTACCACTAGGTTTTTCAAGATAGTGTTTAGCCCAGATGGGAGAGAATGGTGGGCTCAGCCACCAGTGTGGGCTTACCCTGCATCTGCCTACCCCCATGGCCCAGGTCCAAGGCCGATCATCTCTAGGGGCAGTGGTGGGTGCTGAGCCTCCCTGACATGGCTGGGCTTTCCCATTTGTTTTCTTCCCTATCCTTGGCTTTTTGTGGAGCTAAGCCTATCATTAGTCAGGCTGTGAAGCAAAGGGAATGAAAAACTGCCTTGGAAAGAACTCTTACTTATTTAAAATTGGAAAAAAACCAAAAACAAATAAGCCTGAACAACCCTGTCAGAAAAGACTGAAACAGGGCAGCCCGGGTGGCTCAGCGGTTTAGCGCCACCTGCAGCCCAGGGCATGATCATGGAGACCTGGGATTGAGTCCACGTCAGGCTCCCTGCATCCCTGCATGGAGCCTGCTTCTCCCTCTGCCTGTGTCTCTCTCTCTCTGTGTCTCTCATGAATAAATAAATAGAATCTAAAAAAAAAAAAAAAAGACTGAAACGTATTTACAGTATGTTGGATTTGCTTATCTGGTTGTGAACCTAGTCATTTACAATTAAATTTTGGATATTTGGCAAGTTTTTTTGACGAATCAGTTATTCTGGGTGGAGCCCTGAGTGATGGCACTGTGAGGCTTCCTTTGTCATCCCTCTGTACATTCTGAGGTGCTTCTTAATTGCCCTAATGGTCCAATGTCATCATTTTACAAGGGCTGAGGAAGGGCCGGAGTTCGAGAAATCCATGTCCTTAGTGTATAGTTTGCAAAAGGCTTTTCATTGAGCAAGGGAACCCTGGGTTTCTCTCCCAATGATTGACCTTGAGGCCACCCTCCTTGAGCTCGTGGTTATTATTTTTCTTTTTAAAATTTAATTTTTGTTTTAATTCCAGTGTAGTTAACACACGGTGTAATGCTAGTTTCGGGTGTACAATGTAGTGATTCCACACTTCCATACATCACCCAGTCCAGCACAGTTACTTTTGACTTTGATGGTGACTATCAGTCTGAAACCTAACCCTTAACCAGTCAGGAGCAAAGGCAAACACATCCTTTAGACAGTAGAACAGAATGGAGGAGAGTAGGAAGCAGAGGATATTGTTATTGTTCTCTTGGGCAGCTCATGGAGGAGAAAACCTGGCAGTGAGTACACAGGAAGCAGTAACTGGCGGATATAATCCTGGCAATATGAACACTGGGACGTATTGTTCAGAGCTCTCAGCCGAACTGCAAAATAAAATCCTGGTGGATGGGGAACCTCTCTTCCCATGAACACATGCCCTCTCCTTCCTCACACTGCAGTGCACATGAGAGTTCTCTTACCCTGCTACCATAGGACTTTCCCCAGGCACACAGCTCCCTCCTGTTTAGGAACCTGCAGGGGCTCCCTCCTGTCTGCTGAGCAGACCTGGCATTCGGCATTCGAGTTTGTTCTACCATTCTGCCCCTTGACTCATCCTCTCCTGCTCCGTCCACCTGCTGCCCATGCTGCCCTGCTTGTACCATGCATCTCAGCCAGATGGAAGCACCCTGCTTCCCACACCCACTCTTCCTCCTTTTGCCATTCATGCTTTTCCTTTCTTTCCTTCTCCATGTGCCCTAAATCCCGTCTTTGTGTGCCCCCGTTCTTCCCATGGTTTTAGATCCCTGCTGAGCTGACACCTCCTTCTTTGATTTCTCTCTCCCAACTAGACACCCCTTTGTGTTCTGGGTGGCCACAGTATTGTGTCTTGTTGATCATAATACCCCTCACCTACTTTGCTAGTTGCTTGGTGTGTTTGTGTGTGTGTGTTTTTTTTTTCTGCCTGCCTTCCCTCACAGTCTTTGAAAACAGGGATAAGTAGTTTTGTGTAGTCTGGAGTCAGGCAGGATGCTTTGGGCAAAGCAGACATCCAAGAATGCTCAATGTGTGAATGAGTGAGAGGTTTCTTGAGGTGTAGGGGTCAGCCGTCTCTGGCCCACGTTGGCGCTCAATGGTTGCATCTGTCCCTTCCTTTCCTTCTTTCTGTTTCTCCCTTTTGCTTTTCCCTCTTCTTTCTTTACCTCCCTTCCTCCCTTTCCTCTTCTTCATTTCACTCGTTCCCAAGCCTTGGTCTCTAAATAGTTCCACTGGGCATACCCCCTGTCTTCAGGGGCTGACTCGTGCTACGGAGGGAGTTTGTAACTCTGAAATAGGAACAACACAGAAGCTGCAAACTCAACATGGTCTGGCATCAGGGATATAGGGTCCCCTTCCCATATGATGCTTATTTGCTTTGTAGATCACCACATGAGACTATGCATTCATGGAACGTTCCCTTCTCTTCTCTGGGAAGCAGCAAGTGCTCTTTCCTGGCCAGTTTCTCTGCTTATCTCCAAGGGAGGGATAAGCATGAAGGAAGCAGGGGAGCACAGCAATGAATAGCAGCCAAATCCCTTTCCTTGCTAAGATTCCTCCGTCTGCAGCCAAGATTTCTGGACATAGTGGTTTAGCTTTAAAAAGCAGAAAGTGAGCAAGGCACTAGGGTAAGAGCCTCAGGTTGGACTTGACTCAGGCTCTGCCACACTGGGGTGTGAAGGGGGACCTGTCATCATCTGAAGGGCTCAGTTTCCTCTTTTGCACAAATCTCTTGGGTCTTTTCTAGATCGAACTCTCCAGAATTGCTGATTTGAGATTCCAGATCCATCTGAAAAGACTGCTGTGGCTCAGTCTGAGCCAGGGGCCAGGAGATGGCACCACCTGCACCGTTCAGAGCCCAGGGTCTGGGCTATCCCTGCTGTAGGGCTGGGGTGGACATCCAGCTGTACTTCTGTTTGGGCTTTTTAGTTACGTTTGTAATCTGCTGGGTCATGACTGCCAGCAGGAGGACCAAGCCCTGGGTACAGGAAGCACTTACTGCTCCCCCTCTGCCTGCATCTGACTTCACCTGGCATGACACATGCAGACCAGGGCACACTCATCCACAATGAGGCCCCAGTGACCAGCTCATATCCGGGCAGCTTGCTGGAGCTCTGTTACTGGAGCTCCGTGACGCAGGCTTGGGTCTCCCCTAGGGCAAGTGAGGGCTGCATCCGTGAGTAAGCGCCTGTGTTCGCCCACTCTTAATGTGCATGCCTGTCTCCCAGGGACCCCTGGGCTGTTTCTAACAGCTGCATTTGCTCTCGGCAAAAAATGGAAATGCCTGGCGTGATAGATCCAAACACCAGAAGATGACTAGAGGGTTGTCCCTCTTATGGAAAGACTTTACTAAATGGGGTGGACATAGACACTTAAAATGCAATAGAATGTTTCAATTGTACGATGGTGTGGTTCAGTGATTCAAAAGCCCTGCAGGGCATCACCGGGAAGCTTGTTAAAATACATATTCCTGGGCCCAGCTCCAGCTTTACTGAATAAGAAACTCTGGTGCTGGAACCTAGGAATCTGTATTTGTAACAAGCTCCACAGGTATGTCTCATGTAGCTGGTCTGCAGAAAGGCATTTAGGAGCTACCCACCATCTAGACTTAACAGCACGTTCAGGGAGCTTATTAGAAATGCAGATCTCCAGGGTAGGGTTTTAACAAGCCCTCTAGGTGTAGGACTGATCAATTCATCCTGATTTTCCTGGGACTGTCCTGGTATTAGTTCTAGAACTCCAATGTTCCAGGGCCTCCCTCAGTCCTGGAAACACCAGGATGAACTGGTCCCCTTTCAAGGAAATTTTAGGCAAGCTAAAGTTTGAGAGGCACTGGAAATAGTTCATTCCCCAGTTAAGGAGATGGGGGTCAGAATGGAAGCAGTCTGCCCATGAGCACGCAGAGAGAGCATAAGGCTTCCAGTCCTGCATCCTTGCTATTCTTGGAAACATATGCTGTATGTAGCTGCCTTGCTCTTTCAACTCCCTACTAGGAGGGAACCCTGGAGGAGCTCATTATGGAGTGGCCATATTTGGGGTGAATCATCTGTATTCTGTGGTCTTGAGTGAGGTGTGCAGCAATGACAAATACAGGTGTCATCAGACTTTCATGAATTCTTTCAGAGCTTCTCTTGGCCCAGGTAGGGGAAGCAATTTATAATTTAATGCATTTCCATTTGGTCATAGTCCCTGGGAGGCGGCAGCATTACTGAGGCAGAGAACCCTTGAGAAGGGAATCCAGGGGCTGGGGTTCAACTGAGTCAGGACCCTGGGCTGCTCTGCTTCCTCCAGGGTCCCCCCTGAGGCCCTGAGACATATCCTAGCATGGCTCTCTTTGTTCTGTTGCCATTGGCTGCTAAGACTTGCCAGACTATGCCTGATTATCAACACTAGATTTGATTTGTATATTCCAGGGTGCCCATTGCGTTATCAATTATCTAGGAAAGGAGAACCAGGTTAGAAGGTTCTTGTAATACAGTGGTTCTCATACTGGAGCATGTGGCAGACTCACCTGGAGGCCTTGTCAAAGCTCAGATGGCTGGCCCCATCCCCCAGAGCAACCACAGATTGATATATTATGAGCACTTGAGTGACTTTGTCATATGACACTCATTATTGATGTCCCCAGGATGCGCTAACTGTATTAAGCAGGGTACTAGATAATTTCTAAGGGCTCTCCTAGCAACAAAAATTTTACTTATAAACAAATAGATACAGCTTTACACCATCACTGTTTCCCCTTCCCCTACGTGTGCCTGTGTGTAGGATAATACTTCAAACCCCACAAATGGAGAGTAATTGTTTTTACGTAAAAGTTTCATTTCATTAACATATAGATCTCTATGGGTAGGAGAAGGAAAAAAACTCTAACATTTATTCAGAGCCTCTTTTGTTCCAGTTGTCATAAGAGCAAAAATATAAGCTTTACCCAGTCATTTGTACCTAAAACCTCTTAATCTTAGTGTCTGCAGTGCAAGAGTCTCCTGATTTTCTTCCTACCTCCCTCGCCATCCTTCCTGATGCTCTTCACTAGCTCCTCCTCTTCCTGACTTCTTAGTATTGGTGTTTTTAGGGCTCAGTCCTGGGCTTTGTCTCCCTGGGAGATGTCATCTGTCTCCTTAGCTTAAAACCCCATCAATATACTGGTGACTCTCAGATAATACCTAGAGCATGAACTCCTCTAAGCTTAGCTGCCTACCTGAGAGCTTCACTTGGATGTCTGCAGATTCCACACATGAAACATGTCTAAGGCTATAATACACATGACATCTATCCATTTTTCTGTCTCCACGTTTCCTTCCCTAGTCTTGGCTGCCACCACCATTTACCTTTTTGACAATACAGTGATCTCCTCCTACTTTATTCCACAGTGGCCAGCTGATGGTCTTTCTTTCTTTTATTTTTTAAAGATTTTATTTATTTATTTGAGAGAGAGAGAGAAAGCATGAGCAGGAGAGAGGCAGAGGGAGAGGGAGAAATAGGCTCCCAGCTAAGCAGGAAGCCTGATGTGGGTCTTGATGCTGGGACCCCGGAATCATGATCCAAGCCAAAGACAGATCCTTAGCTGACTGAGCCACTGAGGTGCCCCCAGATGACAGTCTTGAAATGGAAGGCAGACAGGCTCTACCATCCTGAAAACCATTTAGAGCCTCCCTATCCACATTCCTCACCCACAAGGTTATCCAGGACCCAGCTCTGCTTATCCCCATAGCCTCATCTCCCACCATGTCTCCCTGCAGCCCACGTGCTCCAGCTAACTGCTTTCTTTCAGTTTCTGGAACACAACAGACTTTGCCAGACCTTTGTATGTATTGTTTCTTCAGCTTGGAATGTGTGTGTGTGTTCTTTCCCTGTGTTGGTGTGGCTGGTTCCCTTTCATATTTCAGGTTTCAGCTTAAACATTACGGCCTTAAGTCTTCCTTCTCTGACTGTTCCATTGTAAGTAGGTGCTTTATGACTTTTGGTTTTCCATCCAGCATCCTGTTGATCTTTGTCTTTGACCTTATAGTCTGTAATTATCTTCTGCTTCTAGTCTGATGTCTTGTGTCTTGTCTCACTCCCACATTGGGCTATGGGCCATATAAGGGCAGGGTGTTGACTGTGGGAAGGAGACTGACTTCACTGCCTGGTGTGCAGAGCAGACCCTTGAGAAAGTGAGTGAATATAATCGCTGCCATCTGGATAGTATAATAACCCTGCTCAGGGCTACCAACCATGGGTAAGAAGGAAGGAGAGTGACAGAGGAAGAGAAAGAAGGTCTCAGACATGGGGAGCTGTGGGCATTGGAAACAACTGATGCTAGGCTCACAGTTCTATTTTAGACCAGATTTCCTGGAGTACAAGGTCCAGGCTAGTTGGGAGCCTGCCTGGAGCATTTCACAGACCTATTTCTGATGTTCTTATTCTCCCCTGATCATCTCAATGGCTTCTCTTGGAGTCTGCAGGGGATTGGCAGTAATTAGGTCCATGCTCAGATCTGTGCCTTTGGATGTATTTGGGGAAGGAAGACCTTCCTTGTGGTAAAGATATGCTTGTGTGAAGTAGGTGGCCACTGAAGTAGTACCCATTTCTCCTCCATCAGTCCACCTCCCTTATGCCTGGAATATTCACCCAAGAAAAAGCACCCTGTCTTAACAACTGAAAAGAGCAGGAGGTGTGGAAGGTATTGTGTATTTGAGGACAAGGAGGAAATAGTAGGTTCTGAGGGTGAGGAGGTAAGAGAAGATAGTGGATATAGTGAGTTCTATCTTAGAGAAAGGGTGTGTCTAGCCCAACCTGTGTGGTCAGAGGAAGCTTAGAAGGTGTTGACATCTACAACGAAACTAAAACTTTGAGTGGAAGTAAGTGAAGAGTAGGAGAAGGAAGTGCAGAAACTGATGTGGTCACTCTACGAACACTGACTGAGCCCTATTATAAGCCAGGCACTGTGCTAGTAATTTATCTTCTTTTAGAGGCTACCTAGGAGATTACAATTATATAGAAAGGGCAAAGTTTTGAGAGTGGGCCGGGAGCTATGGGAGAAACATATATAGTGACTTAAAGTAAGGATTCTGATCAGACAGCATTGGAATTGGTTTTAAATTTAGGCTTTCACTATTCACTACATGATCATGAGCAAGTTACCCAAACTCCCTTTCTCGCATTTTTCTCATCTACACAATGGGGGCAAAGATAATGCCTATTGTTGTTTTGGGGATACAATGACAACTTTATATTAATGCATTTAGCAGGAAGCCAGCAAAGAGTAAACATAATAAAGGATAACTATTATCGCTATCATCATTATTGTTGTGATAGATTGTATAATTTTCTTCTCACTTCTCTATAAGAGAATTCAGCATCCCTTCCCATTTCCATGTGATTTATGGTGTCTCTCTGGGGGAGCAGCATACATCCTTAGTCCAATGATGGCAAACTTGGCCATGTGGCATGTTTTTATCAACAGAATGCAAGAGGAGGGGCACCTGGGTGGCAGTCGGTTAAGCATCCAACCCTTGGTTTTTGCTCAGGTCATGATCTCAGGGTCGAGATTGACCCCTGGCTTGGGCTCCTTGGTGGGCATAGAGCATGCTTAGGGTTCTCTCTTTCTATCCCTCTGCTCCTCCCTGCCTCTAAAAAAAAAAAAAAAAAAAAACCAGAATGTGGGAGGACGTAATGTGTACCAAGTCTGAGTAGAGGTTGTTGCTGGTTGTCGTAAGCTGAGATTTTATGGCTGTTTGTTACTGCAGGAAAGCTGACTAATAATGTCATCATCCTCTCATAGGATACACGAAGTAGGGAAGACTTTGGAGGAAAGTATTTCTAGGTTGAGCACTGAAGATGGTTTTAATACTATTCAGACACAGGGGATGTGAGTGGCAAGTATTCCAGGTAAGGGTAAAAAAAACCCTGTAAACACTCTTGAATTCATGAGAAGGAATGGAAGAGAAGTTCAGAATGGCTGTGGAACGAGGAGGGGAGAATGTTAAATAAAGTGATGCTGGGAAGAAAGTTAGGGGTCACATCATGAAGGGATTTAAGCCACAGTTGGAAATTTGCTCTTTATTCTAAAGCCAATGGGAGACCACTTCATGATCTGTTTTGCCTTTTAGAAAGATCACTCTGGCTGATTACAGAGACTAGCTTAGAGCAGTCAGGAGACTGTAGAGCAGTCTGACTGCAGTCTAGGTAGAGGATGATGGGGCTGGCAGCACAGGGACAAGTATAAAATGTGTTTGGAAAGACAAGATGACTTCCTGTGTGAGAGTTGAGAAGGAGTCGGGGATGAGATCCATGCATGGAAATAGGGGTGGCGAGGAAGGAGAGCCCAGGAGAGGAACAGTGTGAAGGAGGCTAACAAGGAATCTGCTTTGGCAGCTTGGGATTGCAGGTATTTGAGAAATACAGTGACATTCCTCCTAACAACAGCCACATGTCCAGCTGAAAACTACATTGTCCAGCTTCCCTTGCAGCTAAGGAATGGGGAAGAGTCAGGAGGAAGTGATACCAATAATATGAAAATAAATACCATTCCTAATTCCCCAGCAGACTGCAGTTTGTCTCTGATTGGCCAAAACTGTGTCAGATGTTGTTTTAAGTTTGGTTTGTATTCCCCATGAACATTTCTTATGTGTGTGTTATTTTATAAAAGTGTGTTTTTAATACAGATTGTATATTATTTGTATTCTTCTGTAATTTCCTTTTTAAAAATCCCAACTACATGTCTTAGAATCTACTCATGTTCTGGCATACAGAGCTGGAGCGTCCCTTTTAATTGCTGTGTGATACTCCTATATGACTGTATGACTGGTTGATTATCTGATCATTCTCCCATTGATAGATGTACATACAGCTAGGTTTGTTTGTTCTCAGGTTTTTGCATGTACAACAATGCCATAAGGGATATCTTTGTGCTTGCTTCCTTTTTTTTTTTTTTTTGGTAAGTGTTTCATAAATGTTTCTTACAAAAACAAATCTCATAAATAATGTCTAAGACACATAATGGAATAAGAAGGGTTGGTAGATAGGCATGTTTTTAATTTAATAATACTGTCAATTGATCACTAATGTCATTGTGTTGATTTTTACTCCCACCAGCAATGCAAAAGAGTGCCTGTTTCCTACAGTTTTGCTGTCACTTGATATTATAATATTCAACATTTGGATTATCTCATGAATGAAAAATAGCATCATTTAAGTTTATGTTTTCCTGCCTATTAGCAAGATTGAGTATTTTCTATTTATTCCTCATTTGTGAATCTTCTATGAATGTTCCTATTCCAGACTATTTTTCTATTGGTTTGTCCTTTTCTTATTGATTTCTAGAAGTTTTTTGTATATTCTGGGTACTATTCCTTTGTTAATATTTGCAGATATTTTATCTCCATCTCTTGTACTTATTTAATGTTCTATTTTAATATATAGCATTTGGAAAACTCATTTATCTATATGATTTTTACTTTTGGCATCCTTACCTCTAAAGATAATAAATATACTTCCTTATACTTCTTTTATAGCTTTTTATTTTACTTTTAGGTATTCATTCCATTTAGAAGTTATTTTTATTACAGTATGACATAGGTATCTAACTATCCTTCCTCCCTAAAGAGAAAACCTACTGCTCTAACACCATTCTTTGAATAATCCATTTTTTCTCTTATTTAAAATACTACCTCTATTATTTATTAAATTCCCATGTAAATTCCTCTTCTCCCAACTCCTCCCTTCTGGATTTTGGGTTCCGGGTTCTCTTCCTTTTTTCTGTCTTCTGGATTCTGGTAATTGCTGTCAGTCTTTGTTTCTTCAGGTCTGGGGGTGGTAATAGCCCCATTGTTATTTGCTCTGGTATATGAATGGCACTTTTCCTTATGATTTTCCTAGACTCTACCTATCGTGTAAAAATCATGTGTAAAAATAGCTCTTTTTATTAAAGGCTTCCAAAATCATCCTAATCTGAATGTGTTTCCTGCTGGGTCCCTGAATGATACAGTAACATTGAAATTCTCTGGGATTGAATTGAATAAATAGATTGTTTTGGGGAGAGATGAAATACAATATTAAATCCCTCATCCATAAACATGATTGGTCTACTTATTAATGTCTTTTTTAAAAAAGTCTTTTTTTAAAAAAAGTCTTTGAATAAGGTTTTATTATGTTTTTCATAAAAGGTTTTCCATATTTTGTTAGATTTATTAATGGGCAGCTTTTGTTTCTTTCATGAAAAAGGTCTCTTTTCTAAAGTATTTTTAATTGATAAATGCTAATTTATAGAAAAGCAATTGATTTTTTTTAAAAAAAGATTTTATTTATTCATTCATGAGAGACACACAGAGAGAAAGGCAGAGACACAGGTAGAGGGAGACACAGGCTCCATGCAGGGAGCCTGATGTGGGACTTGATCCCAGGTCTCCAGGATCGCTTCCTGGGCTGAAGGTGGTGCCAAACCGCTGAGCACCCAGGCTGCCCAAAAGCCATTGATTTTTTATGTGGTTTTGTATCTAGATACTTTGCTGAATTCTCTAATGAGTTCCAATTGCTTTTTACTTGATTTTCATCAGTTTTCTAGGTATATAATCTCATCTCTGAGTAATGACAGTTTTATTTCCTTTCCAATTTTTCAATAACTTCGATTTCTTTTTTGTAGTTTTTCTTTCTGGCACTGTTGTATAATATCAGTGACAATGAATATTGTTGTCTTGAGTGATATTGACAGGTATTTCCACCAAGTTCAGGACTTAAATGTCTATTTCTTATTTGCTGAAAGCCTTAAGAATAATAAATAGATGTTGAATTGTATAAAGTGTGTTTTCAGTAGCTTTGGAAATAATCATATTCTTTAATTTTTATTGAAGTTATACATGTACACATGTTAAAAAGAAAGATAGTCTGTAAGGAATCTAATAGGAAATTATCTTTTTTAAAGCTTGTCCTTCCTACTTTCTGCTTCCCTGAGTCATTTCAGTTCTCTCTTCTGGTTATTTACCTCCAAGTTTAATCACATGATTATGTTGTACATTTAATTCTTGGGAAGTTTCCTCCACTGATTGAAAGCAAGTTATGCAGTTTATTTCAAGTTTTCTAGGTCCTTCTTCCATTCTGACATAATACATAAATGCATATTTTTCTAGCGAACTGTAAAGTTAAATAGTATTTAGGTTCTTTCTCTGAATATGACTAAAAAGTATTTCTTTATTTGCCACTCCTTTATCTAAACCACATGTTGCTATTGGCAAGAATTTTGTTTCCATATTTTTATTAACTTTTTTCTTTTATAGTTAGTACTTAGACTTAACAATATGTTTTTCTGATTTTTTTCCTGTCTGTATCTTATTTATAAATATATTTAAAATGGTCTTTCTTAGATATTGAGTGTGTACAAAATCATATTTATAAAATATGTATAAGATACAAAATAAAAATACAGTGAGCACATAAGTACCCCAAATCTAGTGTAAAGGAAAGAACACATAGCTTGCTAGCATCCTGCTGTCTTTCTTCCAATCCTGACTATGCTATTTATTAACTGTATGACAGTGGGGAAATTATTTGGACTCTTCATATCTCAGTTTCCTTATCTGTAACACAAGTATAACAACACCTACCTCACAGGGATATTATGAATGACATAAAAGTCTAATAGTGTTTAGAACAGTACCTAGTATGTTGTAAACACAATATAAATATCATCTATTATTTAAAAAATATACCATACTTCACTTATTTATTTAATGGCTTATGGATTTTTTTTTTACTATCTCAAACAGTGCTTTTTTGACTATTTGAGTACATATAGCCTGGACCACAGGCATACACTAAATCATAGGGTATGAACATCTTTAACCATATAATGCCAAATTGCTTTCTGTGGTAGTTGTAATAATTTACACCTCAACTAGCACTATGAAAGCATTCTGATTGCTCCACATCTTCATTATACATGTAAAGTTTTTTAAATCCTTTCCAACAAGGTGGCTCTGAAATGGTATCTTGTTAGGATTTATTTTATACCTTTCTGGTTACTAGTATATAGTTGACCATCTTCTTATTTGTTAGCCATTGCAATGTGCTTTCTTTTATGCAGTGTCTATTCAATAGTTTCTTCATTTTTCTACTCTAGTCTTATCTCTTATTGCTGTTTAAAATTAAATATATATGGCATCCTAATCTTTTGTTCAATTTATATGTGTTATAAATTTCAGGTTTATCTTTTCACTTCCTCTACAGTCTGCTTTGGTGATCAAAAGTTATTTAATTTTATGTAGTTGATTTATAAATTTTGTCTTTTATGATTTTGCTTTTTGTGTCATTTTCAAGAATTCTTTCCTCACCCTTAGAACACACGAATAATCTCCTGTACTGTCACTGAAAACTTTGCTTTTTATTATAATGCCTTTAACCTATCTTGAATTGAATTTCTATGTGGTGGGAGGTTTGAGTTTCAATTTCATTTTTTTCTAATATAGATTGTTATTTTAGCAATATTTATTGAAAAATTCAACTCTTCTTTACTGATATACAGTGTTATAAATAAGCTATCTTAATGACTTTGAGATTCTCTCATTTTTTACTGTAATATTTTAGTCCATTTGCATTTATTGTAAGCACCAATTTATTTGGATATATTTCTACAATCTCAGTTTACTACTATTATAGTACTTACCTTGCCCTTATTATTTTTTTCTCCTTTTGCATTCCTTTGGATTGAATGTAATTTCTCATTCCACTTTTTCTTCTCTATTTTTAGTCATTTCACTAGAAATGTTAACATACATAACTTACCAAATCTAAAGCATATAAAGATCTTTAATCTCATTGAGAACAAAATAAGAGGGTCTTAGAACAGTTTAACTTTGCTCACCTCTCCCTTGACTTATTTGTTTTGCTATGAATTTTTCTTATTTATTTTTAATACAAGATGTTATTATTGTATCATATGCACCATTTTTTTTAGATTTCTCTGTATACTTACTACATTGCACTCTTTGTTCCTTCTCACATTGAGATCACTTTCCTTCATCTGAAGTACATCCTTTTGAATTTCACTTAGTGATGGTGCATTGTGTCAAACTCTCATCCTTTATTTGTGTTAAAATGTCTGTTTTTCCCTGTTTCAGAAAGATGTTTTCAGTTATTTTCTAAGTTAACAGATTTTTTTTTTTAGCCTGATGAAGATACTATTTCACTGCTTTCAGATTTACATTATTGCTATTTGGAAGTTAACTGTCAGACTAATTGTCATTCCTTTCCTATCAATCTGTCTCTGGTGGCTTTTAGGATTTTTAAATTTTTGGCAGTTTCCATTTTATTATGATATATTTATTGGTCAAAGCAAGTAATGGGACCAGCGCAGATTCAAGAGGTTGGGAAAAACATCCACTCTTGATGGGAAAATTATAAGATTATATATATATATATATATATATATATATATATATATATATATATTACATATTTTTAAAAAGCTTTTATTTAACTTTCAGTTAGTTAACATACAGTGTAGTATTAGTTTCAGGTGTACAATGTAGTGATTCAACACATCTATACATCGTCTAGTACTCATCACAACAAGGGCCCTCCTTAATCCTTACCACCTATTTAACCTATCCACCCACCCACCTTCCCTCTGGTAACCATCAGTTCTCTGTAGTTAAGAGTCTGTTTTTTGGTTTGCCTTTCTCTCTTTTTTCCCTTTGCTCATTTGTTTCTTAAATTCCACATATAAATGAAATGAAATCACATAGTATTTGTCTTTCTCTAATTGACTTATTTTGCTTAGCATAATACTCTCTAACTCCATCCATGTCATTGTAAATGACAAGTTTTCATTCTTGTCGATGGCTGAGTAAATATATATATATATATATATATACACACATATATCAGAGAGGTGACATAACATGAGAGACTCCTAACTCTGGGAAATGGACTAGGGGTAGTGGAAGGGGAGGTGGGCAGGGTGATGGTGTGACTGGGTGACAGGCACTGAGGGGGCCACTTGACGGGGTGAGCATTGGGTGTTATGCTATATGTTGGCAAATTGAACTCCAATAAAAAATATACAAAAAAAAGAAATTCAAATAAGGGCTATAGATTAGTTAATAGTAGCATTATAGTATATATATATATATGTATATACACACACGCACACATACATATATATATACATACATACATACATACACGGTGTGGTATATACACTACATCTTTATCCATTTATCAGTCATACAGATGGCCAACAGACACATGAAAAGGTGCTCAACATCCCTTATCATCAGGGAAACATAAACAAAAACTACTTCACACCTGTCAGAGTGGCTAAAATCAACAATACGAGAAACAACAGGTGTTGGCAAGGATGTGCAGAAAGGGGAATCCTCTTGCACTGTTGATAGGAATGCAGACTGGTGCAGACACTCTAGAAAACAGTATGGAAGTTCCTCAAAAATTTAAAAATAGAACTATTATGCAATCCAGCAATTGTACTACTAGGTATTTACCTAAAGACAACAAAAATAATGATTGAAAGGGGTACATGCACCATGATGTTTATGGCAGCATTATCTACAATAGCCAATTATGCAAACAGCTCAAGTGTCCATTGACTTGTACCTATATTTTTTTGATGAGTGTACATTTTATTAGTCTATAAATGCACTTATATGCCTTTGAAAAATATTATTGTGTAAATGTAGAAAACATTCTATTTAAAGACAACATTTGATGTGCACGTGGATTTTCAGAAAATTACCCACAGGTTAGGAACAATAGTTGCAGGGGATGCTCTCAAATATGACTTTCAAAAATAACCACCATGACAAAAACCATCTATTGAGTGCTCATTCTGTATTAGGTACTATTCTAAGTAATTTTTTAAAAACTTTTTACTTTGATATAATTTTAGATGTACAGAAAAGTTGCAAAAAATAGTAACATAATTTTATTATGCTCTTTATCCTGCTTTCTCTAAATATTAACATCTTATGCAATGATATTACAATTCCCAAAATCAGGAAATTGACACTAATGCTACTATTAACTAATCTATAGCCCTTATTTGAATTTCATCAGTTTTCCCACCAATGTCCTTTTTCTGGTCCAGGATCTAATTATGGGAATTACAGGATTTCACATTGAATTGGCACACCTCCCTGACTCCTTCAATCTGACAGTTCCTTGGATTTTCTTTGCCTTTCAGGACCTCAACACTTTGGAAGAAACCAGATCAATTATTCTGTAAAGAATCTTTCAATTTGGATTTGTCTGGTGTTTTTTCTTGAGTAGATTGAAATTAAACATCTTTGTCAAATACCACAGAAGTCAGGTGCCTGGATGGCTCAGTTGGTGAAGCAGCTGACTGGCTCAGGTCATGATCTCAAGGTCTTGGGTTTGAGCCCAGCATTGGGCTTGGTGCTCAGTGGGGAAGCTGCTTCTCTGTCTCCCTCTGTTACTGCTGCCTCCCCATGCCACTCATGTTCTTTCTCTCTCTCTCTTAAATAAATACATATCTTTTAAAAAAATACCACAAAAGTCATGTTTTGCCCTTCTTAGTGCGAATCTAGAGACATAGTGTTGATATGTTTTATTACTGGTAATATTAACTTTGACTACATAATTAGGATGGTTCCTTCTAGGATTATCCAATGTAAAAAAAATCACTATTTTACCCTTATAATTGATAAGAATTAACTTATTAATTTGTGATTAATAACAGTCTTGTGGAGAGATACGCTCCTGTTTCTCATCATATCTTTTACTCTCCCATACTCATTTCATATTTTCTGCTTTTTATCTTTCTATGCTGAATTCTGGAAAATTATTGTAGCTTAACCTTCCAGTTCTCTAATTTTCTCTCTAGTTATGTCTACTCTGTTGCTAAGTACATCAATTATATTTTAAATTTTGAAGTCTCTAATTGGTTCTTCAAAGAAATTACCCATTTAAAAATGTCTTAGTCTTACTGATAAAATTTTGTACTCACTTTTCAGAGGATTTCAGCAATAACTTTGAAAAGTCCTTTAAAATTTGGTTTTATTACTACTTCCCCCATATGGAAGTTATTTTGTTGGAGAGTTACCTCTTATGTTCACTTTCATCTGACATTTATGTAATTCTTGGTTCTGCATTTGTTTTCAGTGACAGCATTCTCTCCAGTGACCCTGGGACATGCTAATTTCTTTCCAGGTGGCTGAATGTCCTCTTGGGTGGTGTCATTAGTTATTGCTTGGCCTGGCAGGTGAGACAGGTTCCTGTGCTTCCTGGCATGGGGACTAACAGTTTCCCTTACATTTTCTTCCCATGGAGTGTCATGAGATCCTTTGGAATCTTAGCTTGTATAAAACAGGACTTCGTATCTACTTTTATTTCCAGTATGCCTCACAACTACAGATACACCAAAATTTTCTCCATTTATATGTATTTATTAAAGTTTAAGAACTTTGGGGTAAGTAGGATAGGAAAGGGAACACTGATAGGACTTTTAATACATGCTATGCACTGTTCTAAGTGCTCAATGTATATTAACCTATTTATTCCTTACAACATTACTATGAGGTAGGTACCATTCCTTATCCTCAATCTTTAGATCAGGGGAGTGAGGTGCACAGATTTTAAGTGGCTTCCCTAAGGTCACGGAGCAAGAGTATTGCTGAACCATGGTCTTTTAAATCAGTTCTAAAACTTCTCCTTGCACTCCCCTCTTTATCAGGTAGTGGGCCCAGCTTCTGTAGCCTTGACTCTCCAGGGCAACATCCTATCATTCACGTTAAAGCCTGCAGCCAAACAGGCTGGGAATCCAAGAGTGGCAATTAATCTGCTAATACTACCCGTGTGACCTTTGGGGAACCGTGACAGATTGGATTTTGGACCTTGTTCCCTTCTGTTCTGTCTCCCTGTGTCTTCGGACTGTGTTGTTGAAGTAAGATAACTGTAGGAATAAATTCCCTTTGAGATTTTGGGCAAGTAATGTCTTCTGCTTTCCCCGCCTGTAAATAAGTGGAGGGCTGAGAGGGAACTGGAAGAGGGAATCTTTAGATTTTTTCTTCCCTAGCTCTGTGGATTCTCTACATCTATATTCCACACAGGATCATAATTTCCTCATTTTCTTTCACTGTACTTTGGCTCGTATGTATCTCTCTTATTTACTTTCCTTTTTCATTTGAGTCCGTCTGAAATACTTACATTAATACGCATAGTTAAAAAATGGAATAATACACAAATGCTCAAAATGAAAAACAACGTCCTCCTTTCCACTTCTTCTCCTCCCAAGTATTACTCCCTGAAGACAATCGCTTATGGCTCTCTCCGGTTTTAATTGTATTGGGGGTTATTTCCATACCTCTAAATAATGTATGTATTGCTAGTACTTGATTTATGAGCTCCAGACATTGTCCATTGGGCCCTGCTTTGAAGGATAAGGAGATAGCTCACTTATTATGGTATAGGGGTGCAAGCCCTGGCCCCAGCTCTGTGATCTCAGCTAAATCCCAGAGGCAGTGCCCTCTGCAAGGTGGAAGTTGCCCGAAGAGGGCTGCTCTGGTATGGGGAGGGCCTTATTCAGGTCAAGCTGAAGATGGTAGCACTGAGAGGCACTGGAGACAGCTCGTGACTGTACTCTGAGGAAGGGTTTTCTACTCTGGAAACAGTGGCTTGGTTTTTAAAGAGGTTAATCAACAGGGAGTACAGTGATTGTCTCAGATCAGCACACAGTTTATTTCTCCCAAGAGGGCCTTGTGGCATTGGGGAACCAAAGAATAGGAGCTATTTTACTATAATTGATGTCTGCTGTTATTCCAGGCAGTGGCAAATAGCAAGGTCACCTGAGACAGGAATAGCTGAGCCCCTAGAAGTCCTCTGGCCATGCCCAGCAACGGGCATAGGAAAATTTGGGAAGTGACCTATGTTATCACAGCATCACAGCAGGGCAAATTGCCTCCATCCTACTGGTGACCAGGAGAGTACCATTTAGAACCTTTCAGGGCAGGGACTGTGGATGGGGGCTGGGAGCAGGTGACTGTTGTCTGACAGGTTGCAATGCTGAAGGTCTATGAGGAGTGAGAGCTACAGAGAGGATGACCTTGACCCTCTGATCATCTTTCTTACTGGGCCTGGTAGTTCACAGAGAACTCTGTCACATGCATGTCACTTGCATCAGCTTTTACCCCTCTCAAGGTTCACTTTCCCAGCATCTTTAGGGGGAGGTTTGATTAATAGCTGATACTGAATACCCATTGGCATCCACTTCTCTATGATATGAGTGTCCTTTCTCCCAGTTCCATCATGGGTTCTCCTCACCTTAATGCTGTTACCACCTGGAACATGGAGACCCCATCGCACACCAAGTGATAATGGGGCAGCCCTGTCAGCCTCAGTAGAGGGGCCACACACACTTACCCTGCCCTGCACCTTCTGTTCTCCATCCACCTCTGCAGAGGACTCAATAACTGAGGGCAGCAACCAGAGGTAATTACAGAGTTGGAGGGAAAAAAGGTGAATTCATGTGTGCTTACTTTTTCTATAGTCCAAGGGGGGAAAACCCAACCAAATAAATTCTTCACAGGGATCCCCCTTTTATACACCCTAAAACCTAACCTCTTTGTGCAAGGTTTGAAGTCTCTTCTTCATCTCCTTTATGAGGGACTTTGTCAATGATCCAACATAGAAGAACCTCCATCTTTAAAAAAAAAAAAAGAAAACTCATAGTGCTATCACAGTGGTTGATCTCACACCAGAATCTACTCTTTTCACCACACCTCAAACTAAGACTATATCCCTAACAACATCAAGGAGAGGGAGAGAGGTACTTAAATGGGATAGTCCATGGTGGACTTTGGCACTCCAAGGCCTGATACCTTTTGGGGATCTCTCTGTCTCTGTGAAGATAAGTCCGTTCTTTATTTTATTCCTGGTCCTCAAATCTATGCGCACGCGCACACACACACACACCTCTCTCACAAAGACAGTACAGTTGACACTTGAACAATATGAGGGTGAGGGGCGCCAACCCACTGTGCAATCAAAAATTGTGTATAACTTTTGATTCCCCCAAAATTTACCAAAATTTACCTACTAATGGCCTACTGTTGACAAGAAGCTTCACTGGTAACCCAGATAGTTGATTAACACATATTTTGTGCTTTGTATGAATTATATACTGTATTCTTACAATAAGGTAAGCTAGAGAAAAGAAAATGTTAAGAAAATCATAAGGAAGAGAAAATACATTTTCAGTGCTGTACTGTATTTATTTAAAAATATCCACATGTAAGTGGACCCACACAGTTCAAACCTGCATTGTTCAAGGGTCAGCTGTATTTCTCTGAAACAGTGGTTTATAGGAGAAAAGCATGATCTTTTCTGCAATAACGTCTGCATAGATTATGCTGCCAGGAGCAGAGAGCATGCAGTGTCATATTGTTTTTTTTTTTTCATTCTTCAGTGTGCCCCAGGCTCATTGCTCTAAAAAGAAAGATGGTTAAAGACCCTGGACATTTAAAAAATAATCATTTTTATTTACCTTTGGACCAAACAAATTGTCAGCATGATGTCTTTGTCCCACAGTGTATAGCAGTCCTCCAGAAATGGTGGTGATGGTGGCAGCAGTGGGCTCTTTCATCTACATACATGAACTCATCTGATGCCACAACAATAATGGTATATTCCCTGTTTTAGAGATCAGGAAGTAGAGACTCATAGGGGCTTTCTGGTTTTTGCAAGGTCAAGTGTGGTTGAGTCAGGATTAGAACCCAGATCTGAGGAGTCCAGGCCTAGAGCTCTTTCTATGGTATTAAAATGGAAGAGAACATCACGAATGTATATCTCATTAAAATAGATTACTGCACTGGTAAAGGAGAAATTAGTGTGAGGATGTACAAGACAGGAGGACCCAGAGTTCAAAATAGATCAAGATAGCACCTAATTTTATTTTCCAAGAGAACTTAGGGAAGAAGGATGCTGTCTATAATCTTGTTACAGGAGGCCTTGTTTTTATTTTTCATTTTCTATCAGATACTTCAAGAGACTCTTAATTTTTTATCTAAAGTTAGGAAATGTTGGGGCCACCTGGGTGGCTCAGCGGTTGAGCACCTGCCCCTGGCTCAGGGTGTGATCCGTAGTCTCAGAGTAGAGTCCCATATTGGGCTTCCTGCCTGGAGCCTACCTCTCCCTCTGCCTATGTCTCTGCCTTTCTCTCTCTGTGTCTTTCATGAATAAGTAAATAAAATTTAAAAAAAAATAAAGTTAGGAAATGTTGGATTATGATCAGAGCTTTGTAACCCCAACATTCTCTGATCTAAAAAGCTAGTTATAATACATGATATAAAGTAAGGAGAATATCTTCCCTTGTCATCTATTGACTCAGGAATGGTCACAGTAGAGTCATGCAGCAACGTGGTTGATCTTATAAGGTAGTGTGTCCAAGGTCATTGAGTTACCCAGTCCTACAGCTGCAGGAAAGAGAAGAACTTGATTTCATGATTGTGGAAGATGATTGACCATTATCAAGAGAAAAGAGCTCATATCAATTTCTCTGTGAGGTTAAACAAATCTTCAAATGAGACACTTGACATGTAAAAGGAAGCCCAAGCGGGTCAAGAAAAGGGGTTGTTGGCTGACACTGAAGGATTCATGGAGGTCAGATACATACATGAGGTGGGGATCTTTCATCTGTAAGACTGATGAAAATTTGAAAAGGTCAGAAATTTGGTTTGTACAAATAGACAATTGTCTTTGAGAATGATGGTTGAGAACTTAAATTGAGATGAAAGAACAGATTCATTTTGAGAGAACACTTCAGGAGGAAAGTTTCTGTGAGGAGTGTGCCCTGCATTTGATTAATGATCAGACACAGTCAGGACTTGGCATTCATCTGGCTCTCTCAAGGGAAGCTGGACACAGTGAAGAATTTTCGAGGAAAAAAGTAACTGGTCAAGCAGTACTTTCTATCTCTGGCTCACCTCTCTAGGACTGGTAGTCACACTCTTGATCTGGAAGCACTCACCAAAAAAAGTGGGATAATATCCATCTTACAGATTGTTGTCAAGATAAGATTATGTGCATGAAAAGGCATGGCAACTTGAAAAGCCCTCAGCTAATGCCATTACTATGTTTTAGGGGGACTGACAAGGAAAGGGGGTGAGGATACAGTGTGGTATCTCGGTGAAAGCTGTGGTTTTGGCATCAGACATCATGGGTAATAACCCCTGCTCTGTCACCCATAGGTAAATCACTTAACACCTAAAGTCTCATATTCCTCATCCATAAAATGGGGATAACAAATCCCACTTGCACAGGCATGTGATTTAAAGCCAAAATGAATAACATGTGGGAAGACCTTGCAAATGCTAAAGCACTATATAAGTGTGGGGAATTATAAATATGATTGTTATTGCTTGGGTCCCCAGTTGATGGGATTGAAATTCAATTGCCCCAGTGACAGATGAGTGGGAACACATGAATGATTACCCCCAAAGTATACTTTTTCTCTTTACCATTTATCACCAATAAATATTTGGTTTACATTTAAAATCTGGCAACCTTGAAAGCCATTAATTCAAATAAATACTCAGCACTCTGCAAGGCAAAATTTTCCCCACCCAGAGCCTCCACCTGCTCTGTAATGCTGACACATGCTGTCCCTGTACACATGCTGACAAACTCATTCGCTGCTGATGTTGTCTGCAGTGACTCACCCATCAGTCAGTCAACAACCTGGAGTAGGTAGCTAGTATGAATGGAGCAGCTTACGGGATCTGTAGGCCACTGGAGAGGGAGAATAAACATTGTCCTAAAGAGCTTACAAACCAAGAGATCCTATTGTGGATGACTGTTGTTTCTGCTCCTCTAGTCATCATTTTGCTTCTTCTGGTAGGAAAATCTCAATTTTCCTTTTGTTATCCACTCTTATCCAACTCTTACCGCTATGGTATATGGGTGAGGCTGACTTCAGCTTCCTCTTCGTAGAAGTGGGCACAAACTCAGGCCTTTTTTTTTTTTTTAAGATTTTATTTATTTATTCATGAGACACACACACACACACACAGAGGCAAAAACACAGGCAGAGGGAGAAGCAGGCTCTATGCAGGGAGCCCAATGTGGGACTCAATCCTGGGACTCCGGGATCACATCTGAGCGGAAGGTAGGCGCTTAAACACTCAGCCACCCAGGCATCCTGAGACACAGATTATTAAAACATAATACAGTAAATATAATAAGTGATATATGTTTGAGGCATTAAACAACATGAAAACCTTAACTTATCTAAGAGTAGGTCAAGTGTGAAGGATCTGGGCAGGATTTGTACCTTGAGGAAGTAAACCTTTAGAGGCTACTTAAGGGCTGAGTAGAAATAATCCAGGAAGTAATGGAGATGAAAGGAGATATATGCTTGTTCTCTCCTCTGAGACATAGAGAATGGTTCTCTCTCTCTCTCTCCTCTCTCTCTCTCTCTCTCTCTCTCTCTCTGTGTGTGTGTGTGTGTGTGTGTGTGTGTGTGTGTGTTATAAGGGCTGGGGACTATAGGGGAACTATAAGCAGCTCCAAGTTTCTGGAATGAAAATACAAGATCTCATTGACAGAATAGTGAGGGTGAAAGACCGTGAAAGTGATGAGTTAATAATGAAAGGAATCAGGATGGGAAGGAGTCCTTTCAGCCATGGACTTCTCCTGAGTTTTGACTTTATCCTGTAGGTCAGCCTTGAAATGTGTGAACCAGGAGAATGTTTTGAAAGGTCATGCTAACAGCTATATAAAGAATGGACTTGAGAACATATGCATGGAAGGAAGGGAGCTAGTGAAGAGGTTTCTTGGGGTTCTTGCCCTAACCTTGATGGAAAGCCTAATTAAATATGGAAAGAGAAATACAGATTAAAGAAATATTTTACAGGTAATATTTATAGTATTGTTGCCTAAATATGGGAGTTAGAGAGTCAAACAGAAAAGAATTAAGTTTTTTTTTTTTTTTTTGGCTTGTGTGACTAGTGAAGATAGATGGCCAACTGAAATGATGAGTTTTGTTTTGGGCCTGCTCAATTTAAGGTACATAAGACATGACTAGACACATACAGAAGGCTGTTGCATATATCTTGATAGAGGTGTCTAGGTTGGAAAGAGAAACCTAGGAATCAACATATATAGTTAAAATCATGATATCATTTATGGAGAAAAGCAGACTATGAAGAGCAGAGCATTTAGGAAGAGCCTTGAGTATACCAATACTGAAGGATTGTGCTCGGGTAGAAAGAGCCTTCCAAAGATGCCCTGAAAGAATGGTTTGAATAACAGGAGAAGAGCCAGGAGTGTATGGAGTCCTGGAAGTCAAGGGGCTAGAATGTCAAAAGGGAAGAAGTGATCATCAATATCACATGCAGCGCAGTATAGGAGAAAAATGGTACCCAAACTACCTATAGTATTTGAGAGTTAGGGAATTATCTAGTGATCATAGAGTGGGGTCAGTAGATGAAGGATAGGAAGGGGAACCAAAGTGGAGTGAGTTGGAGTTGCCAGAATAACTGTGACCACTCTTGGAGAAGTTTACCTGAAAAAAAGAAGAGAAAGATGGGATAGTAAATGGAAATGACCCAGTACCAAGGAAAGTTTCTTCTTAAGGATGGGAGCCATGTAAGCATATTTTCAGGATAACAGTTAAGACAGATTTACCAAAAAGGGGGAAATTGAAGATATAAAATGAGAAGATTTGGAGATGCAGCAGGACCTTCAAGCCTGGAGGGAGTGTGGTAAAGGGCATCAGGGACAGACTGCCCTTGGAAAGGAGTTGGGTATTTCATGTTCCAGTAATGGGAGGAAAGTTTTTGGAATGGGTATAAATTTGGAATGGGTATAATTTCAGTAATTGGATGGGAGGAATTTTCAGGAAGAACACACATTATAGCTCAGCTTCATAGAAGTAGGAGATAAGAGTGGTGGAAGGAGGGCAAGTTTGGGAAGTTGAGACAGTAATACCAGATAGCTTATTTTTTGGTGGACACCATCCGATTGATGAGGAGTGGAAAATAATAAGAAAGGGTATGTAGCTGAAAATCACACGGCCCAAAGGCAGGTGGCCTTTTCTTTCATTGAGATATAATGTATATACTATAAAATTCATCTTTTAAAAGTGGTTTTTAGTATATCCACAAAATTGTGCATTCATCACCACTCCCTAGTTTTAGAACATGTTAATCATACTCCAAATAAATCCCATACCCATTAGCAGTCATTACCCATTTCTCCCTTCTTCCAGCCCCTGATGACAATAATAATTTCTCTATAGATTTGCCTCTTCTGGACATTCTAGGTAAATGAAATCATTCAATATGTGGTCCTCTTTGTTACTAACCTCTTTCACTTCCTATAATATTTTCAAGATACATCCACGTTGTAGGCTGCATTATACTGTAATCCTTATTTTTGCTGAGGAATAGTCCATTGCCACATTTTCTTTATCCATTCATCACTGATAGATATTTGATTTGTTTCACTTTGGGGCTATTATGACTAATGCTCTACGAACATTTATTTATGAACAAGTTTTGTGTGGACAGGTTTTAAATTCTCTCGGGCATATACTGAGGAGTGGAAATGCTTGGTTATATAATATTTATGTTTACCTTATTGAGGGACAGGGAAACTCTTTCCCTGTACCATTTTATATTCCCATCAGCAACAGAGGGTGTCAGTTTCTCTATATCTTTACCACACTTGTTGTTATTTTTTTTATAACCATCTTAGTGGCTATGAAGTTGTATCTCATTGCTGATTTTATTTGCATTTCTCTGATGGCTGATGATATTGAACATCTTTTCATGTGCTTATTGGCATTTGTATATCTTCTCTGTAGAAATGTCTGTGCAAATACTTTGTTCATTTTTTAATTATTTGTTTTTATATTGTTGAGTTGTTATATGTATGTGAAATTAGATCTTCATTAGACAAGATTTGCAAATATTTTTTGCAGTTTTATGGGTGTCTTTCCACTGCTGGATTATGTCGTTAGAAGCACAAGTCTTTAATTTTGATGGAGTTCAGTTTCTCTGTTTTCTTTGATTGCTTGTGCTTCCAGTGTCCTAGCTAAGACACTGTTACCTAATCCGAGGTCAGGAAGCTTTACACCCATATTTTCTTCTAAGAGCTTTGTAGTTTTGGTTCTTACATTTAGGTTTTTGATTTACTTTATGTTAACTTCTAGACATGATTTGGGACTGAGGTGTAACTTCATTTTTTTGCATGTTACCATCTGGTTGCCCCAACACCATTTATTGAAAAGACCATTCTTTCCCACATTGAATTGTCTTAGCCCCCTTGTCAAAAATCAATTGACTGTAAATGTAAGGGTTTATTTGTGGATTTTCAATTCTATTCCATTAAGGCACTTGGACAAGCTCCAAGTCAGGTCAAATAATGATAGGCCTTTTAATGGGATCTTCCAGGGAATTACAAGGCAGGTCAGATATTTGCAGTTCTCTGGAAATTAAGCTTTGGAGGTGCTCCCCGCTGCCCTGCCCCCTCTGGTGGCTGCCAGGATGCTGGTTTTCATTGTGATTGTAGGCTGTTGGGTTTGTGGACAGAGATATTGTTGAGCTGGGGCGGGATGGCAGCTGGGAATAGGGCAAGTTAAAATGCCATAATGTTCACTGTTCTTATTGAGGTTTGATCTTTTTTTCCTGAATAAGTGTTCCCTGTAATGTTTCAAACCTTTGGTTAATTTTCAGAGCCCTGAAGAAGTTAATTTTGATAACTTTTGCCAGTATTCCAGTTAATTTTATGGAAGAGAGGATTTTCAGAGGTCCTTCCTCTGCCAAATTTACAGACATCACCAGATGGTTTTTTCATAAGGTGGAAGTAAGTACAGTGATGATGAGTTCCAAGGAGTATACCACAAGGAAGAAATGGTTATAGTTCAGGAGGGGGTTAGTGTGTGAGATGCCTTAAACAAATTTTAAGAGGGAAGGCTTATACCTAGATAGAAAAAGGGAGGGAGTTTTCATGTGATTGGAAAGGCAGTCAGGCTCCCAGGCTCCTAAAATGGGGAGAATGATGGTCATCTAGAGAATGATGGCTAAACTTGTCATCTTGAAAATATGTTCCCATCCTTAAAACAAAAATCTCCATGATGCTGTATATCTCCTTCCAGTTACTATTCCATATTTCTCTTCTCTCACGTATACTTCTTGAAAGACTAATATCTCTTGCCTTATATGTCATCTTTAGCTCACTCCACATTGGCTTCCCCTTCTGTCCAGAGGGGCAAGAGAAGGAAGTCCTGAAAGACAGTCATCCAAGTTGGGGTGGTTCCAGTAGAAATTGTGACTCTGGGTTCTGGATATGGAGTGAAAAAGATGGGACTGAGAAGGTTCCAGAGGACTCAGCTGCCCTGATTCAGAGACAAACCACCTGAGGAAAGAGAGGGGCCTGGCTGGTTTTTAGTAAAACGGAGCAAGAGAGACAAACAAGCTAATTAACATGCATTAAGAAATGAAATCAAGGGAGTAGTATTCTCATCTGTACCCCCTGAGTACATTGCTGTTCATGTTTTCAACTGTGAGTCTTTTCTGGAACAAGGCATAGATTAGGGGGACATCTCTTCCTACTTGCCTATCTGGCCAGGATAAGATCATTCTGAGAGTCACAGCAGCCTGGATCTAAGGGTCTGAGCAGAGACTTGCATTCTTGCTGATAGGTAGTTGGGTGAGGCCCAGTGGTGAGGTCAGCCCAGTATCTATCACCTCTCTGCCTCAGCTCAGGGGCAAGGTGAACTCACTTTTCCCCAACCTCCACTATAGGTCGGATGTTGGGCTAAGGCACTCTAAGAGTATTCCCCAGCAAATCTCCACATTAACCCTGAGAGATGAGAATCATTGTTCTCACTTTATGGATGAGGAAACTCAGGCTTAGAAAGATTTTTATTTGCCCAAGGTCATACGATGAATAAAAAGAAATGTAGCAAGGTAGTAATTCTAGGGTTGACTTACTTTATTCTTGCTTATTTCTTTTTGTCACTTTTTGTTTTAGAAGAGACTATGCCACAGATGCAAAAGGTGCAAAGAAATATGATAAATAAGGTCGATGGACTCTGGTCTTAAAGAGCTAACACATTAGAAAGGGGAAGAGGCATGCAAAGAAATGAGATGGGATAGTACAGGTTTAGACCTACATACTTGTCCTGGGACATTTGGGGTGCAGAGATGGGGTGAAGAATGTGGAAAAAGGGGGAAATTCACCCTGTTAGGTGCTGTCAACAGGATCTGGGTTTTACCAGGAAAACAGGTGTGCCAGGGTTGGCCTAGTGATCATTGTGCCTAGATCATTGTGCCTAGATCATTGTGCCTGTGCCTAGATCATTGTGCCTTTGATGTAAACTTTCCCCTCTCCTGTCTGTGAGGGTCATGACTCCTTCCTTCTTTTTGGTTTGAAAAAAGGGAAGGACAGTTTGAGCTCAATTTCCTCTGTCTCTGTTCCAGGAGCTCAATGTAGAGTATTGCAGAATTTCATTGCTGGAAGGAGGGCTGGTGCATTTTAGACAAAAATAGACTTTCAGACTTTCAAAAACATAGAGGAACCTGCTGGACCTGACTTCTCCATGGTGGATGGTGGGCACAGAGCCATTACAGGGTCACAAACTCAAATGCCCCTAAGGTAGGTCACAATAAGAAACTCAGGCAAGATACAGAAAGCATGTGGCACACTTGACCAATCTTGGTTTTCCCACTTTGGTTATACACATGGGGGCCAGAAATATTTTATTCTTTTTTCTCTAAATAATTAAGAGATCAGGTACAATGATAAATGGCAACTAATACCTGGCTGCTGTTGTAGGAAAGATAATAGGAAGAGGTGGAGTCTGTAGTGATGGGACAGCAGGTGCCCCACTTAGGTTGGCAGGTGTTTTGGCTCAGTGTGTTGTCATGTAGACATATGGGCCCAGTTTTCCCAAATCTGATTTTTCAAGAGAAGCTGGGAAACTAGATTCTTAAGTGAAATCACTCAATTTCTAAGTGTGTGCACTCAATTCAAAAAAATTTTTTTTTAAAGTTTAGGTGGGCATTGATCTATAGGCCAAACCTAATAAATCTGCCTGCCACTAGTAGCAGCTCTCATCAAATCATTTTGCAGCCAAATTCCAGTCATTTCTGGCTTTGGGGGACCCATTTCAAAGCAGGTAGGAATCTGGGATACTTCTACCCCTTAGGGAGCAGGAGAGCATATGTGCAGAGTGGTTGGTCATTCCTTCTATCTGGGGTCAGACTGACATGCTCTTACTTGCTATTGCTGATTCCTGTGGCATGCCATGCTTTATGCTTCTGGCTTCCCTAGTGCCCCTTGTTTCTTACGTGTACACCTGAAGCAGGCATCTCTAGAATGACTGGAGAACATAAAAGAGTGTGAATCTCTGGGAATCCCACCAGAACTATGCTGTTCAAATGGTAGCCACTGGGTGTTTGTGACCGTTGAACAATTGAAATGTGGCTGGTTCAAATTGAGGGGAGCTGTAAATGTATAATGCATATAATATTTCAGAGCCCTTGCTATAGAAAAAGAAAGTAAGATATCTCAACTAATTTTTTATATCACATGTTGAGATGACATTTTGGATGGATCGGCTTATGTAAAATATATTATTAAAATTATTTTGTTTGTTCGCTTTTACATTTGCTTAAATGTAGCTACTAGAAAATAAAAAATGGCACATGTCACATTATATTTGCATTGGACAACGCTGTACTAAGCCCCTCCATTCTGAGACTAAATTGGGAAAACATGGCTGTTCATTCTGTTCTCATCATTGTGGGCACAGCTACTCTGAAGTTCATGAGAGCTGGTGGGGCTGTTGTGAGGGGTAACCAGGCCTCACAATGCTGGGCATCACTCTAAACAGCTGTGCTTAAGTGGCCACTGAACTCTTCAAGGAAATGGCAATTGGTGGGGATAACTATAGGCTGAGCACATCTCCAAGGGTCTGCTACTTGTTATTTTCTTTTATTTTGACCTCTGACCCTGGAGTTTAGCTTTCACTGCTCTCTCAGGATCTGGCCTTAGTCACAACCCTACATGTCTGGACTTGAGGGAATGGCCAGGGGCATTTTGAGTAATAGCTCTTCTGAACTGCAGTCAATACTGAACGGAGTGGAAGGCTGTTAGAGTGTGGGTGAGCAGCCTCAGGGACAAGACGTCCTTCTGTCACCTCATGCCAGACCACCAACCATAGAGTCCCCTTTCCTGGCTGTGGTGCAGGCTGGATAGCGGCCCCCCAACCACTCTTCCTTTAGATGAGAGATTCATATTCCCTTAGACCCCTGACAGAAATGTAGGAATCTGTGAAGTTGAGACCCCACCGCTCCCCACTACATGGGTCAAGGGGTATCTGAAGATACCAGATACCAGAGGCAAAGACAACCTAGAACCAGAGTATCCCTCTGTCAAATGGTAGCACTTGCTGAACATGAGTGCTGAATCCTGGATGTGTCAGTGGGAATTTTAACCAGAAGAGGAATCAGAGCAGTAGGGACAAGTGTGCAAATTTTGGATGAAAACATTAGAAATCGCTTGGAAAAATACTGTGCTTCAGGCAACTACCAGCCTCTCTCTCTCTTTCTCGCTCTCTTTTCTCTCTCTCTCTCTCTCTTTCTCTTTTTCTTTCTGCTGGGGCATGAACCTGCCAACATATCTTTTGCAGTCTATCAGAGCCCTGATTTATGTCACTTACAAGTTTTGCATGGCTGTCACCTCATTAAGGTATTTATGTCCTGGTAGAGCCTGAACTTGAATCTACCTTGAATGTGTAATTGTGTGTTGCTAATGTAATGGCTAGAGCCGCCCATGCAAAGAGCAACATGAGAAAGGTCACGGGGGGAGGAATGCAAGGTCATAGAGCCACCTGAAGCGTGCTCAGGGTTGATTTGCTTATTTCCTCCAATCCCAGAGAGGAGAAGTCTCATGACAGCAGGTAGGGCTTGCAGAGGGGAATGATTGCAGCATGGGCTTGTGCAGATGGGAACAGAGAGGAGTTTATTGTGCTTTTCCAAATGGCTAAAAGCTTCACTGACAATCTGAGCACATACACGGCAATGGCCCTAACCCAGATGCCCATAAATATGGATGACTCAATGGGAGAGGAGGTTGCCTCTCCCCTAAAGGTGGCTTGCAGTTTCCCCAGCATTAATAAATTTGTCTGCAAAACAATATAGAAAGATATTTGTCTTTTCAGAAATAAACAAAAATTCCAGATTTGCTCTCTTGCATCAGTTCTACTTCCCAGGTAGATTCTCTGGATTATGTAGCATAAGAGAGGTGGTTAGATGTACCACAGTCATGCTTCTCCTCCTACCACACAGGGAGCGGTGGCTAACTGTGCCACAGGGGCCTCTGGCCCCTTGGATTATATCACAGTTATAAATTCAGCAACTCTTTTTTAAATACCTACTGTGAGATGTGACTGGTGCTGGGGATGCAGCAGGGAACAAGATAAACATGGAGCCTGCCCCAGTGCTCACTGATGAGTTGAGGATGTGTGCAACTGTAAACAATTTGCTACATGTTGTCATGAAGGAAAAAGCAGGGAGTCAGGGCTTCTTGGAAAAAGGGACATCTCACCCAGACCAAGTGGCACAGAGAAACCTTCCCAGAGGTGCAAGACCATGTGCATCCTACTTCTTAGAATCATGGAAGGGACCTTAGAATTCATCTCATCCACTATTCATGACAATGAAGAAATCGAATCCCATAGAGATAAAATAAAATGCCAAGTTCGTACAGCTGGTAAGTGAAAGACCAGCTGAACTCAGGCCACTTTAGTTGAGACTATCATTCTGTCCCACTGAAGTTATGTAATTCTCTTTCCATAATGTTGCACGTTAATGAATTGAACTCTTAAGGCATAGATGAAAGAGTTGTTGGGGACCAAATTTTGCTGTTATTAGTCATGTAGCTGGTACTGGAGACTATGGCAATGGTCTTCAGCAGGGGCTGAACCCCAGGATTAGGCAAATCTGCCGGCCTTGTCTCAGTGGTGCTAGAGCCAGGAGAACTCTTGCCCCTGTGGACAGCTCACTCTGGAGAGGAAGAGGAAAGGAAAAGGCTGGGCTACCTTCTCCAGCTTTGTCTTCTACATGTGGGAAGCAAGAAAGGCCACAGGAAGTGGGAGGAGGGGCGGAGTCAGGGGTGCTGTTCCTGAGCTCCCCTCAAGCCGGAGAAACACCAGGAGAGGGAAGGAGACACACCTCAGAACTCACCTTCCATGCTTGTTCATTTGTCCATCACACATATTTTTGAGCATCTTCTCTTTCTCTCTGCTAAATGACGAGGATTTCAAGATGTCCTGGTAATCACAGAAGGAAATGCCTTAGTAGTGAAGAGTCTTTTCCCTGAAGTTTGAGATGGGAAGAGGAGGGACTATTAAATGTGAATTTTAAGTCATGCAGTCAGTAAGGCTACAAAGTACCTTTTTTCTGTCCTTTGTCTGGCAGAAAATCCATGTGGTGTTACTTGCTATAGTAATGCCCCTATCTTGGCCTTGTATGATCCAAATCACCATGAGGTGGTGAAAAGGAACTGAGTTCTGTCTTTCTGTGGAATGGTTGGGACAGTTGTCCTCTTCCCTGTGGCTGCCAGCTGGTCCTGCCATATGGTCACACCCTGTGTCCCTCCTTCCCCCATCCCACTCCCCTCCCAGCATCTGTTCTCCATCTTCCCTTCATCCCCAATAAAGAAGTACTACCAGCCTTTGACTCACCTGTTTTCCAAAAGTTCAACAACTGGCCTCAGAATACATTTGACTGATGTTGCAGACTCCTGAGTTTGGAGGGGTCTCAGTATAAGTGAGCACTGACCTTAGTGTGAGTGAGTTTTCTATTGTCTTACTTTTGATTCTCCCAAAAGAAAACCCTGAGACAAGTTTGGGGGGGCAGTTCCAGGAAGTGCCAGTATGGGGATGAGGAAGTGATAGAGGAAAGGGAACAAAGCTAGCCAAGCTTGGGTTAATGAGCAGGTTACTGCTGTGGGCATCAGGGGCGCTGTCCCTCCACTGAGAAAGCCTGTGTGCAGCAGGCTTCAGAACTGTCCGTGAAGGGTGAGAAAACTCGAGTGTTTACCCACCAACTCTCATCTCTGATTAGATAACGGTTGATCCTGGGACACCAACTCTCTGATTCAACTGACTTCCCCCAGAATAGACTGCAGGGTGGAGAATGCCCTGAAGACAGTGCAGGAAGCCATTCACAGGATGGAGCTGTGTGAGGTGACCTCCAGGGCAAGCTGCGGGTATGGGCAGGGCACTGATCACCTTGGTCATGTCTCTGCTAGTCTCTTAAGCCACTCTTTTTTTTTTTTTAATTACTGTACCTATCACATTTTCCAATTTTACATTAATTTGCAAGTTTATAGGTCTAATGTCTTATTTCTTACTGTATACCCAGTATCTAGCTCAGTGCCTGAAACCTAGGAGATACTCAATAATTATTTGTTGATTGAGTGGCCAACTGACTGAATGACTCAGTGCCCCTGAATCACATTTCTATTTTGGGGTCATGTCTGGGACTGCCCCTGGGGCTTTAGTTTAGGTACTGAGAGGGGGGAGGGGATGATTGGAAACTATTCCTGATTCTGGGTAATTCTTTGCCCAAGAATCTATATAGAAACGGTACGGCAATTATTCAAAGGAAGTCCTCTTCCCACTCCTGGAGCTTGGCTCTATGTGGACACTTTTAAGATCCTTTCAATGGCTCACTCGTCTGATATCAGGGAACTTCTATGGACAGTGCACTGCATTCACAGCTGTAAGAAAGGTACAAGATAAAAAAAAAAAAAAAAAAAAAAAGAAAGGTACAAGATGAAAGTTTTGTTCTCCCAGAGTTGAACTGGAGGTAAGAAAATAACTCATGTGAATTACAAAACAGCTTATAATCAAGTGATGGATTGAGTATCTCAGGCTGAGTATTTGTAGGGTTCAGAATCATGGGGGGATTCAGTACAGCAAAGAGGAATGGAACGATTGTGGACTTAGGGCCCAAAGACCTGTGTTTGAGTCCCTTCTCTATCACTAGACCCTAAGACTCTTGAGGGTACAGACTAGAGTTGATTCAATCTGATAGAACTAGTCACAGTATTTAGAGCCCACAGAAGCCACCTTGTTGCCAGCCCCAAGGTTGAGCTGTATGAATTACCTTAATGGTGTTGATGCTCTGGTTTCTGGTTGGGTTTGACCAATGGAGAACCTAGTCAGAGGAGAGTGAGGCTGGGATTCCATGCCCCTCTGTCTGTGGTCACTTCAGTTTGGCTACTGACTCTACCCTACTGTTTCCTGCAGGGATCCATTTACCTAACCCTCTCTCATCTCTTTGAGTTTTTACTAGCTCTAGATTCTCACACTGTCCTTTGATGTTCCCTGGATCTTGTCTACAGCTTGGTAAATTAGTCCCTTGGTAAAGAAATCCTCTTGACATTACCCAGTTTCTATGTGTCATCTGTTTCCTATTGGGACCTGACCATTACAGAAGAATCAGGCCTTGCCCTTAATAAACTCACAATGTAACAGGAGAGAGAGTTCCAGACAACACCACTCTATCCAAAACCACTCAAAAAACAATCAGGCACATTGAAGGCAATATGCTGATGGGCAGAGGAAGAAGGTGAAATGGTTGAAATTATAAGAGTTAGAGGGCCTCTTTAAGTGTACTTTGGGATGTATAGGTGATAAGAACCCTTCTAGAAGAGGTTCTTTCCTATAATGACACTAATTTAACTGTGGTAGCATGATTTACTGAAATAGCAATTGAGGCATTGTTGTTAATGCAATAGAGTTGACACTTTTCATTTTCCACTCAGGCCTCCATTCCCTTAGAGGGAAGCTTCTGTAGGAAGCAGAAGTTCTCAGCACTCTCAGAAGACAATGCCTCTCTTGGATTTTATTTTGCCAAAGTCTGTGCTCTGGAGGAGATCGTGCTGAGCTGCAAGAGAAGAGAAGGTGGAGGCAAATGTTTGGTGTCCAAGAGGCTCAAGGTGTTGAGGGAGAAGGAGGATTTAGAGTATTCCCTAAGAGTTGGAGGAAAGGAAAAGTTCTTGGATTCATCAGGTTATGGGCACAAGTGACTGGCCCCTAAAGATAACTGTGGGGTAGTGACAGGATCTCAGGAAAAAATGTCTTCTCGGGTACCCCAAGGAAGCTGGACTTGGTACCCTGTACACTCAGCCTTGACTATGAATCCAGAACAAAGCAGATGCTCATCTTTGTGGGATTTCATGGATTTGGACAATACTGTATTAGTGATGGATCATGGATCAGAGAGCCGTTCCTGAATGGCACATACTGTGCCAGGTCCCTGGGAACTTTGCCAACCATGAGTCAGGAAAGTACACTCCAGCTGTGACTGAAGTTAAATGTGTTACCAACCCAGTGGAATGGGGGATCAGAAAAGATTAAACTTTACTTCAAGAAATAAAAACAACGTGAAATTTATTATGTTAAATGTTATAGAATAAGGTTCACACCTGTTACATGTGGGGACCTCATCTAGGACTACTAGGAATCCAGTGCAAAACATCTGTCCACGGACTTATTACCATCCTAGTGATGGGAACAATTGGTTTTGAGGAAATGACTGTTTTTCTATTGGAAAACTGGTGAGCAGAGATGAGTCTGAACTCTCAGAAGTCACAGCTGATTTGGGGAGCACCATGAGTTGCTGATGAAACTGAATTTGAGAGAGTACTATAGAATGCTTTAAACTTCTGTGTTGATACAGGTGGCTTATACAGTACTGGAAGGAAGAAAACACAAGTGTAGCTTTGTTAGATTACACTGACAATATTAATTTTTCTGACATCCCCAAGGGAAGGATAGTGACATTTTAGACTCACAGAAGGAGAAACTTAAGGCCCTATCTCTGATTTTATTTTTAAAAACAAAATTTAACCTTTTCCCAGAATAGAGAAACATCAGAGACTGATATCACCTGCTCCCTGGTAAGAGAATTCTCTATTTCCCGAGGATCATGGTGGGTGGAGAACAGACATCCTTATGTGATTCTAGCAGCAGTCTTGTACCTGGCATGTGTGAGAAGATACTCAACATCATATGTCAGTAGAGGATTACAAATCAAAACAACAATGAGATCTCACTATACACCTATTAGAATGGCTAACATGAAAAACTGACAACACCAAATGCTGACGAGGATATGGAACAGCAGGAACTCTTGTTCATTGCTGGTGGAAATGCAAAATGGCACTCACTTTGGAAGGCAGTTTGGCAGTTTCTTACAGAGCTAAACATAGTCTTGCCATATGATCCAATAATTATGCTCCTAGGCATTTACCCAAATATATTGAAATCTTATGTCCACAATGAAAACCTGCATACAAATGTTTGCACCAATTTTATTCGTAATTGCCCCAAACTGGAAGTGACCAAGATGTCCTTCCGAAGGTGAATGCAAACAGTTTGTGGTACATCCATATAATGAAATGTTATTTGGCGATAAAAATAAACGAGCTATCAAGCCACAAAAAAAATGAAAGAAACTTAAATGCATATTGCTTAGTGAAAGAAGCCAGTCTGAAAAGGCTACATACTGTATGATTCCAACTATATGACATTCTGGAAAAGTATTCTAAGGAAGTCCCAGCTACTTGGAGATGTCATATGATGGTGTTCCAACCAGCAATGCCAGCTAATGTCCTAGATGACAGTATCAACTGCTAGACATATGAGTACATGAACCTTCAGATAATTCTAGCACTTAGCTGTCAAAATGCCCTCAGCCTTGTGGCCTTCCAGCTGAGGACCCAGATATCATGAGCAACCATGCCCACTGTGCTTTGCCTGAACTCTTGACTCCCAGAGTTCATGAGCATAATAAATGCTTGTTTTGGACTTCATTTGTTTACCAAAAACCAAATGAACTGAATTCCTGTATTAGTTTCCTGTGATTCTTGTACGAAATTATAAAAAATCCAGTGTCTTAGAACAGAGCCAATTTATAAGCTTGAGTTCTGGATATCTGAAGTCTGAATTATGTCTCACTAGGCTGGCTGAATTCCTTCTGGAGGCTTTAGGGGAAATTCTGTTTTCTTGTCTTTTTCTAGCTTTTCAAGGCTACCCCTACCCCCATCCCTCTGCTCGTGACCTCATTCTTCGATCTTCAAAGCCAGCAACATCAGGCCAAGTCTTTTCCATGCTACCTTCCCTCTGGTTCTCCTCCCTCTTTGGCCCCTCTGCACTTATAAAGGATCCTTGTGATTACAATGCCCCCCCCCCCCACTCCCATGTAATTCAGGATAATCTTCCCATTTCAGAGTCAGCTGATTAGCAATCTTAATTCCATCTGGAACTTTAATTCTCCTTTGCTATATTACTTTACATATTCACAGGTTCTGGAGTTTAGGACATGCAGACTTCTTTGGGGGTCGTTATTCAGCCCATTAAAGTTCCAAACTAGCTTTATTACCAATTATGGGATAGGAGTTTTGGTAGGTATTTCCATTACCTAAACTGGTTGAAAGTATGTTTTACACGCTTTTGTATCTCTCTGCAAACTTTGTACAATAAATATTTGTTGACAGTCTCAAAAAAAAGTGCAAGTAGAGGAAGTGAGTATATTCACATATCAATTGCATTGTTCTATGGAGAAAGAATAACAAAGATGACTTGCAGAGCATTCGGAAACCAATTTGGGATGCATTAATCTGCTCTTCTTGTTCTGGTTTGTCTCATTGAACTCAGCATGACTTTGTGAAGTGGGTGGGATAGGTCTGTTACCCACATTTTACAGATGGGAAAGGAAATCTCAGGAGGATGAAATGACCTCTCTGAAGTCACCCAGGAGTCACTATAAGGTCTGTCTGATGTTTACAAATCCAATACTTTTTTCTTATCCATTCTGATGCCCCAGCATCTCCTTAGCTTCTTCCTGGGAGGATGCATTTCCTTCTTGTGTCAAAATTTTATGTTTGCTTCTGTCTTCCCCTTTTCTTTCTTTCCTGGCCTAGAAGATTTCTATTTTACTCACTCTGTCCTATGATTTAATTTCCAGTATGTTCTTCATATGAAACTCCATGTTTTGGGACATTCTCAGGGACCAGCCAAGGAAATCTAGCAAGAGCAGCCACAAGAGCTTTTTATCTCCCTGTCCTCTACTGCATGCAGACACTTCCATGCTTCTTTACCAGTGTATTTGGACTGGCAATAGATGATTAAGTCTGAACTTAGTCTCTAGCCATGATCAAACTTCCAAGGGTCCTTTAGGGTTGCCCCAGGCAGAGAGAGAGCCAGTCACCAACAGCTTCCTCAGTTGAGCATTCACTGATTTAACCATCCATTTAGCTATTTAAACATATTTATGGCCATATTTGGAGAAATGAAATTGTTTGGGATATCTCAGTCAATTAGTAGCAGAGATGAGATTAGAACCCAGTGTACTGGCCTCAGCTATACCCATCATCATTATCAACCCATTCATAGACAACTGCATGTCAAGATGGCATGGTCAGGCTATCAAGGCTGCTTATCTCTATCAGTTCTCAGAAGCTATTTTCTGAGCATTTTCAAGTTTAGAGGTTTGTTGACTGGGAGACATCAGAGAACAGAGGGAAGGGAAGAGCTTGGAGTGAGATTGGGGTTTGAATCCCAGCTCTAGAAATTATCAGGTCTGTGCAAATAAGTTAAATAATTTTGAACCTTACCATCTTCTTTGTGTAATGAGAATAATGATACTGTCTTTCTGAAACATGTGAAGATATATATATATATTATATATATATATATATCATACAAAAACATGTGACCAAGTATATGAGCACAACAAGTGTTCAGTAAGTACCCACTTCTGTCCTTCCTGTCTGCAGTGCATTGACCTACTGCTCAATGGTGTCCCTGAAGAAGACACTAAGGTTAGTTAAGGTATACCTGGTAACTGAAATGATACTCTTGGTTCTGGTCTTGCCCTGGATAAGATACAGCCCAATTCTATATATTGCTCTTTTACATCCATAAAAATGTTGATAATCAAGCCTACACTCCTAATCTCATGAGGCTTGGCGAAGGTACTAAGCTTCTAGGACTGAAAAATCTATATAACAATAGATCTATTAAATTTATAGAAGAATACATTTCAAAAATATAGAACAATGAGAAAAGAAGAGGCTCAGCTTCTAATATTACTGTACTAGTGAATAGAAAATAAGCAACCAGAGTAACTTGCCAATAGTGGAAAACTGTAAATATTTCAGGAGGAAATGGATTTAGAATTGGTCAAAAAGCATTTGATTAATAGCTCCAGGAATTGAAAATTTTTTTTATCAACATAGTTAGTATGGTTAATAGACATGTATTGAATATTCACAGCCATGCTCTAGGCAAGCTATAAATAAGAATATGTAAACATAGCCTCTCCCCAATGTCTACAATTAAAGGAGACTTAAAAAAAAGCAAAGCATGAATAAATGAGAGATGTACTAGGGGGAGAAGTGGGTGGGATTAGACTCATTATGAATCATGAGCACTACATATGCCATGGGGCTCAAAGTTTGAGAAAAGACAAGGGTATCTGGTCCAAAAGAAAGCTGTGGAAGTGACATGAGCTCTGAAGGATGGTTAAATACTTTGGGTCAACTCCTCTGCTAAAGTGCAGGTTCAGGTTTATGAGAGTCTGACTGTCCATTACACGCATGTCCATAGGTCCTCCCCTCAGCTGTTTGTTCCTCTTCCCTTCCCATCCTTTGTGGTCTGTTTCCAGCTTTATCAGACCTTGAGTCCTCTGAGAACAAGAATCATACTTAACTTATCTCTGAATGTCAGTCAAGTGCCCACTCACTGCATGTTTGTGGGACTGTTGAGTGACTGAGAGGCAAGATGGATGTAGAGTGAGCTGGCCACAGCTGGCTCAGAGGAATGAGAAAGTGCAGGCTGTTTGTCACTACTCAAAAAAAAAGTGTTTTGACATGTTAGCAGGGAGGATAACTGTTTGGAGGGCGTGGTGGACTTCTGTTAGTTGCTCACCTAGCATCCACTGCTTCCTTCCTCTTTCTGATAGCACACAGTTTCCTTTCAGTGGCTGAGGTGGGTATGACCCCACCCTCAGCCAATCAGTGTATCTTCCTTGCCTGGGTGTTGGTCTAGGGCCAGGTGATGACCTGGGGCTAAGCTAATTAGCACAGGGATATATCTTGGCCACTGTTTTTTTCAGGTTGATCTAAATCAAAGTGAAGCTTATTGGTCTGCTCCAAGTTTTAAAGAAAAGAAGCCAATCTGGTTTAGATTTTATTAATATTAGTAACGCAATGCATGTTAATTGATGCAACTGTACTTGAGCCATTAAAGTTGGAAACTGAGAGGGGTATGGTGGTTAGGAATTCAGGTGTTTGGCTCTGCTGCTCCTTCACCAGCTCCGACACTGGGTGAATAGTTTGCACTTTCTGAGACTCAGTGTTGCTCGGATGTAGAGTAAGGAAAGATAATAGGCTTTTGAGGATTAAATGAGATAATGCGTATACACTGCTAAGCACATAATGAGAGCTCAGAAGAGTATAGCACAACAGTGCTGACATAAATAACCTTGAAGGGTCCTACCTGGGATTTCAAGGATCAAATGACATGTCCTGAGTCATAATTGAGCTTTCTTGTCACAATTTTCTTTCTTAGGCTTGCTCACCTTAAGTTTTTTGTGTCTGTTTCTTAGAAGGTCAAGTTAACTACAGTGGCTTATTAACATAGTCCATTTTATTGTGCTTTACTCACTATATTTTAGTTAGGGTTGTCTAAAGAAGCACAACTGATAGGATATAGATACAGATATCTAGATACCTGTCCATATCTTTCTATAGTTATATAGATTTATCAACAGATTTTCTATAAGGAATTTTTTGTGTGAAAATTTCTTCTTAATTAGCAAGCTCTTGCTCTCTGTTGTCTCATTTAATCCTCATAATAATCCTGCGGGGTTGCTTGACAAGTGTTCATCTTTGCCATACAAAAGAGGAGTTGGAGACACAGAGAGATTAATTTGTTGACTTGGCCAAGGTCACAGAGCTCCTAAGCAGTAGAAACAAGCTGAGAATTGAAATTCTCTGAATCCAATGTAATGCTGTTTTCACTCTACTGGATTTTTATATACCTATTTACCTGCAGAGAGCTGCAAAGTTGAGAAGAGCCCATTTACAGAATTACCCATCTCCATTCTGCAGTGTGTTTAGGGACAGACAGTGCAATATGAATTGTCAGATCATGTGTAATTACTATTATTACTCATTCACCAACAAAGTCTAACAACCTTGGATGCCTTTGTCCAATGAGCAACTGCACTTGCAAAACATACTTGGGTTGGCATCAGTTGACCACTTAATTCTCAACCTGAGATGAGCTCTTGCTTCGTTTAATGGCTTTCAAAATGTTGACATGCATGGGAGCACAAAACAGCACTCTTTCTTGTTTTTCCCTCCTTCTAAACCACAAGAAATTATTTAAGGAAGTTTTAATGAAATGCATCTGTCACTTATTAAGATGGATGGCTGGAGTGCAGCTTTCCATTACTGGAAATGGCAGAATCAAATTAGGAAATAACAGTCCTCAGCATCTTCTCCAACTGGCTTTTGCATAATGTGTTGGGAAAAATGCCACCTTGGCAGAAAACAGCTATTGTGAGGGCCAAGGTTCCTTCCCCAAAGGGGTTGTGTTTACCAGTGAGATTCTTCTTTTCCTTTGGTGAGTGAAATAGCACGGCTTGAGAGCGAAGCTTCCTTGTCCAGGACACCCTTTGGTGTTTGGAGGTTGGAGGCTCTGTCTTACAGTCCAAGAGGCTCAGAGAAACTCTTCTACTGTATACTTCTCTAAGTCAGAAGCCCTGACTTTTGGTTTAGTTTTCTAAGCATTAAATTTCTCTTATTGTATCGTGCCCAACAACATCCATTCAACAAATACTGGATGTCTACTACGTGTCCATCACTCTTGACACTGAGGTTACCACCAAGAGCAAAACATTGTGCCTGCTTCATGTGGCTTTTAGGTAGATTGGGGCACATAAAGTTCAGAAAATGTTTCATGCTATGAAGGTAATAAAGCCAAGCCACAAAGTAAAGAGTAGGTGGAGAAGGGGTTTATTAGAAGGAATAAAATCTATTTCACAAGTTGTGAAAACTAGGCTCTTATTTCAAGACAGCCATTGTATTTTTGTGACTCCAGGGGAAAGTGTGAAGCTAGCATTTTTGTTGTTGTTGTTTAAAAGGATTCTTAAGATCATTTAATTCATCTCCCATCTAAGCACAGGAGTCTTGTTTCCCAACAACTCAAAAATGATAGTGGACTAATCACCTTTTCCTGAAAACATCTTGACTCAACTTTTGTTGCCCCAGGAAGAAGTCATATTGACTTAAATTTTGTTAATCCACAGAGTTTTCAGTAACCATTTATGGAGCCTCTACTCTGTACCAGGCATGTGTGAGGCCCTGGGGAGAGAGTGGTGTACAAGGTGCAGTATATCAGCAGCACACCATTCATTTCCATAGCACCTTATTGTTTTTTTGTTGTTTTGTTTTCAAGAATTTTTTAAAATAATACATTTATTTTTTATTGGTGTTCAATTTGCCAACATACAGAATAACACCCAGTGCTTATCCCATCAACTACCCCCCTCAGTGCCCAGTCACCCATTTACCCTCACGCCCCCTCCCTCCCCCGCTTCCACCACTCCTAGTTCGTTTCCCAGAGTTAGGAGTCTTCATGTTCTGTCTCCCTTTCTGATATTTCCTACCCATTTCTTCTCCCTTCCCTTCTATTCCCTTTCACTATTATTTTTATTCCCCAAATGAATGAGACCATATAATGTTTGTCCTTCTCCGATTGACTTACTTCACTCAGCATAATGCCCTCCAGTTCCATCCACGTTGAAGCAAATCGTGGGTATTTGTCGTTTCTAATGGCTGAGTAATATCCCACTGTATACATAAACCACATCTCCTTTATCCATTCATCTTTCGATGGACACCGAGGCTCCTTCCACAGTTTGGCTATTGTGGACATTGCTGCTAGAAACATCGGGGTGCAGGTGTCCCGGCGTTTCATTGCATCTGTATCTTTGGGGTAAATCCCCAGCAGTGCAATTGCTGGGTCGTAGGGCAGGTCTATTTTTAACTCTTTGAGGAACCTCCACACAGTTTTCCAGAGTGGCTGCACCAGTTCACATTCCCACCAACAGTGTAAGAGGGTTCCCTTTTCTCCGCATCCTCTCCAACATTTGTGGTTTCCTGCCTTGTTAATTTTCCCCATTCTCACTGGTGTGAGGTGGTATCTCATTGTGGTTTTGATTTGTATTTCCCTGATGGCAAGTGATGCAGAGCATTTTCTCATGTGCGTGTTGGCCATGTCCATGTCTTCCTCTGTGAGATTTCTGTTCATGTCTTTTGCCCATTTCATGATTGGATTGTTTGTTTCTTTGGTGTTGAGTTTAATAAGTTCTTTATAGATCTTGGAAACTAACCCTTTATCTGATACATCATTTGCAAATATTTTCTCCCATTCTATAGGTTGTCTTTTAGTTTTGTTGACTGTATCCTTTGCTGTGCAAAAGCTTCTTATCTTGATGAAGTCCCAATAGTTCATTTTTGCTTTTGTTTCTTTTGCCTTCATGGATGTATCTTGCAAGAAGTTACTGTGGCCAAGTTCAAAAAGGGTGTTGCCTGTGTTCTCCTCTAGGATTTTGATGGAATCTTGTCTCACATTTAGATCTTTCATCCATTTTGAGTTTATCTTTGTGTATGGTGCAAGAGAGTGGTCTAGTTTCATTCTTCTGCATGTGGATGTCCAATTTTCCCAGCACCATTTATTGAAGAGACTATCTTTCTTCCAGTGGATTGTCTTTCCTCCTTTATTGAATATTAGTTTACCATAAAGTTGAGGGTACACTTCTGGATTCTTTATTCTGTTCCATTGATCTATGTGTCTGTTTTTGTGCCAGTACCACACTGTTTTGATGACCACAGCTTTGTAGTACAACCTGAAATCTGGCATTGTGATGCCCCCAGCTTCCATAGTACCTTATTGTTAATGAAGAACTTCCATGCATGCGATTTTTTCCTTTCAGCCATCCTACAGAGTTGTCAGTACAAGTATAGTCAAGGCATTGGAATGTGTGGATTGCCATTAGTACTATTCTCTACGTAGTTCTGGCTTTCTGTTTTCTGAACACGACCCTTATAGGTAGTTGTACCATATGACATACTCTGGCCAGTGAACTATGAAGAGGAAGGATCATGTCACCAATGATCAGAGACTCTAAGAGGACCATTCCCTTTTCCATTTGTGGCAGATGAGTGCTCATGTCCCCATCAAGAGCTTGCTGAGGAACCTCAGTGAGCAGAGACCCCTCCTGTCTTACGTTGGATGTGTAGTGTAAGAAATTAAACTTTTGCCATATTAAACTACTGAATTTTGTGGTGTTATAACTGCTTCATCAACTGCTGCCAGCTAATATGAGGTTGTCTGATCACTTTTCCTCACTGGGAGCTTGCTGTCTTGTGGAGGCATTTTGCATCTTGGAGGGGAATCCATTTCATCACTAGAAAGTTCTAATTGTTGGAAAGTTCTTCCTTCAAAATGGAAATAAAATCTGCTTTCTCATGATTCCCTCTGAATCCACATTCTTCCCTCTGGAATATCAAGGAGACACCTACATCTCCTTCTACATGACTGCTTTTCATATAATATGACAGCTGTCATTTCTCCCCTCAGAGCTCTCTTCTACAGGAGGAATGTGACTGATACCCTCAAACTGATTCTTTGATGACATGGTTCCCAGATGCCTCATTATTCTTGTTTTCAGTCTCTAGATATGCCCATGCCCTAACTTAACAGTGTAGCTTTTATATGGGGAAATCATAGTTTCAGATGTTTTATGACCACATCTACTACAATGAAACCTCTATTTTTTTAATGTCCAGGTATTTAAAACTAAAAATATATACATAAAGATTTAGTGATCTTTTAAGACAAATTCAATCTTATATGTCCTGCTTAAAATAAAATTTCTAATAAATAAAATAAAATAAAATTTCTTAGATAACTGTCTAGTATGTTTAGGATAAAGTGCTTATGAGACCTTGAGTGATCCAACCATAGCCTACTTTTCCAATTTTGTCTTTTCCATACATCCTTATGTTAGTCATTTCTGTTTTCCTTCTGATCCATTCCTGTGCTCTACATCACAGTAGGACAGAAAGAATGCATTCCAGGGCTCCCATATTGGCTGGATTTAACCTAGGTTTGGCCCACTGAAGGCCCTGGTGGGGGATGAAGGGTGGGAGGGTATTTTTACTCTCCCACTGCTCTGCCTCAGATGATGTTCCAGAAATGGTTGTTTTCTCTGTCTCCTGTGGCTATAGCTCCTACCAGGCTGCTGTGTCCTCTGTAGCCCTACACTTGCCAGGTGGTCACTGCCAAGCTGATGCCCTGCCAGATGGCTCCAGCTCTGACCTCTGGTAACCCCAGTCCTTTCCTAGCTTCCTGTTGTTACTGATGGCTGAGTTGCTTCCTCATCTTGTTAATCTTATTAATTATTCCATAACAGTTGTAAAAAATTTCCTCTATTAAATTTTCTCTGTTTGAGATACCTTGAGAAGTTTCTGTTTTCCTGACTTACATCCACCTAGCATTCTACTCTCAGCCACGGTGAATATCTTTTCTTGGACTAAGTCATGTTCTCTCTTGTAGGTCTGAAACAGTTGTCTCTCTTCCCACCTAAATGTGACTGACTTCTATTCATTCTGCAGTTCTCAGTGTAGATGAGATAAGTGCCCTCTGACGTAACACTTCATGCTCACTTTTATCAATAACTTGTTTACTGTTGACCAGTTCCCTATGGAATTAGGAACTCATGGCAGACAAAGGCCATGTCTTCCTTATTCATTGTATTCCTAGAACCTAACATAGTGTCTGGCTCATAGAATATGCTCAATGAATAACTAAAGAATAAATGAATTAGTAATATATAAAAACATAGATATGGACCTGGAATTATGTATTTTCAAAAGTGGAATGAGTGCCTTGGTAATCATCTGCAATGTCTGGAACTTTGAATGTGATGAGGAAAGTTATAGTGGAGACCTGTTTTGTGTCTCTAATATGTACAGGGACATGTGTGACCTTGATTTGTATTTTGGATGTCTGTGAGGAAAGAAATTTCCTGATTTTTTTTTAACCACAAGAAGTGTAACTTGGATAAGGAATTGTTGCTATTGGTTGTATCAGATGACCATACATATCATTGGCAGTGGTCCAAGATTCTGTAAAAATGTGCAGATGAAACTGATTATTGGCTGGGACATCTATCCAGGGCTAAGATGACCATGGGATGTTTGTCCATTTGTGCTTACCTTGGGTCCCTCCTTGATCAGAGATGTCCCGGTTAGGAAATGGCAAACATCAGCTCTCTAGTGGGCTTTATTATGTGTGGTGGTGCCATTACCATACATATACATACAGACTCCCTTTTCTGGTCAACTCAGTTGATTCCAAGGGGCTCTCCAGGTGGCCTGTGGGTCTGAGAGAGGAGTGACCACCTCTGACACCATTAATTCTGGCAAGAGATTGAGGATGGGGAAGCCATTTCTTCCTGTAGGCAAGATATGTAAAAAGGCCCAGGTTTGGCTGTAACTATTCCATCCTAATAAGTGGCCATACTGAGCCTGTTGATTGCTGTCTCCATGACCCAAGGCGTAGTGGGCAGCTGGATAAAAACTGGAGTTGGAAAACTGGGCAAGGACTGGCCTTAGGGACTGTGAGAGCTTCTGTCCATCTCCAGAGGAGCTCAATATGTGGCCAGAAGTTGCTGCTTTAATGGTGTATGCCAAACATTGGAAGCCCATGAGCAATTTATAGCCATCAAAGGTGGGTCCAGAGACTTCAGGAGGCATGGAACATGGTTGCTACAGTTCTACAGTAAAGGAGTCTCTAGGGAGTACTAATAGGATTGCCTGTTGCATTGCAATTTGAACAGATTTTAGAGACCTTTATTGTGTTTGTGTGTGTGGGGGGTGCATTTTAAAGTGGACTGATTTATGCGTAACAACAAAATGGACTTAAGTAGAATTTACAAGTAAGGAATATGTTGTCTCCAAATCCAGATAGATCCAGTAAGTAGTTGGGCTTTCCTTAAAGCAGCAGTGCTGATAAGGTGAGGAGTTGATTCCTTGATCAAATAGTGCCCAGAAATGTCATCAAAGTGGTAGAGCCTTGAATCCTATGGGGAACAGTGGCTCAGCCCTAACTGGAAAAATGCTATGATGAGTGTTTATACATCCTGTGTGGGTGTTTCCTTTGAATCCCCTCAGAAGAAGATATCATCAGTGTGATGTCATGCTTGTGTTCCTGGAGAAAATTGAATGCAGGGAAGATGTTGCCTGCAAAGACTGAGTAGGACATGGCAAGGCTGTTGAAATACCCTACAGGGAGGCAATTATTGTGTTCATTCAAAAGTGGTAATAAATTTCACTGAGATTCTGTCGAAATAGTTACCAAAGAGAATATATGAGCCAAATTTATAACAAATAAATAATTTTCAGTTGCTGAATGGATGGAGTCAGTAATGTCAATATTTGATCCGGGGACTTTAACTGAGGATATTGTGGCATTAAAGTTACTGGTAAACCACTGTTAGGTATCTTTTATTTTCACCAGGTTTGAGAGAGCACTGGCAAATTGAGTTATTAAAGAGAGAGACAATAGGAACAATGATTTCTTCTTTCAGTAAGTCTTGTATAATGGCTCTTAATTCCTGTAGATCTTGTTTCAAAATATATTGAGCCATCTGAAGTATTTTTAACTAGATGGAAGGGAGGTGTGGAGAAGGTCTATGAGATCTCATTTTGCAAAATACAGTGTAAGTGCCAAATAGTTCATTTGATTCACATTTACGGCTTATTGTATCAGGGTATCCATACCCAGTATGGGATATTTTAGGGCAGTGAGTGCTATGACCATGGCGAATTTAGGTAAGGTAATAGTGCATATGGTTAAGGTGAGGCATACCTGTTTTCCCTCTATTTATGTTTCATAACTTCCCTAAGATTACATGGATACTTTGTTTAAATTTTGTGGAATCCCAGGTATAATCATAACCTATCCCAGTATTAAGGCCATGAAGTTTTACCAAATGTATGAAGAACAGTGAACCATCAGAGAGGGATAGGGGCAATTGTCCCCAGATGGGGGCTGCTGCCTCTGGGAGATGCTGTTGCTAGCATGTGATGGTTGCCTAAAATCAGGGTTATGAAGGTGGAATCCTTGAGGTGACAGTGGCATGAGAGTCACAGAGGTCTGGAGGCAACTGGCTATATACCTGGTGTGACCTGTCACTGGGGGCCTTGTAGCTTCCCCATTGTTTGCTATAATAAAACTTATAATTCTTCAGGGGTTATGACCCAAATTAAATGATTTGGGAAACCCAGATTTTAGAGTCTCCAATATCAGGCCTTTTGATAGGGATCTTGGTTTTGGGGAGGTTGGTTACCTGGATGTCCTTCTTGAGGACCATTTCTTCCCTTATAATTCTTATTCTCTTGATTATTTTCTTAATAGTCAAACATTTATTTGAGTTTCATCGTCTTGTTCTTCAGTGGCAACTAATAACTCTAGGCCATCTAATGCTTTCTTAATAGTGGCAACCTGGCTAATAAGGGGAAGTAAGGCTGCTTGTAATTTGGAAGTGCCCTTCTTAAGAATAATTGGCTTGTGTCAACATCAAAAGTTTCTGTATGGGGATACTTAGGGCCTCTGGTCCATTGGGACATCCAATAACAATAAATCTATTGTACCATGCCAGTTTTCCTCAGTAGCTGTTGTCCTTCCTACAATTGAAGGCAGGAGCATTCACAGTGATGGCAGTGGGATGCGCTGTTTTCCATGCCATGAACACACAATGGGTGAGAAGAAAGACAGGGAGATGAGCTCTAGAATGCTGCAGTGGGTGCATTATTATGGGTTTATTTTGATAGATTAAATGGGTTTCTTAATAAGTTATTAATTTGGAGATCATGAAATATGACTGCCAATTGGCACATCTCAATAGATCTTAAAATTCATTCCAAACTAGTGTGGCAGAGGTGCAAAAATCAGCTGGTTCCCTTTTCATCTTCTCATTAAGTTCTTTTAATAAATTTTGAATTTCAAGTCAGGTAAAACCATGGACCTCTTTTAGTTTCTGTCTCCTCTTGAAAAGAATTTTTTTGAGTAGCGATGAAGTACACTTCAAGGGAGGTCTTACCCTGTCCGGTCTTTAAGCTTCTTTGTCTAGGGAATCCGTCAGTGTCACCAGGGTCAGGAATTCCACCCCTGCATGTCCCCCTGCCACCATAATGTCACCCACAATACTATCTCGTTTGTAGCCACAGTGGGGTTGGAATGGCCACTCAGCATTCTCATAAGTAGTAGCACCCAATCTTTGGTGATCACTTTTTCAGTTTTCCAGTAAATGTATAGTTCCCTCTGGCCCCTTTGGGGAAACTTGGGTGAAACACTTTGGTCCACTGTCATTAGGATCTTTGCCTTGGGGCATCAGGCATGTAATGCTGAAGATCAGGATAGTGTGTGTGTGTGTGTGTGTGTGTGTGTGTCTAATAGAAACAAAGTGACAGCAATGGCAGTGGCACTTTCAGCCTCAGAGACCTGGGGAGCCAGGTGCCCTATGGAACTTGTACCTCATGTAATAGCTGCTTTCCTCATATAAGCAACCACTTGATGGCTGTATGTATATTGCACACGGTATCATTTTGTCCCTGAGTGTTCCATAGAACAGGGGTCAACAGTTAGTTGACCCACCAATGGTGGGTGTTATCCACAAAGAACAGTCACAGGGAAAGAGTCCTTCCCTGAGCTTAGAGTCAGTCCATCCTGGCTTACGGTAAAATCAAGATATATGATTCCATCTGAGACACACAAGAAGATGTAGGCCATAATGCACTACTCAGGGTGACTTTAAGGAGGGCCCTAATCATATTTAGGGATTCTTTCTAAATGACAAATGTGGAAGCCTCTGATTTAGATCAGTGAAGTGTATAACAGTCTCAGTAGGACTCACAGCCAAGAGTGCAAGCTGGCCAGCAGGCAGCAGCTCTAAGTGCGTACTTGCCAATAAGCAGCTGAGCTGGTTAACAAGCCAATACCAAGAGAAAGATTCCCAGGTGATGGTGGTGATTTCCTAGACCATCATGCTGATAGTGTGTGTTGTCTTATGGTTGTCCATGGAGGGTGGGGGTCGATTGCTCACCAAACATTTGCTTGGATGTCAAGACTGATGATGCCACACTTGCACCAAGGGAGTATGAAAATAATTCATTACTTACGTATTGAGGCTTTCTGGAGAGAGCAGGGCATGTACCAAGCTGGTCTGAAATGGCTTGAGTGAAACAAGGTGATAGTGGCTTTGGTTTTTATCATGGTTTAGAGGCAGGGGCAGGAGTAGAGTGAGCATTTCTGTGCATAGTCAGGGCTTGTGTGGTTTGAACTTCTCTGCTGAACTTCTCTCCCTTCACCCAGGGAGAGAGCACTGGGACTCTCTTATCAGTTTGCCCAAATGTGAGGCAAGAGGAAAGGGGGGAGATGCTTTCAAATATTAAAAAAAAATAGGGTCAAGGACTTTATTAAACTGATATAAAATGTTTAACAAAATTCTAATTTTGGCTTAAAAGCTCTAATTGTATCATTGGCAGCTGAGTATTGTCAGGTGTTTTCCAATAAGTGAGAGTCTCATTTTGTTTGCTTTTGACAAAATGTCTGCTAAACACATAAGTCTGAATAACCATAGCTTGTTAGTCATTCTTTTGAGTAAAAACAGTGTTCTGTGGCAAAAGTAGCTGGCAGGCTTGCAACTCAATCACACAAGTGCTTTTCCTTCAGATGCATACACTGTTTAGGTATGTGGCACAATTGCTTTATGCTTCCTTCCCGTTTCCTCATGCAGACTATTAAAAAGGCATTTACACAGGCATCCAGATTTAATAAAATCAATCTTGTTTATTGCTTCATCAAGGAAATTTGTAGGGAAACTGGCATTTGCTTATACACGAAATGCATGGCTGTGAAGAGCACAATGACTGCTGCTGGTACAGTTTGGTGGCATGGCTTTGATTCATGCTTAGGCCCTAGCAGTTTTATCCAATGTTGCCTTTGCATCACCAGTAAAAATATCACCTCAGTGTAAAAATCAAACAATGTTGTAGTGTTATTATGAAAACTGTTTTGATCTCATAGCCCCAGCTGCAAGTATCTCAGGGACCACACCTTTCAGATATTTGCATTCCACACTTTGAAAATTTCTGGCCAAGGTCAAAATCAAGTGGAAGGGAAGGTCCTTTTGAGGCCATACTCAAGGCCTTCTTTGAGGTCATACTGTAAAAGGTGCTACTGCAGGAAGGTGAAGAATTAGGACCAATAAGTCAACCTTCCATGATGGGTGTTGCATCAGTCTTAGCTTGTCTTGAACCGAACTCACTTGCTTAATTTACATTGTCTTTGAGGCTCTGTTTGGGCAAATAAGTAATAAACAATAAATAAGATTTGGCTCCTGACATGTTCCTAGATCAGTACAAGCTAGATACACTGCAATAAATTGTCATAAAGCCCTTATCATCAATAAATCTTGCGATAGAAGTACATACTACATGCCAAAGAAGTGCAGTAACTAAATCTTTACATTGGGTTCAGAAAAGATTTAACTAAGGACATTGAGACTGATCCTCAAGGATAGTAGCAATGGTTCAGGTGGGAAAAAGAGAAGAGGAGCTTTCAGGTAAGGAAATAACAGGTTGATGACATGACGCCACAGAGTGAAACCTGCAGACATTTCGTCAAAACCAGCTCCAACTCTGGGCTTTTCTGACTATCTCAGTGACCCCCTCATTCACTCCAGATCACAACCTGAACCTTATTCTCATATCTGCCTTCTCCTTTTTAGCCATACGTTCATTCGTCAACTTTGTATCAAGCACCTGTTAGTCATTTTTGGAGAGTTGCATCTTCTTGATGGGTGGGGCTCAAAAGTCTAAAGTGGCTAAGGTAGAAGAGTACTTGGGGTTATATTTCCCTCTGAAAACTCCTTAGATCATCCATAAAGCACAATATGTATATTTTTACAGAGATTTGATTTGGGGCTACATGTTATGTGTAAAAACAGGTCTTTGAACATTATACATACACAGGAGTTGAGACTAAGCAGAGGAATCGATTCATAGCTTCTGTCTGGTGCATGTTCACTCCCTGAAACATGACCACTGAGAGAAGTAGCAGGCAGATGAGTCTGCACATTTTAAATTGCTCTTCCTTCTATGTGTGCACACACATCCCTGCAGTTGAATCTGTATAGATGAAAGGCATGCACGACGAGACTCCCTTCTATTTTGTCCCTGGCCACATTGGCATTTATCTCTATGCCCACTGCTGTCACCACCCTGCTTTGGATTCCTCGATAGCTGTTAGAGTTCTGGATAGCTGGCCTCCTATTCTGCTTTCTGAGCATCTCCATCCGTTCTCAGCTCTAGAGTCAGGAAGCTCCTAAAACTATATATATATATATATATATATATATATATATATATATATATACCCAGTGCTCATCCTGTCAAGTGCCCCCTTCAGTGCCCGTCACCCAGGCACCGCATCCCCCCACCCACTTCCCAAACCTCTTTGATTTAAAGCCTTCCATATGTTGCTCCATTGTCAAGTGGACACAACACAGACAGCTTTGTAACTTTCTATCTTTCCCACTACCCAGAATTTGAGGGTAAAAATCACTTCTCTGCCCTCTGTATCCTCATAGACTCTTCCCATTGTGGGATCTCCATGAATTCTGGTCCTTTCCATTAATAAGGAGGATGACACTGAAGTGTACAATTTGCCCACTGCATGCAAATTGATGCTCACTTGGCTCTGCTTTTCCCTGCTGTGTCCACACAGCTTTTCCCTATGCCTGTCTTAATATAATTAATGATCTGACAATGATTACTTATGTTGTAAGCTCTGCTTCTAGGAACCTAAAGCTGTCAATCATTTATCTTTTGCAGATCTTCTTTTCAAACCCAATTCTCCTAAAGTCCCTAGAGCAGGTACAAACAGTTACTAAGCATTTACAAGGTTGATCTCCTGCATGGGAGCAATTGCTCCCTGCTTTGCTTTTTCTGATTAGAGGAACTGTGTGTGGAATGGAACACTACATGGATCAGGAGGGCATTTCCACGTGCCCTATCCAGGTGGACACAAGGGTGCTACAAGGGTAGCACAGACTCAAGAGACCTCCTCTGAGGTTACTGGCTCAATTACAGAATGGGGTGGGGCGGGGGGGCTCCCATCCATGTGACACTGCACGGAGTGGGAGTTTAATAAATGTTTCTTATTATCTATGCCCAGCTTCTTCCTAAGAATAATTTGTGTAGTTTACAAAGAAAAATAACCATAAGGAAAAAAGAAGAGGCAAAGAGAAAAAAAATTTCAAACTCATAAGACACAAAAAAATTAGTGAAAAAATTGCCTACCATGCAAACCTCTACACTTTTAAAGGCAGGTCAGATATTTGCTCCTGGCTTGCTTTGCATACCCTGCAGTTGGAAGTACCCTAGCATCACAGTGAGTTGAGGTTAAAAGAATGCCGTCAATCGAGAGAAGCACAATTCCTATTATTGAGTCCAGAGAGAACTTCTTCCAAAGATTTCCATAAATAATCCATATAGTAAACAATGTCCTAAACAATGTTTTCATGAGAGATGCAGTAGAGGGTTTCTTTTCTTTTAAAAAAATGTATATTTTCCCCAATTTTATTGAGAAATAATTGACACACATCACTGTGTAAGTTTAAGGCATAATGGTTTGGTTTACAAATATTGTGAGACAATTACCACGATAGGTTCAGTTAACATCCATCAACTCACATAGAGTAAAAAAGGAAACAACAGAAAAAAGAAAAAGAAAAAAATCTTCCTGTGATCAGAACTCTTAGAATTTACTCTTGTAACAACTTTGCTATATATCACACAGCAGTGTTAGCTATAATCATGTCAGTCATTATAACTCTAGTGACTATTTCTTTTTTTTTTAAGATTATTTATTTATTTGAGAGAGAGTGAGAGAGCACAAGCAGGCTGAGGGGCAGAGGGAGAAGCAGACCCCCACTGAGCAGGGAACCCAATGTGATGTGGGGCCCAATCCAGGATCTCTGGGATCATGACCTGAGCTGAAGGTCAGCCCACTGAGCCACCTAGATGCCCTCCAGTACAGACTTCTTATAACTAGAAGATTGTGCCTTTTAACCACACTTATCCAATGTCCACCCCCCCCCCCCCCCGCAACACACACCTCTGGTAACTACAGTCTAATCTCTTTTTCTATGAGTCTGGCCTTTTTTCCTTCTTTTTAAAATTTAGACTCCGCATATAAACAAAATTATACACTATTTGTCTTACCCTGTCTGATTTATTTCACTTATTAAGGCTGTTTCTTATAAAATCCCCAAATATATTGGGAGTAAGATGTCTTGTAAGAAAGAAGCTTCCTTCCAGCCTGGGTGATGGAGGGGGTGGTCCTGAACTAGATCAAGGGAGGGATGATGGGGCAGGGCGGGGCAGGGTGGGACATGGCCAGGCAGGTGGTTAGGGTTGAGCAGGGCATGAACTGGTTTGAGCAGGGTTTAACTTGGTAAGGAAGGATTGGACAGGAATAGACAGCACTGGGCAGAGCAAAGCATGGCTGAACCAGTCTGGGCAAGGTCTGGACAGCATAGATCATCAGAACTGGGCAGGCTCAGCAGGACTGGGCAATCCAGGGCACAACTGGATGGGGCTAGTAGGACTGGACAAGACTGGGCAGGCCTGGGCAGGGGAAACAAAGCATAGCCTGACAGGGCCTTGGACTGTGGAAGGAGCTACTGAAGGAAAGAGAATGTTCTCCGTTCCCAGCAGTTCCTAGAGACTGCAATCCCAGAATTCATCCTCCCTGCATTATCAGGAGGCTGCCTGCCCTGTTTTCGGTGTGGATTGTGTACTCGGCAAGTGTAGCACAGACTCAAGAGACCTCCCCTGAAGTTACTGGCTCAATTATCATGCACTGAACAGAGTACTGCCTTCCTGGTTGGAAAAGACCATTTGAATCTAATGTGTCCTCTGTCTGGAAGGCCATTTCTCCTGGAAAACTCCTGGTTCTTTAAGACCCAGTGCAAATGGCACTTCTTCTGTTCCATCTTCCTGATTCCTCAGTTCTGCAAATCTCTGACTTTTCACCAGCATCCACCTTGGAGCACCAACAGTTTGTATCTGTGCCACTAGGGCTGCTTGAAATCCAGTCCTTTCTCCTCTGCTCATTCATTATCATGAGTAAGAGTGATGTTACTTAATTCAGTCTCTAATTTGGCACACCTAATATGAATGAAAAACAGTTTGTAATTATGCTTCACAATGAACATGCTAGGCCACCTCTGATGGGAACCGCTTTCACAGGCTAAGATAGATTTGACTGTAGGACCAGTGAATAGAATATTGAAGTGTCATTAAGAGGTTTTATTAGCTTTTGTTTCGCTTGCCTTTGGAGATGTGTCTAGCAAGAGGTTGCTGTGTCTGAGGTGAAGGAGTTGCTACCTGCGTTCTCAAGGATTTTGAAGGATTCCTGTCTCACATTTAGGTCTTTCATCCATTTTGAGTTTATTTTGGTGTATGGTATAAGAAAGTGGTCCAGTTTCATTCTTCTGCACATGGCTGTCCAATTTTCTCAATACCATTTGTTGAAGAGACTTTTTTTTCCATTGAATATTCTTTCCTGCTTTGTTGAAGAGGAGTTGACCACAGAGTTGAGGGTACATTTATGGGTTCTCTATTCTGTTCCATTGATCTATGTGTCTGTTTCTGTGCCAGTATCGTACTGTCTTGATGATTACAGCTTTGTAATACAGCTTGAAGTCCGGAATTGTGATGCCTCCAGCTTTGGTTTTCTTTTTCAATATTCCTTTGGCTATTTTCAGTCTTTTCTGGTTACACACAAATTTTAGGATTGTTTTCTCCAGCTCTGTGAGAAATGTTGATGGTATTTTGATACGGATTGCATTGAATGTGTAGATTGCTTTGGGTATCAATAGGAATTTTAGCAATATTTGTTTTTCCAATCCATGATCAAGATTATTTTTCCATTTCTTTGTGCCTTCCTCAATTTCTTTCATAAGTGTTCTCTAGTTCATCAAGATAAAAAACTTTTGCAGAATGGGAGCAGATATTTGCAAATGTCTAATCAGGTAAAGAGCTAGTATCTAAAATCTATAAAGAAGTTATCAAACTCAATACCCAAAAAACAAAAAAAAAATCCGGTCAAGAAATGGGCAGAGGACATGAACAGACATTTCTCCAAAGAAGATATACAAATGGCCACCAGACACATGAAAAAATGCTCAACATCACTCAGCATCAGGAAAATACAAATCAAAGCCACAATGAGATACCACCTCACACTGGTCAGAATGGCCAAAATGAACAGCTCCGGTAACAACAGATGTTGGGAAGGATGCAGAGAAAGGGGAACCTCTTACACAATCAATGGGAATGCAAACTGGTGCAGCCACTCTGGAAAACAGTGTGGAGGTTCCTCAAAAAGTTAAAAATAGGTTGTATTCTACAACTCAGCAATTGCACTACTAGGTATTTCTCCAAGGGATAGAAACATAGTGATTTGAAGGGGCACCTGCACCCCAATGTTTGTAGCAGCAATGTCCACAATTGCCAAAATATGGAAAGAGCCCAGATGTCCATCAACAGATGAAAAAGAAGATGTGGTGTATATATACAATGGAATATTGCTCATCCATCAGAAAGAATGAAATTTTGCCATTTGCAATGGCATGGTTGGACCTGGAGGGTATTATGCTAAGTGAAATAAGTCAGTCAGAGAAAGACAAATACCATAAGACTGCACAGGTATGTGGAATTTAAGAGACCAAAGAGATGAATATAGGTGAAGGGAAGAAAAAAATAAAATAAAATGAAAAGAAAGAGGGAAGCAAACTGTAAGACATTCTTAATTCTAGGAAACAAATAAGGTCACTGGAGGGGAAGTGGGTGGGGGATAGGGTAATAGGGTGATGGGCATTAAGGAGGGCACTCGGTATAATGAGCACTGGGTGTTATAGGCAACTGATAAATCACTGAATTCTACCTCTGAAACTAACAATATAGTGTATATTAAATTGGATTTAAATATTTTTTTAAACACAGTCATTAGGAAACTGAGGCCCAGAGTGGGTAATTCACTTACCCAGAGAATTCAGGGGAGAACCGAGGCAAACTTTTCCTAGCTCTTGGTCTTATGTTTTCCCCTTCAGCAGTTCTCAGGGCTTTGTATCTCAGGGCACTCTGGTTAATAGTACTGAAAGCAAGATTCTCAAAATGTGGGCCAGTAACTCCTGGGTTTGGAGGATTTGTAGAAACTTCTCTGGAATGTCATTGCCCAACCTCAACTTAGGACCCCTCTCCCACTTAGTCCCATTGTATTCCCCAGGGGCAGCTTCTTCTTCTTCTTCTTCTTCTTCTTCTTCTTCTTCTTCTCTCTCTCTCTCTCTCTCAATAGTTTGGCTAGGGGGCTATAGGAGCCCCCAAAGTTGAGTGAGAGTCACAAAGAAATACAATCAGGTCACCTGGTGAAAAGAAGACAGAGACAAGAGTATTTACCTCATAGAATCTTCATAAGGAACATGAGAGATAATGAATGCAAAGTGCCTGGCACAAAGTAGATGTTCAGTAGACACATTTTTGCCTTTTTCCTTAAAAGAGCCCTGAGATATCATTGAATAGAGCCCATTCCTGCCTGAGAGGCAGTTCAGAAGAGCAGGTGCAGGCATATGGGCTCTGGAGTTAGCAGCCGTCCTGATGCAGTTTGCTGGGTGAACTTGCATGGTGAGCCTCAGTTTCCACACTGCCCCTCTGTTATAGAACCATTGAGAAGATCAAATGCAATACTGCATGCAAACAGTTTAGCAGCTCAGCGCTTGGTACCAGTCAATGCTGACCATCACTGGTGGTGTTACTACCCATTAAAATAATTCAGACAGATGTCACTGAGAATCATCCCAAAGCTGGAGCTCACTGCAGTGGACTCCCAACTTCCCTTTGGTTCCAGCTCTCCTGCCAGGCCTGCTGCACCCTGTAGACACCTCCTGTCTCTGGGCTCAACCCCCAGCCATTATCAAAATGGAGAGGCCTTGTGGCAGCTGCCTCTCTCTGGATGTGGCCAGTCCTAGGCCTGCAAATGGCTTAGGAGCATGTCTGAAACTATGTATGTAACAGTAGCACAATGGTTAAACCCAGTGCAGGGTCCTGTCCCCTCCCCATCCCCCGACAGTGGGCCTCTGCCACCAGGACTGCTGCCACAGCACTGGAGCCAGGACCACTCCCTGCACTTCACCCCAACCCCTGGTTGGTTTTGCAGATTTTCCCAGCCAGGACCTGCCTAATCCAGGATTCGGCTTTACTCAGATAAACATTTTTTAAAATATTTTTATTTATTTATTCACGAGAGATACAGAGAAAGAGAGGCAGAGACACAGTCAGAGGGAGAAGCAGGCTCCATGGAGGGAGCCCAATGTGGGACTCGATCTTGGAACTCCAGGATCACACCCTGGGCCAAAGGCAGACGCTAAACCGCTGAGCCACCCAGGGATCCCCTCAGATAAACATTTAATAAGAGTGGAGTAGGGTGGACTCTGTTCTGAGGGTCTCATGAGGGAGAGGAACAGCCCGCTCCTACCCCCTAGAGCTAGACCTGAATATTACACACCATCCCTCCTTCTCCTCTCAGGCTTTGCCACTCCAGCAGGATCCAACGGGGTGTGCCTTGGTTTGGCTCCCTGAACATCAGATGTCAGAGCTCCACCCCGCCCTTCCCTGAGGTAGGGGTGTGGGATTGGGCCCCAAAGGAATAGTATGATTGAAGAGCCACTGATCAAGCTGAACAATAGGGCAGGAGGGGCCCCTGCAGTAGCAGCCTCCCTGGCCCATCCAGTCCCAGAGAGGGGGGTCTCGTGGCTGTCTGGGCCCCTGGAGGCTTGGGGCGACTTTCAAAGAGGGCATCTCCAGGGGCTGAGGAGACACAGTGAGGTGAAACCACTGCCTTGCAAACCATTGCTGTAGGTGTTATTCATGCATCATGTTGAGTTACACAGCGTGCCTAGGAGGCCGGTAGGGCACATCTCCATCCCTGGTTTATGGATGGGGAAACTGAGGTGTAGAGAAGACAAGTGGAATGCTGGGCTGCCCAGTGAAACAGGCAAGGCTAATGTTAGAACCAGAATTTTGAGGTCTTTTGACTCAGGTCATTGCTCTTTGTAAGGGCACAGGCTGCTTTAGGCTGGCCCATCAGAGGCGTCCTCCGCTCCTGGGAAGGTGTCCTCAGAGAGGTCCTAAAAGACAGCTGGACCCAGATGTCAGCACCTGTGATGCAAGCGCTGGGGGAGCAAAAAGGGCTCTGATTTCCTCACTCAGCCAGCCAGCTGGGGCGGTCAGGTACTCCACTGAGCCTGCTTCATCTCCTGTAGAATGGGTACAAAGAGAGCTGGCCTCCACATATTCTGGAACTGTTGTGAGAATAAAATGAAATGAGATGAGTGAGAAAGTGTTTTGTAAATTGTAAACAGTCTTAAAATGAGTAGCATCATTAACTCAGAGGCAAAGAGCAAGGTTGGGAAAACTCACAGAGGAAAACAAAATAGGAAGAAAGGCGATCGTCAGAACAGGGCTGGTTCCCCTTGCTTGTCTCCTCACATCTTCCACCTGCAAGCTGTCTGTTCTGTGTGGGAGGGGCTGACATATTGTTTTTGACCCAGAAACCCCAAGACCGGCTCTAAGATGAAAATGATTTTATGAGGTAAAACTCCAATGTGTATTCCTCACTTTCCTTGAATTTTAGATTTTAAGCATGCTATTATATTGGCATTTTTAATACCACTCTCTCTACTCCCAAGAATACAAATTAGGTATTCATCTGTTTGACACGATGCATTAAAAGAAAAACAATTTCATTCAGATGTGCTAATGTAATTTGCACGCAGATACCACTTAAAAATCACGTCCTAAAAATGTCAGACTTACCTCAAACAAGACTTAGTGGGGATATATTGCAAGGCAGAGGGAATAAATGCATCATATAGAACGTTGTAAAATACAGAAACCTTAATCAACTGTGAGTGTAAGTTTAGACTCCAATAAAGGAGAATAATTATATGTGAGTGAATAATTATTTTAAATATAGAGATAATTGAGATTACCTTTTGGCTTACACAAAAATACTATAAAACATGATTTTATGCAGTATTTTGTCATCAGTTCCCATTATTCCTCAAAGAATATTTTTAGAGGAAGAAAGATCTTTGCCAGTAACTGGGAGGAACTAAGGGGATAGGTCAGCATCATTAGCCCCTACCTGAATGAGGAACTGAAGCCTGGAGAACCTAAGTAACCCACCCAAGGTCACACTGCCAGTCAACAGAGGGGATTGTGTAGCCCAAGTGTCCTGATTTCTGAGCTTCTGCATTGATTGGTCTCTAATGTTTAAATGCTGCTTTTCACTATTAGTTTTTGTTAGGGAAGTCATCTGGTGCTATAATCTCCTTTTTAAAAAATCTTCTTAAATCTCATTTATAGAGCTAAATGTATTTCTCCCTCTGCCCCTCATTAGTTTCAGATTATGTTGCAGGAAGGGTTCTGTGAATGTGACTTCACCACGAGCCTGTGAGCACTGAGGGTAGAAAGTGGTAGTGAATCAGCAGGGTCCTTCATCCTCAGTCCTCCTTATTCAGAACTGCTCCACTACTATTTGTCAGTTAGAATGGATTTCAGAAAAAAGAAATGAATTTGAAAAGAGAATTCCACTGCCAAAAAAAAAAAAAAAAAGAAAGAAAGAAAAGAAAAGAAAAAATAATATGAAAACACCACTGAGAGGAAAATATCCCTCTTGGATTGTCAGGTTAGGGTCCTGGAGGTCAAGGGTGGGTAGTGAAGGGTGGGGCAGTGGTGTTCACATGAAGGGAGGCAGAGAGGCCGGCAAAGGATAGGACTGCACGTGTTCTCATTCCAGGTGTGAATCTGGAGGAGCCAGGAAGCACCTGTCTTTCCCAGCTGCTCTGGGAGGTTCTGTTTGGCTCCAGGAATTTGGAGCAGCAGCCAAGGGCTGCCTCAGAAAGGAACAGGCTGTTTTCTGAAAATAGGACATTTGGTGTCTTTAAAGGCAGTATACTCCCAGCTCCCCACGTGGTTCATTCACTTTGAAAGGGAGCAAGATTACAGAGATGTTCAGGGCTGAATGGAGGGTTCAGAGACATACAGCATCAAGCAGTCCCAAACTCCATGTTTATGGGCCCAAAGCCTTTCATCTTAGGATCTCAAAGCACCTTACCTGGCATTAAGGATGATTACTTCAGCTCTGTAGAGAGAAAACAGAGACAGGAGAAAGAACAGAGCCTGCAGGATGAGATAGTGAGGGGATGATAAATCGCAAATAAATCCTTAAAATGCTGCTGGAAATTTGATAGGATTTCTTCCCTTTTTTTCTCCCTCTCTTGTGGAGCTTGGAACTAAAAGAAAGGTGATTATGTGCATTTGGATTTGAATTTCATTTTTCATTCCTCAAAACACCACCAATGAAATAATCCCAGAGTAGGGTTTAGATTATTATTAAGAAACCTGAAAAGCAAGCACACTACATCCTTTGAGTAGTTCCTGAAATAAAAGAGTAAAAACCATACATACCGTGCTTCATTGTTTAGGCACCAATTCTAACCCCACAATTTATTGATAAAGCATCAGCAAGAGATCCAGCAGATATACCTGTGAGCAACAAATCTGAAATATATAAAAATGAAAACTCAAAGTCCAAGAATCAATGATCACATCATAAAAAGGGAGGAGGTGGTAGCAATCTCATATGCATTTTATTTTTAAAATTTATATAGTTTTTAGAGATTTTATTTATTTGAGAGAGAGCATGAAGAGGGGAGAGGGGCAGAGGGAGAGGGAGAAGCAGACTCCCCCTGAGCAGGGAGCCCTATGTAGCTCAGTGCCAGGACCCCGAAATCATGACCTGAGCCGAAAGCAGATGCTTAGCTGACTGCCACACAGGTGGCCCCCTTGGGTGCATTTTAAATGGGTTATCTTATTATACCCTTGCAGTAGCCTTTAGAGGTGAGTATCATCATTTCATTGTGCAGGTGAAGAAACTGAGAGAGAGGTTATAACTTATTTATGATCACATGGTGAGGAAGAGTCAGAATTTGAATCCAGATATCATTGGTTCTGAGATGCGCATTCTTTTTTATTTCATTATTCATGGATTCCAATCCAAGGCTAATGGTCAGTGTTATTAGACTTTTAAATGTGGTTAGGACAGCAAAATAGATAAAACATTTTGAAATAAGCTTAACAAAAATATGCAAATCCTGTGTGAGGAAAACCCTAAAACACTTCTGACACAAAAGTAGACTCGGATAAGTAGAAACATATCCCTTGTTTTTGGATAGGACATCTCAATATCATCAGTATGTTGGTATACTTTAAGTAAATTTATAAATTTGATGTAATCACATAAAAATGCTAACATGCTTCCCCCTCCCCCCTACTGTAGTTAGACAAGATGATATTGAAAATTCTTGTGGAAAAATAAACATGAAAGAATAGCTATGTGTATATATGGGGTGATGGATGGGTTGGGGTGGGTAGAAGAAGGGGCCAGGCCTACCAGATATTAAAACATACTATACATCTCCATAATTAAACTAGCATGGCACTGGGACATAGTTTGATAGACCAGTGGAATAGAATAGGAAATCCTAAATAGAAACAGACCAAATATATACAAAAATTTAGTGCATATAATAAAGGTGACATCTAAAATCACTGGGGAAAAGATAGATACTTTAATAAGTAGTGTGAGACAGCATGATAGCCATATAGCAAAAGATAATAGATCCACACAATATGCAAGAATAAAGTTGAAATGGATCAGAGGGAGAGTGGGAGTTCTGCCTATGATGGCATCAAATCAAGAAGTTGGGGTATTCTCCACCCCACCATAAATATGTATAAAACTGGACAAAATTAAAAGGAAAAATCATTTAAGGGATCTAGAAATTGACCAAAGACAGAAAATTGAGAAGAATTTATTTATAAATAACTACTAGAGCTTTGGGAACACCAGGGTCTGCAACCCACTTCCTGGGGCTGCTATCATTCTTCGACCATTATCCCCATCTCTACACACAGATCTGTTGGCGAGAATTATAATTTTACTTTTGCAGAATTGGCCAAGAAAAACAGCAGCTCTGCTAAGAAGAGGTTTGGACCTCACATAGGGCAGAGTGCAAAAACTCAGAGTATTGTCAATAGAAGTACAAAATTCAGTGTAAAATGAATAGGGAAAAACCTACAACTCTGACTACCTGAGGTTGTGGTTCCAGGGAAAGTTTGGGAAAGTAATGGATCAGTCAGATATTTAAGAGGGAGAGCCTGGAAGTGACAATATAGAAGGGCTACATAAGCTCTCCACCCACCCTTGACTGACTATGAAACTAGATGCATGCTCAGGAGAGACTCACAAGAACCCAGGGAAAGTGAAAGTCAACACAGACTTGAGCACTGGCTGGACTTTGAACTCTTTAAGTAGTTCATAGATACATAGTAGATATCTACATATCTATACATAGATAGGTCAGCAGAGGGGTGAGTGGAAGTCTTAAGGGATCAGGTGTTTGAGAACAATCTCTATTCAACTTGTTTGCCCACTAAGCTATATAATCCCAGAAATCCTGGTTTAAAAATAAAGATCAGAATAAAAAACTGATGAGAGACCTTAGTGTTTGCTCACCGCGGTAGAGAGATTCTGCAACTTAAGTCCAGGCATGTTATTCCCCCGCCACTAAAAAAAAAAACCAAAATGAAACAATAAAACCTCAAAAGAATCCAGAATTGTTATAAAATGTTATTTTAAATGTTTTCAATAAAAATGAGACAGAGAAATAGGAAAGTATGATTCATACTCAAGCAAAAAAAAAAAAAAAGTCAATAGAAGTGGATTCTGAGTGGACCCAGAATGTTAGATTTAGCAAAGAAAACTTTAAAGAACAATTATAAATATGTTCAAAATATTAAAGGAAACTGTTTCCAAAGAAATAAGGAAAATATGGTGATGACTTAACAAATACAAAATTTTAATAAAGAAGAAAAAATGTAAAAAGAACCAAATGTAATTTTAAGAATTGAAAAATACAATAAATAACACACTAGACTTGCTCAATAGCAGATTTGAGATAACAGGAGAACCAATGAAATAAAAGAAAAATTCAATAAAATTAAACTAAAAAGCAGGAACAGAAATTATTGAAGACAACTTAATCAGAGCCTCGCAGACCATTGGTACAATATCAAATATACAACATATCTGTAGATGGAGTCCCAAAATAAGAAGAGAGAAAAGAACAGAACAAACATTTTAAAGAAAAAACAAATGAAAACTTCCCAAAATCAGATTTTATTTTATTTTTTTTCCAAATCAGATTTTAAAGATGAATCTACAGATCCAAGAGGTATAACAACCCCAGGTAGAATTAACACAGAGAGAATCATAGCTAAACTCACCAGTCAATGATAAAATCCAAAGACAAATAACATCTTTTAAGTAGCAAAATAAAAATTATTTGTCATATGCAAGGGAACAATAATTCAGTTGGTTGACTTCTCTTCAGAGCAAATGAAGGTTGTAATGTAGTGTAATGGCATACCACAAAAATGGTGAGGGAAAAAAGAAATGTCAACCAGGAATTCCATATCCAGCAATACTATCATTCAAATATGAAGATAAAAGTAAAGTTTTCCTAGAAAAACAAAAACCAAGAGAATTCATTGCTAGCAGATGGACCCTACAAGAAATTCTGAAAAAAAGACCCTTTGAATGAAAGAAAATGATACAAGATGTTAATGAATACATGAGAGGAAATGACAAATTCCAGAAATGGTGAATGTATGCGTAAAGTATAAAAGAAGAGTGGAGGAGGAGCGCCTGGATGATTGAGTCTGTTGAATAGTTGACTCTTGATTTCAGCTCAGGTCCTGATCTCAGGGTCCTGGGATAGAGCTCCACATTGAGCTCTGCATTCAGTGGGGAGTCTGCTTGAGGATTCTCTCTCTCCCTGTCCTTCTGTCTCTCCCCCCATCATTCACATTCTTTCTCTCTCAAATCAATCAATCAATCAATCAATCAATCAATCTTTAAAGAAGAGTAGAAGAAATTGAGGGCAGCCCTGGTGGTGCAGCAGTTTAGCGCTGCCTGCAGCCCAGGGTGTGATCCTGCAGACCCAGGATTGAGTCCCCCGTCAGGCTCCCTGCATGGAACCTGCTTCTCCTTCTGCCTGTGACTCTGTCTCTCTGTCTCTGTCTCTGTCTCTCTCTCTGAATAAATAGAAAATAAAATCTTAAAAAAAAAAAAGAAATTGAGCTATGCCTGAATAAACTTGTTACATTTTATTGGAGTTAAGACAATATTAACTTGAATTGGATTATGATAAATAGAAGGCATATAATGTAGTCCTTAAAGTAGTCACTAAGAAAATAACTCAAAAAGCATAGTGAAAAATAAATTGAGCGACTAAAATGGTTCATTAAAAACTATTTGTTTAATATAAGAGCCACTAAAGGTGGAACAGAGAAACAAATGGAAACAGGAGATCATATAGAAAATAAATAGCAAAATGGCAGACATAAATCCAGTCATATCAATAATTACATTAAATGTAAATGGATACTACACCCCACTTAAAAGGCAGAGGTTAAAAGGCAGACTAAATTTAAAAGCAAGATTCTGTAACAGGGAAAAAAACTTAGCATATCTGACTCCATATTGCTTCTATTTCCCTTGCTGCTGTGACCTACAACTTAGAAACTTCTTAGGCCTGCATCTGGGAATGTTATAGCTGATATTTGTAAAACAAAAACAAAAACAAAAACAAAAACAAACCCTGCCTTTTTTTTTTTTTTAACCCCAAACCTATCTCACTCAAGGAGATAAAGAAGTATGAACAGAAATGATTATGCTATGCTATGTTTAGGATTTATAGGAACAACACAACCAGATTCCTGTATGCAAAGATCAACTGATTAAAGACAAAAGAAGTTATGCAAACTCCTTCAGATGTCTGTAAAGGTCAATCACCTTTTGACTTCAACCCCCTCCCACATCCCTCTCTTCCTAATAAAAAAGAAGCTCAAATATCATGCTGGGAGAGTGATTCTTTGGGACAGTAGTGTACCATCTCTTCAGTTTCCTGGCTTTCCAAATAAAGTCACTTTACTTGTCCCAACATCTTGCCTCTTGACTTAATGGTCCATTGTATGACATGAGAATGAGCTTGGGCTCAATTATGGTTCAATTCTATGCTATTTACAAGAGAGCTATGTTAGACTCAAACACACAAACTGGAAAGGATATACCAAGAAAACAATAAGAAAAGTGGAATGGCTATAAATAACATTATTTATATAATAATATAAATATTGATATGACTGGATTTAGACTTGCAGACAAGAACTATAACTAGAGAGAGAAATTTCATAATGATACAAGAATGAATATCAAGAAGATAGTGCAATTATAAACAGCTAACAACAGAGCCCCAAATACATAAAGTAAAGTAAAGTAGGAATGAATGGAAGAACAGATAACTCAATAATAATAGTTGCAGATTTCAGTACCTCATGATCAATTATAAATAGAACTAGATGGAATATTAATAATTCTATAGAAGACTTAAGAATATATTTATATAGCCCACCCAGCAATAGCAGAATACAGATTATTTTCAAGTGCACATGGAATATTCTCTGAGTTAGAATTTATGCTAGGCTATAAAACAAATCTTAATAAACTTACAATGATTGAAATCACATGGAATACGTTCTCTAATCACAACAGAAATAAATTAGAAATCTATAAAAAAAAAAGAAAAATTTTAAATCCTCCGATTTTGAAAATTAAGCACACTTCTGAATAATTCATGGGTTGAAGAAGAAATCACAGGGCAAATAGGAAAATACCTTGAAGAGAATGAAAATAAAACACAACATATTAAAACTTTTAAGCTGAAGTCAAAGCCATACTTACAGGAAAATATACAGTTCTAAAATGCTTATATGAGAAAGGAAGAAAAATCCAAAATCAGCAATCTAAATTTCTACTTCAAAAAGTTAGAGAACAAATCAACTTAAAGTAAGTATAGGGAAAGAAATAATATATCTTCAATGAAATGGAAAACAAAAACATTAGAGAAAATCAATGAAACTGAATATTTCTTAAAAATATTTATTTTTAAAAATTTAATACTTTTAAAATACTTTTTAAATACTTTTTAAATACTTTTAATAAAGGATTTTATTTACTTGAGACAGACGTAGAGAGAGAGTGAGCATGAGCAGGGGGAGTGGCAGAGGGAGAGGGAGTAGCAGACTCCCCAAGGAGCAAGAAGCCAGACTCAGGGCTTGATCCCAGGACCTTAAGATCATGACCTGACCCAAAGGCAGATGTTTAACCGACTGAGTCACCCAGGCATCCCTTGAAAATATTTTTTCAAATAAAAATTAACCTTCAGCTAGATTGACTAAAAGGAAAGAAAGAAAGAGAAAAGGAAGAAAAGACAACTGCCAAAATATCAGAAATTTAAAGGAATTATAAGGAGATATAAATCTTTAGGTCAATAAATTCAACAATTTAGATGAAATGAACAAATTCCCGGAGAGATACAAATTACTCAGACTGACTAAAGGATAAATGGAAACTTTGAATAGGCATGCAAGGAGTAAAGAATGTTGAATTAGTAATTAAAAATCAACAAGAAGAACCCAGGCCTAGATGAATTCAATCAAATACATGCCAATCTTGCACAAACTCTTACAGAAAATAAAGGAGAAAGGAACTTTGCAACTCATTCTTTGAGGCCACTGTGACCCTGACACCAAAGGGAGGCAATGACATCACAAGGCAAGCACGTTATTCCTCATGAAAATAAAGGCAAAAATCCTTAAACTGAATCCAGCCACATGTAAAAAGGATTATGGACAGTGACCACATGGGATTTACCTGAGGAATCTAAATGGATCTGAGACTTGAATGTGAACAATAAAACCTTGCAAGTGCTGGGATAAATTATGGTTCAATATAGCTATGACCTGGGTAAATCCTTATTAATTCTGCTTTGAACTTTGGCTATAAAATCCAAATCTACAAAAAGGAAAGAGTGATACATTTGACTACCTCAAAATAAAAAAAGAAAGTTTTAAATCATAAAAAAGAAAAAAAAAACACATGCAACTTTCTCTATAATTAAGAAAAATTAAAATTATACTGAAATATTGTTTCTCATCTTCAGAAATAGGATTGAAAAATAGGAAGTCTCATTCATTGATGGTAGGAAATGTGAGTGGTAGACTCCCCATAGAGGGAATTTGGTAATATCTAACAAAACTATGTGTATCTACATAACATGAGTCTAATTATGAAGAAACATCAAACAAACCCAAATTGAGACAAATTTTGTAAAACAACTGACCTGTAATCTTCAAAACTACTGGTGTAATGAATGACAAAGAAAAACTGAGGAACTGTTTTAGGTTAAGGAATACACTAAAGAAATAATGACAACTGAATGCAGTGTAATCCTGGACTGGATCTTTTTCTGGGGTGGGGGAGGAATCTACTGCAAAGGGTATTATTAGGACAATTGATGAAATTAGAGAATCTGTAGTTAGATAAAAATAAATTAAGATTGAATTTCCTGGACTTGATAACTGTACTATGGTTTTATAAGAGGATGTCCTTGTTCTTAGGAAAGGTACATTGAACTATTAAGGGTAAAGGAACATGACATATATAACCCACTCTCAGATGGTTCAGGAAAAATTATTTAATATGTGAAATATATAATAATTATGTATTTATAGGGCATTAATTATAATACTTTAATAATATATCTGTTTTATATATATATATATATATATATATATATGTTATATAAAATTATAAAACAAATATGCCACAATGTTAAAAGTATGGGTAGAGATTGCATGGAAGTTTTTGTTGCTGTTCTTACAACTTTTCTGCAAGCCTGAAATCATATGAAAATGCAAAATTGAGAACAAAATTAATGTGGCTAAGAATAATATCCAAAGCTCTATAAGGCCTGCACCGTATTATGTGTGATATAGAGAATTAGATTGCCCTTTAGTAAAAAATATAGGGATACACTACATTTTTCATGGATTCTGGATTTTAAGATTTTTAATAAGCCTTTTGGAAATAATCTTTTTCTTTTAAATAAAGCAGTAACTAAACTAATATACACATATGATTTATAATGAAACCAATTCCCCCCAGCCCACTCCCTGCCCTTCCCATCCTCAACTTTGGCTGTTTTTTTCAGAAGTAATATCTTTGAATCCTTCCTGGATTTAGTCTGGCTCCCACTATATGTGTCATATGGCACATTAATACTGCTCTCAACTTGAGAGAGTGTCAGTTGACTTCCTCCTGTGGTAAAGGAGGATGTAGTTTATTTATACTCTCATCCTTCCTTTCCGTTCTTCTAGAAGAATGATGTCACTACTTACAGTTCCTTTGGCTTTTTCCCCCACCAGGTTTATTGGGATATAACTGACACAGAACATTATGTAAATTTAATTTGTATAACATGATGATTTGGTAGATATGTGTATTGTGAAATGATTACCACAATAAGGTTAGTTAGCACATCCATCAAATCACATAATTACTTACGTGTGTGCGCACACTGAGAACACTTAAGATCTACTCCCTTAACAACTTTTAACTATATAATACACAGGGACTCCTGGGTGGCTCAGCGGCTGAACGTCTGCCTTTGGCTCAGTGCATGATCCCTGAGTCCTGGGACTGAGTCCCACATCAGGGTTCTTGCATGGAGCCTACTTCTCCCTCTCCCTATGTCTCTGCCTCTCTCTCTCTCTCTGTGTCTGTCATGAATAAATAAATAAAACCTTTAAAAACAAAAAGTATATAATACAATACTGTTAACTGTAGTCAGCATGCTGTACTTTAGATCCCTAGAATGTATTCTTATAAACTGGAAGTTTGTATTTTTTGACCAATATCTTCTCATCCTGTCCTCCCCGGCCCCTTTCCCCTCCACCCCTGGCAACCATTCTGCTCTGTGTTCCTAGCTTTAAAATTTTAAATATTGCACTTATTTTTAAAAATATTTTATTTATTTATTGATGAGAGAAACATAGAGAGAGGCAGAGACACAGGCAGAGGAAGAAGCAGGCTCCCTATAGGGATCCTGATGTGGGACTCGATCCCAGGACTCCAGATCATGACCTGAGCCGAAGGCAGATGCTCAACCCCTGAGCCACCCAGGTGCCACTTAAATATTGTACTTAAACCACTGTATCTCTGATAGCAAGTAAAGACCATACCTCTTAACTTCCACTTTGTAAAATGAAAACACTGAGACCCCACCCTTCCCTTTACTTCTCAACTCTCAATTTCTATGAACTAAACCTTTAGATTGCTAAAGTTGAGAATGTCTACATTATATTTTGGAATTATAATTAAATTTTCTTTGCATTTACTCTAATTGATTCCAAAAGTGGAAACTGACACAAAACTTTCCAGTTATCATTAGGAGATGCTGTCTATTGCATGGCCAAGATCTACGCTATGATTATATTTCATTCACTATGGCTGCATATCCTCACTCTCGTGCCACTCAAAGGAAAAAAAAGTCTTAAATGGATATTCTTTCTTACATTCCACCAATTGCTCAAAATCATGTCATACTTAAGCTTATTTCATATTTGGACTTTGCCTTTATTATTGGCCTCTCCTCGACTTCCATCCTGAAATTACAGATGACATTACACTTAACTTGTTAAGGGGAGAAATGCGCTACTTGTCACTTCGTTCCTTTACCACTCAGTCTCTCCATTGTTCCAAATCCATTTCATTTTTTTCTTCAAGGATAATGATCTCCTGTTCTGTCCTGTATTGAGCCGGCTTCTTCATATTTGGACTCTAGCTTCCTTGAGAGCTTTTCGTTTTTCTTGGAGTATCTAAGTGCCTTCCTTTATTTACTGCCAGGCTTTTCTGGGCTTTTATCCTCCCCAATGTGATTTCACACTCCATTCTATTGAGTCTCTTCTCCCTCTCTCCTCCCACTCATTTTTTCTTTCTTTGTTTTTTGTTTTTGTTTTTGTTTTGTTTTGTTTTTTCACTTTGAACTTCTTTTTGAGAGGGCTAAGGCTTTCTGGTTCATTCTTCACTGGGCTCTCACACTAGGATGGTTTTTGTATTGTCATCATTGCATCCATTATTTCCCGGATCCCTTCACTGCCTCTTTGCTTTTTTCCCCATCCCTAATTTGTTGAAGTACATCCAAAAGCAACTTTTAGGAGAGGACACATGGAATATTAACTTTCTGAGTTTTTGCAGGTCCAAAATACTTTCATTCTCCTTTCACACTTGATTCATCAATTTCTTGATAATAAAATTCTGGATGAAAATAGTTTTTCCTCAGCCTTTAAGATATGCTTGTTATATTCCAGCATCCAGTGTTCCTGAAGAGAAATACATTGTCAACCTGAAATTTCTTTCTTCTGTAAGTAAGCATCCCCTCCCCCCCCACCCCCTCTCCACCCCCTCTGGGGCCTCTCCAATAGTTTTATGAGCTTGTACTGAGGTTTGGTGTTCACATGTCTGGATGTGGTACAGTTTCTTTCATTCTCCTTGACACTATGTTTTCTCTTTTAGGAACCCTGTTGGTTGAATCTAGACTTTCTGAATTGGCCACTGTGTCTCCTTTCTTTTATAGTTCGCATCACTTTGGCTTTTTGTTTTTGTTGTTCTATATTCTGAAGGTGGTCCTCAACTTTATCTTCTGATGATTCTATGTATTTATCTTTCCTTTGTAGAAATTATACTTTTGATTTCCAAGAGATCTCTTTAACATCCTTGGATATTAAAAAAAAAAAAAAAAAGTGGCACCCTGGTTGTGTTTGGTTAGTGCAGCATTTTCTCTAATTCCACCTAGTACATTTTCATTTAATCTTGTTGCTTATTCATTGGGCGCCTGCCGGCTTTGTCCCCTCTGTGTTCGATTGAGGCTGGGAGCAGGCTGATGGGAAACTGCTTGTCTCCATTCTGACTCCAGGCCCCACTGTACTTGCTATCCTTGGCGTTTGCCAGATGACTTCACTCCTTCCTCATTTCTGGACAACTCTGTGTATATTCTAGAATGCAGTTTTTTCTGTTATCAGCCAATACACATCAAATGATTTCCTTTTCCCTTTGTTGAGCACTCTGGTCTGCTGATGAACCCCTCCTGTCCTGTTTGATCTTTAATGAGGTGTTGGGAGGAATAAGACATGTGTTCGGTCCGCTGTCTTTGGGAAAACATTTTAATTCCAACAATTTTGTCAACAGGGTAATTGCCAAGCTGTCTGCCTCTAGGCTGTGCCACCCTTGTATTGTCCCAGGCAGTTTGGACTAAATTTTATCTTAAATTTAGACATGGCATTTTGAAAGAAAAAAAAATTTCCAGACTATTAATATATTCCGCTTTTTTGAACTTTCCTAGGTATGAACCTACTCATTTCTGAATTAATATTTCTCCTTTTACCAAGGATCAGTATTTACCATGTGATAAAAATCTTGTCCGTCTGGAACTTCTCCAAATCCTGAATTTCCAAAGGCTTAGCCAGAATCACAAAATCTAGAGTGATAGCTTTGTCCTGAGCATTGCTATCCCCAAGCTTCTGCTGTTTTTTTTCTGCTGGAATGTTCCCTCCATTTTCCTGTGCCCGACCTATTCTCTACTACCATACAAACCCCACCCAAGCTTTGGGGCTAGATTAGGCATGCCATTCAGAGTGCTTTATCTTATCAGTATTCTCCTTCTAGGAAAGTCTGTCTAGAGGCCTGCTGTGAGAGGTGAACACTGGAGGTTCTTTCAATAACATGTACCATGTGTACCGTGCAACCCCTCCTGCTCCCCCATCACAGCTGATTATATGAAGCTTGGCCATGACCCACAGAAAACCAATCTATAGAGATGACAGCAGCCTTTCAGGAGATTTTTGCCTTGTTTTACCTTATCAGATTGGTGGAGACTAAATTGGATCCATGACACTGTATTAGCTGTTAGGTGTCGTTGAGAGGGTAGAAAGTGTACAGAGTCTGAAACACTTGAAATGAAGCAGACACAGATGCAATCACATTAATGGCGGGGCATCAATGAGTGACAAAAGGAGAAGGCAGTTGCTGGCAGTGCCTTGGGCCCCAAGTAGCCTTCATCTGGCCTCACACTCTATTAGGTGGGTTGTGCCATGAGGCTGTTCTCTGTATGAAGTCACGCTGGAAAGCTTTTCCCGATTATAGTGAGGTTTGGCTAATGGCTAGGAGTCTTTTTTCCTTCATCTTGTCTGCATTCTAATCATTAGCCTCTTTTTGCTTGGGGTACCGTAAGGATGTTTTAGAGCCCAGGCTAGAGTGAAACAAACCCAGAGGTGCTGTTCAAAGGCTGTGTACTCGATGAAGCTACAATAGCAACCCCAGGGATTGATTGCTCTTTCCTCTAAACTCACAGAGCACTTTGAACACTATAGAGATTCCTTACAAGATATGGCCCATGCCTATGTTTTTGGCTTTTAGAACTGTACTCTTACTTCTACAGAATTAGAAGAATGTGAGGATCATGGCTTGTGCACCATTAAGTCCTTCAATGTGCCTGGAGTGGGGATGACACATAAGAACCCATCACCAAATGTTTGCTGAATCAGTACACGAAAAGCTGGAAGGGCAAGAAAAGGAGGGAGCAGTGAAGAAACAGATTTTAAATACATAAAAATTTTCTTTCTAGTTATTATTTATTCCACTAAGCACATGAATGCATGGATTTATCATCAAGACTTTTTTGGGGGGGCACATTTGCTGTGTATTAAGTGTAAGATATACAAAGAAAGATAAGATACAGCCTTTTGTCTTCTTTTTTTTTTAAAGATTTTATTTATTTATTCATAAGAGATACAGAATGAGAGAGAGGCAGAGACATAGGCAGAGAGAGAAGCAGGCTCCTCGCAGGGAGCCTGATGAGGTATTTGATCACTGGACCCCGGGATCACGCCCTGAGCCAAAGGCAGATGCTCAACCATTGAGACACCCAGGTGTGTCTACAACCTTTCCTCTTAGAGCATTCTCAATCAAATGGGAAAAGAGCATTTATTACATATTATGATACATTAAATATTGTGTTCTGATAGTTCTCTGAAAGTAAAAGAGAATCCAAAACATAAACAGGACGTCTTCACCGAAAGGGAAGAAAGATTTAGCTCTTACTATGTATATGCCCTCTGCATAGATTCACTCAGTTGATTCTCAGAGTGAGGTTTTTGTGGTCTGTATTATACATCCTTTGTTCATCTTACAGGTGAGGAAACAGGCTCAGGGAGATTCATGCTGAGCCCCAAATCCCACAGCCAGTGAGTAACTAGGGCCATCTGACTCTTCTGACTAGAAGCCCTGCTGCTTTCTCGAGTGTTGGGTACCTGCCACAGGTAACTCCTCCCAGAGCTTAACACTGCTCAGACATAAGATTGGAGGCCAGAAGACACAGGGTTTGATTTAAAAAGATTGTTCTGACTATAACTAACACCCTTGGGGCTTTTAGGTGAAAACAAACCCATTGTTTATTGGCCTCACAAGACTCTTTCAGCCTCAGCAGCTGGCTTCTGTTCCAAGGAGGTCTGGTTTTGTTGTCTTGCACCTGGCCCTCAGACCCTCGTGGCTGGGCCCTGGCTGCTGGGCCCAAAGGGAGGTGCATATTCAGGCTCCAGCCTGCAGCTCACCCAGCTGCTCTGGAGCTGGACTCTGCAGCAGCTCCGCCTGCAGGGCTTTGTTTAATTGTCATAAACCTGCTGACACTGTTTTTGTTTTTGTTTTAAGTACTGGATACGTTAGTACAGCAAGGGGCCTGGAAGAAGGGGTAAAACATTTATTCATCACTGGTGATGTCATTACCAAAAAGTAGTTGGCAGTTTCCAGGAGCGAAGGTTGTGCTGGGGCCAATCTGGAGCGCGGCTTGGCTCGAGGACAGAGGAGGCTGGAGACACAGGCAAGAGGAGAGGGCCACTGTTGCTACTTGTCAGCAGGCATCCAGACACTCAGGCAGAAGGCAGGAGCCCAGCAGTGATGGGGAGGGAGACACAGGCCCCAAGTGCTATTCTAAGGGGACCAGAGAGAGGTGGGGGGGTACAAAAGCACCACTTGCCTTTCTTGCTGGGCCAGTGAGCACCTATGGAGGGGAATGCTGCTGGGGGGGCACAGCTGCTCATGCCCTTCCTGAGAACTCATGGAACCCTCTTGAGCACATTCAGTCCCCACCTTCACCTTTCTTGAATACTGTCTCAGTGGAAGAGAAGAACTCACGCTGCTGCAGGGGGATAGGAATGAATGTAGAGGTGGGCCTGAAAATGAGAGCAAGCACTTTTCCACGTCCACCCCTGTCCCTTGTCGTTTTTTACAAGCCTGGGCAGAGAATTTAGTGTCTCTAAGCCCCAGAAATCTCTATAATGGGACTAAATCTGCCTACCTAGTAATTTGAAAATTTCACAAGATAACATTTAAAGGGCAAGTGCTCACTGAGTGGTGGCTGTGACATGAGTCAAGGACCCTTAGTACTCTGTCCTCAGTGGGCCTCCTACTGAGGTCCATGTATGTTAAACCCTCTGCATGAACCCACACTTTCTTCCCTTTCCTGGGTTTGAGTGGGTTTTATTGACTCCACAATCCTCAGCTTAAGGGTTTCTCTCTGTCTCGAACTTTTCCTGACCCCCACTAGGCTGAGTCAGATGCCCCTCCCTGGACTTCATAATTTGCCTCATGTCTCACACTGTTTTGGCATGATCTGTGCATGTGTTTCTCTATCTTGTTATGTGGTAAACTCCAGGAGTGCAGGAACTATATTTTCCTCTGTATTCCAGCATTGCTCCCAGCATGTGGTGTAGAAAGGTCCAATATGAGAGGAATTGGATTCAGGGGCCAAGATTGTCCCTTTCTACAGGTCAAGGTCAGGTGCCTGCTGGATGAGTCAGGCTTGATGGCATCAATCCTGCCTCTCACAAAACAGGATCCAGAGGGGAGGAAATTCTTATTCCTGCATTCCTTGTCAGAGCTGGAAATACTTCTGGAGGCTTTAGGCAGATGTAAGCCATTAAAGGGAAAAGAAAAAGTTGAGAGGAGAGAAAAGCAAGACAGGAAGAAGAAACCAAGACTTGTAAAGGGTCCATGGTAGATCTTTGATGGTTAAGAAAAAAAAAAAATCATTGAGCTTGAAAATAACAGAAGAGAAAGAGAAGAGTATTAGAGAGAGGAAAGGATAAGCAAGGAATGCCTCATAGACTCGCACCTCTGTGGGCAGGCCTGGCTCTGGACATGCAGTCGATGAGCTCCAGTGATGTTTCAACAGCAGAAAGAGGTGCGTGTGGGGGCCCCAGGCTCCAGCTCTGGAGTTAGATTATCCTTTTGGAATCCCAGTTGCACCAAATGGCCCTAATGGGCTCTTTAAAACCCTATTTTCTGAACCACAGAGTGGGGATAACAATAATATCTCTTTTGTGTGGTGGTAGGGATTAAATGAGATGATCAGTGTAGAAGCAGTTGTCGGAATGCTTGGTACATAGGAAGTACTCAGTAAATGATATCAGTTCTGTAAGTGTCAATACTTTTTTTTTCTTTCTCTATATGTCCTGGGTCTGATTCCAGAATCTTAGAAAGCTATAGGAGTGGGATGGATGAAGGGGAATCCTTGGATATAGAATATTATGACCTAGAAAAGATCTCCTTCTCTGGCAGTTTATGTTCACTGGGATGCTCAAAACATATTTACTGTAGCTCTAAGGGAATTAGCATTAGGGAGAGAGAAAAATAAAAACAACAGTGGGAAGAATGATCCTGGAGTCAGGACACCTGAGTTCTGGTCTAAATTCTTTGTGACCTTGGGCAAGTTCATGAACTCTCTGGGCCTCTGCTCACTCATCTGTCAAAGAAATTGGTCTGTAAGCTCCTTTTTTTTTTTTTTTTTTTTGTTGGTACAGCAATCAGTAGTTTTAATATCTAGCCAAACTGGGTTGAAACATTTTTTCCCCCTTCCTATCTACAATTGCTTGCTACCCTATCTCCCTCTTGACTGGGGGCTATAGACTGATTAATAGCTAAAGCAAACCTCACCAGGCAGGGTCTTTGTAAAGGCTGAATAAATACGAGTTATATCTAGCAATCTATGTTTAAATACCTATATTTAAGAACCCAGCGATTTCTGGGGTGGAAGTAGGGGTGGGGTGGGAGTAGGCATGAGAAATACAGAGCTTCCTCTGAATGCTGAGTGTAATTAGGCATGGATGAGCATGGGTCCTCCTCTGAAATACAAGCCATGGCTGGATAAGGTAGAGGTTTCCATCTCAGGGAAAGGAGAACCAAGAGCCGGCCACAGTGATCGATTATATAAAACTAAAGGGTTGTTTGATGGAGGAGAGCAGAGCCTCCTTTGGCACTCCAGGGGAGAATAATGACCCACAGGGCAGATTTCAGATTTCAGTGTAATGTAAGAAAACTCATCCATTTCATTAAAAGCAGGAGTTGGGAAACTTTTACTGTAGAGGGCTAGGTAGTAGGTATTTTAGGCTTTGTGGGCCACCCAGTCTTTGTCACATTTGCTTGGCTCTGCTTGTAGTGGGAAGGCAGCCATAGACAATACACAGTAAGCATGGTGACCATGAGTGTGATTTATAAAAGCAAGAGGCAGGCCAGATTTGCTGGTCCTGGCATTCGCGGAGCATGTGTAGGACTCAATGGCTATTAGAAGTGAGTAGTAAGGACTACCTCTCCCTGCACCCCCCACCTCAGGAGGAACAGTGTTCTAGTAGAGAAGGAAAGACCCTCTTACTAGCATCAGAGTATATGTCTCTTCTTAGGTAGAGGTTCTGATTCACTGGCCTGTGGGGTTCCTTTTAGCACTAAATCCTACACTTCTTAGAAAAAGGACATAGGGCAAGCCCATGGGGCTCTGAGTGTCTGTATGTGGGCAGAAGCTCTTGGAAGGAGAGTTGGGTTCATAAGATAATCATGCATTTCACAACTCAGTAGTGATGTTTATATTTTCATGCAGATCAGCTAAATACAGAACAGGTATTTAAGAACTCAAAAGAAAACACAGTTTGAGTAGAAAACTGCAGCTCTGTCTCACCCCCCATGCCCTCATCTTCATGGTTTGCCCTTCCCAGGACACCATGCCCTCTTTCGGTTTCTTCCATAATCCGTTCAGTCTTTCTCAAAAATACAGCAGGGCTTGGAAGCAGGAGGAGGGCTTTGGGCTTGCTGGAGGGAATATCAAGCATGCAGACACTGGACTGCTGTGATGTGACTCAGACACTGGGGGCGGCCACGGCAGCTCACTGTGGGTCCTCTAACAGGCCACTGATAGGTCGGGTCCTTATGAAGCCCAGCTCAAGTGGAGCCAGGCAGGATTCTGTGTCTTTCCCTGGCCATTCCATCCAACCAAAAGCCAATGAGGCATCCTTGCAGATGCATTATATTATCCTTCAGCCTGATGGCCTGGCTGCCTGTAGCCTTGTGAGGCCTTGGGAACACTGACATTGCTTGTATTTTAGAATCTGTAGCATTTCAGAGTAGAAATATGAAGAAAGTGGGAGTCAGACCATTTGGGTTAAAGTCCTGACTTCATTGCTTAGTAGGTAACGGGGCCTTGGGAAAGACTTAGCTTTGTGCAACTAGGTTCCTAATTTGTGAGAAGGAAATTTAAAAGTGAAATAAAGCCATGCCAAGTACAGTGGATTCTCTTTACTTTGCAGTAGTCATGTTCTGTAAAGCCCCTGTGAGTACTGCATCAACGAACACTGAACCAGTGCTCTTAGGGGAAATACAGAGTCAGGTTCCTCTGAGCCTCTGGGTCACAAAAGTTTAATTAATATGTCAATTCATAACTTTATTGTATGTGTATTTCTGTTCAAAGACGTCTTATTTTAGATGTATGGTTGATTTGCTAACATTAAACTCACGGCCAGGTGCACTATAACCAGTGTCTGCATGAAGCCTATCTACATGCATTTCCTCTATGTCCTTGCTCTGCAGCTCTCCAGCACTATGCTTGGGGTCTCTGTGAAATGTGAGATTGCCAATGCAAAGTGCAAAAATGTATAAAATGTGTGCTAAATGGCAAAAAAGGCACATGCTTATAGAATGAGAGCTGAAACAGGAAGAGGATCACTTTGTCTGACCTCAGCTGGGATCATGCAACAAAATTTTTGCTGCTTTGCCCATGTGTATGAATGACTGCAAAAGCACTGCAAGTACTGATTTGGGGGTTACAAGTAGATTTTAGTGACTAGGAGAATTTGCACATATCACACGTGTGAATAATGAGGATAGTCTGTATGTGAGAATCATCATGAGGATCTATTGTGATAAAATCCAAGGGACCCCATCTCGTGCACAAAGCCCTCCATGATCTACCTCCTGCCTACTTTAAAGTCAGGCCCTTCTGTGGCTGCCCCCCAAAACAAACTCCATTTTCCAGCCGTCCTTGCTGTTCTCTGATCACCAAAGAAATACTATTTCTTGCCTCTCTGCCATTATACACACTATTTTCTGCCTAGAACATCCTCTTTATTCTCACAAAGAGAAACTATTATTAAGCTCCAGGCATGCCAATAGGTAGGAAACCTGGTCTTCCACACTATCTGTATATTTGGCTCAGAAAAAAAGGTTTGGCTTGTCAGGTTTAGTTTTTAAGGCACACATGGAACACATGAAGATGTCTTTTCAGTAAAGTCCAGTTTCTTCCAATTCTCCTGATCATCAGCTCTTGCAGAAACCCAGTCCCTGGTGAAGGTTCTCAGAATCAGGGGTTGGGATGAACTTCCTGCCTCATTTTTCCAGACTCTTAGGTTTAAGATTTGGATACCCCTCACTCCTAGCCAGTGGTTTCCCCCCTTGACCTAAGCTCTCATCACATGAGACCTTTCAGAAGACTAAGGTTGGAACAATCATCACTAAAATAACATCTGAAATAAAAGGCAACCCTTAATGTTTCGATAGTCCAGCCCCCATCCCTGGCCACTGTAGGTTAGGGCTGGACTTCCTGGAGATGTGTAACCAGCAATGCAATGAGTGCCATGACTCTGGGTCCCAGGTAATTGCCTCTAATCAGTTTGGCTAGATATCCCCATCAGTTGGCTTTGGGCCTCCATCTGTTCGGCCTACTGCTCAGACATGCCCACTCTGTCCCTGCCTTTTCTCATGGCTGTGTCTCTCTGGTCCTGGGGCTTGTTTCTGTGTTTGTTTCATCTTGATTCCAGCCAGCTAATTTCCAGCTGCTCCTGGCTTCATCAACCTGCATGAACTGCCTTTCTGCCACCCCTCCTGCCAAGGCTCTGACACTGCCACCTGAGTCCGAGAAGAGGGGGCAGCAGGTAGTAAAAGAACACTGGGTTGAAAGTTAAGCAGACATGGATTCTGGTCCTGTTCCCACCTCTCCTTATTTAGGTATTCTTGCATAAGGACTTTATTTTTCTGTGTCCTGGTTTTCAGGCTGTACAATGCAAGGGACATAGACTGGGGAGGGCTTTTTCAGCATTCACATTCTCTGCTGCTATGAATCTTTGGAAGGGAGATGGGGGGCATGTGTCTCATTTGTCTACAGGTGGATAAGCCACCTTTGAATAGCTTCAGGGCTAATGAAAATCTGCTCCATGACTGTTTGGTTGAAAATTTCAGCCTGCAAATCTGCAGGCTTGGTGGGGACAACACCTGTGTGAGTGCTGCTCACAAAAATGAAGATTAGACAGAAGCAAAAACAAGACGGAGGGCCCATTGGTTTTCAGAGCCATCTCACATCTGGTCACTACTCCTCTTTCAGGGGAGAAAAACCTCTCAGGGTATCAGAGAAAGCCTACTGCTCACTTTTCTAATGCTGCTCGGTGGTTCAGACGTTGGCTTAAAAAGGAAACACAAGCAGCCAAATGCCCATGAATCAAGGGAAAAGAATGTTCACCAACTACAGGCATTTATAACTTAAAATGAACAATACATGATAATTACAAAGAGGATGGTGGTGGGGAGGAGGAGGGAGGTGAAGGTGGTGGTGGAAGTAGTGGTAGAGGTGGAGGTGCTGCTGGAAGTGATGATGGAGGCAGTGGAGGTGGTGGTGGAGGAGGAAGGGTGGTGAGGATGATGAGAACAACCAGCACATACATAGATAACACATGGTGTGTGAGCACCTGGGCTAAGTTCCTATAGGAACCATTTCATTTAATCCTCAGAGCCACCAAGTATTAGTTAGCCTAAGTCCCAACAATGTGTAAACAATGATATCATATGGACAGTAAACCAGACTTGCTGAGGAGCGAATAGTCATGATTGTAATACCAGCACTTTCCATTTCCTCCCCCCTGGAAGCCGCTGCTCGTCTCTGATACTGTTTCTCTTCTGACTTCGGTGGCAGTCCTGCAACATGCAAGGGCTGGCTGTGTCTTACGTCCCAGATAAGGAAGTTGAGACTCACGGAGCCAAGCAGCAGGCTGACAAACACTGAGAAAGAGCTGATGAGTCCCTTCAGGGAGACCCCACTGAGGATTCAGTAAGGACAGTTCTGCCACTGTGTCTTGTGTAACAGAGAAAACGGAGTATTTACTCTTGTGTTGAAAAGCATTTCCTTAATTGCATGCCCTTTGGCTATGTTGAAACCTGATAGGGATGTAGTTGAGAGTGAAAAGTTCCCAAAATTCCTTTAAAGCAAAGTGGTTTCCTTTCTCCTCCAAGACCCCAAGTTTCCTGTTTTTCTGTCCTGGTGGACCAGCTCTTGCCTGGGGTCAGCGAAGGGGGGTGTGCAGTATCATTGCAACTTCTGCTGCTCTCTGGCTCTTGGTGATGGCTGCTGCTTCTGCTGATTTTCTTTTTGAAATCATTGACCTTTGGAATTCTAGTCTTGCTTAATCTCCAGTCTGTGTTGCCTTGGTCGTGGCCAAGGCCAACTCTTAACCCAGGCAGTGTGCAGAGTGGGGCCATGGGCAGGGAGGGGAGTGGAGTCTAAGACAAGCGCCCTGCATTTTCCCCAAGGTCAGCCAGAGGGCTCAGACAAGAATAAAGATGATCGCAGTATGCTAGTTTCCAGTTTCTACATTCAAGAACTTTATGAACTCATTCTTTTAATCTTTCTTCACATGTCTGCCTTGTCTCAGCTTGGTACCATGTGCCCTTCTGAGTAACTTTCTTCTTATTTCATCTTCTAGGTCATTCATAAGGGTGTTAATCATTTAGAAGGATGGGAGCTTCCCCTACCTGGAGAATGCTTTTTCCTGAACTCATTGAAAGTCTCTTTGATTTGCCCAAGAACTAAGAAAATAAAATCTAGACTAAGTGGGAAAATATTCTGTGTGAATAACATATTTATAAGCTCTGGGTGTTATATCAAAATCCCCACATTGTGGAGAGGCCTGCTGGCTGGTCCCATTGGCAGAGTAGGTGGTTGCCTATATCGTGTGTTTTAAAGTTTGCTGGAAAAAGCTTCCTGCCTCTAAACATATTGCCTTGGATTCTGCCTGGATTCTCTATGGCTTAGCATTAAATATTGCCCTCTGTGTTTGCGTGAGAGGGGTGAGAACCTCTTTTAAAATCAGAAAACTCCTAAGGTGTTTTTCGGCTAGGATTGTGCCTGACTCTGGTAACAGTCTGCATTGAGTTTTACCGGTTGTAGGCAGATGCTATTAGTACCCCACCCATGTCTGTCTACAAGGTTCTCACTGATTTTGCAGATGCCCCCAGTCTTGGTTCTAGGGCTTTTTTCAGGCTGTGGGAGCATGTTGTGGCTTGTGCACAGGGCAAGAATTGGAGAATTAATGCCCTACAGAAGCGGGTCCCCCAGGATTGGATGGGATTTCATGAATGCCTCAGCCCTTCACCCTTTGGTGGCATAATTCATATATGTGTTTTTACACAGTCTACCAGATTTCCCCAGTGGGACTGAGTTCCAGTTTCCCACTGTGATAACTGGCTGGATGACACACAGTTCTTGGCTTCCCTCCTGCCACTATGTCACTTCCCATCCCCCTACTGGTATCTCCTGGGACTACTTCCCAAATAAACTACAGTTGAATTTTTGTCTGAGGACAGCTTCTAGGAAAACCCAAACCTAGACACTAGGTAACCACAGGTAGGCACAATCCATGAGACATGAAAGACCCCGGTTGTCCTTCCACCTCCACCATGTCCAGTGTATGGTTTTCAGTGTCATGGTGACAGCCCTGTGTTTCAGGCAGGAGAAAGGAGAAAAAACTAACAGCCAACACGGAGACCAAAACCTTTTTTTATCAGAGGTTTTGCCATTTTAAACAGGAAGGGATGTCTTCTCAATTGTGTTCTACCTAGATTTTTCTGTCAGAATTAGGTCACTCCTACTCCCATTCCTTTGGATACTAGGCAACTGAACAGGTTTAGTTGACATGTTACCCTGCCAAGCAAAATTCAGGCTCTCATTGTAGAGTAAAAGGAGAATGGATATTGGATTAGGCAAGTAGCAATATTTCTCACAGAAGTTGTTGCCTTATAACATATTACTAATACCTGAGTATGTCATGAGCTTATTAGATGCATTCTACTCAAAGTATCTGACTTGCTACTTGGCATTGGCATCACCTGGGAACTTGTTAGAAATGCAGGTTCTCAGGCCAACGCCAGACTGGCTGACTCAGAATTTGCTTTTTAACAACCTCCTGCAATCAAGTAATTTGTATGCATAATCAAGTTTGAGAAGCCCTGAGTTCCATCACTTTCCTGGTGTCAAGACGAACAAGGGAATCTCTGGCTTGTGTGATATCCTTTCTTGGTTTTGCCTGGTGCCTTGCCACTGGTAAGTTTCTGTTGGATGCCAGAATGGGTCATGCTAACCCAGGGCTGGGAAAGAGGTATCGTCCCTAATCCCTCACAATCAGAGTGACCCTCCCCCTTTCCTCTGGACAACTCACTGCCCCTCTCGGTGCCTTTTGCATCTCTGTTTTCTATATCGCCACCAGTTTTGAACTTCTCTCATTGTTCTCTTGGACCCAAAAGTCTATGATCTTATCTCATTCATCTCAGCACCATTCCCATCCTGTTCCCTGCCAACACCCAGCTGGGTGCTTTGCTCCGTTAAATTGAGTGGAATGAAACCTCCTATACCTGGTTCCACCTTTGTTTTTTAGGTTGTTTTCACTCTTTATTTCCGTGTTCCTTTTCTTAAAACAACTCCCATAACTAACGAGGTAGTTAGTGTTTTCTTTCTGGATTTTCCTAACATTTTTTAAAATGACTGTGGTATTTGAATAAATTGAAAAATGTAGTGCAGAGATTTCAAACACTTTTTGGCAGCAGGGTTCTTTCTGCAAACATAGGAACTCAGTGGGTGCTCAGATTTGAGGCAAGCTGCTGTGCTTTAATGAAGCATGGAGGGGCTTGAATCCCTAGTGCTGGGCTCCTCGAGCAGAGCCCCTCCCAGCCTTCAGAGTCCTTACTGGTTTTTTCCATAGTCCACTTGCATGAGGCCGAAGTTCCCATGACCCACCCATTCCCTCTGTCAGTGATGAAGAGGATTGCTGAGTATAATAAACAAAGAAAGTCAACAAACTGTGACAAACTCTTTGCTAGTAAGAAACACATACTGCCTATTACTCACATTGTAAAAGAGGAAAGTGAACATAGGCAAGTCTGTATGTGCTAAAACAGTGCCTTGTGATCCTAAAACAACTCACTGATTTAATTACACTGTCTTTGGTGGAAGGTTCAAGTTATTCCAATGGCACAAGTTCACTGGCAGTCCGTTACAAATGAAGTGTCTTTATAAAAGCACAGGGATATCAATGATTAATATTAAACTGTAATTACTGAAAAAATTATGGGCCTGAAATACTGTTAATGTAACTATATATCATTACGCACCATGGGGTTAACCAAATAATTGATGATACTCTACATTGATAATAATGAAGCTAAATGAACAGCAATTTATGTTTAAAAAGAAAGTCAAAAGTAGCAGCTCTTGAAGGCCTCACGGACTCAGAGAAGTTGCAGTAATCCTGTTGCTTTTAAGAAATCATACATAATATTATTCAGCTTGTGAGTGCCAGTCACAATAGCAGTGGAGACCCAGTGAGAAGAAAGCTGACTTCTTCAAATCGTTGGAGTACAACCACCAATAAGACATTGAGTGAACAGGAAGTAGGAGTTGGGAAACACGGCCAGGCTTTGTGAGGCATCCTCACACTTTAGTGGATACTGAATTAAACTCCTCTGCAAACTCTAATAATGAGCTACTTTTAATTTATGAATGCCAACATTTAATGGCCTTGATAACTCAATTTAAGTTGTTACTAAGTGGCCCATAGTCCTGTGTCCTGATGAAAGTCTACAGAACAGCTCATCATTCTGTGGAAGAAAGGGAGATCTCTTGTTTTCATCAGGCTTTGAAAATCACTGCTGTAAAGGAGGAGAGACAGGATGGAAAAATGCTTTGCTTCCCTCAAAGGAGCTTCCTTCATTATGTCATGCTGCTCGAGACAGAAGCTAAACTCACCAGATGGGCTCCTTCGATGGACAAGGCGTACATTCATGTCCCTGCGAACTCACCTTGATGTGGTGTGACTTTCAGGGAAGTAACTGCCAGCAGTGCTGGAGGTTCATTAGCAGAGTCTTCGAAGGCCCCAGGGAGGCATGTCAATGGGACAGCTTCTGAGTAAGGGTTCCCTAATGGGCTGAGCTGCTTTACTCTTTTGCTAAAAGACCAATTTATTTTTTTGCTTAAAGACCAATTTAAAAGCAGTAGTTCTGCTACTTCTCACCATCCTTGACTCTAACCACAGGAGCTGACTGTGGGTCTCCTCAGTGTTCTAAGACTCCTTTCCAAAGTGACCCTGACTAGATGCATCTGAGCAGTAGACAGTTTGCCAATATGGATGGTCATCTCCAGGAATTGTTGTACTTACCCGAGGCCATTACTCAAGTGCACTAGGGCTACCTGTACAGTGTCAGCAGCTGTGGGGAAAAGGCAGAGTCAGGAGGAGGTCAGAGATGGGTATGGGGCAACCAACCCTCTCCCACAAAAATGGAAGCCAGCAGATCAGTGATGTTGCAATCAGGGAGTACAGTCCATGTCATCTTGGCTCTTGCTAGCCTTAATAACTAAGGTAACTTAGGGAGCAAGCATGTGTTCAGAGACACTGAGGAATTAGAGGCAAGCTTGATCCATGGATATGGGGTACAGAGCCAGTCTTGTTCACCTGCTCTCTATGACTGGAAAGATCTAATTGTCATAGGCTCTCATGGTCCATCCCAGTAAAGGCTGATTTCTCTAAAGAAGGTTGCAAGTTGCCTCATCTTTTTCTGGCTTAACTGATATATTTTACTTATGCACTTCTTTCAGAACGTCCATGAGAATCTACCCAGGAATGATTCACGTGCGTTTCCATCTTCCTGTAAATGCATGAGAACCCTTGGAAACTCTGGGGAAAGATAGTTCAGAAATAGTGTTTGTTCCTTCCAGGGTGGTTGGAACATAGATAATTCTAGGGATAGCCTGATGGTTTAACTTGGACCTGGAAGAGTTGAGGAAGATGGGTTGGACCTCTGGGGCCATTGGAATTTCACTGGCTATTACAATGATGATGAAACTGTAAGGCAGTGCTTCTTCTCAGATTTGGGTATGCATAAACATCAGCAGGTCTTGTGTGGAGCCCAGGCTTCTGAAGTTTTGAGCCAGTATCTTGGGCTATTCTTTGGGAATGATCGTTGGGAAACACTGCTGTGAAAATTTGGTTGTATAGCCTGCACAAAGGTGTTGTTAGCTGGTTTGGGGTCAGGAGAGAGAGTGTGTCTGAAATGACTCTGGGGCCGGGCTGAGGTATACTTTGTGAGTCAGAGACAGGCAAGGACTTTGGAAACTCAGGAGAAAGAACTCAGGAAGATCAGTGGTATGAATAGGTTTGGGTTTGAGGATTTTGCAGGAACAGTCTCCTTTCCTTAAATAGTAAGTTCTCACTCAGCACCCTAAAATTAAATTTGTGTGGTGCCTCCTTTGGGTAATCCTCTTTAGAAGAAAATGTTTAAAAATATCTAATCCTGGTCCTCAAGGTAGAGTTTACCACCTGATTCTAGACGACAAGCTCATTCCTCCAGTTTGAGATGTACACACACACATTGTCTGGCAGGTGCAGGATGGGGGCCACAGTGATTGGGGAATCTGAAATGTTCATGGGGTCTTGGAGTTTGGATATATGAGTTATAATTCAACAAAAGATGTATTTTTCAAGGCAAATCCCAGCATCAGTCTTAATGGTGAGGTATTAGAATCATTCTTATATAGTCAGGAACGACAGACACATAGCTCTACATCAAGTTCACTGTGATTTAAGTTTATTTTTGGAGGAGCTGGTCAATAGAATTTGATAAAGTAATGAAATATAGTTTAAGATTGGAGAGAAAGGAGCACGATTATCATCATTTGCAGGTGAGAGAATTGTGTATTTGGAAAATCCAAGAAGATCAACTGAGAAACTGTTAGAAGCAATAAGTGTATCTGCTAAGGCTAGATACAAAATGAATATGGAAAAATCAATAACATCCCAACACATGTCACAATAACCAGTTAGAAATTGTATCTGAAGGAAAAAAAATCCCCATTTACAGTAACAAAAGAAACGATAGGAATAAATATTACAAGGAATATGGGAGAACTATGTGAAGACATTGTTAATTGTTACTAAGAATATGGTTAAAAAAAGAAGTTCCTGTGTTCTTGATAGAAAGACTCAACATTATAAAGATACAGGATCTCCCTATGTTAATCTGTAAATTTTAAGTGATCTCAATAAATAACAGGTATTTTTAAAACTAGTTGAATCAATTCTAAAATTCATATGGCAAAATAAAGGAGCATGGGTAGGTAAATTCTATAAAGAAAGAATAATTGCAAGGAGGGTATAGCTTTCTACGTATTATACTTTTGGGGAGGGGTAGACAAATGGATCCATGAACAGAATGGGGAATTGGGAAGAGAACCAAATACAGGCAAAAATTATTTTATAATAAAGTTGGCATTTCTTACCAGTGGGGGAAAATATTACTCATGAAATAAATATTGAGTTAATTCAATGAATCCCATGTAGGAAGAAAATTAAAAGATAAAGGTTGGACTTCAATTCTTTACCAAAAATCCAAATGGTTTAAAAAGATCAAACCATAAAAACTCATAAAAATACTAAGATAAAATATAGGATAAATTGTAAATTACATGTATTTTGGATGAGGTTTTTATAACCCAGAACCTATAAGAGATTATTAATTTGATAGTTGCAAAATTTTTCATGGTAAGATAAGATAATCAAATGACAAAAGGACCCAAATGTGGTAATTTCCTTAATATATAAAGATATCTCACTAATCAATAAGAACTAATAAATCAAATGACAAATAGGCAAACTCCATAAGCAGAGACTTTCCAAAGTAGATAATAAGAAGACTTTTCAAAATAGGAAAATATATTTGATTTACTCAGAATGGGAGAAATGGAATTTAAAACTACAGTGGGATGCCATATTTTTATTATCTGATTTTAGTGATCAAAAGTTTGATAACACACTGTGATTGATGATGAAGCTGTGAGGAAACAATCACTCTCAACTATTTTGGGTATAAAAATTGATCTATTTTTTGTGAGGCAATTTGGCAGTACCCATTATAAATGTGCATACCATTTGAGCCAGCAGTTCCACCACTATGGATTAAATATAGAACTTGCATTTGTACAAAATAAAGAGCATATAGGGTTATTCTCTGCAGTATTTATTGTTATATAATAGTAATAATGAAAGCAAAGATTTGAAAATAAAACCCCTAAATTCCATCAATAGGAACTGGCTGAATATATATGGAACAACCATAAAGTAGAATGAAAAACAGTCACTTAAAAATACCTAAGGCTGTTTTATAGGTGCTGAGATGAAATAATATCACAGATATATTGTCATATTAAAAAAGCTACAGAATGTATATATACATTCATATATATATTCATATATATATATGGCATGTTACCAGTGTGTGTGTGTGTGTGTGTGTGTGTGTGTGTGTGTGTGTGTTTTGAAGTCTGTATCACCAAATCGCAAACATTTTGGCCTTCAGAAGGCTTTATATTCTTAAAAATTATTGCGGATTTAATCAAGGGTTCTCAGTTCTCTTAGAAAATTCTAGAAAGCCCAAGAATACACAAGCATACATTTCATTAGCTGTCAAAGTGATGATGCAATCACATGTCATGCAACCTCTGGAAAACTTCCACTGTATATTTGTGAGAGAATAAAAGTGAAGCAGGTGAATAATGCTTTGGTATTATTATGAGAATAGTTTTGACTTTGTGGGCTCTCTGAGAGGGTCTTGAGGATCCCCAGGGGTCTGTGGGCCACACTTTGAGAACCATCGATCTACACATATGTGATTGCATATACATAGAGGAGTTTTGCAAGAATACCTCAGAACAGATAAAAACTGTCACCTCTGGAGAAAGGACACTGGGCGGACCAGGGAGCCCTGGTGGGAGAAAGATGTACTTTCGCTGCATAACTTTTTTCTTTCTTTTTTTTTTTTTTTTTTAAAGATTTATTCATCCATTTGAGAAAGAGTGTGTGAGAGAGCAATGCAAACATGGTGCGGAGGGGCAGAGGCAGACGGAGAGAGAGAATCTCAAGCAGACTCCCCTCCAAGCATGGAGTTTGATGTGGGGCTTGACCCCTTGGCAGTGAGATCATGGCCCCAGCTGCAATCAAGAGTTAGACGCTCAATGGCCTGAGCTACCCAGACACCCTGCCACTGCATAAGTTTTATAACTTTTAAATTCTATGCATGTGTTAATGGTTACTTTTTTTTTTTTTACAAAGAAACTTAAAGGATCTAAAGAAATGAACTGAAATGCAAACAGATTTATGAGCTATAGAATTAATCAGAGTCATGGGCTGAGATTGATGTACATGAATATTTGTCACAGCATTATTTATAACAGTAGAAACTTGGAGAAATCCCACAAGTTCAAAGATAGAGATTGGTTAAACAAATTATGGTACATCTACACATTGTAATTCTATGCAGTCATTAAAAAGCATAAATCCCTAGAATGTTCTGTAATATGGGAAAATGCTCACAATATAATGTTAAGATAAAAAAAAAGTAATGCAGGATATAACTCTGCATGAGCCAAATTGTAGTAATTTAAAACAATACTGGAAGGAAATATATCCAAATTTTGA